>NC_055987.1:148191719-148816719 GCF_018446385.1 Zingiber officinale | reverse complement strand
ATTCTTTGGCACATGGCACATCTAAATTATTCAAACTGTTTGTTTTCCTTTTAAGTAGATCAGGGCAAAAACACAATCATCCAATCATAGATGTGAGCAAGATGAATATCAAAGATCTCATGTGATCTTATAACTTTACCGTAGACAATTATGATTATGAAAAAAAAAACTAGGACGAAAACAAACTGACAAAAGTGAATCCGGTGTAATCTTCAAAAAAATATTCCAAGGCATGGATTACTAGTGACTGTTTATAGAAGGATTACAATGTTTAAGAACATGAAAAAAATACAAATAATTTTTGCATTCCATTAAGGCTTTAAAAATTACCTGCTGAGGTCCCACACCATGAGCCTCCGTCCAAGACAGCAGGATGCTAGAATTGTCTCATTTTTGGGACTCCAACCGACTTGGAAAACCTCCTCTCTAATTGCAACACCACAAGATAAACCTTGTTAGTAATCAGTATAGCAGTTGAAACAAAAAATCAAACCAATCAATATCAAAAGTACAAATAACAAAGTAAAAAAGTGTAGCGTAAAGAAATACTTGTGGCAGTCCAATGTATGCAGTGCACTTTCAAGCTTCCGAAGATCAAATAACTTGACAGTTTTATCAGTAGACCCAGTTGCAACAACCCACTCATTGAAGGGATTGAAGGCTAGGCAGTTGACCTGCCACAAATCAGTAGTTCAATACACAACTCTCATGTCTTAAAAGTTCAAGTAAATAAATAGAAGTATAAAAGGAAGAACCTAAATCAAACTACCTTCAAGGAACTGGGTCAAGGCCAAAATATCATTTCAAGAGGAATAATAAATAATCTCATTTACAAGAGCTAAGGAACATGATGCTTAATTCAACAGTTACTAAAAAAAAGGCATCATCACATTAAACATCATTTGAAAACTGAAAAGATAGCATCTTGCAAAACCAAATAATAAAGAAATATTTTATCTCAGTAAACGGAATATTACAGACTTGTTATGTTCTTCAGGCATATACTGATCTAGCCCATCGATATGCTCAGCATATACTCAATACATTATACTAGAAAATTAAATAATTATAACATAAAATGTACTTGGTAAAACAACTAAAAAGGGAAAAAGTTAACTAGAAGATGTGTGCTAAAACAACAAGAATGCGTGAGAAGCAGATTATTTTAGGTTTATAAACACGATTGAGATATTGGCTTATTTCTCTTGTTAACCTCTTCCAATTCATCAACCAGATTATTGAGCAAACTAAAGTGGGCATTATTGAGAAGTCAGTTTTATGTTTCAACAGAGTATTTTGAAATGATAATAACATACAACAATATCTTATTTTCATAGCTCTTGCCAGCACAGAAACAGAAAACATCTTGAAGATGTTGAAGATAGGGTACATATTTCATCACAGATACATACAAAATAATAATTTGAAAGTTTTTTTTTTATCTTCCGTGAGAGAAAGCTTAATGCTACATAGATACTAGCAGGAGATATCAGGCTAAAATATACACACAAAATTGGAATTTTTTTAAATACTCAAGTACCAGCATTCTGACAGAAGAAACTCACCTCACCTTGATGAGCGATCACTGATTTAACTGGCTTGTTATTTGTTGTTCGGAGATCCCAAAGGAGCAGATAATGATCATCACCAACTGAACCAAAATAATATTCATGCCTTAAATGCCAAGCAACATCTTCTACAACACCATCGTGTACCTAATGCACAAAGAATCATAGTAAGTTCAGCAATCAAAATCCATGTACAATAGTTACCAAATTTCCTACGTTAGGGCTCATGGAACTTATTTGAAATCCCTTCAAACACATTGCTGACAAACAATACAATGAAAAATGATGACATATCATAGAAAATGATAGATGAACAACTGTGTTGAATCAAAACAATAAAGGCAATCAAAGAGAAAAAAAAAGACATTAATAAACCTAAAGCAGCAACCTTAAAAATCTGAAGAGTATTTAATGCCCACAAACAAATTTGAGCATCTTCAGAGCCACTCATTACTTGATTCACATGTTCCCAGATGTTGAAAGTTAAGGTTTCACATTATTGCTTTGTTAACCATTTATATAGTCATTATTCAAAATTGTTGTTCACCTTGAGGAGTAATGAGGCATGTTGTTTCAAGGCAAAAGCAAGTTGGTGTTCAATCTACTTATCTTAACCATGAAGATGCTAGCAAATAAACCTAATACATAAGTTGTTGAGGGGATGGGCTAACATCACAATCTATATTGTATTTTCATGCTAGAAGCAATATTTTGAAACTTCCCTGCGCTGTAGGATACTTGAATAACAAGAATGCTAAGCTGGCATCCCTCACTCCTGAAGAACAGAATTTGTTACTGTAAAAATAATCAAGTGATTGGAGCTGAAAAAGAAGACTAAAGTGACAGTAGATAAAAAAAAATACTAAAAAAACTCCATAGTCAGTGCTCAATTTTTATTTTTTTTTGTTTGCATCTTATGCATCTCATATATGATCACTAATTTTCTGCGATGACTATCTGATGAGCTCATTCATGTTAACCAATTTATTAGCAAATTTCCTAGGTTAAGGCTCATTAATGAGCTTCATTGGAATACCTTCAAAACATTGCTGACAAACAATACAATAAAAAATGATGAACCATCATAGAAAACGATAAGATATGAATTAAACAACCATACTGAATCAAAAAATAGAGGGCAATCAAAGAAAAAAAAATAGACATTAATAAAACCCAAAGCAGCAACCTTAAAAATCTGAAGAGCGTCAAGGGTTTTATTTTTCGAAGTAGCATTAATGTCCCACAAACAAATTTGAGCATCATCAGAGCCACTCAACAAGTGCCCTTGCTTAAACTGGCTCCAGGATAAACCATATCCTTCAGAATTGTGACCCCTCAACCTCAAATCAGGATTGCATGCACCATCAAGTGGAGGCTTTGATGGGTGTTTGCTGTAGTCAAAAACATAAACCTCGGCACTAACAGTTTTTGTTGCAATTATAAAGGGATTCTGAGGCATATAGCGAGCTCGATTAACTTCTCCCTCATGATTTATTTGCTGAACAATTTGAACCTGGATACAACAGAAAACAAACTAATTGAGTGTAAAAGCACCAGAGGAATTCTCATGTACCATAGATGAAGTGCTGCAACATCAACATAATAGCCAGAGAAACTGAATTATTATTATTTGCTTCTTGAAACATTTAATGGCAACAGCTATACAATGTAAAATGGAGCATGTACGTCAAAAAAAAAAAAAAATGAAAACCAATGAATGCTCAAAACATATATAAGAAAATTCTTCGGAACTGCTTTCTAAAACTGCTCTGTGGGTGATAATTAGCCAAACAAAAACTAGATAAGAGTGATAATTTTGAAGAACAAGTAAACAAACAATCCTTGGACAAACCCCTAGAACTCAAACCATGTCATTTTAAAAAAAAGAACGAACAGAAGAAAAAAAACATGCTAAGCGACCCTAGGACTAAAAAAATGAAAACAGACAAAAAAAAAATGTTATCAACAACATCAAAATTGTAGCTTCTTTTATGTTTCTTCAGCATATTCTTTGCACTATCAGAGAAGAAGATTAGATGCCTATTAGTCAATGATATGATCTTCCTTTGTAGCAATCAAAGTGAAAATTTTCAGATGGCTGCTTCCACATCATAAGCTAAACAGCAAGGATTTGCTAGTTGCTACACAAGAAAGGCCTCCAAGATCTAGAATCTTATTGAGTTATTTACAACAAGGATGATGCATCAAAGGAAACCATCTCACACTTATTTTAAAAATATGGTTTTGCCTAGCACGTTGGGACATTCTTGCTCCCTGCTTTAGAATGCACAGCAAGATGGCTGAACATTGTTGCCCAAAAGGCATAGTTGTTTACTATTTAGAAGAGAAGGAATTAGCAGTTATTTTGGGATCAGTCGATGAAAAAGAAAGAAAGAAAAAAAAACGGTTTGTTAGGGAAGAGACTCATGGATCTGAAACCAAAACCACCTTTCCTCCGGCGGAGCCAAAGCCGCCGATCTCGCCGTGCTCGTCATCGTACTGGCGCGCGTCGTACTCCGCGTCCTCGAGGGGGAGCTGAACTTGAGCGAGCATGAGATAATTAGGCTCGTTGTCGGAGGTGTGCGTGCCGAGGATCATCTTCTGCACGGAGTAGTCCTTGCCAGCGGGCTCGTCGCGGTCGGGGAGCCATTGCACGGTGAGTGAGGGCCACTCAAGGGCGTGAGTGATCACGAGGTCGTACAGGAAAGGCGTGTTCTTCTTCCATATCTTGTACTCCTCGTTGATCAATCGCTCCTCCATCTCACCTCGAAATTCCTCCTCGTCTTTCGCCATTCTCTATTCTTCTTCCCACTCGTACTTGGCCGCGGGAGGGGCTCTTCGCCTCCTGAGGGTTCGACGTCGGCGGGAAGAACAGTAGATGTGGCGGGAATTATTAGGGTTTTCAGAGGAGAGTGAGCGACCGGAAAAACGAAGCTACTGGGCGAGGGGTAGAAAATATACTGAAAAGGTTTTCTTTTTTTTTTTTTTGTTAATCCATAACGGCAGAAGATATTTACTAATATGAGACTCCGATAAGATTACGGATCCGCACTTGATGGATGGAAATATGTTATCCGGTTTAATCGATTTTAATCTACTCTCAACAAGAAAAAATATTTTTCGAACTGCAAAACTCTGAAGAGGGAATTATATTCCCCTGTAGTTTAGAGAAAATATATCACGATGTTCATACTTCCAGAAAATTACATCGCGGTTTCTATACATGAATAACGTTAATATAAATTGATGGAAAGTCATGAAAACATAAAAACAAAACAAAAACTCTTATATTAAAATATTTTTTTAAAAAAAAACATATACCTTTTATCTTCTGAATAAACCAGAAAAAAAAAGTGGGTGACTTTTTATCTTTATCGCTCCAACAAACACTCAAAGAAAATAAAAATTCTTATACACACAAACTGCTCACTGGTATAGCTATGGATTGTAGCTAAAGTCTAGTATTCGGAGACTTAGAAAGGTATTTGATGCGACTATGAAAAGAGACTTATCTGGTACAGTTGAAGGATCGAACGGAAAATAATGATAATGACCGGTTGGATAATTAGACCTCAACCGACGGGAGATAGATCCAAGCAGACTTCCAATCTAGTTCGGGATGATGCATAAGAGTCGACGCTCGATACGGAGTAGCGGGACATTGAGGCAGACCAGATAACTTGTCCGAACGGAGAAAGGCAAGTGCTACAAAACCATTGCATATAAGAGTCACTGAGGTCGACAAAGCGTAGGGGTCCCGACCGAGCGGCTACCCCGCTCAACCAAACAGCGGGACCTTGCCATGGACGGAGCGGAGGAGTCCCGACCGAGCGGCTACCCTCGCTGGACCCAGCAACGGTACCACTGTAGTATCTCTCGACATTATTTTAGGAAGTTGTGCCGCTGACACAAGACATGGTCGATAGATGAATTGTATGGCGGAAGTTTCTACTGTCTTGTCAGGGATATACATGCCCTGTTAAGGTATGGTGTTAGAGGTACTTTCCTGACAGACTCTTTCGTGGGACATATTGGAGAGCATGTCATACCTCGAGAAGTGCGCACGTCGCCCACTAGAGCTCTATATAAAGGAGGGTCCATCACCGACGGAGGTACGCGTTATCTATCGTTTACACATCGTTCTACAGTTGATCCACTTTTCTCCAGATTTCGATGACTGACTTGAGCATTGGAGGGCCAACGCCGGGGATATCTTTCCTAGCACAATACTAACGTTACTTGTTTTGCAGAGCAGGGCGAGGTCTTCTGTCGGTCAGCAAAGTCACCACATCATCAGCTTCATGCTTTCGAACAAGGTCATTTTGGCGCCATTTGTGGGAACGTAACCTGCATCCGAACGAGAAGATGGAAGATACTGAACGATTCACAATAGTGACGCTGACACAAGAGGAGCTCGACATGCTGGTACAAGCCCAAGTAGGCAAGATAGTGGAGCAACAACAACAACAGGAGTTGGTCGAATGCCAAGCGCAAGAGCTCGCAGCATCGGCCACTAGTCGACCAGCTGAACACGGAGACCGAGTAGACCGAGTATCTACTCGAGGTAATAGCAAGAAGCCGGCTGGCACAAATGGGGAAGCGCCCAATGCGCCTATCCCCTTCCACCGAGCACTGTTCAGGACCCCATCGAAGGAACGGAGGCGAACGGACAAGAACCGGGGGGTCTTCCTCAAACGATGCACTGTTCAGGATGCAAGGAAAGAGAAGGAACCTAGAGAGAATGATTCGCTCGAGAGGATCAATCAACATTTTTGGGAGGGGATTCTGAATGACCTTCTGCCAAAGCACTACATTCCGCTGGCGATCGGAGAGTATAACAGAATCACCGACCCAGACGGCCACTTGGCCAAATTTGACAATGCGGTCACACTTCATCGGTACACCAATGGAGTTAAGTGTCGAGTCTTCCTCACCACTCTCGCCGGATCGGCACAACGCTGGTTCAAGAGATTGTCGGACGGATAAATCCACAGCTTCAAGGACTTTCGGGCAGCATTCCTTCACCACTTCACGAGCAGCCGCCATCACCAGAAGACGAGCGTGAATTTATTCTTGCTGAAGCAAGGGCCCAGAGAAGTATTGAGGGTCTACATCCAACACTTCAATTAAGTGGCCATGGGCATCCCAGCGGTCTCCTCGGACATGTTGGTGAACACCTTCACCCAAGGGATCACCGAAGAAGAGTTCTTCCGATCGCTCATCCGAAAGCCACCGAGGGACTTTGGCCACCTGCAAAAAGAAGGCCACCGAATACATCAACGTGAAGGAAACTCAAGCGGTAAGGAGGAGGGAGACACCCTCCGAGCCCGCAGGAGCGTCTGAACGACGGCAGCAAAGCAGCCATCAACTCCCTAAGGGGCCTCATCGGGAGGAGCCTAGCCACACCATAAGCCCAGGACGCATGCCGTGCAACAAAGGAAAAAATATGGACACCAATGTTTTGTTCCTTCCATCAATCGACAACACACAATACCCAGGACTGCTATGACCTGACGTCGATAGCCAGTAGGCTGACCCAGAGGGGGTATTGTCGTCGGCCACCATCTCTTGAGCGGAGACACAAGCACCGATCAGCTGGACGAAGGGAAGAAGAAAGGACAACGATCGAGCTGCGCCATCATCAACCCTAGCGAGGGAACAACCCAAGTCCTGCTAGAGCACCTGCCGAACGGAGTAGGCCTTCGGCTCAAGAGGAGGAGAATAGGAGCAACATCGCTCAGGGAGAAATAGGAATGATCTCCGGGGGGCCAACCGGCGGTGATTCCAATCGAGTGAGGAAGTCGCACGCTCGGTGACTTGAAATCCACCCTGTTGGTTGTAGCAAGGAGAGGACTGAAAGACCAGAGATCAGCTTCAGCTCGAGGGACCTAGAGGAAGTGGAGATCCCTCATGATGACGTGCTAATCATCCGAGCGGTAATCACTAACTTTGTTATTCATCAAATTTTTGTAGACACAGAGAGCTCGATGAATATCATATTCAAGAAGGCGTTTGATTAGCTGCAAATCGATCGGAGTGATTTACTGCCCATGACGACACCACTCTAAGGATTCATAGTCAATGAAGTGTTGTCGTTGGCCTACAATGTCATAATGGGCTGACTAGCACTCAATGAATTCCAAGCCGTGGTGTCCATCTTTTGCCAGAAGATCAAATTCCTGGTGAACAACAAGGTAAGCGAAGTCAAGGGGTGACCAGTTGGCCGCTTGGCGATGCTATGTCGAGATGGTCAAATCAAAAATAATGTCCGCTAAAAAAACCCTCGCTTGGAGGTGAACGCGATCAAAAAGAGACCTCCTACATTGGTCTATGACGAAAAGGAGGAGGCTCAGATCCACCCCAGCCGGTCGGAGGCAACTACCTTCATCGTAGCTGATCTGGAATGCGAGAAGAATGCAGAGTTGGTCGCCACCTTAGGCAACCACCTTCGTCGCACTCTACCTGGATTTTTTTTTTAGATTTTGACACCAAAATAGTTTCCTTTCTACCACAAACACAAGAGATGTTTTCAAATTGCAAGTTATCGATTGTAGCATTATTATAGAAAGACTCCATTTATGTAACTTACAACAATGAAATGGTGTTATCATTTTAACAAACTCGAATCCTAAATTTTTCCCCTAAATCTGATTGAAACATAAGCATTACCTTCCCACCAAATTAAAAATCTTCGTCTGATTGAAATCTTGTTAATGTGCAAACTGCTATAATCAAATCCTTGCACTCCGTAATGTAGTTCTTCATTCGATGCTCTGTGCTTCTTTTGGGATGCAAGAACTGAGATGTTGAAAAGTTTAGGCAAATCTAACCAAATATAACATACAATAAGTATTACAAAACATGTCTAATGTACCACGAGAGTAGTTTTGTCAATCAAAAAAGTTTGTTAAGATGTCAAATATTAAGCTGATGATGAATGCTTGTAGGGACTGGGTTGTTGCAAATTTTAACTTCTAAGGACCGCGATGTAGTTTTCTAAAAGAATGACAATCGAAATGTATTTTCTTCAAACTATAGGGTACCAAAATGTAATTCCCTTATATCAAAAAATGAAATAAAGTTGCAAGCAAATTAGCAAAGCCTTGTTTTTTTTTTAAATGTTACTATTAAATTAATTCATTATACCCCCCCCCCTCCCGTGCCGTGAAGAGACAAGTTCTCTAGATAACGACGGTTCAAATCTCACTCATGACATTATGATATCTGGAAACCGCAAGTGCATGTTATGTCATCAAGTAATAAAACATTGATCCCATAGGGACTGTTGACTAAGCACTAGCAGATTTCGTACGAAGAGTTATCTAGACGATCAAAAGTTGGCTCACGACCACTTGCGAAAGATAGAGAGACGTTTAGAGAAGAGAAAGAGAGAGGCAAGAGAGAGTAGACAATAGAGAGAGAGAGAGAGAGAGAGAGAGAGAGAGAGAGGGAAAGAGTGTGAGAGCTAGTGAACGGAGGGAGATGGCGAAGTTGGATTTGGGGATGACCTAGGATTTCAGTTTTATTACGATGCTAGTTAATATCAGTATGCATTGTTCATCTACCTAACTCCATGCTTACATTCTTGTAAGGCATCTAACCAAGCACAACCCTACGAAGATTGTATCGGAGAGTTTATCCAAGTTCTAACGTCATTAATTAAAATAATAACTCTAAAAAGTTTGGTTAAAGGATTATCCTAGGACCTCTCAATCATATAATCGCTAAAGCTATACTATTTACTTCCTAACAATAAATTATTACATTAAGTAGAAGAGATAATCTAAAAAGTCCGGTTAAAGGGTCACCCTTGTCACTAAGGGCCCCTCATCATACAGTCACTAGATTATGCAAATCACTTCCTAATATTAATATGGGAAAAACTCACAAATTTTAATTAGCTTCCCTTGTAGAAAATTTATCTCTGTTTCAAGAGGATGCCGTAGAAAGTAAGGATATCTGTTGGTGCAACCTTAGGTCAAGGTTGACCTGGGTGACCCGATTCGAGTTGACCTGACTCGAGGTATATTTTGATGTTTGACAAGAATGGAGAAGTTATATTTTGATGTTTGACAAGAATAGGAACTTGGGGTATTGTGGGTGCAACCTTTGGTCAAGGTTGACCTGGTTGACCCGACTTGAGTTGACCTGGGAAAAGTCCAAGTATGGAGACTTGGCACGGAAAGGTCCAAGCAGGGAGCTTGGCACGGGAAAAGTCCAAGTATGGAGACTTGGCACGGAAAGGTCCAAGCAGGGAGCTTGGCACAGGAAAAGTCCAAGTATGGAGACTTGGCACGGAAAAGTCCAAGCAGGGAGCTTGGCACGGGAAAAGTCCAAGTATGGAAGCTTGGCATGGGAGGTCAAAGAGGGCTCGGTAGCTCGTTCTCTGGACTGGATGGAGTCGGAGAGGGCTCGGTAGCTCGTTCTCCGGACTAGGTCAAAGAGAGCTCGGTAGCTCGTTCTCTGGACTGGATGGAGTCGGAGAGGGCTCGGTAGCTCGTTCTCTGGACTGCATGCATAAATATACATGTTTGTTATTATATTAGGATTAAGAGCACACACTTCCATAATAACTAAGGTCTAGTTCTTTTACTAAGTCAGTACAAAAAGAACTTACCTAAATGATCCTACTCAATACACTTAAAGTGTATCAGTGTAATTTATTAGTCAAGATAAACTAATACTTAATTACACTACGTCTATTCTGATGGTTTGTTCCTTTCCATCTTAGTCGTGAGCAACTGTTTATAATTTATAGAGAACCGACAACATGATCTTCTAAGTGTGACTCCACACTCCATGTTATCTACTATATAAATTAATTGAACAATTACATTTAACAAATAAATGTAAACATTTGACCAATGTGATTCTTTATTTTAAAATAAATGTGTACAAAAGCTAAACTTTTAAGTATACACTCCAACAATCTCCCACTTATACTAAAAGTCTAAGCTACCATATCTGTTGTATCTGATTCCCATCCCCTCCACATGCCGATCAAAAGCTTTCGCCGAAAGGGCCTTAGTGAAAGGATCTGTTAGGTTATCTGCTGATGCTATCTTGGCGACGATAACTTCTCCTCGCTTGACGATGTCTCGTATTAGGTGGTACTTACGCTCTATATGTTTACTTGCCTTATGGGCTCGTGTTCCTTCGAGTTTGCAACTGCTCCACTATTATCACAATAAATTGTGACGATCTTGGGCAAACCAGGAATCACATCTAAGTCCATTAGAAAGTTCCTGAGCCATACAGCTTCTTTGGCTGCCTCAGAGGCTGCCACATACTCAGCTTCCATGGTTGAATCTGAGACGCATTTCTTCTTAACACTCCTCCATGCAATGGCTCCACCTCCTAAAGTAAACACATAGCCTGATGTAGACTTACTGTTGTCCCTATCTGATTGGAAGTCCGAATCCGTGTAACTCATAGGGAGTAAATCGCCTGCTTGGTAAACTAGCATATAATCTCTAGTCCTTCTCAGGTACTTTAATATATGCTTTACTGCAGTCCAATGTCCTTGTCCAGGGTTACTTTGATATCTGCTAACCATGCCCACGGCAAAACAGATATCAGGTCTCGTACACAACATTGCATACATAAGGCTTCCTACAGCCGAAGCATAAGGAACTGCCTTCATGTCCTCAATCTCCTTTGATGTTTTTGGAGACATCTCTTTAGATAAGGTTACTCCATGCCTAAAAGGTAAGAAACCTAGGGGTGGGATAGGGTCGCGACCCGTCCCGTAACCCCCTTACCCAATACCCGTCCCGATAAGAATTGGGAATTTTTTTTCTCCCGATCCCGTACCCGAAAAGTGTCGGGACCCGAATGTTCGGGATCCCGAATATTCGGGATCGGGTAGGGACCCGTAAGAATATCCCGAAAAATATTTTTTTAAAAAAAAAAATCTATAGAGACACAAACAATTTTTTAGTACAATACAAATAAATTAAAACGATTTCGTGGTACTTAACCATTAAAAGCTAAAATATCTTCCTAGGACATCATAAATATATTAAAACTAATCAAAAAAAAACTAAAACTACTACTTAGTTTATACTTTATACCTAATACAAGAAAATCCAAAAATAAAAATTGTCATGTCAACCATTGTATCAATAATGAATTTATGATATGATGATCTTAATCCTTAGAAATGTTTGGATTCAACTTACAGAAAAAAGATCATAAAAATTATTCTTTATATCATTTTATCGGTTTTCATATGCTAAAATAAACTAATTGATTATCTTCTTCACACATTGCCAATAAATTATTTAGAAATAAAATTATGATGAAGTATGAGAAAAATGAAGAGAAAAAAAATAAACATAATAGTTAGTTGCTTAAAATATAAAAAAAATAATATAAAAATAATATTTTTAATATAAAAAATAATATTTTTAATATAAAAAATAATATTATAATATAATCGGGTCGGGATGGGATTTCCGTCGGGAGAAAAAAAATTCCCGATCCCTTTCCCGATAGTGATCGGGACGGGAAAAATCCCGAACCTTCGGGTCGGGAAAATGTCGGGAAAATCCATATGAGCGGCAATGGATAAGAGTATCCGGATAGACTTAAGCATAGCTACCGGCGAAAAGGTCTCCTCATAATCGATTCCCTCTTTCTGAGTGTACCCCTTCGCAACAAGCCTTGCTTTGAAGGTTTCTACCTTCCCATCTGTCCCTCTTTTCCTTTTATAGATCCACTTGCAACCAATGACTTTTACACCATTAGGTGGTTCTACAAGCTCCCAGACCTTATTAGAATATATAGATTCTATTTCGGAATTCATTGTCTTTTGCCAAGATACTGCATCTATATCTTGGAGTGCTTCATCATATGTTCGGGGATCTAGTTCATGTTTGCCTGGGATCAAGTCCAAAAACTCACCCAAAAACATGAATATCTCGGGCTGCCTTACAACCCTCCCACTACGACGAGGCACCGTCTGTGGTTGTGTATCATGTGTGACACGTGTTGCAGTCTCTTGTAGTACTTCATTTTCTACTGTTGGTACTGAAGTAGACGTGTCCTCTCTAAGTTCTTCTAGAACAATTTTACTACTGGGCTTGTGATCCATTATATAGTCTTCTTCTAAAAACTGGGCATTGGTGCTAACAATGACCTTCTGGTCTTTAGGACTATAAAATAAATCGCCTTTCGTTCCTCTGGGATACTCCACAAACATACGAACTTCTGTACGAGATTCTAACTTATCAGCATCTTGTTTCAGCACATGTGTTGGACTACCCCAAATCCGAATATGTCTTAGACTGGGCTTCCGCCCATTCCATAATTCTGTGGGAGTAGAAGATACTGATTTAGAAGGTACTAAGTTCAGAATGTGTGCTGCTGTTTCCAGAGCGTATCCCCAAAATAAATTTGGTAATTCTGAATAACTCATCATCGATCTAACCATCTCCATAAGAGTCATATTCCTTCGTTCTGCCACATCATTCTGTTGGGGTGTACCAAGTGCGGATAATTGGGATTGAATCCCGGCCTCTGATAAGTAATTCCT
Organism: Zingiber officinale; assembly: GCF_018446385.1. Taxonomy (NCBI): domain Eukaryota; kingdom Viridiplantae; phylum Streptophyta; class Magnoliopsida; order Zingiberales; family Zingiberaceae; genus Zingiber; species Zingiber officinale. Next base: position 148,803,615 of record NC_055987.1, on the reverse strand, counting down.
AAACTCTCCTAAGAGGTATTCGCCACCACGATCAGACCGTAGTGTCTTGATACTTTTACCTAGACGTTTCTCCACATCAGTCTTGTACTCTTTGAACTTATCAAAGCACTCAGACTTGCGGCGCATTAGGTAAATGTATCCATATCTTGAATAATCGTCTATAAAAGAGACAAAATATTCAAAGCCACATCTAGTTTGGATAGACATAGGACCACACAAATCAGAATGAACCAATTCTAACGCTTCTTTGGCTCTATACCCCTTGGCCTTAAAAGGTCTCTTGGTCATCTTACCTTCCAAGCAGGATTCACACGTTGGAAAGTTTTCCAACTCTAATGGACCCAAGAGTCCATCGGCTACAAGCCTTTGAATCCTACTTAAGTTAATATGATCAAGCCTTATATGCCAAAGATGTGTTTGGTTCATTTCCGAAAGTCCTTTTGTCTTATAGAGTTAGAAGATGTGTTATTAATTTCCATATTTTGCTTTGTGGGAGAAATTGGATTTAAAGTATATAAATTGCCAACCAATGCACCAGAACAAATAATCACTTTATTTCTCTTTATAACCACATTGTTACTAAAGGAAACTGAATATCCATCCAAATACAGTTTAGAAACTGAAATTAAATTCTTTCTAAAACTGGGTACATAAAGACAATTCCTTAAAACCAATTTCCTATTCCTATCAAATGATAAGTAGACGTCTCCCACTGCAACAGTCGCCACCTTAGTAGCAATTCCCATGTAGATAGTTATCTCTCTATCAAATAGTCGTCGGGTTTCCTGGAACCCCTGCAAAGAATTGCAGACATGATCAGTGGCTCCCATATCTACACACCAGGTGCTGGTAGATAACACCGCTAAACATGTTTCAACTACTAGAGTATGAGATATACCTTTATTGTTCTGTTTCCTACGAGGACAATCCGCCTTCCAATGTCCAGTCTGCTTGCAAATAAAGCACTTGCCCTTCGGTTTCTTTATTCCAGCTTTTTGTCCTACACCTTGAGGTTTATTCACCTTCTTTGCTGAGCCATTTTGTTTCTTCTTCTTCTTGCCTTTCGTCTTAGAAGTAGAACCATTTTCAGCATAGTGAATTTGAGAATGTTGACGAAATAACCCTTCGGCTACCTGAAGTTCTGTCAGAAGTTCCGCCAATGAATACATCCTTTTATTCATATTATAGTTCAGGATAAAATGCTCAAAACTTCCGGGCAGCGTTTGGAGGATGATATCGACCTGGGTTTCCCCATCAATTTCCCCTCTAAGAACTTGTATTTCGTTTAAGTAAGCCATCATCTTGAGAATATGATCCCTCACGGGAGTCCCCTCAGTCGTGGTGGTTGTCATCAGTTTTCTCATTGCCTCTTGCCTAGCAGCCCGATTCTGATGTCGGAAGAGTTCCTTAAGATTGTTCATTATATCATAGGCTGTTGATAAGTCATGATGCTGATGTTGCAATACATTTGACATCGAAGCCAAGATGTAATACTGCGCCATCTCATCAGCTTTTACCCATTTACTATGATGTTGAATCTCCTCTGGGGTAGAATCATTGCTAGGTGTTTCTGGGCATTCCTCTGACAGTACAAACTTATAGCCCTCAGTAGTTAAAATAATGTCCAGGTTTCTTTTCCAATATATATAGTTGGGACCAGTAAGTCTGTTTTCTTTTAGAATAATGGCCAGTGGGTTGAAAGTCATCCTAAGAATCACAAAATAAATTTTGATCAGAACTCTAAATTTAGAATAATATTGATTCCTCAAACAATACTATTTTAAATTAACCAACACCTTAAAACACCGTGAATTTTATATGCCACGATAGTGTAGACGTATACAAATTCAACATTTGTAAAAGGAGGGTATATCCCATTAATTTTATTATCTTGTCAACCTAACTTTTTGACAAATAAAATTAATAGTTGGTTTCCTTCGGTCACACAAATAATAGCAGTGACTCCGATGGGGAGGATACTATTAGACGTGCCTAAGTGTATACCATTACTTGACACTAAGTCCATTAATAAGATTGTGTCCCTTCCGATGGGGAAGGTCACACGCTCTTAATTAATTTCCTATAGTCATCCGAAATGGAAGTTTGGTCTAGTGATCCGCAAACAAACTCATCCGATATGGAGGAAGGCACTCAGATCCAACGCGCAAGTTTGTTGGCATCACTTACAAACCAGTAATGGAGACCGTGGAATTCACTAAAATAAATTCCTCTCCCACTTAGTTATTTAAAGTGAGGAATTTTGATGATGCTAGCCTACTAAACATGTACACTAACATTCACACACAACACAATACAAAAGCAATAAATAGAAAAACTAATTTTCAACTATTATGGCTTTTATCTATTGTTGTCCTCCGTGTGTCGTCATCCCTAGCTGCGGCCATCTTTGGCCACCGCCACCGGGTCTAGTTGTCGCATCCATCTTGCTCCTTGTTCCGTTGCGCCACTCTGATCCTCAAAAGGTTCCACGCCTTGCAAGATTCGATCCGCGACATAAATAGAATTTTACATTTTTTGATCCTATATTCCTCGAAGGAATGTATATGTAAACTAGATCGAACATAAAATAAAATTTACATCCATCGATCCTATATTCCATAAAAGGAATGTACATGTATCTAGATCAAAAAATAAAATCCTAATAAAACTAAATACAACTCCTACTGTATTTTATAATACAATCATGTACACATAATAAATGCCCTTGACATGTCCAAGGGTCCAATCACACATATAATAACTATAAGCCATAATATTTAGATCCTGCATCCACAAAGTTAGTACATCCTACTATTAACCTACCTAAATTATGTATAACATGTGCATAATTAAACTAATACCAACTACACAGAGGCAAAACCCTAGCTCTGATACCAATTGTTGGTTGCTATTCGGAAAACCCAATGGCTCCACTGTACAAAAAATTTTGTACGTGATCTGAACCTTTCCTAGCTATCATGTGTTCTTTTAAGTTAAACTTGTATCTCCTGCGGAACTTAACATATTTGATTCCAAGTTTAACTTATATGTTCTTTTAGGTTTAGATTTGGATCTCCTTCGGAACTTAACACGTTTGATCCAAATCACCTAGGTTATAAATTCAATTAAATATTAGTTTCCAAAATTGGCTTCCAGTACTGCATGGCGAGACACTTGGCCTTCTTGGATATGGGAGCAACCACCACCGACTAGACAAAGCCTTTTAAGGAAAGTTAATATTTAATTTCCTTATATAACTCTAGGTTAACCAAAAGGAACAATCAAATCACAAGGAAAAAAGAAAAAGAACACAACATCGAAATTAAATTCGAAAAACAAGAATCGAATGCCTCTTGTATTTGGTATTTATACAAAGAAAAATTAACTAGTATGATGCGGAAATTAAATACTAGTTATACCTCTTCCTTGTATGCTAAGAACCTCGAGATCTTCTGCTGTATCCCTCGCCTCCTCTTAGACGTCGTGTGGGTGACGATCCTCCAAGACGAACACCACCCGGAAAGCTTCTCCTCCTTCTCTAGAATTCGGCCACCACCACCACAAAGGAGAAAAAGAGAGCAAAGGGAAGAGATGGAGAGGGGCCGGCCACTTGATGATCTCCAACAACACAATATCAATTGTTATATTTTTCAAGGCCTCCCCTTCCCCCCTTTTTATATTAGTTTCCCAACGGAAAATTATGGAAAGAGTTTTATAAAAAATTAGACTCATTCCTATTTCCTTTTAATTTTTTCTTTTTCTTTTCTTTTAATTAATCAATCATAGATTGATTTATTAATTAAACAACTATTTGTTGATGTTTAATTATTTGACCGACCCCTTGCTTGGGCACCAAGCAAGGTGGTCGGCTACTTATTAAAAGGGAAAGAAAGAAAATTTTTTTATAAAATTTAAAAGGAGAAAACTTCTAATAAAATTTTACAAACTTTCTTTCTTTTCTAATGTGGATATTAAAAGGAAAGTTTTAAAATTTAAAACCAAGTTTTAAAATTTAAAACATCTCTAATAATATTTCTTTTTAAAAGAAAGTTTTATAAATTTTACAACTCTCTTTTAAAACATTGTGGCCTAATTTAAATTAGAAAAATTTTATAAATTTTTAAAATCTCTCTTTTTACAAATTGTAAATATCTGAGGAAATTTAAAAATTCAAAAACAACCTTCCTAATTTAAATATTACGGCCGGCCCCCTTGCCCAAGGCAAGGGCCGACCACTTCTAGAGAATATGTGGCCGGCCATTGCTTGGTCACCAAGCAATGAACCGACCCCTTCTTGGACACCAAGATAGGCTTTTCTTTGGATGGACTTGAGGCTTTATTGAGGCTACAACAGGGACCTAAAGGAGAAATTGGTTTTGGTCTTCCGATTAGCTTGAGTATCCCGTGCTTGCCCCGAACACACAACTCAAGTTCATCGATAATAACTCATTCCACTAGAGAGTTATTACCGCACTACCGCACCAATCCCAAATTACATTATAAGCTTCTTCTTATCATGAGTGTGTTAGTCTCCCTGTGTTTAAGATTATGAATGTCCACTAATTAAGTGAGTTACTGACAACTCATTTAATTAATATCTAGCTCCAAGAGTAGTACCACCCAACTTTATTGTCATGTTGGACTATGTCCACCTGCAGGGTTTAACATGGCAGTCCTTATGAGCTCATCTTGGGGACATTCTCAACCTAGATAACTAGGACACAGATTCCTTCTATAATCAACAACATATACTATAAGTAATATCATTCCCAACTTATCGGGCATATTGATTTATCGAGCTAAACCTCACCCTTTGATAAATCAAAGAAATAAATATTAAATATACATGCTTGTTATTATATTAGGATTAAGAGCACACACTTCCATAATAACTAAGGTCTAGTTCTTTTACTAAGTCAGTACAAAAAGAACTTACCTAAATGATCCTACTCAATACACTTAAGGTGTATCAGTGTAATTTATTAGTCAAGATAAACTAATACTTAATTACACTACGTCTATTCTGATGGTTTATTTCTTTCCATCTTAGTCGTGATCAACTGTTTATAATTTATAAAGAACTGACAACATGATCTTCTAAGTATGACTCCACACTCCATGTTATCTACTATATAAATTAATTGAACAATTACATTTAACAAATAAATGTAAATATTTGACCAATCTGATTCTTTATTTCAAAATAAATGTGTACAAAAGCTAAACTTTTAAGTATACACTCCAACAACATCTACATGTATTTGTTCCTCACACAAATTTCTTCAAACACATACAAGGCACAACACACATAGAACCTATCAATAAACATATTATAACATAAGAAAAATATTCAAATATATAGTTAATGCATTATATTACATCAATAACTACTTCCTACTCCTAGATTTGGAGATCTACTCATTGTGAAGGATTTACAAACTAAAGACACAAAATAAAACATACTTATAACCCCAAATATGAGGAAGGAGAAGAAGAAATGATTATCGAGGAGTTTGTCGGCGCCTTTGGAATACTTCCTTGCTCCGGAGGTAGAGATGATGAATATGGAAACTTTAGGGTTCCCCCAAGAGGGGATAACCCTTCTCCAAGGAAGGGGGCGGATCCCCCATTCGAAGATCCTCTTTCTAATATGATGAATCCCCTTATATAGGCGTTAAAGACAATCGCATGACATGGCTCGTGTTACTGGATATAGGCACCCATGTCATGCTCTAGATTTTGGATTTGAAACGCCATGACTCGTGTCACTGGGCACGGGTCGCCCGTGGCATGGCGGTAAAGGTGAGCATGGGTCACCGGTGGCAGGGACGCAGAACTTGCCACGGATCGTACCAACGGGCATGATCACCCGTGGCGGGGCAACCGAAGCTGTCACAGGTCGTGCCCAGTGGCACGACCACCCATGGTAGAGCATGGCTTCCTTAGCTTGGCCATTTCGCTCCCCATTTTATTCCAATCTTCACTCCAGTCATTAAAAATTACACGAAAGAAGTATCTAGAGTAAAGAATCATAATAAAGAAGCAAAAAAAGTAAAATATCATTGAATTTATACATGCGCAAAGTCGATCTATAATAGCATGAAAACATAATAAAACTCTATATACTACACTCTCATAAAATCCCTCAGACTGAACCTTTGTTTGTCCTCAAGCAAACATCAATATCAAGAATGCATGTGAATTCATATCTCCTAAACTTTAATAAGTTCATCTAATCCTATGTAGTATCACCTTTAAGCGAAGACATCAAATTAGTTTCACCAAGCCTAACGAGCTAGCTTAAGTGCATAGTGCATAGTTTGTTCCTAAGGTTTCAAGTTCCTCCCTAAGTCAAGTTGTCATTTAATTGTGTTCCCAAAGTTTCCAGCGTTAGACACTTACTTTCCATACTCAAGGCTTATTCCCTTTTTCTCAGTACAAAGTCTCAAAGGTATGTTTGGTGTTGAGAGAAATGGATAAATATTCTCCTGATAACTTAACTCGGTCTCAAAGGGGCGTATTATCATTTTCACACACGACAACTATTTTCTATCCCATTATTATCACTCACAATATTTTATTTTCAATTTTCTTTCACTCAAACATTTTTATTTCATCTCGAATATTTGCTTCTCTTTTCTTTTCTTTTCTTTTCCTTCCGCTCATTTGAGATTTTGATTTTTCCAAATGAGTTATCACAAATCGAGCATGATCCAGTGACTAAAATTTTGGGAAAGGGTCACCTATGGTCCCCATGATACTAGTCCAATAAAATGAATCAAAACTATCTTGTATTAAATCAACCTTTCGAAAATAATTCAAAAGTAAAGTGTAATGGTCAAATTATCAAGTAGGCATATGGTGAAACAAAAATCACTCAATATCGCTTGTATAAAATTTTACTACTAGATAGGAAAACATGAATCACCAAAAATGAGAGAATGTATCCACGTGATAATACTAATACTAAACACATCAAAATATTGCTTAATGGACAAGGCATAGATGGGTGCTTCTATTTGAATCCAAAACATTGACATGATGCAAGCTAGAAGAAAATTTTATTATGCAAAGAGAAACATAATAAAACTAACTAATAACCCAAAGTATTTACAAGTTCCCTAGACTTAAAATTTTCAATGTCTTCAATAGTTGCAAAATGTGTTATAGAGGAAAGTTTAGAGAGGTTACTAGGTGATGCGTGTCAAACGCCTAAGTCATTAACCCCTCCTTGTGGTCACACTTCTCTCAATCTTTAAATCCTCTGTAATAGACAAGAAACTAAGTAGATGGTTTAGGTTATGAAAAAGAGATATGTGAATAAGAAAGAACTTGGGGTGCCTCCCAAAAAGCATTTGTTTTAGGTCATTAGCTTGACCCCTTATTTAGTTCATCTAAATTGGGCTCCGGCTGGAGTAGAATACTTTCGGACTTCCCTTCCAATAACCCATATTATTATGAAGAGAGTTATTGTCATAAGAGTAATGTAGTGTATCACTGCTCTCTTCATCTTCGTCTCCTTAAACGTCCTTTTCGGCGGTCGAAGATGGTTTAGTGTAAGCAGGAAAATGTTGGGGTTGCAAGGTTACAAACATAGTCCCATATTGAAAACACATGGGAAAGATCATGGATTTATAAGAGAAAAGATATCTCCATTGGCATGAGACCTTTTGGGAAGAGCCCAAGAGCAAAACCATGAGGGCTTAGGCCATTGTGGACAATATCATGTCATTGTGGAGATATCTAAATTCTTTTCGATCCTACAATTGGTATCAGAGCCTGGACTGCTAGAAGGTTTAACCGCCGACTGTGCACAAGAGCTATGCTCTAATTGAGCAATGTGGGTACAATATTGACCTCGAACAAAGAAAGTAGAGGCTCCTATATTCGGATCAAGAGGACCAGATACCAGGCAAGAAGTCCTAGTTGCGACTAGGCAATGAAGTCCTAGTAGGTCGGGTGGACCAAGGGGCAGGAAGACTTGGTGGGTCGAGGATCGGATGTGGGAAGCCTATGATCCTTTGTTTGAGGGGGAGATTGTTGGGGTTGCAAGGTTACAAACATAGTCCCATATTGAAAACACATGGGAAAGATCATGAGTTTATAAGAGAAAAGATATCTCCATTGGCATGAGGCATTTTGGGGAGAGCCCAAGAGCAAAACCATGAGGGATTAGGCCCAAAGTGGACAATATCATGCCATTATGGAGATATCTAAATTCTTTTCAATCCTACAGAAAACATATATCTCATATACATGTTAAATAAATAAGAGTTAAAATCATATCAAGTTTAGTTAAGTAATTATCAAAAATGGAATCCCACCCAACAAAATTAATCATAGGTACCTCTATGAAGTTTTTCAAAAGATCATAATAATTACTATCCTTGCATTACTGAAAGGTACCTGAAAATTTCAAACTAGTGGATGTGATTTCTTCTAGATCAAATGATGATTCTGACTCTGGCTCAGGTGGTAGTCCAACTAAAGGTGATGATTCTTGGGACTCTACTATCTCTGCATAAGTCTCTACACATTGATCCATAACATGTTCAATTCTTACAATTTCCATAATATCGAGTGGTTGTGGGAACACAGAAAGTGATTCATGAGATACTGCTTCCACAACACAGTTCCCAACACTTCCTTTCAAAATATTAACTTCATCACATATAGTGTTAGATAATTCACTAAGATCAATTTCATCACTAGGAGAATCAACAATTCGATAAGAAACTTCAAACTGATCTTCTCATTAGAAAAATCTTCATCATTAAGTAGTACAATAAAGTTGCAAGTGGCTGATTCATCATCATTTGAAAATTCATCATCTTGATTTAATCTAAATAATTTACATGCAAATAAATTATCATCACAGAATCAGCTCAATTTGTCTTCGCTCAAAATTAGCTCTTGCCTTTGTGGGAAAGGGTTTTGTGGTACAAAAGTATCTTGTTGCGACATTAGAGTGGATTTCTGATTCCTATCCTCAGTCCCCTTTTTACTAAGTGGCGGAGATCTAAATTGCTTGTCCAGTGTTGGTGTGACAAATCGTTGAGGGAAGGGTGCTTGTGGCCTATAGACATTTTCTGAAGTGATGGGGGTTAGATTTTCTATTTTTATTCTATGATTCTCCTTGCATCTACACCGTGCATTCTCCAAAAGTTCTCGCCACTGCTCAACCAAGTAACACTACATTTTGCGCTAGACTTTTCTGTTCTTTTTGACTCCTCATTCCGTGATTCAATGAAGTTTCTGTGATTTGATGAAGTTTCCTCTTTATGCATGGGTGGTCGTAAATTTTTGTGTAATAGTTGCTCGCACTTCAGGAGCTATCAGGGGAGATTCCATCCAACTTCTATTTAACCATTCTTAAAGGTTCAATGTCACTCGATCAATTAATGTATATGTTTCGTCTAAACTTTTGTTCATCAAAGAACCTCCAACAGATAAATCTAATAATGACTTATCTGAGAACAAAATCCCCATGTTGAATATGTGCAGTGTTAAACATCTTTCCAAACCATGGTGAGAACATAGTTGATACGAGTCATAACGAGTGGATCTAGAGGATGACGTAGTAGTCAAAGAGTTCTCAGATCTTGCCCATGCGACCCCACAGTAGAACGGTCGGATAAGGACAACTGGTGTGAATTTGGTTGAATATAAAGATTTTAGGATTTTACTCTGAAAACAAAAAGGTAGTGTGCTCGGTCAGTTAATGGTTGACCAGATTCAAGGAAAGCCAGGTCGGGCAAAGGGTTAGCCGGGCTTAGCAACACTTAGCCTCACAAAAATATAAGATCGGCCGGATGAAGGCCGATCGAACACAAGACTGTCTGTGTACGCTCAGTCGAGTAAAGATCGAGCGGGCATAAAGAAACTTGGCCTTATAAAGGTCTTAGTATAAGATCGACCGGATGAAGGCTGATCGAATACAAGATTGTCCATGTACGCCCGAGCGGGTAAAGCCTAGACGGACATAGAGACACATGGTATTATAAAGTTCTTAATATAAGATCGATTGGATGAAGGTTGATCGAATACAAGGTTGTCCATGTACGCCCGGGCGGGTAAAGCCCGAACGGACTGAGAGACACATGGCCTTATATGACTCTTAGTGTGAGATCGGCAAGACGAAGGTCCATCGAACATATGACTCTCCATATACACCCGGACGGGTAAAGCTCGGGCGAGCTTAAAGACACTTTGCCTTATAAAGGTCTTAGTATAAGATCAGCCGGATAAAGGTCGATCAAGTACAAGGTTGTCTGTGTACACCCAGCCAGGTAAAGATCGAGCGGATTTAAAGACACTTGGCTTTATAAAACTTTTAGTATAAGATCAGCCAGATGACGGTTGATCGAACACAAGACTCTTCATGTACGCCCGGTCGAGTAAAGACCAAGTGGGCTTAAAGGCACTTGTCCTTAGAAAACTCTGCATATCCACTCGGTCAAGCACAGGTTGACCGAGTTTTAGTTACTTAATGTCATCTTGTCTCTAAAATAAAGCTCTAACATACATAATCTATCATGTGACTTCTTGAATGAAGCTTTGGCACACTATGGGCACTATATTAGAACAGATCTTGATAGTATTTAACATATGATAGGGCATATTGATACAATGGCAAGCAATATGGCCAACCTTATGGACCGACTGAGATACTATGATAGAATACAATGATAAGAAATACCGCCAGCCTTGCAAACCGACCAAGATATATTCAACAGACAAACATCCGACAACATTTTAACAACCTGGTATAATTGTAGGGGAATATTCCTTTGGAAGCTCCTCTAGAGTCTATCTGGGTTCTCATTGATGATTCATCTATAATGACATCTCCCTCCAACGACTTCAGAAAAGGTTTAAGTTATAAATAATAAAAGAGGTATATCTGTGGGTACAAAAAAGATTTCTCGGAAGTTCTTCAGGGAACTACCTAACAAACTCTGATACATGAAGCCACCTCATGGTCACGGGGATTGTGAGAGGTGGTATAAAAAGGGGGGTCATTTCTTTTGGTAAGGTACGTAATTTTTACATCTGAGACCTTCATTCGCGCATCCACTATTGTTCTTCTTCCGGGGCACTAACTTGAGCGTCGGAGGGCCTTGCCAGGGATCCCTTACTTGATTTTTGATCACTAACATTTCTTTGGATCGTCTGATTATGCACAGGATAGTTGAGGAGCTTCATCCTAGATCGGAGAATCAACTGTCCGTCAACAAACCATCCACCTGAGCCAGTGCGCCATCTCCTCAGCCTTCAAAAGGATAAATAGTCTTAATAAACATTTAAATCTGTCTCATGCTTCAAATAGTGATTTTCATTTGCATGAGCAAAATTTATGATGCAATTCCTCGTGTACACCATTTTGCTTGGAGGGAAAAATAATTCGGGAAACGCTGCTCCAATTGTTCCCAACTTATTATGTTTTGTAGAGGGAGATAATACAACCAAATCCTTACTTTATCCTTGATACTGAAAGGGAATGTCATCAATTGAATGACATTTGCTAAAACTTCTTCATAGCTCACCATGTTGTAATATCCAAGAAATACCTCAAGGTGCAAGTATGAGTTCTCTGAAATTTCTCCTCCAAATTTATGACCTTTGTATTATGAAAATTAATTCTAGGTTAAGTTGGAAGTTGTCTGCTTCAATCTAAGGTTGCACTATGGGAGATTTGAATCTTGCAAAAATGGGTACGAAAAATTCTCCTAAAGATCTGTTTGACATGTTAGTGCTCATTGAATCTTAGAAGAACACAATTATTAGAAAAACTAAAATGCAGAATTTAAATTGCAAGAAATAAAAATATAAAATAAAGACAAATAAATAAATGGAAAATCTATTAACAAGTTTAGAATAACTCATATGTTAATCAACTAATGTTAATCGAAATAGTCTCTAGCAATGGTGCCGAAAACTTGATGTTGGGAAACTGAAAGTGCATGGTTCTGTCGTTAAGTAATAAAATATCGATCCTACAGAGATTGTTAATTAAACACTACTTGATTTTGCAATATGAGTTATCTAGATAATTGAAAGTTAGTTCACGAGCGCTTAAGAAAGAGTGAAAGGCGTTTAGAGAAGAGAGAGAGAGGAGGAAAGAGAGAGCAGGGAGAGAGTAGCCAGTAGAGAGAGAGAAAAGAGAGGGAATGAGTGTGAGCACTAGTGAACGGAGTGAGATAGTGAAGTTAGATTTAGGGATGACCTAGGATTTCGGTTTCAACATGATGCTAGTTAATGTCTCTATGCATTGTTCATCTACCTAATTTCATGCTTACATTCTTATAGAGCATCTAACCAAAGTCCGACACAACCTCGTGAAGATCGCACTAGAGTTTACCCAAGTTCCAATGTCATTAAGTAAAGCAATAACTCTAGAAAGTCCGATTAAAGGATTACCCCAGGCCCCTCGATTATACAATCGCTAGAGTATCCTATTTACATCCTAACGATATATTATGACATTAAGAAGAAGAGGTAATCTAGAAAGTCGGTTAAAGGGTCACCCTTTGTCACTAAGAGCCCCCCAATCATACAATCGCTAGATTACGTAAATCACTTCCTAACATTTTATGTGGAAAACTCACAAACTCTAATTAGCGTCCCTTGTAGGGAATTTCCCTCCGTTTCAAGCGAATGCCGTAGAAAGTAAGGATACCCTCTATCACAAGGTTTCTGGTCATACAATCCAAAGCACCTCCTTTACACGGTGAACAAAACTCTACATCTATATGTAGTTTTCCTTCACACACATTTCATCAAATACATATAAGCTACACATACATAGAACATGTCAATAAACATATCATAACACAGGAAAATATCCAAATATATAGTTTATACATCATATCACATAATAACTACTTCCTACTCCTAAATCTGAAGATCTACTTATTGTGAAAGATTTACAAACTAAAGACACAAAATAAAACATACTTACAATCCCAAATCTGAGAAAGCAGAAGAAGAAATGTTTATCGAGGAGTTTGTAGGCGTCTTGAGGATGCTTCATTGCTCCGGAGGTGGACGAATAATGAATATGGAAGCTCTAGGGTTCTCCCAAGAGGGGAGAACCCTTCTCCAAGGAAGGGAGTAGAGCCCCCAACCAAAGATCCTCTCTCCAGTCTAATGAGTCCCCTTATATAGGCGTTAAAGATAGTCGTGTGACACGACCAGTGTCACTGGGCACAGGCGCCCTGTCGCACTCCAGATTCTGGATCTGAAATGCCACGGCTTGTGTTACTGGGCACAAGCCGCCCATGGCACGGTGATAGAGGCGGGCACGACCCGTGCCGCTAGGCACGGGATGCCCGTGGCAGGGGCACAGAGCCCGCCACGAGCCTTGACATCACAGCTGCTCGAGGTGGGGCAACCGAAGTTGCCACGAGCCGTGCCCAGTGGCACGACCGCCCGTGGTAGAACATGACTTCCTTAGCTTGGTTATTTCGCTCCTCATTTCGTTCCAATCTTCACTCCTGTCATCAAAAATTGCACAGACGCAATATCTAGGAATAGAGAATCATACTAAAGAAACAAAAATGTAGAATATCATGCAACTCATACCTACAAAGTCGATTCAAAATAGTGTGAAAATATAATAAAACTTTATATACTTTAAGCTTATCACATAACACATGACTAGTTTTACTTGATATTCATTCAGCTGAACAAAGTTAACAGCATTAAAAACATTCAGATCCTTCCTACATGAATAAAATTTACTATTGATATATAAGCAAGAACTCTAGTGCTGCACAAGAAAATAAGAAACATATAAATGAGCATTGCGCAGGAGCAAAGTTTAGATATTTCATCATACATACCGAATATCACTGTAAGATAAACACTACAACAATCATTCTATCTATTGGTCATTACAAACTATTCTCTTCTTGATAAGAAATCTAAAAGAAGGGTTCCAGATGCCAATCCATGTCAGTCAAAGAGGCGTCTCGAGGTCAGGCCTTTGATCAATTATCTTTGAAGTTGAATCATCGGGGAAGGCATCAGGATGTGCAGCCTTCAGTTTTGCCTTGATGTTCCTGCTGGTTAACAACAATAGCAAAAAAAAAAAAAAAACAATGGTCCTTCATATTCTAGTAGGCAATGGGACAATCGTACAGCTGATTTTTCGAATCTGAAACGAGAAGGAATAGAAGCACCACCTCAGTTTCATGAAGATGTGGTCTAGATCGGATTTCATGGATTTCAAGAGTCGAACATTTCTTGTTAAGTCACCCGATACCTCAGTATAGCACCGTTCTGAGAACTCATTGAAGTGTGAAAGAACTGCATTACTGTCCTGCAATCTTCCCAATCTGCAATGAGTGAAAGCAGTAAGGAAAATGCCAACTGGTACATATCTTTAGTTAATGGGGCATCAGAGACATGAAAAAATTTCCAAGACATGGAGCATTTGTATGCTGATGAGTATATAGACCCATTAGAGATGGATGAAAAATGTCTTAGACGTGGAGCATTTGTATGTTGACGAGTATATAGACGCATTAGAGATGGATGAAAAATGTCTTAGACTGGAGCATTTGTATGCTGATGAGCATATAGACGGATTAGAGATGGATGAAGAATGTCTTAGACATGGAACATTTGTATGCTGATGAGTATTTAGAATGCCTTGCTAAGGAAAAGTGGACTCCATGCTATATTATACAGAAACAAAAATAGATGTCTATAAAAAACAGAGTCGGATCATATAATACCAAAAATGAGGCAAAAGTGCAGTTTGGGCAATGAGGTCTAGGGGTGTAATCGAACCGAGCCGAGTTGAGCCGAACTCTTGAATGTTTGAGTTTGACTCGTTTATAATCGAGCCGAGCTCGAGTTTTATTTAACGAACATATTCATGACTCACGAGCTTATTCGATCTTTTATCGACCCTAAACGAGTTTAATAAATATAAATTATAAATTTAAATATTCATTAAAAATTAAATTATATATTTAAAGAAAATTATAATATTCTTATTAAAATTTATAATTTTATTATAATAAATAAATTTAATATATTTGTCTATATGTTTCATAAATAGAGTGTAAAATCTATAAATTCAATATCAAAACTATTATATTTTTTATTTAAAAAGTGATTCATGAGCTTAACAAATATATTCACGAGCTAACGAGCCGAATATTGTAAAGCTTGAGCTTGGTTTGTTTATCTTAACGAGCCTCATTAAATGAGCTCAAACGAGCTTTTATCGAATTGAGTTTCGAATAGCTCATGAGCGGCTTGGTTCATTTACACCCCTAATGAGGCCCTAGCATGTTGAGATGGGGTGGATTAATTCATTGTAGCAAAAAAGGTGATTATACTCATCCTAGGCACCTCTCACAATCTATCCCCAAGTTATATGAAGGGAGGTAAATCAAAGGATCAACTTATAATTGACCACCAAGTGGTTTGGGGGTGGATCAATTCATGCAACATAATAAAGAGGTTGTTCTTGTAGATCATATGAACGTCTGATAGAGCTGAAGCAGATATATTAGCATCTAAGCAGCAAGCATTATTTCCCAAGTGAGATGAGCTTAAATTTGGTCTAAAATACAGAAATCACAAGAATCACACTAAACCATTGAAAACATTCAAACAAGGATTATTAGCTTATGAAACAAGTCATCCGTTTCAACTAACATCAACCTATGGCCTTTTGCTTTTTAGGTGTATAATATTGTCATTTTTAACACTCATCCAGAAAACTTTAGTGTGTTCTGTTCTATTTGTACCACAAATTGTATCAGATTACATCGTACACAAAGGATTCTAAACACTTACTGTTAGATTTCTTTGCTCCTCTGCACAACAACAATATTCATATGAGATTCACCTGTAGTTTTTGTCTGTTAGAACTTCATCAATCTGATTGATGAGTTGTCTAAAGAAGATATATAAGGTGAGGAGGAGCAACCATCAAACCAATCTGGAGTTAGATTCCTCTAACATAGTGCATTGATGTGTGTAGATTATACATATTTTTAGGTATTGTTTGGCGCACATCTATTTGTATTTCATGAATATAATCTATATTCCCTATTCCATTATTATGTCATACTTTCATTCTATTTATTCGGAGATCTACTATTTGCTTGTTTTTATTGATAGGATACAAATTGGAATGAAAATGGAGTAAAGACGCACATTGAAGCAACTTGTGAAGATCATCAACGGGATCGTGCCAAGAGCGTGTGTCCTCCCTAAAGCAAACTGGAGTAGGTCGTGCCTCGCACCAGAGGCCAACCGAGGGGTGGTCGTGTAAAATCACACGATCATGCCCCCCTTCCAGAGCCGAATCATGGTCCAGTCGTCCCATATTTCAAAATCCTAATTAGAGAGGGGTCGTGCCTCTCCATGCCGTGTGGCGTGAAGTTGGGGCTGTGTCACGCGAAAATAGGGTTGTGTTGAATCTGGGCAGACTGCAGAATAATTTTGAAATGACCATAACTTTGTGCTCGGTTAGAATTACAAGTTGTTCAAGATACCAAATTGTAACTAACTTCAAGATCTACAACTTTGTTTCAGGTTCAACAGAGAGAAAACATAGTTTAGCCGTGCCAAAAGGCACGGTCGTGCCTCCCATCCATAGTCGCGCCACATCCTTCGCCCAAATTGCAGACCAAACTTTGAACCACCATAACTTTCGACTCAATTGGAGCCACGACTCGATCTAAATATCAAAATGTAGATAATTTCAAGGGATGTAATTTTGGTTCAAGGTGAAACACGAGAAAACTAGGTTTAAGGGGTGAAAATCCCATTTTGACAGAACCTTGTAAACCTGACAGATCTAGACAATTTGGAAGAGGCATAAAAGGGTCAAGAAACCCATTTTTTGACTCATCTTGCGCTTGAGACTTCGTCCCTCTCCTTGGGGAAGGGTTCTTCCTTTAGCGGAAACTCTAAAGCTTCCATCTTCGCTGATTTGCACAATCCGTCCACCTCTGGAGCAAGGATTGCAAGCAAGAAGACCAGCAACACATAGATAAGCATTCCTCTCTTCTCTATCTTATGATTTGGATTGTAGGATGCTTAATTTCTTGTCTATTGATTGTAAATCCTTCGCAATGGAGTAGATCTCTAGGTCTACGATGTAGAAAGTAATTGTGATGTTTTGATTGATGTATGAACTATATATGTCATTTCCTTGTTCAATGAAGTGTTTATACCATGTTCTATGTGTCTTATGCCTTGTAAGTGTTTGATGAAATGTGTGAATGATGTAAACATGTTGATGTGAGGGAATAGATACCACCATGTAAAGGAGATGCTTTGGATTGTATAACCAGGGCCCAGTGATAGAGTGTAACCTTTTAACCGAACTTTTCGGAGTATCACCTTGAATTGGGAGCTAATCTCCACAAGGGATTAGCTAATTAGAGTTTAATGAGTTTTCACCAATTCCGTGCAAGGAAGTGATTTGTGTAATCTAGATTGTATGACAAGGGACCTTCGGTGATAAAGGGTAACCCATTAACCGGACCTTCTACATTACCTTCTTTACTTAGTAGCACTGAATGTCAATGGGGAGAACACTCTGGTGAGACCGTCACGAGGTTGCATCGGTAATTTATTAGAATCCCTATAAGAGTGTAAGCATGGAGGTAAGGAGATGAACAATACATAGGGACATTAGTTGACATCATAATGAAACCGAACTCCTAAAATCATTCAACTCCTCTCTCTCTTACTCTCTTAACTCTCTTTCTCACACAACTCTCTCTCTCTCTCATTCTCTCTTGCCTTCAAGCTTTTCCCGACCTTCAACCGTCTAGATAACTCACCGTGTGAATTCAACTAGTGCTTAATCAATGGTCCATGTGAGATCGATATTTTTATTACTAGAGACGTAACTCTGCACTTGCGGTAGCGTAACATGCATATATGATATGAAAGAGAATGCTCCTCCAACCTTCTCCTAAATCTAATCTCTAGTTTCTTGTTCTCCAACCCACAAATACATTCCATCATCATCAGCTTCTTTACCTCATTAAACAACATTCCTCACACAATTTGCATCATAAGCACCAAACAAGAAAGAAATTTAACAATTATACGGTGCCCAATTAGATCCCTTTCCAAAAAAAATTCTAGGGATGTCTCAGCAATCAATTAGGAGAAAATTCATGAAAATCAGATGCTGATATTTCTGATTTCACACAGTATTTTGATCGTTGGAACAATAAATCAGATGCTATTAATCTACGAGATCATATATCTTTTTCAGAGTTCATATCCAACGAGACATAAAGGAAAGGAACTGAGCAGTGGGGTAGAGATTCAAGGTTAACAGTTAAATAGAAATAGCGGTATCAAGGCGAGGGAATTACATGAAATACTGAAGCTTCTTGATAGACTCAACATCTTCGGCGTTCACTAGGGTTCCGAATTGGCGAGAGACCTCTTCAGACGCCGCCCTGATGCACCCACTCTCCTCCAATCCCGTCTCCCCTCCCCTTGCCGCCATATTTGTTTTACCCTAACAAAAATGTCGGCTTTCCTCGCGTCAAGAGATGCAACAATTAATCAGAGATCAAGGGCTAAGACTTACCCACCAGACGGTCGGTCACCCCTCGTTGAGCTGATGCAAAGATCGCTTTTTTCTCGGGCGAAAGAATCGAGCGAAACCGCCTTCTACTGCTGCAGCCTCGCCATGCACAGAATCCAGAGAGAGAGAGAGAGAGAGTGGAATATAGAGCAAAAACCAACTTGAGCAGGCGATCTGCTCTGCACTAGCAAGAAGGATGCTCTATTTCGATCAGCTTTTTGTGGAGGAGTTGAGTCGAGCATTGGCATCTAGAACGGCTCTGCCATTATCAATCGCCATGTTCATTACAACCGACTCAATAAAGAAAGCATCACCGCCGCACATTTGTGTATCTGAAGCATCTGAACCGTTAAATTTTAAAGCTTTTGTTGTCATTGATTAAGGGTATAAATGAAAAGGAGGTTCAATCAAGATGGATCAAAGTAAGAAAGACTAATTGATGTGAAAGACAGAGTCAAGGAAAATCAGAATACACTGTCCACAAAGCAGGTTAGGTTAGCCGAATAATTGAGTTATGATCGGACGGACTGCACTATCGAATGGGCGAGCAAGGCCAAATGGACAACATAAGGTTAAGCGATAGGGGGGGGGACATGTCCGGTAGAGGGAGGAGCCCTCCGGTAGAGGGAGGAGCCCTTCGGTATGGGAAAGCTAAGTAAAGTGAGAATGTCTTGATCATCACAACTGAGCGGGGCACGTCCCCATCGAGTGACCACCTGTCGGCCTGCAGCGAGATCTATTTATGTATCTCTTCATATCTTTTTAGTAGTTTATGTCACTGACAACAAAGTATATTCCACAGACGAATTGTATAATAGAAGCTTTAAGCATGTCATAACAAAGATTTGCATGTTTATTTAAGAAAATGTGTCAAACACACTTTTGTATTTCTTTTCCTATGACGCTTGGGAAAATATGTCCACTTTGAAATGCGTACACAAACATTACAGTAACACTATAAAAGGGATTTTCATATACAGATGGAGGTATGCGTAACTTTGTGATTCTACACGCTCTTTGTTATTGCATTCTCATTACTCCTCATTTCGTTAGACAATGATTTAAACGTCGGAGGATCAACGTCGAAAATCCCTTCTCAGCCCAGTACTAACGTCTCTTATGTTATAAGATCGTGTGGAATCTTCGCTTCGTCCATCTCCAAGTCACACTCTTAACTTGTCATCTTTTCTACTTTCGGACGAGAATAATTACTATATTTAATTGATACTAGTTAAATAACATAATTTGATGATCAATCTGATCTCATAGAAAATATTTCATTGATCATTAGGATATGTTAAAAAAAAATAACCGTCTACTAAATATCAATTTAGCATTCTTAAATGAATAGTTTATTAAAAGAAATTTATTTCTTAAACGAATAAAAACTAGATCTTTAGAAATATATAAGCAATTCAGAAAAATGCTCCGTTGGTCCATCATTTCCCCGGACAAGGGTTTAAATTAATTAAACAATACTAATATATATATATATATATATATATATATATATATATATATATATAAAAGAGCTTAGTAAAATCAATTAAACAGATTCCAAAAAAACTTAAAATTATTATAATAGATATTTTTTAAAAAAAATCAAATTTGAATGATATATTAACTAATCAAATTGAACTAACCGCGTAGCGTGGCTGAATCAAGATATTATTTTTTAAAATTTTTAAAAGTAAGGGAATATTCTTTTGAGAATTTTTATAATTAATAACGTTTTTTTCTCCATCTATACGAATTTGGTCTCATTCATCTTTTATTTTCTTTCTCTGATATGTACTATCCCCTGACACGCCACCCTACGCCCCTCCCTCTCTCTCTCTCACTCTCTCTCTCTCTGCCGTGAGTTCTCGCCTCTGTTACATTTTTGCCACCGTGAGTTCTCTCCTCTGCCGTTTCCTTCGCATTTCCATCCCACCATAAAATCGCAACCCTCCTTCATCTTCGAAGACAAATCATTACGTTCTCTCCCTCTCCTCCATCGTTTTTTCTTCTTCTTTATCCTTCTCCTCTCCTTCAAAGTTGCCATGAAGCTCCGACCTTTCATCGTCTTTTTCTTAATTCCATATTAATTTTGGCGAAAATAAATAATCGTTTTCAATTCTGATTCTAAAGCTCCCCATGCACCACCAGACTGCCCCCTGCACTCCTGCAGTGCAGTTGTAGCCTCTGTGCCCATAAATTACACCCCACTTATCATGCAAATAAACCTACTTGCATATGTTGGCCTAGAATCGAATAGGACAGCACACAGCACACAAGAAGAAACAAGAAGAATAGGACAAATAGGAACTTCACTTATGAAAGGAAATCTTACAATGAGATGCCTTTTATATGCCTCTAAGACTCTTTATATAGCATCACAAATAATAAGAGCACGAACACAAGATCCATAAAAATAGGATCTAGATGAGATCCATAAAAATAGGATCTAGACCAAGTAATAACTAATTATCAAGATAATAAAACATTAAAAAAATGACGTGGAGAGGATTATTTCTCACATTACTCCCCCTAATCCTGACATGATTATAGATCACGGACGCCGAGTAGTTGTCGCATGGCAGCTAACTTCACTCCTAACAATGCTTTAGTTAACGCATCGGCTCGCTGTTCTCCGGTATTAACGAACTCCACCACAATCTGTCCCTTCTCAATGCATTCTCTGATAAAATGAAACCTTGTATCTATATACTTGCTTCGACCATTGAATACCGGATTCTTCATGAGAGCTATGGCGGATTTGTTGTCAACAAACAAAGTTACCGGTTTTGGCTTTACACCTGTTAATTCACTGGCAAGGCTCCTCAACCACAAAGCATGGCAGGCCGCAGTTGTGGCTGCCATGAACTCTGCCTCACAAGATGAAAGCGCCACTGTCTTCTGCTTCTGTGAGTTCCAGGACACCAAACTTTCATTAAAATAGAAAGTCATTCCACTTGTGCTTTTCCTTCCATCGAGATCGCCGGCTAAATCACTGTCCGAGTAGCCGAATATACCAATTTCCTGGGGGCCCTTTATGTAAACAAACCCAAAATAAATTGTACCTTTTAAATACCTGAGAATCTGTTTGACCACCCTGTGATGCATGATTGTAGGCCTCTCCATGTATCTGCTCGCCATTCCAACAGAATATGACAGGTCCGCCCGTGTGTGAAGCAAATATCTCAGACAACCAACAATGCGCCTGTACTCCGTGGCGTCAACTGGAGTCCCTTCCAAGTCCTTATGTAACTGTGTCTTGGGTTCCATTGGATGCTTTGTGGCATTGCAGTCTGCCATCTTGAATTGAGATAGAATTTTCTTGGCATAAGCTAATTGTCTAAGTGAAATTCGGCTCTTCTGTTGCTCCACTTCAATCCCTAAGTAGTAGGAGAGAAGACCCAAATCACTCATCTCAAATTCTGTCATCATTTGTTGTTTGAACTTGTTGATTTTCTCTGTGCTACCTCCTGTCACGATGAGATCGTCGACATACACTCCAACAAGTATACTTGCTTCTCCTTCACCTCTTGTATATACTGCATGTTCTTAAATACATTTTTTGAAGCCGAGCTCTACCAGACTCCTGTTCAGCCGCATGTTCCAAGCTCGTGGAGCCTGCCGCAGTCTATAGAGGGCCTTGAATAACCTATACACCTTATGTTTCTGATTTTGTACCTCAAACCCTTCTGGTTGAGAGACGTATATTTCTTCTTCTAACTCTCCGTTAAGGAATGCTGACTTCACATCTAGATGGTGTACCTCCCAGCTTCGATTCCCTGCAAGTGCAAGAATGACTCGAATAGTATCAAGTCTAGCGACCGGTGCAAATACCTCTTCAAAGTCGATGCCTTGTCTCTGTACATAGCATTTAGCAACTAATCTTGCTTTATACTTAACAACTTTCCCCGTTGAATCTTTCTTCAGTTTGTACACCCACTTTAGGCCAATAGGTTTGTGGCCTAATGGGAGCTCAGTTAGGGTCCAGGTCTTGTTCATCTTAATAGTTTCCAGTTCTTCCTCCATTGCTTCGTACCAGCAAGCCTCGGTTGCAGCCTCTTGGTAACAGGTCGACTCTTCAGACATCATCAGCATTACCTCATTTTCTTCTTCATCAATACCAACCACTTCCTCAGTATTGGCATATATATCGGCAATGGACCTATACCGAACTGGCCCTTCATGAGAGTCAGGTGAGGTAGTTGTATGGGTGCTCGATGATGATGTAGATGGACTTGATGCTCTTGTCATGGGTACCACGGCTGTTGCCGGTGGTGCGACATCTTCTGTTCCTGCCTCAACGTCTGCTACAACAATCACCTCGTCGGTGTCAAGTGCATCCTCCACCATAAACTCCGGTAAGTTTTCTTCATGGTTAGCACCTGCAGTCCATGTCCATTCACTATTTTCTTGAAATACTACATCTCTACTTACTTATAGCTTGTCATGCCTTGGATCAAATAGACGATGAGCTTTGCAACCTTCCTCGACACCCAAGTATACCATGGGTGAACTTCTGTCGTCAAGTTTCTTCAGGTGAGGGGTTGTATTTTTCACGTATGCAACACAACCGAACACTCTCAAGTGGGCGAGATGTGGCTTTCTCCCCATCCAGGCTTCAAATGGGGTACGGTCTCCTAGCGCCTTAGTTGGGAGACGATTTAGCAGATAGACAGCATGCCTAACTGCCTCTCCCCAGAACCTTGCCGGCATATGTGTACCCTTGAGGAGAGATCTTGCCATGGCCATGACAGTGCAATTACGGCGCTCTACAACGCCATTCTGTTGGGGTGTGTAGGGAGCCGTAAAGTGCCGCTCGATCCCTTCATTTTCACAGAATCGAGTGAACTCTGTGGATAGAAACTCACCGCCATGGTCTGTCCGAAGTGTTTTGATCTTGTACTCAGTCGTGTTCTCCGTCACGGACTTGAATTTCTTGAATGCTTGGAATACATCTTTCTTTGCTGCCAATACAAATACCCACATCCATCTTGTACAATCATCAACAATCAAAAAAAAATATTTGTTACCAGCCAGTGTACTTGGTGAAATTGGCCCACAAATATCAGTATGGAGAAGTTCCAACGGCTTTGTCGCTCTGAAGTTTGCTTGGTGCGGGAATGGTGACCTTGCATGTTTAGCGACCACACATACCTCGCAAAGCTTGTTCGGCTGGGGCAATGGAGGTACATCAACTGTCAATTTCTTCTCTCCTAACAGCTTCAAATCGTGAAAATTGACATGTCCGAGCCTTGTGTGCCATAACCAGGTTGGGTCTTCTAGGCTTGCTAGGAGACAGACTTGCTTGCATGTCTTCAAGGTTACCTTGTACAAGCGATTTTGTGTTCGCTTTACCCGCATCAAGAGCTTCCCGCTCCTATCAATCACCTTCATGATATCTTTCTCCATGTGCACTTCGTTCCCAGTTTCTGTCAATTGACCGAGACTTATGATATTACTACAAAGTTTCGGAATGTAGTATACCTCGTGGAGAGCCTTCCGATCGCCATTCTTGCATTTGAACACAACCGTCCCCTTGCCCATGATCTCAATGGTTGATCCATCGCCAAATCTCACCCTCCCGGTGATGGTTTCATCTAGTTCTTGAAACTTCTCGCGATGGCCAGTCATGTGGTTGCTGGCACCGTTGTCAAGGTACCAGACGTCTTTATCTTCTTTCTTAACACCGCGGTACATCTCCGGTAGCAACCTATCTTCACTGAGCAGAATGGTATCCTGCCGCTCATGCCTAGTGTCAGACTCCTCGTGGGACACGGTCATCATCAGTGCCGGCTCTTCATCGGTGGCACAAGTGAGGTGAGCCTCATCATCACGCCGCTTGTTGTAGCATTCGGACGCATAATGCCCCATTTTCTCGCAATTGAAACATTTTATATGTCTCTTGTCTCGAGTGCCACTGTTAGGGCTGTAAATGAACCAAGCGTTCGTGAACAAGCTTGGTGTTCAGCTTGGTAAGAGCTTGTTTATGTTCGTTCAATATACATAAGATTAATTAAACAAACAAGCTTGAACAGCTCGTTAAGCTAAACAAACAAGCTTGAACACATATGTGTTCAGCTCGTTAATGTTCGTGAACAACGTTCGTGAACAATGTTCGTGAACAACGTTCGTGAACAATGTTCACGAACCATATTTATTAATAAAACTCTTTCAATATGCTAAATAATAAAATAAAATAAATAAATTTAAATTATCAATCTTAATAACTAATCAAACAATTAAAAGTTTCAAACAATCAAACAAGCTTGAATCGAGAGCTTGATAACATCTAAACGAACCAAGCTCAAACCAAGCTCAAGCCAAGCTCGAACCAAGCCCAAGCCAAGCTCAAGCCAAGCTTGAATTGAGAGCTTGATAACATCTAAACAAACCAAGCTCAAGCCAAGCTTCAAACAAGCTCAAGCTCATAAAAAATAAACCAAGCCAAGCTTGAACACTCATTTCAAAAGCTTGGTTCATTTTAAGCTCGGCTCGGCTCGGCTCGATTATCTTATCAAACAAGCTTGAACACCCCAAAGCTCGGCTCGGCTCGGCTCGTTTACAGCCCTAGCCACTGTTGTTGCCGCTAGTCCCTCCTGCACTGTCTTGGCGTTGCGTACCACGACCACGACCACGACCGCACCCTCGCCCACGTCCACGCCATTTGCCACGACTAGGGCTGCTGGACCCACACCCCTTTCCTCCTGACGAAGTGTCCACGTTGCTCCCCTTCTGTCGCATTTGCCATTCGGCATGGGTTAATAGGAGCTCACCTTCAGTGTCGTTGGTGTTGCTGCGTAGTGGTAGCGTTCGTTCTTCGTACGCCTTCAGTCGCCCTATAGCCTCCTCAAATGGTATAGACTCAAGGTCGTAGAATTGCTCAATACCAGCAACAATAGGAAAGAATTTATCAGGGACAGAATCGAGCAATTTTTTTACCAACGAGGAATCTTCAAGCGTGACACCAAGGGTGGAGAACTTGCTGCTTAGGGCACTGAGTTTGCCAGCAAACTCATCAATCGTTTCGGTCTCTTTCATCCGGAGAGCGTCGAACTCGCTCTTCAATGTTTGTACACGTGCCTTCTTCACCCGATCACTACCAAGGTACCTCGTCTTGAGGCTGTCCCAGACTTCCTTCGCCGTCTTTTTTGTTGCGATCTGGAGAATGATGTCTTCGGGGACACACTGCAGGATATATGCACGTGCCTTTTTGTCCTTCTTTGCATCCACCTGGGCTCCTTCCGCTGGCTCCACCGCCTCCCAGACTCCCTGGGCATCAAGGATCGCCTCTGTCTTTATTGCCCACACAGTATAATTGTGAGGACTTAGCATCGGATAGGGAAATGACACTCCGCCGTTCTCCTTTACTGGGATGCTCGACATTTTATGGAATTGTAGATTCTTGGATGTCTTATACTACCAATGGCTCTGATACCAGATGTTGGCCGAGAATCGAATAGGACAGTACACTCAAAGCACACAGCACACAAGAAGAAACAAGAAGAATAGGACAAATAGGAACTTCACTTATGAAAGGAAACCTTACAATGAGATGCCTTCTACATGCCTCTAGGACTCTTTATATAGCATCACAAATGATAAGAGCACGAACACAAGATCCATAAAAATAGGATCTAGATGAGATCCATAAAACTAGGATCTAGACCAAATAATAACTAATTATCAAGATAATAAAACATTAAAAAAATGACGTGGAGAGGATTATTTCTCACAGCATACTCACCCAACTTGCTAATTTGATCCCACCACAAATTAATCTGTACGTAATCAATAAAGTCTCAACAACTTCTGTGAGATGCAATTATAAGTTTAACAAGTTTGATTAATTACGAGATTTCTAATTTTTTTATGATCTGTTAATGTTAACCTGGAGCTTAAATTTGATGCTATTGGTTATATATATAAATGGCAGTTACGGAGTGATAGGGCAGCGCAGAGTGCAGAGTAGTGAGAGAACTATGAGGAGCAGAGGAGGAGAGAAGAGCTGCGGACGGGAACAGGGAACGCTGAGAGAGAGAGGGAGAAGACGAAGCTGAGGGAGAGGCGGAGGCGATCGATCACGTCCAAGATAATGGAGGGCCTCCGGAAACACGGCGGCTACGACCTCCCTGCCCGTGCCGATGTCAACGACGTCCTCCGCGCTCTCGCTGCCGAGGCCGGGTGGGTCGTCGAGCACGACGGCACCACCTACCGTCGCGCCGCCTCGCAAAACCTCGTACTTATAGATATCTTTATATGCAGTCTCTCTTTTGTTCGTTATATCTTCCATACGTGCAATTTTGTTCCATTTATTGTTCTTTTCTCTTTTGTTTGTGCGCAGGTGCCTTCGGTCTCGACCGCGGTCGCTCGGGCGAGGAGCAGTGGCGTAGGCGCCGGCGACGGAGGAATATGTACGGCGGTCGCGGCTGCTCCTGAGCCGGCAGAACAGGGGCTGTTTATGTTTCCAATTCGGACGAACGAGGGCTTCGGCGCCGGAGCCGGCTTCCCGGACATGTGCGTCGTCGACGGAGGTGGCGCCGCTCCTGGCGCGTACGCGTCGCTGCCGGAGGAGTGGACTTGGGGGCAGCCGCGCGCTTGAGAGAATGTCTGATGGGAAGTGGACGGTTGGTGTTTTCTTGTTTTTATTTTATTTTTTAAAAAAGGAATTATGTGGTTTGTTTTGTGTTCACGGGAATCAATTTAGCTATCTAGGATTATTTCATTCTCTAAAATTAAATTTTATTTTGTGACTACGCCGTGATTATCCATGAAACGTATAAACTTCAGAATATATGCTTCACCACAAAAAGGAGATAATAACATAAATTTATTTTTTAAATCATTTTAATTTTTTATTTTTTTTTAAAAAAAACCTTTTAAAAATTATTTTAAAACTTATTTTAAAAATCTTTTAAAAAATTATCTTAAAAACTTTTTTAAAATTCTTTTAACAACATTTTAACTTAGACACATAACTTAAAACTTGTTTAACAAATAATTAAATCAATTAAAATTTAATTAACTTAAATTTTAAATTGAATTAAATAATTAATTAAAATTTAATTAAATTAAAAACTCAATGTTAATTAAAATCTTAACTTTACTTTAATTAAATCATAGGTTATTAAAGATGGACTGAAATTGAATTTTAACTTTACTTAACTTTGTTTAATAACTTTAATAAATTTAATTCTGACTTACAACTTAGTTAATCCTAACTCAACTTTAATCAATAATTTATTTAAGTTAAACTTAATTAACACTTAAAATTAAAACTAATACTTTCACTAGTCAACTAATTCAATCAGTTAATATGAAATGTAAGTTGTAAGTTTCTTTAATCAGATAAGTACTGAATTGAGTCAAATAAAAGACAATCAATAAACCATTAATAATGATTATTTGTTATTGAATTAATAACAAATTATTTCATTTAATCTGAAACTTAAACTTAATGCACCTAAGGTTAATTATTTTTACAATAATTGATTAATGATTAATCAAACTTAAGTGAATAATCATAATAAGATGTAAATAATATATTTGATGAACATTAGTGTTAAGAACAGTAAATCCTTTAAACACTTAGGTAGAACTTCTTATAACTAATAAAGATAATTAGAAGGTGCTAATTATTTACTTTGCCACATTTGCCTTAAAATTTAATATACTCAAACCCTAGTATGAATTAAGGAGGAGTGTTAACTTAAGGGAGGAGATTACCACTGATTTTCAGCAGATCTTGTGGATTGTGCGCGCACCTAAGCAGCCTCCACTTGTTGATGTTGATCAGACTTAATTATGTTTTTATACACTATCATGCATTGTAGCAATATATATATATAGAGAGAGAGAGAGCTTTCCTTTTCCATTTTATTTGTTAATCTATAAAATTACTTTTAGACTAGAGCTACTGTTTTCAAAATTACTTTCAAATGATTTGCAAATTCTGAGAAAATAATCCTTACCTATATTTTTATAAAAATTTCTATTTTCTTAGCATTTCAAAAATCAATTTTAGTCTTAGTCTATATCAAATCCATATAAAGCATGTTCCTATAGATTTAGGACTTGAGCATCTCACAAATACATTAGGACTCCCTTAATTGTGTATTTCAAAACTTAGAATAGAGTGAGATGCATAGTCAGATTGCCTAGACTTCATATGCTTATATCAGTGCATCAACGCAAGTTTGGACGTAAAATACCAAATTCATAGTGATCAAGTTAAGTCGTCCACTATTAGTCAAACAATAACTGGATACAATCACTTAACCTAACAACCAAGTAAATGTTGTTATCCTCTGATAGTCAGCTAGTAACTAACGGTTAGACATTTAAGAATAATTTCTAGTTGATCATATTATTTTTAAAATACTATTAGGTTCAGGGGGAATATATTTAAAATGACTTTTAAAATATTTTTTTTTGTGTTTAAACATATTTTGAAAAGAGGTTCTCCAAAATATACTTATATTTTTATTTTACAAACACTTTGTTTTCTTACTTTGAAAATCATTCTTAACACATTTTGAAAAATATTTTAATTTTTAAAAAATGCTTTAAACCAACTTTGTAGATATTTTTTAACCACCTTGAAAGGTTTTTCATGTTTAAAGCATCTTATAAAGTATCTTATAAACTTATTTTCTAAAATAAGATCATGGCTTATAAAATTTTCCTTAAAAATTGCTCATGTTTAAAGCATCTTATAATATATTTTCTAAGTTCAAAATTTCTGTCTCAAATATTTTTAACAGTTAATACATTTTGAAAAGTATCTTTACAAGAATTAGCTCTCAAAACCTATTATAAAATTCTTACAAAAAGTTATCTTTCTAAATTATCCTACTTAGCAAACTCTTTTGAACTTGTTAGAATATTCTTTAAACTCCTCCGATAATCTTGAAATTACTTTGTTGCCAAAAATTTATTATCTTTTTTACTTTGCATTTATTTACTCGTATTTTTATATGAATAACAAAGGGTTAGGGTTTAAGTTAGAAAATAAAGAAAAATTAAATAATTTAATCCTAAAAATAAAATAAATTTAATTTGCATATTTTTTCCTAACTTAACTCAGGTTATCATTGTAATAAAAATGGAGAAGTTGTTGTTGCAAGTTACACTAACGGTTTAACTCAAGTTTTGATAAATGACAAATAAGTT
Source organism: Zingiber officinale (assembly GCF_018446385.1). Taxonomy (NCBI): domain Eukaryota; kingdom Viridiplantae; phylum Streptophyta; class Magnoliopsida; order Zingiberales; family Zingiberaceae; genus Zingiber; species Zingiber officinale. The sequence goes on along the minus strand of NC_055987.1, from coordinate 148,773,866 downwards.
AAGTTATATATAATTGTGATCTAACAACTTTACCAAGTGTGCAAGAGTTATCCAAATAGGTCAACGGGTCGACCGGATATCTGGCAAGAAGTTCAACTAGGTCAACGGGCCGACCGGATAGTTAGTGCAAAATCTAGCTAGGTCAACGGGCCGACCGGATAACTAGTGCAAAGTTTAGCTTGGTCAACGGACCGACTGGATAGCTGGTGCGAAGTCTAAATAGATCGATGTGCTGACAGAATATCTGGCAGGAGGTCTAGTTAGGTCTGGGGACCAGATAACTAGCAAAATGATAAGTAAAGGTAAGTCACTGGAGGAGAGTGACTAAGTGAAGACACGTCCCGATCGAGGGGACTTGTTGGATCGAAAATAATTTAGATATCTCCACAATTGCATGATATTGTCCACTTTGGGCCTAAACCCTCATGGTTTTGCTCTTGGGCTCTCCCCAAAAGGCCTCATGCCAATGGAGATATCTTTTCTCTTATAAACCCATGATATTTTCCATGTGTTTCCAATATGGGACTATGTTTGTAACCTTGCAACCCCAAGAATCCCCGCCTCAAACAAAGGACCATAGGCTACCCACGTCCGATCCTCGACCCACCAGGTCTTCCTGCCCCTCGGTCCACCCGACCTACTAGGATTTCCTGCCTAGTGTCTGGCCCTCTTGATCCGAACATAGGAGCCCCCACTTTCTTTGTTCGAGGTCAATATTGTACCCACATGGCTCAATCAGACCATAGCTCTTGTGCACAGTTGGCGGTTAAACCTTCTGGCAGTCCGGGCTCTGATACCACTTGTTGGATCGAAAAGAATTTAGATATCTCCACAATTGCATGATATTGTCCACTTTGGGCCTAAACCCTCATGGTTTTGCTCTTGGGCTCTCCCCAAAAGGCCTCATGCCAATGGAGATATCTTTTCTCTTATAAACCCATGATCTTTTCCATGTGTTTCCAATATGGGACTATGTTTGCAATCTTGCAACCCTTGGGATCTTAGATGGCTAGAGGGGGGGTGAATAGCCTCTTAAAAACTTAAACACAAATTTCTACAAAGAAACTTGTTAGCACAGCGGAATTAGGAAACTAAAACAAAGAGGAAACAAGCACACTAACACACGGATTTACGAGGTTCGGGGATAACTTGCCCCTACTCCTCGGCGTGTCCGTAAGGTGGACGACCCCTTGATCTTCGGTAGATCACACCCCGGATAAATTCCGGCTAAAGATCCTCCTTCTCGGTGGAGTGACCTCTCCACAAAGTCTCAAGAAATATATATGTTAAAGCACAAGACTTACAGAGCTCGGTGGCAAAGAAGAATGAACTAATGCTTACAACCACGCGAGGATCAGTGGAAACAGAGAACTCACAGACAGCAGTTTCTCACCCGAGAGCTCAAGAACTTAGCACACCTCAACGATCAACAGAACGTTTTTTCACTTTCTTGCTTTCTTGTTCTACTTTCCTCTCGCTTTTTACTGCTTCTTAAGCCCCTGTTCTCTGCTGTCATGGATCGTGGTCAAACTGCACAGAATCATCGCTGCAGCCAATCCCTTTTCCTCCTTACCTGGTTCTCTGAACTCACACCAATGAAATCACAGTCTTCACTGGTGTCTTCTGAGCTCGAACCAATCACCAGGAGTCAAGCGGATCGCAGCCAGATCACACCAGTAGCCGTTGATGCCTCAAATGCACCATGCGCCGCGAATCACAGCAGAAAGGCCATTTGTCGTATTCCTCTTATGGACTTAATTTGAAATTAGGCTTGGAATGATACCTGTGATCCTGCAAACTCAAAAGCTAACAGCACAGAGGATTATATCACATGAATCAGGCAGATCAAATGCAGTGGAGGAATCGCAGAAACAGCGAACAAATCTGATTGTGTGTGGATAGGTCACCAGACCGATCCATGGACCGATCAGGACATATCCTGATCGGTCCGCAGCTTGTCTGATCGGTCGGCAGACCGATCCCCTGCCTTCTTTTCTTCGCAATATCATCTCCTAATCGATCTCCAAGACCGATCAGATTGCATTCAGTGTGTTACTGAGTGTTTCCTGATCGGTCTAATCGGTCTACAGACCGATCAGATTGCACTCAGTGTGCTACTGAGTGTTTCCTGATCGGTCTACAGACCGATCAAATTACACTCAGTGTGCTACTGAGTGATCCATGGAAACTTAGTTTCACTGGATCGGTCTGCCGACCGATCCACTGTCTTATGTGTCACTGGATCGGTCTACCGACTGATCCAATGTACCATGGAATGTCCACTTAGGTCCCTTTCTGACCTAATCTGGAGAACAAACTACCGAGCCCTCTCGGGCTTCGTGGGTCCGGAGAGCGAGCTGGGCCCTCTGCGATCTAGTCCGGAGGCGAGCTGCAGAGCCCTCTCGGGCCGTCGGGTCCGGAGAGCGAGCTCAGGGCCTCTCGGCCTGGTCAGGAGAGCGAGCTCAGAGCCCTCTCCGACTTAGTGGGTCCGGAGCGAGCTACTGAGCCCTCTCCGCCTGGTCAGGAGGCAGAGCTCTGAGCCCTCTCCAGCCGTCGGGTCAGGAGGCAGAGCTCAGGCCCTCTCGGCCTAGTCACGAGCGAGCTCTCTCCGGCTTGGCGTGCCAAGTTTCCAACTTGGACTTTTCCCTTCCACTTGATCAACCTTGATCATTAATCAAACCGAGTTTAATTAACATCTGATACAAACTTAAATCCGTGTCAACATCAAAACAACAGCCAGGTCAGACTGTATCAACAATCTCCCCCTTTTTGTTGTTTGACAACACGATTTAAGTTTAGATCAGAAATGTTCTTATTTTCATAATTTTAGGGGAATCAAGATCCTCCCCCTAATATGGATACACCACTAAGTCAATAACGGGAATCAAGATCCTTCCCGTTATCTTCTCCCCTAAAATCAAGCCTTCATACATCTCTAAACTTAGGTATCCTCTCCCCCTTTGTCAAACACCGAAAAGGTGCAAATGAGGTGACAAAACTCAAAAGGCTCCCTTTTAACCCATACTGTCTTTTTCTTAATGCACCTAGAGTTCCCTCTAAGTGTATCATATGACAGTAAGAAAGAGATAAGATACAATCAAGTCATGGCATAGGAACAACATATTAATATGAACTGAAGCATAAGGAAAAGCAAGAAATAGACAAATGAATAGCAAAAATATATGAGTAGCATAAGTATCCAGGTCAGACAAAGATATCCAACAAATAGCATCCAAAACACAGACAGGCAAAGTGACACACAGAATGTATCAATCAATATCCTCAACAGGAGGAACCTCATCATCATCTGCGGGAGGCACGTAACCCTGAGGCGGCATGCTGGAGCTCGAAGGTGGATGACCCGAGAAATGCTGCGGAGGTGGGTAGTTGGCCATCCAGCCCAGAAGCAGCTGCTGCGTCACCAACTGCTGACTGCGTAAGTCATCGTAGCGCTGGTCGATCCGAACACGCAGTCCATGGAGCTCAGCAGACAGCAGCTCATCGTGCTGATCGAAGCGGCTCTCTAGCTCAGCGATCTGCCAGCGCAGATCAGGATCGGCCTCATCAGCAGCAGGAGGAGGAGCAGCAACCTGTCGAGGAAGTGCCCGTGGTAACTCTCCCAGACCTCTCCCATCCTTCCACCGAACAGCCCCATTCTGTCCCAAGCTACCGGACTTGGAAAATGCCCGTTTCCCAAGTCGGCAATCCTGTCTGACCATCTTTACTATCCTACCCTTAGACACATCTATCAGAAGGGTCTCGAGTCAATCTGTAATTATATGCCCATAAGGCATATAAATAGTGGAGCTGCTAGGCTGAGTATATGAGATGATCGAAGAATAGATGCTCGACATGATATCAAAATCAAGACGCCGACGCAACCCATAAAGCATCAAACAATGATAGGGTCGGATCTCTGCTAGAGGTTTGGATGTGATTGGAAGAAGACAGTTTGTGACTATCTTAAAGAGAATATAGTCAGGAGGAGATAGTCTCAGAGCCGCAAAAGTAGGAAACTCGACATCCAACTCATCCAGTCCATCTGGTCTAGGATGACCGAAGAAGTACTCATAGATGGAATCAGGTGAGACATCAAATGGAGAAGGTAAAGGATGGGGTAAATCAGGATAAATGGAAAAAGGATCTCCTGAACACATTCGTCAACCTAGATACCCAAAGAATTCTACGATGGAGAAATCGATAGTTCTTTTAGCAACTTTGGTTCTATAAGCACCATCACTGGCCTGATGAAGATTGTTGTAGAATTCAGATACTAGGTCATAGTTGATGTCCCTTTCTAGGTAGACTAATGAGTCAAGTTTATAATAAGCCAGGGTTTCGGATACAGAGGGACAAAACTCATCCATGTACCTTCGATCCACAGATCGACATGGGAGTAGCTTGAATGTCCTCTGTTGAAACGCTTGTTCAAACTGTCGGTTCGGGAATCTCGAAGAAGAAGAAGGTTGAGGTCGGGAGGGTGCATGGGACTTGGATTTCTCAGCAGATGACTTAGACATACCCTCACCGGCTGATTTCTTCCTAAATAGGTCAAAAATGGGACATGGTCGGGGCAAATGGGAGTCCACGGGAGCCACAGAGTCGAGAACCGAGACAACACACAGAGATACACTGTGAAAAGAAGCTAAAATGCCAAAAATGAACAGATTTCGGGGAGAAAGGAAGTTACCTGGGCGCCATTTGAGGCTTTCGGAGAAGATGGAGAGAAGAGTCGGGACTGAGGAGTGGTTCGGCTAGGGTTTTCGGCGTGAAATGAGAGGATGAAGGATTGGGGGAAGTTAAAGAGGATGATCAGATCATAGGATCGGACGGCTGTCCGAACAGGAGAAATCCTGACCGATCAGGGAACGTCCTGATCGGTCAGGGAGTGTCCTGATCGGTCGTGGAGATCGATCAGGGAACCTCCTGATCGGTCCCCGGACCGATCAGAGGTCGATCAGTAGCTAGTAATACGTCGTGCGGAACCACGATCGGTGCGGACCGATCGGATATCAACGAAACTCTCTCGATCGGTCGTGAGACCGATCGGTATCATCTGATCGGTCCTGGACCGATCGGATGATAATCAGTGATTTCAGTCTCTAAAATTCGTATCGAAAGCTCTGAAACTTGGTTCAACAACTTCCAAGTTCAGAACCTAGGATCTGAAGAGCCCACAGATTATATTCAGTGATACCAATGAATATTTCCTAATGATGAGCTCTAATGATTTGGAGTTATTTAGGGCTCGAAAGTTTCAGACACTTCATAACAAATGTGTTGAATCTTAAAGTTTCAAAACCAGAGAAGTTTGTTTTGTTTGTTTGCTGAAACTATGATCTATAGTGAACCAAGGTAATAAATCTGTTTCAGGCCATCGGTTCAAAATATATCCTTGCTATGAGTAGTCACAAGTTTGTCAAAATATGTCAAGATTTCTTCACCAACTTGTCCTATTTTCAATCAAAATCAGGAAGGTATCAATCAAGGGTATCAATCAACACATCAACAAGGTTAGATGATTTCTAGACACAGGTCCAACCAAGATTCCTTGGTTGGAATATATGAGTAAGATCTAGGAGCCAAATACACATGAATTATGTAATGGCCTTCCCCATACTCAATTTATGTCTCTTCAACCTAATTATTCAAGGGATGCATGATACATTTTGAATAATTTGGTTGATCCTAGCATCTCACCCCATATTTAGCAAACAAAAATAATTTGTTAAACCTTATAGTTTGTGTGAGATGTCCCCAAGTTGCCCAAATTAATTTCCCAGTTTCTCTTGTAGTTTTAGTTGTCCTTATTGATCATGATGAAATCCTATTGGCCTATTGAGCCAAACACATCCCCAATTCTCTCCTTAAATGACTAAATTCATTTTCCGGAAGGAGTTTGGTGAAAATGTCGGCTAAGTTTGACTTTGACTCAACATATGTGAGTGCAATGTCTCCCCTAGCTACGTGATCTCTAATGAAGTGATGACGCACTTCAATGTGTTTGGTCCTTGAATGATGGACTGGATTTTTCGTTAGGTTTATTGTGCTAATGTTGTCACACAACACTTGCACTCCTTTATATGAAAGTCCATAATCTTCTAGAGTGTGAATCATCCACAACAATTGTGATACACTCTCTCCCATGGCAATGTATTCAGCCTCGGTCGTGGAGAGAGCAACACAATGTTGCTTCCGACTTGACCAACTAATCAACGATGAACCTAAAAATTGGCAACCCTCACTAGTGCTTTTCTGATCCAATTTGCATCCAGCATAATCGGAATCGGTATAGCCTATCAAATCAAAAGACTCGTACCACAGTCCTACTCTAATTGTGCCCTTGAGATATCTTAGAATTCTCTTAACCGCAGTTAAATGAGATTCCTTGGCACAAACTTGATATCTAGCGCACATGCCCACAACAAAAAGTATGTCCGGTCGACTAGCTGTGAGATATAGAAGACTACCGATCATGCTTCTATATTGCGTTAGATCAACTGGTTTCCCATTCTCATCATTGTCAAGACAAGTGTTTGTCGCCATTGGAGTGGATACTTCCTTAGAGTCACTCATTTTGAATTTTCTGAGCATCTCTTGAGTGTATTTCGTCTGATGGACATAAATTCCATCTCGAGTTTGTTTGATTTCAAGTCCAAGGAAGAATGTCACTTCTCCTACTAGACTCATCTCAAACTCACTTTCCATGTGAGAAATAAATTCATTCAAATAGCCCTTGTTATTTGAGCCACAAATTATGTCATCGACATACACTTGGGCTACAAAAATATTTTCACCATCTCTACGTAGAAATAGTGTTGGGTCTATTTGGCCTCTTACAAAACCCTTTTCTAGTAAATATGTTGACAACCTTTCGTACCAAGCTCGTGGTGCTTGTTTAAGCCCATAAAGTGCTTTCTTGAGCTTGTACACGTGGTTTGGAGCTTCGGTATTCACAAACCCCGGTGGTTGTTCAACATAGACTTCTTCTTTAATAAATCCATTTAAGAAGGCAGATTTAACATCTATTTGATAGAGCTTGAAACCTCTATGTGCAGCAAAAGCTAGCATCAAACGAATGGACTCTAATCGGGCCACGGGAGCATAAGTCTCATCATAATCGAGACCTTCGACTTGACTATAGCCCTTGGCTACAAGTCTTGCCTTATTTCTTACAACTTCTCCCTTTTGATTTAACTTATTTTTGAAGACCCATTTAGTTCCAATAATGGTGGTCTTCTTAGGTCTAGGAACTAAGTCCCACACTTGGCTCCTTTCAAATTGACCTAACTCATCTTGCATAGCTATGATCCAATCAGGATCGCGCAATGCCTCATCAACTAATTTTGGTTCAATCTCTGAAATCAATGCGACTTCATTAGACTCATTTCTAAAGAATGACCTAGTCCTAATCCCTTGTTGGATGTCTCCCACAATTTGGTCTTGGGGATGACTAGTGGCTATCCTAAATTGTCTTGGTGTTGGTGGTGCCTCATGAATGGTTTCACTAGGCACAGGCAAGGACTCAATATCAGGCAAAAGATCAGATTGAGTTCTTTGTTGCCTTTGCTCATCATCATCAGAGTCAACTTCGACTCTTTCTATGTTTCGATCATTCAAACTTAGCCTTCTAAGTTCAAATTGAATTTCTCCTACATCCCTTGATTGATCATTTAAGTTAGGGATTTCTTCAAAAGCTACATCAGAGGACTCTTCAATCAATTTAGTCCTATTATTGTAGACTCGATAGGCTTTGCTGGTGAGCGAGTACCCGACCAGCATCCCTTCATCAGCCTTGGCCGAAAATTTTTCAAGATGGTCCTTGGTGTTCAAAATAAACACCTTACAACCAAACACCCTAAGATGTTTAATTGTAGGGGGTTTTCCAAACCAAAGTTCATGGGGAGTCTTTCCTAAAAATCTATGTATCAGGATTCGGTTTTGCACATAGCAAGCTGTATTTACAGCTTCAGCCCATAAGTAACTCGGTAGTGAGTACTCATTGAGCATACTTCGTGCAGCCTCTTGTAAGACTTGGTTCTTTCTCTCCACAACCCCATTTTGCTGTGGGGTCCTTGGAGTAGAGAACTCATGCCTATATCCTTTTCTTGACAGAATTCTAAAAACCTATGATTTTGAAATTCCCCACCATGATCACTTCTAATGGTTTTAATTGTTGTTGATTTTTCATTTTCAGTTCTTCTACAAAAGAAAATAAAAATATCTATGGTTTGATCCTTAGTTTTCAAAAAGAAGGTCCATGTATACCTAGTAAAATCATCAATAATCACAAAACAGTATCTACTTCCATTTAATGAAATAACACTACTGCAATCAAACAAATCCATATGTAATAAGTCTAAGGCAGTAGTTGTACTTACAGCACTTTTACCTTTATGAGGCGCTTTAGTTTGCTTACCCTTCTGACATGCATCACACAATTTGGTCTTTTGGTACTTGATGCTTGGTAAGCCTCGCGCTAACCCTTTGTTGACCAGCTTCCGGATATTCTTCATGTTCACATGAGCCAACCTCCTATGCCAAAGTCACGATTCTTCTTCTTTTGACATGAAACACTTAGCAAGAGCATTAGTAGCACTTTTAAAAGAAACTTGATAAATGTTATCTACCCTTGTGCCTACTAGTACCGTGTCAAGTGTGTCAATGTTTTTGACTAAACATTGACTCGAATGAAACTCAATTGTGTAACCCGTATCACACAATTGACTGACACTTAGGAGATTAAAAGTCATCCCCTTGACTAGAAGGACATTCTTGATTTGGAGATATTCGGATATATGAATGTCTCCAACCCCTATAACCTTAAGGCTACCATTATTACCAAAGGACACATTACCTCTATTTTTGTTTTGAATGGTAGAAAATAGTGACTTATCCCCGGTCATGTGCTTGGAGAATCCACTATCAACAAACCAAGTTAATAGACGCTCCCCCTTTACCAATGCCTACAAGACACGAAAGATAGATGTTTTAGGTACCCAAATCTTGGGACCTAATGCATCTACAATGAAAGACTTAGGCACCCATGCCTTTGTTACCTTCTTCCTAGTCTCATGAACCCTAGAAACATGCGATCTATGAAATTGGGTTCTTGACACTAAAGAAATAAAGCTAGACTCCTTAGGTTGGTATCCTAATCCAGCCTTGTTGTAGACCGCCCTTTGGGCATTTAGAATCATGTCTAGGGTCTTAGAGCTAGTTGAGAATTTTTCAAGAATTTTCTTGAGTTTCTCAACCTTACCCTTCAAGGCCTTGTTCTCATCCTCAAGGACCTCTAGATGTAGGTCATCAACCTCATCTCCCTAAGGGCCCTCAAGTTTTCTACTTCTTCTTTTAATGATTTATTTTCTATTTTTGATTTTTTAAGCAAGGTAGACAAATGTGTAATAGTCTTATAACATTTTTCTAAGTGAGAAGAGGTTACCTCTTCATCATCCGAAGATGATGAAGCCGCGGCTGAAGTGCTTGAGTCATCACTCTCAGACTCGGACTCCTCCCTTGCCATGAGTGCCAATTGCCGAGTACTCTTCTCCTTCTTCTCTTCCTCCTCCGAAGAGCTTGAGGAAGATTCATCCCAAGTGGCCTTGAGAGCTTTCTTCTTCTTGGCTCTTTCCTCCTTCTTTTTGGCCCGTTCCTCCTTCTTGAGTTTTGGACACTAACTCCGGTAGTGGTCTTTCTTGCTACACTCATAACATGTAACATTAGTCTTATCGATATTTTGATCATTAGGTTTACCTTTTCCTTTGTATCTTCGGCTTCTTCTCATGATCCTCCTCACGAAGTTGGCCATCTCACTTGATGATGATCCGCCTTCATCATCAGACTCAGAGGAGGATGTAGATGAAGAAATCTCTTTCTCCTTCTTCTTTTCCCTCTTTCTTCTTCCATCCTTGTTCTTTGGTCCTGCAACTAAGGCAATACCTTTCTCTCTTTGACCTTTGTTAGCAAGTTCATGAAGTTCCATTTCACAAAAGAATTCGTCTAATTTAACAATGGAAAGATCCTTGGAAACCTTGTATGCATCTACCATAGATGACCACAAGGCATTCCTTGGAAAGGCTTTAAGAGCGTACCTTACTAGATCGCGATTCTCCACGCGTTCATCCACGGAATGTAGACCATTGATGATTTCCTTGAACCTCCCATGTAGTTCACTTACCGTTTCGTTTTCCTTCATGGTGAGATTTTGTAGTTGATTCAAGCATAGGTCCCTCTTGGCTATCCGAGAATCTCGAGTTCCTTCTTGGAGCTCGATAAGCTTGTTCCATAAATCTTTTGCACTCGAGAATGGACCTACCTTGACGAGTTGGTCCTTGGCAATCCCACATTGTAAGGTGACTACCGCCTTGGCATCGGCTTGCCCTTTACGAGTTTGTTCGGTAGACCACCTCGAGGAGTCGAGTTCCTTACCTTCTTCGTCCTTTGGAGGCGTAAATCCTTCCTTTACAGAAAACCACATGGAGATATCAGTTTTGAGATAATACTCCATGCGACTCTTCCAATATTGGAAATCTGCTCCATCGAAGAAGGGTGGTCTGTTGGTGCTGAATCCTTCCTTCATGGCCATCTTCTTGCTCCTTAGGATGTTAGTCCAGATGAAGAGAACCTGGCTCTGATACCACTTGTTGGGATCTTAGATGGCTAGAGGGGGGGGTGAATAGCCTCTTAAAAACTTAAACACAAATTTCTACAAAGAAACTTGTTAGCACAGCGGAATTAGGAAACTAAAACAAAGAGGAAACAAGCACACTAACACACGGATTTACGAGGTTCGGGAATAACTTGCCCCTACTCCTCGGCGTGTCCGTAAGGTGGACGACCCCTTGATCTTCGGTAGATCACACCCCGGATAAATTCCGGCTAAAGATCCTCCTTCTCGGTGGAGTGACCTCTCCACAAAGTCTCAAGAAATATATATATGTTAAAGCACAAGACTTACAGAGCTCGGTGGCAAAGAAGAATGAACTAATGCTTACAACCACGCGAGGATCAGTGGAAACAGAGAACTCACAGACAGCAGTTTCTCACCCGAGAGCTCAAGAACTTAGCACACCTCAACGATCAACAGAACGTTTTGTTTTTTTTCACTTTCTTGCTTTCTTGTTCTACTTTCCTCTCGCTTTTTACTGCTTCTTAAGCCCCTGTTCTCTGCTGTCATGGATCGTGGTCAAACTGCACAGAATCATCGCTGCAGCCAATCCCTTTTCCTCCTTACCTGGTTCTCTGAACTCACACCAATGAAATCACTGGTGTCTTCTGAGCTCGAACCAATCACCAGGAGTCAAGCGGATCGCAGCCAGATCACACCAGTAGCCGTTGATGCCTCAAATGCACCATGCGCCGCGAATCACAGCAGAAAGGCCATTTGTCGTATTCCTCTTATGGGCTTAATTTGAAATTAGGCTTGGAATGATACCTGTGATCCTGCAAACTCAAAAGCTAACAGCACAGAGGATTATATCACATGAATCAGGCAGATCAAATGCAGTGGAGGAATCACGAAGCTTGAACAAATCGATTGTGTGGATCGGTCACGGACCGATCCATGGACCGATCGGACATATCTGATCGGTCATGACTGTCTCGATCGGTCGTGGAGACCAATTGCGGTGGATCGGTCGGCCGATCCCCGCCTTCTTTCTTCGCAATATCATCTCCTGATCGGTCTCCAAGACCGATCAGATTACACTCATGTGCTAGTGCTCTGATCGGTCTGACCGATCAGATTACCCAGTGTGCTCTTGAGTGATCCATGGAAACTTAGTTTCACTTGGATCGGTCTGACCGATCCATTGTCTTATGTATCACTGGATCGGTCTGCCGACCGATCCAATGTACCATGGAATGTCCACTTGGGTCCCTTTCGACCTAATCGGAGAACAAACTACGAGCCCTCTCGACTTGTGGGTCCGGAGAGCGAGCTACAGGCCTCTCGACCTGGTCAGGAGAACGAGCTATCGAGCCCTCTCCAGTCCGGAGCGAGCTACAAGCCCTCTCGGCCTAGTCCGGAACGAGCTCAGAGCCCTCTCCGGCTTGGGTCCGGAGAGCTACAGCCCTCTCAACCTAGTCCAGGAGGCACCGAGCCCTCTCCAACTTCGTCAGGTCCAGAGAACGAGCTACCGAGCCCTCTCTGACCTAGTCCTGAGAACGAGCTCTCCGACTTCGCGTGCCAAGTTTCCAACTTGGACTTTTCCCTTCCACTTGATCAACCTTGATCATTAATCAAACAGAGTTTAATTAACATCTGATACAAACTTAAATCTGTGTCAACATCAAAACAACAGCCAGGTCAGATTGTATCAACAGTTAGGTCTGGGGGCCGAATAACTAGCAAAATGGTAAGTAAAGGTAAGTCACTGGAGGAGAGTGACTAAGTGAAGACACGCCCCGATCGAGGGGACAATAGGTGTCGATCCAGGTTAGGTCCATTTTCAGATCCCTAATATGAGACCTTGACTAGTTTCTGGTCCTGAGAAGACAGAAACTAATTACTACCATTTATCATTGTGCTAACTTTATTTTGCAGGCTAGATATTTTAGTTATTAGACTAACACATTTTGCAAGGCAAAAAGGAGCAAAAGTCATGGCTATGGAAGGTGCCTTCCAAGGGATGAAGTTTGGTGTTCGAAGCAGATAACGCACAGAATTTGCGGGATAAAATTTATCCCATTGGAGACACCTTCAACACCTATGGAAGGCGCCTTCCATGCTCTTTATAAGCCTGCTCGCCCAAAGCTTCATCAAGAACTACTAAACGAGCTACTAAGCGTTCTTTTGAGGTTCCGACTGCTCCGAGCTCTTACTACAACTCGGCTGCAAAGCTGTTGTGCCCGACAACTGTTCCAAGGATTTCTGATCGTGGCTAGCAAACCGACATCGATACACGAACAAGCCACTTTGATCCTAAGTGTTGGTAACTTTTTTGTACTTAAATTCAGCAAACGGGAAGTGCTATCTGTTGCACTTCTCTGATTTTATTTGTACTCGATTCCCTCTTCAGAATTACCGGAAGAGATTTTTAGTGAATCACTCATCGATAGGTCTGCAGGACTGGGTCTTGGAGTAGGAGTCGTCGAAGGCTCCGAACCAAGTAAAACCGCTGGTGTTTTCTTGTTTTATTCTTTATAAGTTTTCCGCTACATATACTTTGATTTCAAAATGATAAAACAAGTTTTTAAAGTCCACGTAATTTACCCCCTCCCCTCTCACATGCATATCGGTCCAACAGAAAGGTTGACAGAAGATGAAAATTCAAGTTGGTCAGTCTTGACCGGACACTTGGTGGGAAAGTCCTAGTGAGTGAAGCCATACAAAAGGAAAATCCTGGTAAGTAAAGCCAGACAAAAGGGAAATCCTGGTAAGTAAAGCCAGACAAAAGAGAAATCCTGGTGAGTGAAGTCAGGTGAAAGACCTAGTGAGTGAAGTTAGACAGATCGAAAATCCTAGTGAGTGAAGCCAGGTGAAAGCCCTAGTGAATGAAGCTAGACAGATGGAAATCATGGTGACTGAAGCGAAGTGAAAGCCCTAGTGAGTAAAGCTAGGCAGATAGAAATCTTGGTGAGTGAAGCCAGGTGAAAGACCTAGTGAGTGAAGCTAGGCAGATCAGAAATTCTGGTGAGTGAAGCCAGGTGAAAGCCCTAGTGAGTAAAGCTAGGCAGATGGAAATCCTGATGAGTGAAGTCAGGTGAAAAACCTAGTGAGTGAAGCTAGGCAGTAAGGAATTCCTGGTGAGTGAAGCCAAGCAGGTGGAAATCCAGGTGGGTCCAGGAGGACCAGCCACTTGGTACAGAGAGAAAAGTCTAAGTGGGTCAAAGGATTCATCGGACACTCGATGACGAAATCCCAACAAGTCAAAGTTAACCGGATGTTGGGTTTGAGAATCCTAGACTTGAGTTAGGCAAGTTAGGGTTGGTTAAGTTGATCAGGAGATCAATTGAACCAGAGCCCAATCTATCAGTCGATCGATTGGAGAGTGCTATGAGAAAAAGGAGCCCAATCGATCGGTTGATCGATTGAGAGACATTCTCGCAAGTACAGAGAGGTTCCCAATCAATCATCTGATCGATTAGGGTTGGATTTCTCGCGAGATTGTGTGGAAGTCTGAATCGATCGGTCAATCAATTTCGGATATTTCCAATTAAGAGCATAGAGACACTCTGAATAGATCAGTCGATCAATTTAAGCCTCCCTAATCGATTAGTCGATCAATTGGGATATTACTATTACATAGGTAGCGAGTTTTAGATGGCGGAGATTGCACTGATCTGACGTGGCAATAGATTGGGAGCATGCTCAATCGATTGGGAGCCTTAGGAGAGCAGAGTATAAAATTGTTGACGAGCTTTTTGTTGGAGCAATCCCAATAGTCCATGGGACCATGTGTTTTGGTGTTTGGGCAAAGGGTTTAAGTTAGGTTTACCCTTATTATTTGATATGTGTACTTAAGTTGTGCAGGACTGTAGGATACACATGTGACTCAGGTTGACAGCTTCGGATCCGGTGAAGGATGGAGCATCCGAGGGACCGTGGACAAGGCAGTGAGGACAAGGGCCGAGGGAAGCGACTTCGAGGCATACGAGAAGGATGACATTAGGGACGAGCCGCAGACTTAAATGCATCCGAGGGATGAGAGCCAAAGGAAGTAGGCATAAAGGCAAGAGGGCAAGGCTGCAAAGAAGCGTCAAGTGAGTCATAAGGGTGAGGGTATGAGTGCACGAGAGATTGTACTCGGAGTAAAATCTTAGTTTTAGGGCTTCACTGTAGCGGTACTGTAGCAGTACTGTAGCAGTCGATTGCATGTTTTATCAGTCGACCGGGCAGTCGACTGGGAGCGAACAGAATGTTTCTGTTCGTTTGGTCAGTGTGGATCAGTCGACTGCTAGTTTTAGCAGTCGACTGGTATCGAGCCGTTGGGATGTAACGGTCGAATTTTTACAGAGGGCATTCGATTGCATGTTTTGGCAGTCGACTGGTAGGCGGAATTTTCAACCCGCGGCCTATATAACCAAAGTTTGAGAGCTTGGTTATAGTTGACGAAATTGGACTTGGTTAAAGTCTAATTAGTAGTCTTTTGTGCTCAAGAGATCTTTGTGTGCTAAGAGATCTTGGTTGGAGTTGTGGTGAGGTTTCTCCACCCACAAGGAGCTACGTGAGCTAGCCGGAGGTCTTCCAGGGAGTAATCCACCGACGGATAGGGATCGCCCACCTCAAGTACACGCCGTGGAGTAGGAGCTTTATCTCCGAACCACGTAAATAATCGTGTTGCTTGGTTTGCTTTCTTTCTTGTCTTTAGTTTAATTTCCTTTAGCTTGTTTGTTTTGTATATTCTGCTGCGCATACTAACAAGTGTAGGAAGATCAATCGATTTGGGGACGCCGTCTATCCAACCCCCCTTCTAGCCGACTACCGATCTCTTACACTTTCTTCTCCACAGACTTCTCTCGATATTATTCACAGAGCTCACATCTCTTCACGCCAGTTCTTGGAGGCTCTTGGGGGACAAGTGTTACTACACTTCCAGGGTTCAAGAGGCAATCTACATTAACAAGATCAAGTAAGAAGAAGGTTTTATTTGTATTCTTGTGTATTTTCTTCTTGTGTGTGTTGTATCTTGTTGTGAGAGTCTTGTACACTTCCGGTTGTATTCGAAAAGGAGTTTCTTTCTTAGTGGAGAGTGCTCGTGCGTGTGGATCCTTGGATTAGTCACCTCTTTTTGAGATGGATACCAAGTAAATCCTTGTGTTAGCATTGGAAAGCTTGGCTTCGAGTTTATTCCGCTACACATCATCATCTACGAAGCAAGCGTGATGAGCTATTCACCCCCCCTTCTAGCTCCATAGTTACCCAACACATGGCACCGCTATCGGATCTGCATACCATAGAGAAGAACTAGAGGCGAAAATGCCAGTCATCGGGCCATGGAAGGGTCCCCAGCTCAGGCACTCTGACACTCAACTCAGGCAAACAATGTTGGAGAAGATGAACAATAACGAAGAAGAAGTGAACTTTGATAGCGAAGCTTCATGTACCTATGCCTTTAGGTGGAGATCCTCTTATTTAGTATTACTTTTTCTCTATATATGAATCTCAATGCATTACCAAACTATAACCAACCATTATGGCCTTCTGACTAGATCTGATCACGGTTCAGAACCGACGGTTCGATGGTTCGAAACTGCCAATTTGATGGTTCCAAGCAGGTTGACCCTTAACCTTAACCACCCAAGACGGTTACGGTTTATGGTTCAGAATCGCCGGTTCATGGTTCAATTCACGGTTCACCACGGTTCAAGATTATTATGTTAAAAAAATATAAATTATAAATTATCAATTATAAATTAAAATTTATTATAAAAAAAGGACTTACACTTATTTAAGTTGCATACGTATGCCCTTAGGGTATAGAAGAATCAAAGCACACGTAGTTCTTTTACATTGTCACTCACTTGCATTTTCCGTTCCTGTCGTATTCATTACTTAAGTATCAAAATCTTCAACTTCCTCATTTGAAAGTTGCATTCCTTGAATTCTTTTCTCCGCTCTGGTCCAATCGTCCAGTAATGCTTGGGCTTGTTGGAGCAATCTGGGTACCCTAGGTTTTGATATTTGGGCAAAGGTTTAAGTTAGGTTTATTGTTGTATTTGATATGCATTGTGAGTGTGCAAGATACAGGTACAACAAGGAAAGTCCAAGGGTGAGTCTTGGCAGTGTAAGTCCAAGCATGTAGTCTTGGCAACGTAAGTCCAAGTGTGATCTTGGCAAAGGAGGAAAGTCCAAGGATGAGTCTTGGCGGTGTAAGTCCAAGTATGTAGTCTTGGCAACGTAAGTCCAAGTGTGACTTGGCAATGGATGAAGTCCCGGAGGCGCGACCTCTTGGCAAAGGAAGACTCGACAACAATGACAAGGCCGATGGAAGCTCCAGAAGGCAAGACGTGAAGGATGGGGAGGCATCCGAGGGACGCAAGGCTGATGGAGGAGGCTAGAAGGCTAGGTCTAGGTTGGTCGGGCGAGAACGAGTGATGAGTGGATGTACTCGGGGTAAAATCCCAAAATTAGGGCTTACTGTAGCGCTACTGTAGCAGTACTGTAGCGCTACTGTAGCAGTATTGTAGCAGTCGGCTGTATGTTTTAGCAGTCGACTGGTGCAGTTGACTAGGGCAGTCGACTGGCAGCGAACAGAATGTGTGGAATCGAGCCGTTGGGATGTAACGATCAAATTTCCACAGAGGGCAGTCGACTGCATGTTTTTAGCAATCGACTGGTAGGCGGGGTTTTCCAACCCGTGGCATATATAACCAAGCCTTGGGAGCTTGGTTGAGGTTGACGAAATTAGTGGTGGTTACCCTAATTAGAGTCTCCTAGTGCCCAAGTGATCTAGCGTGCTTATACAAGGTTGTGGCTGTTGGACCCCGTGGTAGTTTTGATGTGATCAACCAAGTTGGTTAGGTCCTGCTGTGTTTGATCCCTGTGTCTAAGTGCGCAGGAGCTTAGGAACACAGGAAGTCGAGCGGAAGACGCAGCTAGCGAGAAGGACGGCACAGGAAGGGAGCCGACGGGCTCGGTGCGTCCGAAGGACGAGAGAGCTGCGGAAGAGTACTCCGGTGGGCGTGAAGAGCGTGCACGGTGTTCGAGGGACGTTAAGCCGGGACGGAAGGCTGCTCGAGAAAGGCCGGAAATTGGGTTCGGGTGAGCCCTATTTCGGTAGGCCGAAATCACACAAACAAACGGAGCTTCGGAAGACAAAGTGAAGAAGAAAAGGAGTCAAAAGAGGCTGGAAGTTACTGTAGCAGGAACCTTGAAGGCGCCTTAAACACATTGAAGGCGCCTTGAATGGATTGTTTAAGGTGCCTTGAGCAGGCCAGTTTGACCGTTTGCGCTGCGGATAAAGTTTTATCCGCAGATCGAGTTGGAGGCGCCTTGAACCTGTAGGACCGTGATCGTTCGATAGAGGGGGGGTGAATATCGATTCGAAAAGTCGAGTAAAACTACGCAGCGGAAAAGTAAATGAACATAGTTGTTTTTACTTCGTTCGGAGCATGTGACGACTCCTACTCGAAGGCCCGTGGTCCTTGACCACTTTCGTTGGGCAATCACTAGCAATTTGAATATAATTACAAAATGAATACAGGAAATGCTAGTGAAACAAAGTAATATCGACAAAGAAATTAACTAAAAACCGAAGGAGCACTTTGTCAGAGCTTTGTTGGTGTCGCAGGAACGTAGAGCAGCAGGACCAGTAGTAGAAGAGTTCTCAGATTGATTATTGAAGAAGCTCCATCCCTGGGGCTTCTTTTATATGCTGCTCCGGGCGCCTGGATCCCTTCCGGGTGTCCTGGTGCGACGTGGCAGGTCTAATCAGCGAACTCCACGTGGCGACGACTCGGCCTGGATAAAATTCACCTCCGGGCGCCTGGACCTCCGGGCGCCCGGACCTCCTGTTTCCAGAAACTTCCTTTCCTGCAAAACAGAGTTAGTCCGAGGCACATATATATTCTGCAACACAGATTGTTAGCACAATTTATGAAATAGAATTAACAGTAAACATATGACTTAGATTCCGTCTTTCCGAGACCGGAATCTAGTCACGATCTCGACTTAGATATCCGAAATGAATCTAAGCCGGATCGACGCCTAATGTTCCCTTCCCGGGAACGCGTCCTCGCAGTCACTCCCCTCCAGTGACTTACCTCACTTACCTGCCAGACGTCCGGTCAGCCCGTCGACCCGTCTGGACTTCTCGCCAGCTATCTAGTCAGCCCGTCGACCTAGCTGGACTTCTCGCCAACCGTCCGGTCAGCCCGTCGACCCGCTTGGACTTCTCGCCAGCTATCCGGTCTGCCCGTCGACCTAGCTGGACTTCGTGCCAGACATCCGGTCAGCCCGTCGACCTGTCTGGACTTCCCCTGCACACTCGATCAAAGTGTCAGACAACAACAAAACTAACTTAACCTATTTGTCATTCATCAAAACCTAGGTTAGACCATTAGTGCTACCCGCACCAACAATCTCCCCCTTTTTGATGGAATGACAACCTGGTTAAGTTAGTGAAAGAACGTAAAAAATAGGTACATCGGTTTTAAAGTTAGTTTTAGTGTTTTCAATTTTGGTTTATCTAACTTAACCACCTAACCCTCCCCCTTTGGCATTCATCAAAAAAAACAAGGGTAAGCAGTCATAGTGTAGAGTTACTGTAAAAAAAATAAGCACAGCTAATCTTGAAAAAATATCTGAGTTTGGTTCAAAATTCAAAGATAAAAGTACAATTTTTAAATCCAAGTAAAAAAATCAAGTTGACTTGGGGGAGACAAGTATAAATTTAAAGTTAATCAAGTTTAACTTTTCAAGCGTGTAAAATTTTTAAATCAGGTTTTTCAAATTTTCTTTTCAAGTTTAAGTAACATTTACTTTAAAAAAAAAAATAAATCTTCAACTTCAATTTTTCAAAACAAAGCAAAAATTAAACAAGTAAGATTAAATTTGCCAAAATAAATTTTTAAGGCTAATTTGATAAAAGCTAAATTTGGAAAGTTTAATTTTCAAGCATATGTTACAAAGTTGAATAAGTTTAAATTTGCAATAGTCAACTTTTTAAATCAGGTTTAAAAATTAGTTGGGATTAAACTTCCAAGTTTTTCAAACACTTAGTTAAATTTAACTTTTTGTAAACTAATGTTCAAACATAAGTTAGTTTTAAAAAGCATTTTTCAAACACAGAATTTTAATTAATTTCTCCCCCTGAACTTGATACTTAAATTTAAACAGCTGTCTAACCAATTAGGTACTAACTAACTATCAGAAGATAGTAGCTTTCACTTGGTTAGTCAGATTAAGGTGATTATAAACAGTCAGTGTTTGACTTGACTGATGATCTTAATCTAATTACTATCTGATTTGTATTTAACGTCCAGACTTATGCTGATGCACTGAAATAAGCATCTTAAGTCCAGACAGTTGGCCTATGCATCTCACCCCTTTCTATGTTTGTCAAACACAAGCAAGGTAAACCTAAGGTGTTGGTGAGATGCTCAAAAACTAGTCCTATGGGTACATGCTTTCTAAGGATTCAAAACTAGTCTAAGGCCAAAACTGTTTTTGAAAAACTAAAAATAGGAAAGTTTTGAAAACAAACAAGTTTAACTTATAATTTGAAAACATTTATTTTGAAAACAATTTTTAAAAAAACCTAGTCTATTGAGCACATCCCTAATTTTCGACGTAAGTTGCTAAACTCACTTTCAGGGAGTGGTTTTGTGAAAATGTCAGCTAAATTTAATTTGGACTCAATGTATTTGAGTTCAATATCACCTTTAGTAACATGATCCCTGATAAAGTGGTGCCTAATTTCAATATGTTTGGTTCTTGAATGATGCACAGGGTTCTTGGTTAAGTTAATTGAACTTATATTGTCAATTAATACTTTTACATTTGTGATATTTAAGTTGAAATCTTTTAGAGTATGCATCATCCATAATAATTGTGCAACACATTCGCCTATAGCTATGTATTCTGACTCAGTTGTAGATAGAGCAACACAATGTTGCTTTCTACTAAACCAGCTGACAAGTGATGAACCTAATAATTGGCATCCACCACTTGTGCTTTTGCGGTCTAATTTACATCCAGCATAATCTGAGTCAGAATACCCTATTAGTTCAAAATTATTTGTCCTAGGATACCAAATTCCTACATTTGTTGTTCCCTTAAGATATCTAAAAATTCTTTTGACTTGTGTCAAATGGGATTCCTTAGCACAAGTTAGCACACATACTAACTGCAAATAAAATATCAGGTCGGCTTGCAGTTAAGTACAGTAGGCTACCTATTGCACTCCTATAATATTTTAAATCAATTGGTTTTCCATTTGGGTCACTGTCTAAGATTGTGTTTACTGCCATAGGTGTTTTTATTTCTTTTGTATTTTCCATTCTGAATTTTTTAAGTAAGTCTTTAGTGTATTTATGTTGATAAATATAATTTCCTTCATTTGTTTGTTTGATTTGTAATCCTAAAAAATGAGTTAATTTTCCTACTAAGCTCATTTCAAATTCTTTTCCCATTAGATTAATAAATTCTTCTAAAAATTCTGAATTTGTTGAACCAAATATTATATCATCTACGTATATTTGTGCAATAAATATGTCTGTATTTAATGATTTAACAAACAAGGTTGGGTCAATTTGACCTTGGTTGAATCCTTTAGATGTTAAGTATGATGTTAGCCTTTCATACCATGCCCTGGGTGCTTGTTTAAGCCCATATAACGCTTTCTTTAACTTAAATACATACTCAGGGTGTTCTAGACTTTCAAACCCAGGAGGTTGACCTACATAAACTTCTTCTTTAATTAGTCCATTAAGAAAGGCAGACTTAACATCCATTTGGTATAGTTTGAATCCCTTATGGGCTGCATAACTTAGTAACATTCTAATGGATTCTAATCTGGCTACTGGGGCATAGGTCTCATCATAGTCAAGCCCTTCAACCTGACTAAACCCTTTGGCAACTAGCCTAGCCTTATTTCTAGTAATTTCCCCAGTTTCACTTAATTTGTTTCTGAATACCCATTTTGTTTCTATTATTTTCTTATTCTTAGGTGGTGGTGTAAGTTCTAAGTTTTGTTTAGTTTCTTCAAATTTTACATTAGTAGTTTCTTTAATTTTTAAGGTAACCTTATTATAAATTCTATAGCCTCTACTATTTAGGGAATATCCTACAAAAATTCCATTTTCAATTTTAGAGGAGAATTTTCCTAAGTGTTCTCTTGTATTTAAGATGAAAACTGGGCACCCAAACACTTTAAAATATTTTATATTGGGTTGTTTATTATAAAATATTTCGAAGAAGGTTTTGTTATGGGTTTTATTTATTGTAGTTCTGTTCTGTACATAGCAGGCTGTACTAACAGCTTCTGCCCAAAAGTATTTAGGTAGGTTATACTCATTTAACATTGTTCTAGAGGCTTTAAGTAAGGTTCTATTTTTTCTTTCTACAATCCCATTCTGTTGGGGGGTTTTAGGGCATGAAAATTCATGATGGTAACCATTTTCAAGACAAAAACTGTTAAAGTTGTGATTTTTAAATTCTCCCCCGTTGTCACTCCTGATTCTTTTAATTTTAATATCTTTTTCGTTTTCAATTTGTTTGCAGAAATTTATAAAAATTTTAAAAATTTCATCTTTATGTTTTAAGAATTTTACCCAAGTAAACCTAGAATAATCATCTATAATTACTAAACAATATAAGTTTCCATTTATAGATTTGACTCCATGGGAGTCAAAAAGGTCTAAATGTAGAAGTTCTAATATTGAGTTAGTTTGTGGTTGATTTGTTTGTTTGTGAGTGGATTTAGTTTGTTTACCTTGTTGACAAGCATTACATATGGTTGAATCTAAGTTAGGTAATTTTGGTAAGCCTCTCACAAGTCCATTTAGTTTACTTATATTTCGAAAGTTGGTGTGAGACATTCTTCTATGCCATAACCATGTTTCTTCTTTTTGTGTTAAGTAACACTTAATGGAAGAAGTGGTTAAGTTGATGGCATAGATGTTGTCTTTTCTAAAACCTTTTAGGTTTATGGTGGGAGTATCTAGATGTTTGATTAAACACTCTGTGGATAGAAATTTAACCTTATACCTAGTATCACATAATTGACTTATACTCAGAAGGTTGTATTTAAAATTTTCAACAAGTAAAACATTTGTAATTATAAAGTCTATTTTTAATTCAATATTACCTATACCAATTACCTTGATTTTGTCGTTGTTTCCAAAGGCAACTGTTCCTAAGCTTTTGTAAGTGAGTTGAGTGAACTTGGTGTGACCTCCAGTCATATGTTTGGAGCAACCACTGTCCAAAATCCACTTGGTTGCCTACAGTAAGTAGGATTTAACGTTAGTCTTTTTATTTATGACCAGACAAAATTTTAAGTTTAAAATTGGAGTTTTGACATTAATTTTTAAGTTTAAAATTGAGATTAATTTTTAAGTTTAAAATTAAAATTTTGAAAATAATTTTTAAGTTAAAAAAATTAAAATTTTGAAATTAATTTTTAAGTTTAAAATTAAAGTTCTGAAATTAATTTTAAGTTTAAAATTAAAGTTTTGAAATTAATTTTAAGTTTAAAATTAAAATTTTGAAAATAATTTTTAAGTTAAAAAAAATTAAAATTTTGAAATTAATTTTTAAGTTTAAAATTAAAGTTTTGAAATTAATTTTAAGTTTAAAATTAAAGTTTTGAAATTAATTTTAAGTTTAAAATTAAAATTTTGAAATTAAGTTTAAAATTAAAATTTTGAAAATAATTTTTAAGTTAAAAAAAAATAAAATTTTGAAATTAATTTTTAAGTTTAAAATTAAAGTTTTGAAATTAAGTTTAAAATTAAAATTTTGAAAATAATTTTTATGTTTAATAAAAATTAAAATTTTGAAAATAATTTTTAAGTTTAATAAAAATTAAAATTTTAAAATTAATTTTTAAGTTTAAAATTAAAATTTAAGCCTTATTCATCTCACCCGATCTATATTATCAATCAGGGAATCCTATGATTTTGCGAGATGAAATTGGATTTTTAATTATGGAGTTTTGGTTTAACTTGTGTTAGATTCAGGTTTAGTTTTGGTCTCTACAAACAGGCATTCTTCGGATAAACTTCTATGCTTGGTGAGTCACATGGACGTCATTAGAAGTAACCAACCTTTCGAGGTTTTCCGAATAATCCTATCCACGGAGCTTAGTACTAAACCTTGGTCTAACTGATTAGGATCCATTTAAGGGTAGCTTCGGTCAGTTCCACTTGGCCAAATGCACCAGATCGAAACCATATCTTTCTAGACATGCGATGCCCAAGTTTTCCTAACGTACTATCATCCAAAAATTTCACCAGTATCATTGATTCAAGTTAAACTTAGTCTCTTTTTAACTAATCCTAATTACCCTGCCGGGTTAGTAACTTTTGGAGGTGCCAGTTATTCTGGAGTCTCCCCCTGAATTATTGGCCATTAATTTAAATTTTGGTTTTAGGTTTGTGTCGATTCATTTTATAGTTATAGTTAACTTGGTGATTATTTTGTTGATTAAGGTGTTTAGATTTTGAATTTAATTTAGGTTTGTATTTTGTATTTTGGTTTGGTTTATTCGATTCTATATAATGTATTTTTTCTTTAGGTATATAATATTGATTAAGTCCTATTTGCGTGGTTAAGCACGCTTTCGGAACCCAAGCTAGATTGGTTGATTTGTATTGGGTTATTAATGATTTGAAGGTTTTATTTGAATTCGACATATATCCTAGTCCGATTTTATTATAGCATGCCTTTTGAGTATTTAGGATTAAGTCTAGATTTTTTGATCTTGTTGTGAATTTTTTTAACATCTCCTTTAAATTGTTTATTTCATTTTTTAATGATAAATTCTCCTCCTCAAGTGTTAGATCTTGAGTTGGATTCGAATTTTTTATTTGTTCCTTGAGGTCTTGATTTTCCTCAAGAAGTGATTTGTTTTCATTTTCTATTTTAATTAATTTACTATTTAAACAGGAAATAATTCTAAAAAAAAATTTGTTTAAATTAAAATATACCTCATTCGGGCCTTCGGAAACGAGTACGGACTCGTGGCTTGTTTCGGGTTCAGACCCGTCTTCATCTACATCAAATTTATGTAAACAATGCTGCTGACTTGACGTCACCTGCTCTTCTTCCTCGATTGCCCGAGGAGTCGTCCCACGTTGCTTTGAGGGCCTTCTTTTTGGTTGGCTTCGGTTTATCGAACTTCAGTTTTGGGCATTCGTTCTTGTAATGTCCCTTTTTGTTGCAGCCGAAGCAAGTCACGTTCTTTTGATCTGAGGGAGAACTGATCTTCTGAAGGTCCTTTGTGCTGAAGCTCCTTTTTCTCCTGGTGAACATTTTTCTTACCAGGTTCACCAGGTGTTCTTAATCTTCGGAGTCTTGGTCGGGATCTTCTTCATACTCAGGCTTGCTCTTCTTTTCTTTGGAGGAACCTGCAAATAAAGCTATACCTTTTTCGGCTCCAGCATTAGTTTGTTCATGTAATTCTAATTCACAGAAAAGCTCATCTAATTTTAATTTAGAAAGATTTTTAGAAATTTTGTAGGCATCTACGATTGATGCCCACAAACTATTACGTGGAAAAGCATTTAATGCGTACCTTATTAAGTCTCTATTTTCCATCTGGTGGCCTATCGCATGAAGCCCGTTAAGGATGTCCTTGATTCTTGCGTGGAGCTGATTCGCCGTTTCACCTTCCTGCATTTTTATATTAAAATTTTTATTTAAAAGCAGGTCTCGTTTTGTTACCTTGGCGTCGCTCGTTCCCTCGTGCAGTTCGATCAATTTGTCCCATAGCTCTTTAGCGTTTTTGTGTGGACCGACTCTGTTCAGTTCTTCTCTTGTCAATCCGCACTGTAGAGTGTTGATCGCTTTATTTTCTGTTGATGCCTTTTTCTTCAAGTCTGCTGTCCAGTCTTCAGGATCCAGTAGATTCCCGGAGTTGTCCACTGGAATTTTGTAGGGTCTCGTAATGCTCATCCACTGGTCGAAGTCTGTTTTGAGGTAAACCTCCATCCGCTTTTTCCAGTACGGAAAATTATCCCCGTTGAAGAGTGGAGGTCGTACTGTGCTGAATCCTTCTGTCTGAGACATTTTAGTCCTGCGCACAGACGAAAGAGAAGAAACAAAAAAAATCCCAAGACTTGGTCTTGGATTAGTAGTGCGGGAAGAGAGAAAAAATAGTAGTAAAAATCTAGATTCGTGTTGCACCAATTTAGATTAATTAAAAAATATTAAAGTAATGATACACCAGTTTTAGAATTAAGCGTCGAACTGAAAACAAAAAAAAGGAAAAAAAATTTCACCCCCAGTCTGATTGGTGGTTGCACCAAATCAGAGCGGTACCTGCTCTGATACCACTTGTAGGACCGTGATCGTTCGATAGAGGGGGGGGGTGAATATCGATTCGAAAAGTCGAGTAAAACTACGTAGCGGAAAAGTAAATGAACACAGTTGTTTTTACTTCGTTCGGAGCCTGTGATGACTCTTACTCGAAGGCCCGTGGTCCTTGACCACTTTCGTTGGGCAATCACTAGCAATTCGAATATAATTACAAAATGAATACAGGAAATGCTAGTGAAACAAAGTAATATCGACAAAGAAATTAACTAAAAACCGAAGGAGCACTTTGTCGGAGCTTTGTTGGCGTCGCAGGAACGTAGAGCAGTAGGACCAGCAGTAGAAGAGTTCTCAGATTGATTATTGAAGAAGCTCCATCCCTGGGGCTTCTTTTATATGCTGCTCCGGGCGCCTGGATCCCTTCCGGGTGTCCTGGTGCGACGTGGCAGGTCTAATCAGCGAACTCCACGTGGCGACCACTCGGCCTGGATAAAATTCACCTCCGGGCACCCAGATCCCTTCCGGGCGCCTGGACCTCCGGGCGCCCGGACCTCCTGTTTCCAGAAACTTCCTTTCCTGCAAAACAGAGTTCGTCCGAGACACATATGTATTCTGCAACACAAATTGTTAGCACAATTTATGAAATAGAATTAACAGTAAACATATGACTTAGATTCCGTCTTTCCGAGACCGGAATCTAGTCACGATCTTGACTTAGATATCCGAAATGGATCTAAGTCGGATCGATGCCTAATGTTCCCTTCCCGGGAACGCGTCCTCGTAGTCACTCCCCTCCAGTGACTTACCTCACTTACCTTCCAGACGTCCGGTCAGCCCGTCGACCCGTCTGGACTTCTCGCCAGCTATCTAGTCAGCCCGTCGACCTAGCTGGACTTCTCGCCAAGCGTCCGGTCAGTCCGTCGACCCCCTTGGACTTCTCGCCAGCTATCCGGTCAGCCCGTCGACCTAGCTGGACTTCGTGCCAGACATCCGGTCAGCCCGTCGACCTGTCTGGACTTCCCCTGCACACTCGATCAAAGTGTCAGACAACAACAAAACTAACTTAACCTATTTGTCATTCATCAAAACCTAGGTTAGACTGTTAGTGCTACCCGCACCAACAGAACCCTGTTGGAGGCGCCTTGGACTCTCGGGATAAGATTTTCAGGGCCTATATAAAGGCCCCTGGAGCTAGGAATTCAATAACAACTCAAGCAATCAACTGTGTAGTGTTTCCTAGCAATAGTTCTGAGCTTCCAAAGTGTAAAAGGCTTCTCCGCCTTCAGAGAAGGAGAATATTTCTACTGCGCTTTTTCTACTGCCCTGGATTAACAACCTTCTTAGCTGTAACCAGGTTAAAATCCTGATCTTCTCTGTATTTCTTTATTTAGTTTTTATTGCTTTATTAATTTATCACTATTGCACTAATTGAGTTGAAAGTACGAGGAGGGTATAGTTTAATTTTTATTTTCAGCAATTCACCCCCTCTTGTCGGCCTTCGCTGCACCAACAAGTGGTATCAGAGCCGGACCGTCTCAGAAGGACTAACCGCCAACTAAAGCACGAAGATCTAGACGATGGCCGGAGCCAGAGACTACCCACCTGCATTCGAGGGGGAGTTTGCTTCATGGAAGCAAAAAATGGAGGTATACCTTAAGTCTGATTTTGGTATTTATTTAATAATGAAATCTGGTTATGAAGCACCAAAGAAAGTAAACGGAGAAGAGCTCGAGAAATACCTCTGAAACGAGAAGCAACGTGATGAGTCGATGGCAAATGCGCGGGCTGAATTTCATCTTCTAACCATAATACCAAATGAAGATCTCGACAAAGTCGGAGAGTACAATAGCGCAAAAGAACTTTGGGAAAAGTTCTTAAAGATCTATGAAGAGTCCAAATCCAAGGTAAATGTCGCAACAACCCCAACAGCCGAATTCCATCCTGAAGCCACAGAAAGCTCATCTCAGATGAGCATCGATGAAGGGGAAGAGACTTCGGAAGAAAGCAACTCGACAGGGGGAGAATCAACAGCTGACAAGGTAAGTCAGGTATGGTCTCCACCTTCTGAACAATTAATTACATTAATCGAGAAGGTACCTGAAAATTTTTGCGAATTAAAAATTAAATCTTCGAAAGAATTTTCTGGATTAGAAAAAATTTTGTCGAACGAATCTTTCTAATTAAAAACACCGTCGAAATATTTTTTACCAACTATTTTGTTGAAAGAATTTCTGAAACCAAAAACATTGCCAAAAGATTCTTGTGAGTTACAAAATAATTTGTCGAACGAATTATCAAAAGATCTCTTATCAATTATTTTGTCAAAATAATTTTTCGCATACTTAATATTATTTTCCTTAAATCTAAAAAATTATGATAAACTAAAGTAGAAATTTAGATATTATAATTGTAAAGCCCGAAAATTCTCAAAACTGTTTTAGAAATATAGTATGATTTTTCTGGAATTTTTAGATATTTTTCCAGAATTTTCCGAGTAGCGGAAGTAACAAAAATAATTAGAACCGCAAAATAGCTTAGACGGGAATCGAACCCGAGACCTATGGTTTCGGGATAATGTCAGTAACCGGTTGAACCCAGCAGGGCCGTGCTGAAAGGAAAGGGAATCAGGTACATTTATAGTTGGGTTGGCTGAATTAATCACTTGATTTAAATAGGAAGATTAATAGGGTGAAGAGTTATTGGGTTTTATTTTCACCGTGACCTATTCCTCTTCCAAAACTTCACCGCCGCCCACACCTCCTCTTCCTCCTCTCTCGGCGCCCAAGCCCAAGGACCATCGGGTCATCTTCCGGCGACGACTCCAACACGAAAGAGGTTCTTCTCCGCGAGAGGAACGCGAAGACGTGATCGGATCGTCGAGAAGGTCATCTCCACCGGAATTCTAGCGAAAGGAATTGTAAGAAAATTAGCGTACGAGGTAAGAAACCCCTCACCTGCAGTATAATAGCTCCGGTTGGTTTCCTATGCATTAGTTTTAGCTATATGCAGGTTTTTCCGGCACATAGGGTATGTTAAACCCTCCTCGAGGATTTAGGGATTTAGTTGAACACCTCTGGACGGGCCGGACACGTCGTTCTCCTTTAGTTGGAGATTCTAGACGTTGTCGGGTGCCTAGAGGTGATCTCCCTATTAGAGGAGAGAGTTGAAGCACACCAAGTGTTCGGTAAAATGTTAGTGTAGCTAAATACCACCTCAGTTATGTTTAATAGCTCAATTAAAGGCATTAGAGGCATTTAAACCAGCACATTAGTTTAGTTCAGTTTTATGGGACTACGGTCCAATGGGTGGGCTCCCACAGTCGCCTCTAGGTTCAGATAACCTAGCTCTAGGTTCAGATAACCTAGAAACAGCATGTTATATCAGTTAGCTATGGATATCAGTATTTTATTTTCAGTGGCACTGTACTGGATTAGATATCCATTGGGTTGGACTCCCACAGTCGTCTCTAGGTTCAGATAGCCTAGACAACCCTGCTAAATTCGGGACTTGCAACCCCGGGTCTAGTAGGGATGCGCGCACAGCAAGTACAGTTGCCGGGCCCAACAGCATGTTTAGTATTTTCACTTATTATGTATTAAATTTCAAAACTCAAAATCAGTTATGCTAGTTGAGTTTGTTTCCAGTTACAGATTCAGTTTCAGTTAGTTTAGCCTATATTCAGTTTAGTGTTCTTTGGGTTGCTTTGCCATGATTCAGTGCTTATGTCATGCTTATATGTTATGCCTTATGATTTCAGTATACCATGTCTTAGTAAGTTCAGTGCATATTTTCAAATAGCATGATTTAAAAGCATACTGCATCGAATGCATGATTTTGTGAGGTAGATGGTTTCTTACTAAGCTTTAAGCTTACAGATTCTATTTTTCCTTATACTGCAGATAAAGGTAAAGGAAAGATGGACTAGCGGAGGCTGGAGGTCAATGCATTGATAAGGATGTGTGTGGATGGAACCTGGAAGAAGATCTTAGGGAACCTTAGCAAGCTTTATTTCAAACATTAGAACTTTTCAGTGTTTCTTTTTATCATCTTGCACTTTAGTATGTTATTCATTATGAATTAGTTAACCATGCACTTTATTATGCTTAGAACACCTCTTTTATGTTGTTAGAATGTTAGTTGTTGTCATTAGAGTGTTTCTTAGTCATTTTGGTACTTGTAATGTGGTTGAGGCACGAAACAGTGCTGAAATCAGACATTTGGCACGAAATCAGTAACTCGAATCGATCAGCTGATCGATTCGAGGGTTTCCAATCGATCAGCTGATCGATTGGGCAATCTGCTCCGCGAACAGTAGGCCTTTGGATCGATCAGCCGATCGATCCAGCCATTTCAGTCGCGAACAGAGAGCCCTGGGATCGATCACTGGATCGATTGATCAACCTGGATCGATCAGCCGATCGATCCAAATTATCGTCCCGGCCACAGTAGCATGCTGGATCGATCACTGGATCGATCCAACTTATGTCCCGCATACAGTTGCCGGCTGGATCGATCCGACTATTCCAATCGATCCGTGGATCGATTGGGAGGTCTGGTATCAGCATGGAAGTGTCTAAGTCCAGTTCCTTGGCCATGGGGAAGGTAAGACATGTTATGAGTAGTTAGTTACCTTCCTTAGCATGTATAGAACCAAGAAATGTCAGTGTTTTAGTGAAATTTTAATTAGTACAGCTTCCGCATCTAGACTTACTAAATGGTCAGGGAATAGTTTAGCACAGCATAATGTGACGATCAGCCTTACAGCCTAGTGGTAGAAGGCGGGTCGTTACAGAGTGGTATCAGAGCCAAGTTCCATACTTCCTACACACACATCAGCATTGTACCTACAGCTTCCAAGTAAGAACACCTCTACTTTATTTATGCTTCTTGTTTATTATTACAGCTCATGTTTATATACCTACTGCTTGTTAGCATGTGATAGTTTAACCATGATATCAGTAGTTAGATAACCGTGATAGTGTTAGTTATACCTGTGTTCTCTATGTCTTTAGAAATGGCACGAGGACGCCCCGCTAGAAGGGCACTAGCAACTGAGCCCCAGCAAGAGGCAGGCAGTTCAGTGCCTCCTCCAGACCTTACAGCACTGGTAGCTCAGTTACAGCAACAGGAAATAGCCACCTTAAAGGCTAATCAGCAGAGTACCCCCACAGTCACCCCGGAACCGAACCTGACGACTCCAGAAGTCTTAGAGGTTCCACCAGCTCAGCCTACAGCGCCAACACCAGCACCAACACCAGTAGCCCCAGCAGCTGAGCCAAGAAAGGAAGCCTGTCTGATCCAGTGGCAGCGAGTCAAGCCAGAGAACTTCTCAGGCGCTAGTGAACCACGGGATGCACAAGCCTGGTTCAAAACACTGGAGAGCACGATGGAGCTTCTGGACTGGCCAGAACACGAGAAGGTGAAGTGTGCCTCCTTCTGCCTGACAGGAGACGCACGCATGTGGTGGGAAAGA
Source organism: Zingiber officinale (assembly GCF_018446385.1). NCBI lineage: Eukaryota > Viridiplantae > Streptophyta > Magnoliopsida > Zingiberales > Zingiberaceae > Zingiber > Zingiber officinale. The sequence continues at coordinate 148,742,469 of NC_055987.1, read as the reverse complement.
ATCAGAACGAAGCGCCCAGTGAACCAGATGACATGGGCTAACTTCGAGAAGGAGTTTTTCGAGGAATTCTTTCATATGCGGGTTACAAACCGCCACTATGACGAGTTCACTGAGTTTCGTCAGGGCAACCTATCAGTTGAGGAAGCCGTGAAGAAATTCAACAAGTTGGCTCGTCTGTGCCCAGAGCTAGTCAGCACAGAAAAGGAACGGATCAGGTTGATGCTCAAGATGCTGAGGCCAGAGATAGCAGTGAACGTGGCTGGTGGCATACATAGGCCACAAACCACAGAGGAGTTAGTGAGCAGTGCCTTGACCACAGAGCATTACCAGAACAGCATGAAGCAGCAGAAGCAAGCCTCCTCAGAGTCCAAGGGCCAAGGGAACTCTCACACTCAAAAACAGCAAGGCCACAGCTCTAACTGGAAAGGGAACTCCAACAGCAAGCGTAAATCAGGGAGTGACTCAAAAGGAGGACCATCTAGCAAGCGTCCCAGTTATCCAAAGTGTGCCACTTGTGGGAAATTCCACCCCGGGGTTTGTCGCAAGGGCACACGAGGATGCTTTGAATGTGGACAAGAAGGGCACATGGCCAAGCAGTGCCCGAACAAGACCGGTATTCCTCAGCCACAGCAGATCCAATATGCAGGCCAGTCAGCTCAGTTACATCAGATGCAGGCCGCTCTAGAAGGTCCACTTATCAGCCAGGGCCGATTAGAAGCCCCTCCAGCTATGGCGAACGCGAGGATCTACTCACTCACCAGAGAGGACGTAGCAAATGCCTCGACAGTCGTCACAGGTCAGATTAGCATTTTTCAGTATAGCGCTACTGTTCTATTTGATACTGGGGCAACCCATTCATATATAGCCAGGGTGTTCTCCGAGAAATTAGAAATACCCCCAGAGGTACTCAGTGGTCAGTTTCTGACGGCACTACCTTCAGGAGAGGTCATGGCATCCACGCACTGGCTCAGAGCAGTGCCAGTCATTATAGCAGACAGGGAACTCTTCTGTGATCTGATCCTGCTCGAAATGACTGACTACGACGTCATCCTTGGGATGGACTTTCTGATCAAATACGGTGCTTCCATAGAGTGCCGTAAACAGAAAGTCGTATTCCAACCCGAAGCAGAAGCACAGTTCGAGTACATCGGAGAACCAAAGAGAAAAGCCAGAAAATTTCTCTCAGCTATGAAGGCACAGAGGTTGATGGATTCGGGATGTGCGGGGTACCTAGCACATGTAGTCAATACCAGCCATGACGAGGACCAACAGCTAGCAGAGGTCCGAGTTGTATGTGACTACCAGCAGTCTTCCCTGAAGGGTTAGCACCAGACAGTGAGATTGAATTTGAGATAGAGCTCTTTCCCGGCGCCAATCCTATATCCAAAGCGCCTACCGCATGGCTCCAGCAGAATGAAGGAACTCATGACAGGAGCTACTTGACAAGGGCTTCATCGCCCTAGTCACTCACCATGGGGAGCGCCTGCTATTCGTGAAGAAGAAGGATGGAAGCATGCGACTATGTATAGACTACAGAGCACTGAATCATCAAGAACAGGTATCCCCTTCCCAGAATAGATGACCTGTTCGACCAATTAAAGGGAGCAGCAGTGTTCTCAAAAATTGACCTCAGATCAGGATACCACCAAGTCAGAGTCAAGGAGGGTGATATATCGAAGACAGCATTCAGGACCAGATACGGACATTACGAGTTCGTAGTCATGCCTTTTGGCGTGACAAATGCTCCAGCTACATTCATGGATCTCATGAACAGGGTATTCAGGGAGTATTTAGATAAGTTTGTTATTGTGTTTATCGATGACATTCTTATCTACTCAGGAACTCAGGAAGAACACTCAGAGCACCTGAAACTAGTATTGCAGACCCTTCAGCAGAACCAGCTATACGCCAAGTTCACGAAATGTGAGTTTTGGCTAAATCAGGTGTCCTTCCTGGGTCACGTAATCTCAAAGGATGGTATTATGGTAGATCCCAGATAGAAGCGGTAAGTAACTGGAGGAGACCTAGGAACGCCGGTGAGATCGGGAGCTTTCGGGATTAGCAGGATATTACAGAAAGTTTGTAGAGGACTTCTCCAGGATAGCCTCCACTGACAGCTCTCACCGGGAAGAACAAGAAATTTCGGTGGACGGAGGACTGTGAGAGCTTTCAAGAACTCAAGAGGAGATTGACTAGTGCACCTATTCGACTCTGCCGCAGATAGCTTTGATATATATAGTGGCGCCTCTAAATTGGGATTAGGAGCGGTCTTGATGCAAGATGGCAAGGTAATCGCCTATGCCTCCGGACAACTCAAGGATTATGAGAAGAACTACCCTACTCATGATCTTGAGCTTGCAGTAGTGTTCGCTCTCAAAATTTGGAGACATTATTTGTATGGAGCTCGGTGTAGAGTGTATACAGATCATAGTCTGAAGTACTTCTTCACTCGGAAGGATCTGAATATGCGACAGTGCAGTGGCTAGAGCTAGTCAAAGATTATGACATAGACATCCTCTACCACCCGGGAAAGCCAATAGGGTAGCAGATGCACTTAGCGGAAATCCAGCGCTACCTTATTATCTCTAGCAGCCATGTCACCACCCCTACAGAAGGAGATCGCGGATTTTGGTCTCGAACTCATCGTCGGACAGCTCTCTACTATGACCTTAGAATCTACCTTGCTTGGTGATATTCAGTCAGCTCAGGACCAGGACCCTGAAATTCAGAAAATCAAGCAAGGGCTAACAGAATCAGAAAGTAGAGAATTCAGAGTGTCCGATAGCGGGGTGTTGTATTTTGGTGATAGACTCTGTGTCCCAGATCAGGAGGAGCTACGGAGACAGATTTTAGATGAGGCTCACAGGACTCCCTATGCGATGCATCCAGGCTCCACCAAAATGTATCAAGACCTGAAGAAACGTTTTTGGTGGCCCGGGATGAAGCGAGACATCGCCAGATATGTTAGCATCTGCCTCACCTGTCAGAGGGTCAAGGCAGAACATCAGCGACCAGGAGGAGTTCTGCAGCCTATACAGATTCCAGAATGGAAGTGGGAGGATATCTCGATGGACTTTATAGTGGGGCTACCCAGAACCACAAATGGTTTTGATGCCATCTGGGTAATAGTCGACAGGTTGACTAAATCAGCCCACTTTTTAGCTATCAAGATATCCTACTCCATGGAGAAGCTAGCTCAGTTGTATCTTCAGGAGATCGTCAGACTACATGGAGTCCCACGAACCATCATTTCAGACAGAGACAGCAGATTCACATCACACTTCTGGGAGTGTGTACAGTCAGCATTGGGCACCAAATTGAAATTCAGCACAGCCTTCCATCCTCAGACAGATGGTCAGACGGAGCGAGTAAATCAGGTACTCGAAGATATGCTCCGAGCGTGTGCCCTAGACTTCAAGGGAAGTTGGTGCAAATATCTGAGCTTAGTAGAATTTGCATACAACAACAGTTATCAGGCCACTATCGGCATGGCACCTTATGAGGCACTCTATCGGCGGAGGTGCAGATCACCAATCTGTTGGTATGAGAGTGGTGAACAGAAGGAGCTAGAGCTTCAGACAGATCTAGTGGCAGATACCACAGCAGCCATACAGCAGATTCGCCAGAGGATAGAGACAGCACAGGGCCGCCAGAAAAGCTATGCTGATACACGACGCAGACCCCTAGAGTTTTCAGTTGGGGATACAGTTTTCCTCATAGTAGCTCCCATGAAGGGAGTCATGCGTGTTGGGAAGAAGGGCAAGCTAGCTCCCAGATATGTGGGACCATACCCTATCACGAAGAGAGTGGGCAAGGTAGCATATGAGCTAGAGCTACCTCAGGAGATGTCAGCTGTCCACAACGTATTTCATGTCTCCATGCTGAAGAAGCATATCCCAGACGCCACCCAGGTGATTGAGCCCCAGTTGGTACAGGTCCGTGATGATCTCAGCTATGACAGTCGGCCTATTCAGATAATAGACCGAGCAGTAAAGAAATTACGGAACAAGGAAGTACCATTAGTCAAAGTCAGCTGGCAAAATCACACAACAGCAGAGGCGACTTGGGAGACAGAGGCCAGCATGAGACAGAAGTACCCAGAATTGTTTTAAGTTCGGGGACGAACTTTTTATAAGGTATGGGGGATTGTAAAGCCCGAAAATTCTCAAAACTGTTTTAGAAATATAGTATGATTTTTCTGGAATTTTTAGATATTTTTTCCGGAATTTTCCGAGTAGCGGAAGTAACAAAAATAATTAGAACCGCAAAATAGCTTAGGCGGGAATCGAACCCGAGACCTATGGTTTCGGGATAATGTCAGTAACCGGTTGAACCCAGCAGGGCCGTGCTGAAAGGAAAGGGAATCAGGTACATTTATAGTTGGGTTGGCTGAATTAATCACTTGATTTAAATAGGAAGATTAATAGGGTGAAGAGTTATTGGGTTTTATTTTCACCGTGACCTATTCCTCTTCCAAAACTTCACCGCCGCCCACACCTCCTCTTCCTCCTCTCTCGGCGCCCAAGCCCAAGGACCATCGGGTCATCTTCCGGCGACGACTCCAACACGAAAGAGGTTCTTCTCCGCGAGAGGAACGCGAAGACGTGATCGGATCGTCGAGAAGGTCATCTCCACCGGAATTCTAGCGAAAGGAATTGTAAGAAAATTAGCGTACGAGGTAAGAAACCCCTCACCTGCAGTATAATAGCTCCGGTTGGTTTCCTATGCATTAGTTTTAGCTATATGCAGGTTTTTTCCGGCACATAGGGTATGTTAAACCCTCCTCGAGGATTTAGGGATTTAGTTGAACACCTCTGGACGGGCCGGACACGTCGTTCTCCTTTAGTTGGAGATTCTAGACGTTGTCGGGTGCCTAGAGGTGATCTCCCTATTAGAGGAGAGAGTTGAAGCACACCAAGTGTTCGGTAAAATGTTAGTGTAGCTAAATACCACCTCAGTTATGTTTAATAGCTCAATTAAAGGCATTAGAGGCATTTAAACCAGCACATTAGTTTAGTTCAGTTTTATGGGACTACGGTCCAATGGGTGGGCTCCCACAGTCGCCTCTAGGTTCAGATAACCTAGCTCTAGGTTCGGATAACCTAAAAAAGACATATTATATTAGCTTAGGATATCGGTATTTTATTTTCAGTGGCACTGTACTGGATTAGATATCCATTGGGTTGGACTCCCATAGTCGTCTCTAGGTTCAGATAGCCTAGAAACCCGGATCTAGTAGGGATGCGCGCACAGCAAGTACAGTTGCCGGGCCCAACAACATGTTTAGTATTTTCACTTATTACGTATTAAATTTCAAAACTCAAAATCAGTTATGCTAGTTGAGTTTGTTTCGATTCTGATTTAGTTCAGTTAGTTTAGCCTATATTCGATTCGGTGTTCTTTGGTTGCTTTGCCATGATTCATGCTTATGCCATGCTTATATGTTATGCCTTATGATTTCAGTATACCATGTCTTAGTAAGTTCAGTGCATATTTTCAAATAGCATGATTTAAAAGCATCTTGCATCGAATGCATGATTTTGTGAGGTAGATGGTTTCTTACTAAGCTTTAAGCTTACAGATTCTATTTTTCCTTATACTGCAGATAAAGGTAAAGGAAAGATGGACTAGCGGAGGCTGGAGGTCAATGCATTGATAAGGATGTGTGTGGATGGAACCTGGAAGAAGATCTTAGGGAACCTTAGCAAGCTTTATTTCAAACATTAGAACTTTTCAGTGTTTCTTTTTATCATCTTGCACTTTAGTATGTTATTCATTACGAATTAGTTAACCATGCACTTTATTATGCTTAGAACACCTCTTTTATGTTGTTAGAATGTTAGTTGTTGTCATTAGAGTGTTTCTTAGTCATTTTGGTACTTGTAATGTGGTTGAGGCACAAAACAGTCTTGAAATCGGACATTTGGCACGAAATCAAGTCTGAATCGATCGGTGATCGATTGAGGGTTTCAATCGATCGATCGATTGGGCAACTCTCTGTGAGCGGTGAGCCTTTGGATCGATCGGCCGATCGATCCGACCATTCGACGCGACAGAGAGCCTGGGATCGATCATCGGATCGATTGATCAACTGGATCGATCACCGATCGATCCAAATCCTCCCCGCAGTAGCATGCTGGATCGATCACTGGATCGATCCAACTTATGTCCCGCATACAGTTGCCGGCTGGATCGATCACTGGATCGATCCGACTATTCCAATCGATCCGTGGATCGATTGGGAGGTCTGGTATCAGCATGGAAGTGTCTAAGTCCAGTTCCTTGGCCATGGGGAAGGTAAGACATGTTATGAGTAGTTAGTTACCTTCCTTAGCATGTATAGAACCAAGAAATGTCAGTGTTTTAGTGAAATTTTAATTAGTACAGCTTCCGCATCTAGACTTACTAAATGGTCAGGGAATAGTTTAGCACAGCATAATGTGACGATCAGCCTTACAGCCTAGTGGTAGAAGGCGGGTCGTTACAATAATAAGGTTAGAGAAATGACAATAACTTGAGAATGAATTTTGTTTTAATAATAATAAAAAAAAATTTATTATTTTTCGCCTAAGTTAAAAGCCTTTTCTATAATTCTAAAAAGTAATTTAACTTAGAATTTTTTTTAAATATTCTTCTGAAAAATTCAAAAATTCATTTTACTAAAATTTTTTGAAAAATTTTTTAACTTGAAAATTTTTTTGTGGAAACTTTTTGACTTGCAAAATTTTACCTAGAAATTTTTTCAAAATTTCATTCTTACTTGGAATATTTTTGAACCATTTATTTTACCTAATATATTGTTGGATAATTCTCTCGATTTTTATTAACCCTGTTTTTGCTGTGATCAAAGGGGGAGAGAAAATTACAAGTTTAGGGGGAGTTAGAAAAAAAATTTAAAATTTAAATTTCTTTTTCTATTTTTTGTTGCAATTTTACTAATTGCAAAAATTATACTTAACTTGTTAGTTTAGTAATTTTTCTTTAAAATTACTTTTTATGTCTATTTTAACCCTAACTTAAACTTGGGTTGATGCACATCAAAAAGGGGGAGATTGTTGGACCCCGTGGTAGTTTTGATGTGATCAACCAAGTTGGTTTGGTCCTGCTGTGTTTGATCCCTGTGTCTAAGTGCGCAGGAGCTTAGGAACACAAGAAGTCGAGCGGAAGACGCAGCTAGCGAGAAGGACGGCACGGGAAGGGAGCCGACGGGCTCGGTGCGTCCGAAGGACGAGAGAGTTGCGGAAGAGTACTCCGGTGGGCATGAAGAGCGTGCACGGTGTTCGAGGGACGTTAAGCCGGGACGGAAGGCTGCTCGAGAAAGGCCGGAAATTGGGTTCGGGTGAGCCCTATTTCGGTAGGCCGAAATCACACAAACAAACGGAGCTTCGGAAGATAAAGTGAAGAAGAAAAGGAGTCAAAAGAGGCTGGAAGTTACTGTAGCAGAAATTACTGTAGCAGGAACCTTGAAGGCGCCTTAAACACATTGAAGGCGCCTTGAATGGATTGTTTAAGGCACCTTGAGCAGGCCAGTTTGACCGTTTGCGCTGCGGATAAAGTTTTATCCGCAGATCGAGTTGGAGGCGCCTTGAACCCTGTTGGAGGCACCTTGGACTCTCGGGATAAGATTTCCAGGGCCTATATAAAAGCCCCTGGAGCTAGAAATTCAATAACAACTCAAGCAATCAACTGTGTAGTGTTTCCTAGCAATAGTTCTGAGCTTCCAAAGTGTAAAAGGCTTCTCCGCCTTCAGAGAAGAAGAATTTTTCTACTGCGCTTTTTCTACTGCCCTGGATTAACAACCTTCTTGGTTGTAACCAGGTTAAAATCCTGATCTTCTCTGTATTTCTTTATTTAGTTTTTATTGCTTTATTAATTTATCACTATTGCACTAATTGAGTTGAAAGTACGAGGAGGGTATAGTTTAATTTTTATTTTCAGCAATTCACCCCCCTCTTGCCGGCCTCTGCTGCACCAACAGTGGCGAGGTTTCTCCACCCACAAGGAGCTACACGAGCTAGCCGGAGGTTTTCAGGGGAGTCATCCACCGACGGATCGGGATCGTCCACCTTACGGACAGCCGTGGAGTAGGAGCTTCATATCCGAACCACGTTAAACAACGTGTCATTGGGTTTGCTTCTTGTTTATTGTTTTCTAGGGTTAGCTTTGCTTTTGTTTGTTAGTATTTTTATTTCCGCTGTGCACTAACAAGCGTAGGAAGCGACGATTTGGGTGAGACGCTATTCACCCCCCTCTAGCGAACATCAAGGTCCTAACAAGTGGTATCAGAGCTAGGTGAACTCTTGTTGGACTAATCGCCAAGAGAGCGGCTAGAGGAAGAAGATGGAGTCGGAGGGACCTCTCGGATGGGACATCCGAATCCCACCTCCATACGAGCGCGAGGACTTCGACTATTAGAGGAAGCGCATGAAAATGTGGTTCCAAATGAATTGGAACCAATGGATTGCGTTGGAGGAACCGTTTAAAGTTCCAACGGACAAGAAGGGAAAGAGTCTCCGACGTCGATATTGGACCGATGAGCAAAGGGAGCAATCGGAGACGGACAAGGAGGTAACTAGAATTTTAATTAATTTATTATCTCTTAATGTGATATTGAATGTAGGTGAATACGAGAATGCAAGTGACCTTTGGAAAAAGGTAATTGCACTTCATGAGAGTCATACACAAATCCAAGAAGAGGAGGAGCCCAAGGAGAAGGGCTCATTGGTCCAAGAGGAGAAGGACCAATCGAATGTTGACACGAGCTCAACATTCGAGGAGGAGAAGGAAGATGAGGAGGTATTATCCACATCTTCAAATGAAGATGAAGAAGAGCAATCCAAGGATGAGGAGATCTTGGAAGCTCAAACCTCCACCTCAACTACCAAGAAGAGCACAAAGGACCATATCAAATGCTTTGAGTGTGGTAAGATGAGGCACTACAAGAGTAGGTGTCCTTCGCTCAATAAGGTAAAGGAGGTAAACCCTAAACTCACTAAAGTTAATTTAGAAACTAATGTGAGTTGTAGGAAGAAGAAGGAGAAGAAGCACATTAGGTGTTTTACATGTGATGAGTGGGGTCACTACCACACAAAGTGCCCAAGGAGAGGAGAGCTCAAGAAATTGGCGCACTTGAGAAAGTGGGAGAAGAAGAGAGCTTCAAGGGTAAGGGAGGTAAACCCTAACTTGAATTCAAGTTCAAATTCAAATTCCTCCATGCATGTTAGAAATAATATGAATTATTTGCCCATGCATATTTATGGTTTTAGATATAATGATAGGAATAGGGTTAATGTAAGTGATAACCCTAGGAAATCATTTTCAAATGATAGACCTAAAAAGAAACAACCTATCTTTCCTAAGGAGAAGAAGGTGGTTGAAAACCTAAGCATTAATCCCAAGAAAAAGAGACATATGCCTAGGAAAGTGGGTAGGTCTAAGGATGTCCAAAGTGGACATGTTGACTCTAGGGTTAGAACCCTAGAATTAGAAAATCAAGCCTTGAAGGTAAGGGTTGAAGAAATGGAGAAAGTCCTAGAGAGGTTCATTATTGGACCTAAAGGACTTGACATGTATTTGAGTGGTCAAAGATCCAAAAATGCCAAATTAGGTCCCTCCAAGACCAAAAGGAGGTCAAGTGCTAAGGTAGCACATGACATTGGTAAGGGAGGTGTGACCAAGGACAAGGGAGAGTCATCCAAGGCCAATAAGAAGGAATTTGCTAGGGTGGCATATAATTATGGCAAGGATGATGTGTCTAAGGTGAAGGGAAAGAAGAAACTAACCAAAGACAAGATGTCTAAGGTTAAGAAGGTGAGTTTTGTAGGTCAAGTGTCACCCGAGGTGCACCGAAGTGGCCTAGCCATAGTAGATGAGTCACCAAGGGAGGTGACTAAGGCTAAGAATCCTAAGGTTAGGAAGAGCCTTTGGGACCCATGGTAGATGGGTTATCAAATGTGCCAAGTGGTTTGGAGACGGACTTGAGTCTCAAACCTAGGGAATTGGCACACATGGGTTGTGTTTCATGCTTGAAAATATGACATTGGGGTCATATAGCATGATAATTGGTTTTGGATGTATAGATGCCATATAAACCAATGCTAGGGATGCATTGTGGGTTAGTATAGGCAAATACATCAAGAGGAAGCAAAAACTAGGACTTTAAGTCAAGGTTCAATTGAACTTTTTAGCTAGTTTTGTGTTTTGTATCAATCTTGGGATTGGTGATAGATATATTTTTATATATATTTTTCCCAAGTAGATATTGATATAATAGACCTCTCCACAAAATTTGGGAATTTTTGGAGGTCTGTGGAATTTCTGGCGCATTTCTGAAGTTGGCCAGAAAAGGCTGATTTTTTCATGAATAGTGTACCAGTCGACTGGTAACACTGTTCACGAGCACAGAATGTCTCTGTAAGCTCGTTTTCATGGGGGCAGTCGACTGGTACTTCTTGCAGTCGACCGATACGATCTGAAAATATTTTTCAAGCATTAGAAAATGACCAAAAGAGTGGTGAACATGTATGTAATCTTATGGGGATTAATACATGATGTTTATGGTCATTAGAGGTCAAAGAGTCCAATAACTGGGATATTGTTGGAGTTTTTTTTTATGTATGGCAAAGGGGGAGAAGTTTAGGTTTAAGTGGGAAACTTACATACCTTTACAAGAAATCCTAGCTCAAGGGGGAGCTTAGGTGAAGGGGGAGCGATTGCTCATTTATTAGCAAAAGGGGAGAAGTTTACCTTTGCAAGAAATCCTAGCTCAAGGGGGAGCCTAGGATTAAGTTCCATGATTTATGCATGTGTAGATTACATATATTTATTTGCATATGTATTGCTATATTATTTCCCTAACTTAAACGGGTTGCCAAACATCAAAAAGGGGGAGATTGTTGGAGCAATCTGGGTACCCTAGGTTTTGATGTTTGGGCAAAGGTTTAAGTTAGGTTTATTGTTGTATTTGGTATGTATTGTGAGTGTGCAGGATACAGATACAACAAGGAAAGTCCAAGGGTAAGTCTTGGCAGTGTAAGTCCAAGCATGTATTCTTGGCAACGTAAGTCCAAGTGTGATCTTGGCAAAGGAGGAAAGTCCAAGGATGAGTCTTGGCGGTGTAAGTCCAAGCATTTAGTCTTGGCAACGTAAGTCCAAGTGTGACTTGGCAATGGATGAAGTCCCGGAGGCGCGACCTCTTGGCAAAGGAAGACTCGACAACAATGACAAGGCCGATGGAAGCTCCAGAAGGCAAGACGTGAAGGATGGGGAGGCATCCGAGGGACGCAAGGCTGATGGAGGAGGCTAGAAGGCTAGGTCTAGGTTGGTCGGGCGAGAACGAGTGCTGAGTACTGTAGCGTTACTGTAGCAGTCGACTGGTGCAGTCGACTGGCAGCGAACAGAATGTGTGGAATTGAGCCGTTGGGATGTAACGGTCGAATTTTCACAGAGGGCAGTCGACTGCATGTTTTAGCAGTCGACTGGTAGGCGGGATTTTCCAACCCGTGGCCTATATAACCAAGCCTTGCAGCTTGGTTGAGGTTGACGAAATTAGTGGTGGTTAACCCTAATTAGAGTCTCCTAGTGCCCAAGTGATCTAGCGTGCTTGTACAAGGTTGTGGCGAGGTTTCTCCACCCACAAGGAGCTACACGAGCTAGCCAGAGGTTTTCCGGGAAGTCATCCACCGACGGATCGGGATCGTCCACCTTACGGACAGCCGTGGAGTAGGAACTTCATCTCCGAACCACGTTAAACAACGTGTCATTGGGTTTGCTTCTTGTTTATTGTTTTCTAAGGTTAGCTTTGCTTTTGTTTGTTAGTATTTTTGTTTCCGCTGTGCACTAACAAGCGTAGGAAGCGACGATTTGGGTGAGACGCTATTCACCCCCCCCCCCCCTCTAGCGAACATCAAGGTCCTAACAGGGCTTCCAATGAGTTAGGAGACAAAGTTAATCGTCATTTATCTAATATGTTACCACCGGCACTGAACGTCTGCTCCACAACAATAATTGACACTAAACAAGCTAAAATTTCTTTGGTGATCACAGAGAGTACGAGAAAGCTTTGAGCCTTCTGTGACCACCACTTTAAGATATCAAAATTTTTGCTATCCGCTTCATTAAAATCAAAAGAGTAAAATAATTCTCAAGTTCCTATATGGAACTTGAGGATCCTCATGGATGTTTTGTTTGTTCTTTTAATAAAAGTTATGCTTTTGTAAGTTTTAAATTAATACTAGTAGTTTGTTGTATTTCAGAAACATTAATTTGTGTTCCATATTTTGCATAATATTGATTATAAATATCATATAAATAAATTCTAACATTATATATAATATTAATTGGATCAGAGAAGAAGAATCTTTAATTGGAATTAAAGTGTCATAATATAAAGTTAACATTTCTTGTAAAACTTTTAATTTAAATCTAGGATCTAAAGTAAATGCAATTAAATAAATTTTAGAAATAAAATAAAAATATTTTTCCCATTTAGTTTTCATAACTAAGATGTAAGGAGATAAAGATTAATTATTAATATGTTCATTTAAAACTAATACTATATTAAAAAAAATTCTAAAACTAATTGAGCGGTGGGATAATAAACATCGGAAAGTTATTCGGTTGTATCATTAAATACTTTTAAAATTTCACAAATACTACTATAAATATTTCATTTTTGTAAAAATAAATATATATTATTATTAGCATTTTGTACAAAAAAAATGAACATAATAATTGTTTATATTGAAATGAATATTGTAATAATTGGTATGTTGAATTCTAACATGTTGGTACTTCACGTGGAAATTTTTTAGGTCTCACTCCATTAGTTTTACAAAACCTACCCCATTATTTCATTATAGATGAATGATATTATAAATAAGAAATTACAATTATAATTGGTTTAATATAACTTTCTAAAATTGTTAATCCATCTTGAACACATAAATTTAAAACATGACATGCACAACGAATATGAAAAAATAAACCACCAATAATATGTTGACAAATAAATTTTAGATCATCTATACAAGCGGTATTGGAACTAGCATTTGTTGGAGTGTATACTGAAAGCCTAAGCTTTTGTAAACATTTGTCTTGAATAAAGAATCACATTTGGTCAAATTATCTACATTTGTTTGTAGTTGTTCAATTAATTTATATTGTAGATAACATAGCATGTGGTGTCATATGCAGAAGATAATGTTATCAGTACCTTATAAATTATAAACAGTAGCTCACGACCAAAATGGAAAGGAACAAATCATTAGAAGGTCGTAGTGTAATTAGGTATCAGTTTATCTTGACTGTATAATTACACTAGTACACTTAGAGTGTATTGAGTAGGACCATTTGAGGTCGTTTCTTTTATACTGATTTTATAAAGAAACAAAGACCTCGGTTATTATGGAAGTGTGTGCTCTTAACCCTAATATAATAACAAGCACATATATTTGATATTTATTTCTTTAGTTTATCAATGGGTGAGATTTAGTTCGATGAATCAATAAGCCCGATAAGTTGGGAAATGGTATCACTTATAGTGTGTGTTGTTGATTATAGAAGGAAACTGTGTCCTAGAGATACTAGGTTGATAATGTCCCCAAGAGGAGCTCATAAGCATTGTCATGTTAAACCCTGCAGGTGGACTTAGTCCGACATGACAATAAGGTTGAGTGGTACTACTCTTGGACTAAGATATTAATTAAATGAGTTGTCAGTAACTCACTTAATTAGTGGACATTCGATATCTTAAACACAGGGAGACTAACACACTCATAATAAGAAGGAGCCCAAAAATGTAATTTGGGATTGGTGCGGTAGTTCAATAATAGTTCTCTAGTGGAATGAATTATTATTGATAAAATTAAGTTGTGTGTTCGGGGCGAACATGGGATGCTTAATTTTATCGGGAGACCAAAACCAATTCCTCCTCTCGGTCCCTATCGTAGCCTCTTATTTATAGAGTACTATACCCACCTATACCCACCTTCTATACCCACCAATAAGGGGTCGGCCAAGCTAGCTTGGGAACAAGCTAGGGCCGGCCTAGGTATAAGATTGGGTGGCCGGCCCTAGCTTGAACCCAAGCTAGTGGGGGCCGGCCAAATTAAATTAAAAAAGAAATTTAATTTTAATTTTTATTATGTGGAAGATATAATTTATTAAAGAGAATTAAAATTAAAATATCTCTCTTGTAAAAGATCTACAAAAGATTAAAGAAAGAGATTAGATCTCTTTCCTTATTTGTAGATTGATGAGATATTTTATTTTCTCTTTAAAAATTATTCACATGTTGTAAAATTAAAATTATAGAAATTTCCTTTTTATCAACCATGAAGAGATTTGAAGAGAAATTTTATTTTTTAAAATTTCCGGAAACAAATTAGGAAGTTTTAATTGTTGATTGAAACTTGTCCAATTTTGTTTTCATTGATGTGGTCGGCCACTTGATTTTAATTGGGGAAATTTTATTTTATTTTTCTCAATTAAATCATGTCAAGGAAATTAAGGAAATTTTATTGTAATTAAATTTCCTAATTTGCCTAGGCCAAGGAATATAAAAGAAGGGGTGAGGGTGCCTTCAAGAGACACAACATCTATTATTTCTCTCCCTCTTTTGTTCCTTGGTGTGGCCGGCCATCCTCTCCCTCTCTTCCTCTTGTGGTGGCCGAACCTCTCTCTCTCCCTTGGAGCTCTTGTGGTAGCCAAATACTACTTGGAGAAGAAGAAGAAGAAGGAGAGAAAGCTAGCATCTCTTGGAGCTTGGTTAGTATTTTGGTTTTTCTTCTTGGAGAAGTTTTCCTTTGTGGCCGAACCTTGCTTGGAGGAGAAGAAGGTGGTTGGTGGTTTCTCATCTTGGTAGATCGTTGCCCACACAACGTCCGAGGTTAGAAGAGGAATACGGTAGAAGATCAAGAGGTTTTTCTACAAGGTATAACTAGTAATTTTTATTTCCGCATCATGCTAGTTATTTATGGAAATAATACCAAATACAAGAGGCTTACGTTCTAGAATTTCGAATATGTTTTTTTCGATGCTGTGTTCTTTTGTTTTTTCTTTTCCTTGTGATTTGATTGTTCTCTTTGGTTAACCTAAAGTTATTTTAGGAAATTAAATATTAGCTTTCTATAAAAGGTTTTGTCTAGTCGGTGGTGGTTGCTCCCATATCCAAGAAGGTCATGTGCCTCGCCACGTCAGTACTGGGAACCAATTATGGAAATTAATATTTAATGGAATTAATAACTTAAGGAGACTTGGGTCGAACGTGTAAAGTTCCGCAGGAGATCCAAGTCAAAACCTAAAAGAACAAATAGATTAAGTTTTGGATCAAACGTGTTAAGTTCCGCAGGCGATCCAAAATTTAATTTAAAAGAACACATGGTAGCTAGGAAAAGGTTCAGACCTTTGTACAAAATTTTTGTACAGTGGAACCTATAGGTTTTCCAAGTAGCAACCAACAATTGGTATCAGAGCTAGGGTTTTGCCTCTGTGTATTTGGTATTAGGTTAATTATGCACATGTCATACATAATTTAGGCAGGTTAATAGTAGGATGTGCTAACTTTGTGGATGCAGGATCCAACTATTATGGCTTTTAGTTATTATGTGTGTGATTGGACCCTTGGACATGTCAAGGGCATTTATATGTGTGTGCATGATTGTATCAAAATACAGCAGGAGCTGTATTTAGTTTTATTAGGATTTTATTTTTGATCTAGATACATGTACATTCCTTTTATGGAATATAGGATCAAATATGTAAAATTCTATTTATGTCGCGGATCGAATCTTGCAAAGCATGGAACCTTCTAAGGACCAGAGGCGCAGCGGAACTAGGAGCAAGATGGATGCGACAGCTAGACCCCAAATATGGCAGCAGCTTGGGATGACAACACACGGAGGACAACTAGAGATAAAAGTCATAATAGTTGAAAATTAGATTATCTATTTATTGCTTTTATATTGTGCTGTGTGTATGTGTTAGTTTACATGCTTAGTAGGCTAGCATAGTTAAAATTCCTCATTTATAAATAACTAAGTGGGAGTGAGATTTTTAAATAAATCCCATGGTCTCCATTACTGGTTTGTAAGTGATGCAAACAAGCTTGCGCGTTGGCTCTGAGTGCCTTCCTCCATAACGGATGAGCTTGTTTGTGGATCACTAGAACAGACTTCCATTTTTGGATGACTATAGGAAGTTAATTAAGAGCGTATGATCTTCCCCAACGGAAGGGGCATAATCTTATTAATGAACTTAGTGTCAAGTAATGGTATACACTTAGACACATCTAATAGTATCCTCCCCATCGGAGTCACTGCTATTATTTGTGTGACCAAAAGACACCAACTATTAATTTTATTTGTCAAAAAGTTAGGTTGACAAGATAATAAAATTAATGGGATAAACCCCTCCTTTTACAAATGTTGAATTTGTATACGTCCACACTAACGTGGCATACAAAATTCACGGTGTTTTGAGGTGTTGGTTAATTTAAAATAGTATTGTTTGAGGAATCAATATTATTCTAAATTTAGAGTTCTGACCAAAAGTTATTTGTGATTCTTAGAATGTCTTTCAACCCATCCATCATACTTCAACAGAATAGACTTACTGGACCAAACTACATAGATTGGAAAAGAAACACGGACATTGTTCTTACTGTTGAAAGCTATAAATTTGTCTTGATGAGCATTGCCGATGCACCCACTGGTGAATCTACCCAAGAGGAGATTGAATATCATAGGAAATGGGTAAAAGCGGATGAGATGGCGCGGTGTTACATTTTGGCTTCAATGTCAAATGTATTGCAACATCAACATCAAGATTTACCAACAGCCTATGATATTATGAACAATCTCAAGGAACTCTTTGGTCATCGGGATAGGGCTTCTAGGCAAGAAGCCATGAGAAAGATAATGACACCACCATGCAAGAGGGTACTCGTAAGGGATCATATCCTAAAGATGATGGCTTATCCGAACGAGATACGATCCTTGGAGGAGAAATTGATGGGAAACCCGGATCGATATGATCCTCCAACGCTACCTAGAAGTTTTGAGCGGTTTTGAACTATAATATGAATAAGAGGGTTTATTCATTAGCGGAACTACTTACAGCAGCAGAAGGATTATTTCGTCATAATGCTCAAATTCACTATCTTGAAAATGGTTCTACTTCTAAACCGAAGGAAAGAAGAAGAAGAAACAAGTTGGTTCAGGAAAGAAAGTGAATAAATCTCAAAGTACGGGATTTAAAGTGAATGAAGAAGAAGGGCAAGTGCTTCATCACAAGCAGTTGGAAGGCGGATCGTCCTCGTAGGAACCAAAACAAAGGTATATCTCATACACTAGTTGTTGAAACATGTTTAGCGGTGTTATCTACCAACCTGGTGTGTAGATACGGGAGCCATCGATCATGTCTGTAATTCCTTGCAGGGGTTCCGAGAAACCCGACGACTATCTGAAGGAGAAATTACCGTCTCATGGGCAATGCTACTAAGGTGGCAACTGTTACGGGAGGCGTCTACTTATCTTTTAGTAGAAATAGAAATTTGATTTTAAGAAATTGTCTTTATGTACCCAGCTTTAGAAAGAATTTAATTTCAGTTTCTAAACTGTTTTTAGATGGATATTCAGTTTCTTTCGATATGATGTAGTTATTAAAAAAAATAAAGTGATTATCTGTTCTGGTGCATTAGTTGGCAATTTGTATACTTTAAATCCAATTTCTTCCACAAAGCAAAACATGGAAATTTATAACTCATCTTCTAACTCTAATAAGAGAAAAGAACCTTCGGAGATGAACCAAGCATATCTTTGGCATCTAAGGCTTGGTCATATTAACTTAAGTAGGATTCAGAGGCTTATAGCCGATGGACTTTTGAGTTCATTTGAGTTGGAAAATTTTCTAACTTGTGAATCTTGCTTGGAAGGTAAAATGACCAAGAGGCCGTTCAAGGCCAAGGGGTATAGAGCCAAAGAAGTGTTAGAATTAGTTCACTCTGATTTGTGTGGTCCTATGTCTGTCCAGGCAAAAGGAGGTTTTGAATATTTTGTCTCTTTCATAGACGATTATTCAAGATATGGATACATTTACCTAATGCGCCGCAAGTCCGAGTGCTTTGATAAGTTCAAAGAATACAAGGCTGATGTGGAGAAACGACTAGGTAAAAGTATCAAGACACTACGGTCAGATAGTGGTGGCGAATACCTCTTAGGAGAGTTTAGGAATTACTTATCGAAGCGGATTCAATCCCAATTGTCTGCACTGGAACACCCCAACAAATGGTGTAGCGAGCGAAGGAATAGGACTCTTATGGAGATGGTTAGATCAATGATGAGTTATTCAATTACCAAATTCGTTTTGGGATATACTCGGAAACAAAGTGTATGTTCCGAACTTAGTACCTTCTAAATCGTTTCTTCTACTCCTATAGAATTGTGGAATGGGCGAAAGCCCGTCTAAGACATATTCGGTTTGGGGTAGTCCAGTAAGATGCCGATAAGTTAGAATCCGTCAGAAGTTCGCGTGTTTGTAGGATATCCCAAAGGAACGAAGGTGATTTATTTTATAGTCCTAAAGACCGGAAGGTCATTGTTAGCACCAATGCCAGCTTTTAGAAGAAGACTATATAATGGATCACAAGCCCGAGCAAAGTTGTTTTAGAAGAACTTAGAGAGGACATGTCTACTTGATACCAATAGTACAAGATGAAGTACCACAAGAGACCGCAACACGTGTCACACATGATACACAACCACGGTGCCTCGTCGTAGTGGGAGGGTTGTAAGGCGACTAGAAGATTCATGTTTTGGGAGAGTCTTGGACTTGATCCGGGTAAACATGAACCTGATCCTGAACATCTGACGAAGCACTCCAAGATATAGATGCAGCATCTTGGCAAAAGGCAATGAATTCTGAAATAGAGTCTATGTACTCTAATAAAGTCTGGGAGCTTGTAGAACCACCTGATGGTGTAAAAGTCGTTTGATGCAAGTGGATCTACAAAAGGAAAAGAGGGACAGACGGGAAGGTAGAGACCTTCAAAGCTAGGCTTGTTGCGAAAGGGTACACTCAGAAAGAGGGAATCGATTATGAGGAGACCTTTTCACCGGTAGCCATGCTTAAGTCTATCCGGATACTCTTATCCATTGCTGCTCATATGGATTATGAGATTTGGCAAATGGATGTCAAGACAGCTTTCCTTAATGGAAGTCTTGAAGAGAACATTCATATGAAGCAACTAGAAGGGTTCATTGAAAAAGGCAAAGAGCATCTAATGTGCAAGCTCAATCGGTCCATTTATGGACTGAAGCAAGCTTCAAGGTCTTGGAACATCCAGTTTAATGAAGTAATCCAGTCGTATGGATTTATTCAGTGTCCGGATGAGTCTTGTGTATACAAGAAGTGTAACGGAAACGTGGTGGTATTTCTTGTACTATACGTAGATGATATTTTGTTAATTGGCAACAATGTCAAGGTATTATCAGACGTAAGGGTATGGTTGTCCAAACAATTTGATATGAAGGACTTAGGAGAGTGTGCACACATTCTTGGGATCAAAGTGATAAGGGATCGCAAGAAAAGAATGTTGTATCTGTCCCAAGCTTCATATATAGATACAATCCTTGCTCGTTTTAGTATGCAGGATTCCAAGAAAGGTTTCTTACCTTTTAGGCATGGAATAGCTCTATCTAAAGAGATGTCTCCGAAGACATCAAAGGAGATAGAAGACATGAAAGCAGTTCCTTATGCTTCGGCTGTAGGAAGCCTTATGTATGCAATGCTATGTACGAGACCTAATATTTGTTTTGCCGTGGGCATGGTTAGCAGATATCAGAGTAACCCTGGACAAGGACATTGGACTGCAGTAAAGCATATATTAAAGTACCTGAGAAGGACTAGAGATTATATGCTAATTTACCAAGCAGACGATTTGATCCCTGTCGGTTACACGGATTCAGATTTCCAATCAGATAGGGACAATAGTAAGTCTACATCAGGCTATGTGTTTACTTTAGGAGGTGGAGCCATTTCATGGAGGAGTGTTAAGCAGAAATGCGTATCGGACTCAACCATGGAAGCTAAGTATGTAGCAGCCTCTGAGGCAGCTAAAGAAGCAGTATGGCTCAAGAACTTTCTAATGGACTTAGATGTGATTCCTGGTTTGCCCAAAATTATCACAATTTATTGTGATAATAGCGATGATTGCAAACTCGAAGGAACCACGAGCTCATAAAGCAAGTAAACATATAGGCGCAAGTACCACCGATACGAGATATCGTGAAGCGAGGAGAAGTTGTCATCGCCAAGATTGCATCACCGGATAACTGCGATCCTTTCACTAAGGCCCTTCCGAAGCTTTTGATCGGCATGTGGAGGGAATGGGAATCAGATGTATGGTAGAAGATATGGCAGCTTAGTCATTAGTATAAGTGGGAGATTGTTGGAGTGTATACTGAAAGCCTAAGCTTTTGTAAACATTTGTCTTGAATAAAGAATCACATTTGGTCAAATTATCTACATTTGTTTGTAGTTGTTCAATTAATTTATATTGTAGATAACATAGCATGTGGTGTCATATGCAGAAGATAATGTTATCAGTACCTTATAAATTATAAACAGTTGCTCACGACCAAAATGGAAAGGAACAAACCATTAAAAGGTCGTAGTGTAATTAGGTATCAGTTTATCTTGACTGTATAATTACACTAGTACACTTAGAGTGTATTGAGTAGGACAATTTGAGGTCGTTTCTTTTATACTGATTTTATAAAGAAACAAAGACCTAGGTTATTATGGAAGTGTGTGCTCTTAATCCTAATATAATAACAAGCACATATATTTGATATTTATTTCTTTAGTTTATCAATGGGTGAGATTTAGTTCGATGAATCAATAAGCCCGATAAGTTGGGAAATGGTATCACTTATAGTGTGTGTTGTTGATTATAGAAGGAAACTGTGTCCTAGAGATACTAGGTTGATAATGTCCCCAAGAGGAGCTCATAAGCATTGTCATGTTAAACCCTGCAGGTGGACTTAGTCCGACATGACAATAAGGTTGAGTGGTACTACTCTTGGACTAAGATATTAATTAAATGAGTTGTCAGTAACTCACTTAATTAGTGGACATTCGATATCTTAAACACAGGGAGACTAACACACTCATAATAAGAAGGAGCCCAAAAAATGTAATTTGGGATTGGTGCGGTAGTTCAATAATAGTTCTCTAGTGGAATAAATTATTATTGATAAAATTAAGTTGTGTGTTCGGGGCGAACATGGGATGCTTAATTTTATCGGGAGACCAAAACCAATTCCTCCTCTCGGTCCCTATCGTAGCCTCTTATTTATAGAGTACTATACCCACCTATACCCACCTTCTATACCTACCAATAAGGGGTCGGCCAAGCTAGCTTGGGAACCAAGCTAGGGCCGGCCTAGGTATAAGATTGGGTGGCCGGCCCTAGCTTGAACCCAAGCTAGTGGGGGCCGACCAAATTAAATTAAAAAAGAAATTTAATTTTAATTTTTATTATGTGGAAGATATAATTTATTAAAGAGAATTAAAATTAAAATATCTCTCTTGTAAAAGATCTACAAAAGATTAAAGAAAGAGATTAGATCTCTTTCCTTATTTGTAGATTGGTGAGATATTTTATTTTCTCTTTAAAAATTATTCACATGTTGTAAAATTAAAATTATAGAAATTTCCTTTTTATCAACCATGAAGAGATTTGAAGAGAAATTTTATTTTTTAAAATTTCCGGAAACAAATTAGGAAGTTTTAATTGTTGATTGAAACTTGTCCAATTTTGTTTTCATTGATGTGGTCGGCCACTTGATTTTAATTGGGGAAATTTTATTTTATTTTTCTCAATTAAATCATGTCAAGGAAATTAAGAAAATTTTATTGTAATTAAATTTCCTAATTTGCCTAGGCCAAGGAATATAAAAGAAGGGGTGAGGGTGCCTTCAAGAGACACAACATCTATTATTTCTCTCCCTCTTTTGTTCCTTGGTGTGGCCGGCCATCCTCTCCCTCTCTTCCTCTTGTGGTGGCCGAACCTCTCTCTCTCCCTTGGAGCTCTTGTGGTGGCCGGATACTACTTGGAGAAGAAGAAGAAGAAGGAGAGAAAGCTAGCATCTCTTGGAGCTTGGTTAGTATTTTGGTTTTTCTTCTTGGAGAAGTTTTCCTTTGTGGCCGAACCTTGCTTGGAGGAGAAGAAGGTGGTTGGTGGTTTCTCATCTTGGTAGATCGTTGCCCACACAACGTCCGAGGTTAGAAGAGGAATACGGTAAAAGATCAAGAGGTTTTTCTACAAGGTATAACTAGTAATTTTTATTTCCGCATCATGCTAGTTATTTATGGAAATAATACCAAATACAAGAGGCTTACGTTCTAGAATTTCGAATATGTTTTTTTCGATGCTGTGTTCTTTTGTTTTTTCTTTTCCTTGTGATTTGATTGTTCTCTTTGGTTAACCTAAAGTTATTTTAGGAAATTAAATATTAGCTTTCTATAAAAGGTTTTGTCTAGTCGGTGGTGGTTGCTCCCATATCCAAGAAGGTCATGTGCCTCGCCACGTCAGTACTGGGAACCAATTATGGAAATTAATATTTAATGGAATTAATAACTTAAGGAGACTTGGGTCGAACGTGTAAAGTTCCGCAGGAGATCCAAGTCAAAACTTAAAAGAACAAATAGATTAAGTTTTGGATCAAACGTGTTAAGTTCCGCAGGCGATCCAAAATTTAATTTAAAAGAACACATGGTAGCTAGGAAAAGGTTCAGACCTTTGTACAAAATTTTTGTACAGTGGAACCTATAGGTTTTCCAAGTAGCAACCAACAACATTATCTAATGATGTTAAAAATATTTTATGAGTTAAGTCATATTCTTCTAAAATTAAACATAAAAATTGTGCGATGTTATGAGCATTATGTGATTCATCAAAAACTCTATATGCTAAGAATATTTTTTGGAGGTTCCAAGTTATCGATCCAATGGCAAGTCACACTCATATATGAATGTTTTTGCCAATGATCACTCCAAATATCGGAACATAAAGAAGCTTTATTATCTAATTTACTAAATTCATCAATTAAATTCTTTTTTTTCTTGTTTACTAATTTTTTAATTTTATGAGTAAGTGCAGTCCTAGGAACATGTTTAGCACATGTATTAAGAGATTCTTTACAAAATCTTCAAATGTGCATTTAGATCCAAAACTAAAAGAAAGATGTTCTACGGAAATAAATTTAGCTAATGATTCTCTTAATTTATTATCCGAATATAAAAATAAATTGGAATCAATACTACCGCTAGTTGAAGAAAATTTTGATAATTGTGTTTGAGAACGGTCGAATCCATATTCCATCGGGTGCTTCGTTTCTATATGTTGTTTCAACAACCCATAGCTACCGCTGGCTTAAAATTTGTAAGAAGCATTGCAGTGCTTACATTTTGCACGTATTTCTCCTAACGGAAGAGTGACATTCTCAAAATGTTTAGTAAAAATAGAAGACTTTAAAGGAGGAAGTTCCCGAACCTTAGAAGTAATTGCATCAGTACTTCCTTGTGTTTCGGGCGTCAGATTCAGAAGGTGCTCGATCTCATCATTGATGGATTGAATGTTGGAGTCTTCCTCCCGCGGATTCATTATTTCCTTTCCCTTTCGAGCTCGAGATGATGCACCTCCACGGTATCCTTCCATTGTAATTGAAAATTGGAAACAAAAGCATATAAAGAATACAAAATTGAGATTAAGAGTAGAAAAGATGTGTGTGAAAATAATGAAATGGGCTCTCTATTTATAGAGTTTGGATAGTAGCAGACACTAAATCATAGTCATTAATAAAAAAAATGGTCAAATGATCATAACTGTTGAAAAAAATACCCAAAACCCCCCCCCCCCCCCCCCCCCCACCCTCCCCAATGGCTAGGAACCGCCGGTTAATTGGCGGTTCAAACCATAAAAAGAAAAAAATTTGGTTGAACCGGTGGGTCGAACCGATGGTCCGCCGGGTTTTCACCAAAGGAACCAGTTTCGCAACTTACCGGGCCGGTTACGATTCGACCCAGCGAACCGGGTCAACGGGCAACCGACCCGTTGACCCGATTACATGCTCGGGCCGGGTCCGAGCCAGACCTGGCCCGAGGTCGAGTCTTCTTCTGACACCTTTCCTAGAATATGCTCGCAATTCATGCGCTTTACAGGGTAGAAATTTCTTTCGTATAGCTAGCAAGGGGAATATTCCCCTGATTCCTTGACAATTGTTACACAAGATGCCAAAAAGGAATATTGAATTATATAACTGATGACCCCCACTATGTTTTGCTGATATGCCGACCGAATCATCTCCAACATCCAGTTGGATTTTGTACTTGGACGAGATTGGGTTGACTGAGTGTTGACCATTCTGAGAACTTGACCTCCTTAAGGACTCAACGCCCGCTCGGGCAAGTAGCCCGAGCTGGGCCAACTTAGCGATCCATTCAGACAAGATGTTCAATCAGATGGATGGTTTGGCCGAGCTGTCTGATTGTACCGCTTGGATCTGATCTAAACTAGGCCGCAACTCGGGATTTCGTTGAGCCGAGCGAACATGGGAATCCGATTAGACAATTTGTCCCATTGACTAGATGATTTGTCTGTGTGATTCCATCGAGTCGGGAGGACTTGGGGATCCAATCAGATAAGTTGTTCGATCGGCTGGATGGTTCGTCCATGCCAACCCAGAGTATTCACTCCTCCTTAATTTTAACAGCCACATGGACAAATTTTATTAACTTCGACTCTAACTTAAAGGTCCAACCTTATTTATCATATCACTACATATGATATGTATCTTTGCATGCATTCTCTACTTTCAGAATATAGAACAAGAATAAAGATCATACAAGATAATGCTCAGTCCTCTCTCACTGATTCCAATTTTGTAGCTGTAAGGCTGTGGATGAGGAAATCAGTCCAGTTACATTTGAAATTAGAAATAAATTTTGAAATGTGAGGAAGATTGAAGAAGAAACGTTAACAGAACTATACGTATCGGGATATTAAAGTACCTCAAATTCCAACAGTTACATCTTACTTCATATAATATTTAATTCCATTATGTATATATATAACAAGTCATCATTTTTTTAACAGTCACGCTTTGCTTTATGGAAGATTATCCGGATTAAAAAGTTTTGTATCTAACAAATTTTAATTATTTAATATAAATCGTGCAACCTAAGGGTGCGTTTGATACGCGTGTTTTCTATTTTCATTTTCTAAAAAACACATATTTTCTAGAAAACAAAAAATAACTTTTTATCATTTTCTATTTTTTAAAAAAACGCTAGCTGTTTTTTTATAAAATAAGCACAAAAAAAACATAAATTAAACATCATTTTTCAAAAAACATATATTTTCTAAAAAATAAAAATAAAAAACACGCATATCAAACAAGCTGACGGATCCGGATGCTAGTTTTATCGGGTGGGATATCGAGGGATCCAAAGTTTCCGTCGTTGGTGTTCGACGCGGTTTGTAAAGCGAAGCAGTCGGCGAAGCCCTCATCGCCTTCGTCGGATAGAGAGAGAGATGGGTTGCAGCGGGAGTTTTTTGTAGATCTGGTTCTGCCATCAATATGGGATCCAACTCTCCACCTGCAGGTAGGTGATTCTCCGGTTACCTTTTTTTTGTTTCATTTTTCGCTCAGGTAGGTGTTTCCCCTGATTTTTTTTTTGAATCCCTTGGGCAAGAATCTTGTTAGGGTTTCGATCGATTTGTTTCCCTACGTTGCTCGAATCTAGTTGTAGGTTTGCATAGTTCATGTATCGATTTCATTCAGAGAGAGGTAGCGTGTAACTAGGGTAACTCAAATTAAAAGTTGAACTTTTGTAATTGATTTGTAGGTTTGCATAGTCCCTTTTCGTTTACTATGAAAAATAAATGGATAAACTCGAGCACTTTATACTTGTGACTTGTGAGCTTAGCTCACCAAAACTATGGCGAAGAAAGTTCGTGAATATACTTGGATACACTCTAATCTAAGGTTTCTCTATGTTTTACTCATATAGTTTGTTCAGGCAATGAAAGGATATATAATTGTGATATTATTTGTGTGTAGTTTTTAAAAAATTCTGAGATTCATTTACATTTTCAAGAAACAAATGAATACGTTTCACTTAGGCTTGGTAAAAAGCTTGTGTTCAGTTAAATCTCAAATCAATTTTTAAATAAACAAGCTAGGACATAAAATTTTTAGCTTGATATATATTGCATTTGTGTTGAGCTCAAAGCTCATTTGTTTTCTAATAAATAAGTTTGAACAAAGTTTTGTTCGCTTATAACCTTGAGTTTATCCACTTTGAGCTTTTAGCTGTGATTTGGTTATTCATCATAATTTTTAATTCTTTAATCATATGGGGAAGTATTGTCAAATGTATTGTTTGCTAGGTATTAGTATCTCATAAAAACATAATGCTTTAAAAGACTTTGTTGAAAAAATTATTGAAATGTTGTGATCATCAATTTCTCGTTAATTGATTGACTGATATAGGCATAGTTAATGCTCACACAAAACTTTGACAGGAGCAATTATCTTTCCGCCTTTCGTATTTTGGGGTAAGTTTATGTAGAATTGTTAGATCCTATGATTAAAATACCTCGCTGAGTTAACTAAGTCCACGAAATCAGGCCTTATCCAGGGATTGTGAAATTGATGTGTGAACTTACTGTAACGATCAGATGAGTCAAACATGTTTGTTGCAACTTGTGGTTCACACATGTCACTTTGGAATTCGATCTCCATCGTGCTCTTGCTTGAAGACATTTCAGATAAGGTGCTCTTGACGGATGATTCCTCATCTCTGGACCCTTTTCACCACGTTGCTGCATGTTGTTGATTTATAGATCTGCATAACCCAGATTTAATTGTCCTTGCTCTTCTGCACCAACCAACATTCAAAGCTTGGCAGCCAATGCCCATTTCACTGTTACCTTTGTGAGGTTTCCCTCATATTGTGTCAACATAGGCTTGCCGCCGGAAGGAAGGAGGCCTTTGTCCTATTGCCTTCTGGAATGAAATCCAAGTAGGATAAAAGCACATGACACTCTCCTCCTCTCTCTGAAAACCTAGAAGAGATTACATAGAGAAAAAAGAGAGAGGAACAAATGCATCCCAAATGCCTTAGAAAAAACAAATGAGGTTAAAAATATGTGTGATGCAAGAGAGGTTAAGTAGAAAAAAAGTAATGAAAGAAAGAGGTGGGAACAAGGTTTAAAATTTCGACCCGTGCCGAGGTTTCGGTCTCAGACCGGAACGATACGGTTTCGGTATCGTATCGTGCCGTGCCGATACAGTTTCGATATTTTTTTATTAATATATAGTAATTATTATATAGATATATTTATTGTATATAATTTTAAAATAAATTGTATATTGATTTTATATAAGTTGCTTGAACAACTTAATATGGTTAAAAAAAATAATTAAATATAATTTTCTTTAAAGATGTATTAATTACTCGAATTAAAATTGATACATCATAATTATATAGATTAATTGTTTATTCATTTAATTAATTATTAATTTAAATCTTATATATTTAAAATGGTAAAAAAATTAAAATATAAATTAAACAGCAAAAAAATAATAATAATAAATTATTAGAATATAAATATGATTTATTAGATTTTTTTTAAAAAAAAAAAAATTAAATAAATTTAAAACAGTAAAAAAAAAAATTAATATCAATTAAGTTTTTTAAAATTTTTTTTTTAAATTTTAAATATATTTTATAGGGATAATTTAATTAGGGTTTATAAAAACCTATTCAAAATATCCCACTTAGGAATTGTTTAATTAATTAAAAAAATTTCTTTTGTAACAGTCCGCCCGTGCGCCCGATCCCGCGATCCACGATCGCGATCGCGATCGCGCGCTGCGGAGCGCGACGCCTCCGCCGGCGGTGGAGGCATCGCGCGACGCTTCCGCCGCCGCGGGAAGCGTCGCGCGACGCCTCTGCCGGCGGCGGAAGAGTCCTGCGACGCTTCCGGTGGCAGCGAAATTTGTTCTCCTCATGTGCCGGTTTCGGTTCGTCACCGGAACGGTAAATTTCGACTGTTTCGGGCGGCACGGCTCGGCACTTCAAACACTGGGTGGGAATATGTGATGTTATTTTGAATTAGACGGTTGACGATGATTCCTTTCTACTAGTTTATGTTTTTTTTCACTTCATTTGCAAGGAATTATATTGAATTTTGTTAAACCTCACAATCCATCCTATGCTCTGAATCCACAAGCCCTTGTTCAATATTGCTAATTTTTTTTAGGCATATTAGGTGAATCAAGGCCAGCTATATGTTCAATGTTCGAGGTTCAACCTTTTTATATTTTCTTTGTATATTTAGTTCATAAGTGAATTCTTTTTTATAAGATATTTCTAATATAAATTTTTGTCTGGTCTTCATATGTTTAAGAATTTGGTCTTCCACAAATTCTGAGTGTTACATAACTACTAATGCTTGTTCAGCCACTACTCCTATTGTATTAGGTTTTATTCAGCATTCTAAGGAGAAGGAGACACTGTAAAAGCTGATGATCTGCTTTTTCTTTCCTTTTTTAAATTTTGCATACAAATTTAAGCATGTAGTCAAGTCTGTCATAGAGAAATTAGATCGAGTTTCATGTGTTGAGTTTATTTGGGGACCACACATATAAAGATTTTTGAATTGAATTGCAAATTTTTTTTTCTTCTGTAGGTGCTCCACCACCAAAACCATGGGAAAGAGCTGGTGATTCATCAAGTCCTGCACCATTTAAGCCACCATCATCGGGCAACACTAGTGATGTCGTTGAAGCATCTGGCACTGCAAAACCTGGTGAAATTGTTCCAACTGTTGACAGGAATATTACTACTACCAATAATACTCTCACAGGACCTGTTCCTCCAAGGCCATGGCAGAACTATGGCACCAGTTACGGAGGTACTACGTTTGGAAATTTTTATTTTCAAAATTTATTAGTCTTGATGCTCTCATTTCTATTGTAGGTTACGGATCAAATGTATACAATTCGAGCTATGGTTCTGGCATGTATGGCTCCTATGGGGGTGTTGGATCCTATGGGGGTAGTGGATCATATGGTGGCGTTTATGGTAACAATATGAATTCGGGCTATGGGAGTTTGTATGGAAGTTCAGGAATGTATGGAGGTGGCATGTACAATAGTGGCCTTGGTGGCCCTATGGGCAGCTATGGTATGGGCATGGGAGGTCCTTATGGTAACCAAGATCCAAATAATCCATTTGGTCCCCCATCATCCCCGCCAAGTTTCTGGATGTCCTTTCTTCGTGTGGTAGATAAATTTGTGACTGCAAACTTAATTATTACCAACTTAGAACTCTCTCGCTGATTTGACGATGTTATTATTCTACTTACGAAATTAAAATCCATTTCGTAGATGCAAGGCGTTGTGAATTTCTTCGGCCGAATTTCTATACTCATAGATCAGAATACTCAGGCTTTTCACTTGTTCATGACTGCCCTTCTTCAGGTTAGTTTTCCTTTGCCAAATTTGGCGCTATTTTTTTTACTTGACAGAATATTGTTAACAACTTATTTGACATCTGTAGCTTTTCGACCGGTCTGGAATGTTATATGGCGAGCTCGCAAGATTTGTTTTGAGGATACTGGGCATCCGAACAAAGCCTAAGAATCAGCAGCAACCAGGACCTGGCGAATTTCCTGTACCTGCTGGCCAAAATTTCCTCGACGGACCTAAAGCTAGCGGCACATGGGACGGTGTTTGGGCCGGCGACACTAAGCCTTCTTCTTAGACATGCTAAATTCTTTGAGCTCTGTGCGTTTGTAACCTAAATGTCGAATGGTATAACGTGCTTTCCATGGTCATATATGCACTTAGCTGGGACAGTGTCGGCATGCTACTCTCCCACTAGTGTAATACTTACTTTCAAAAAGGAATGACAACGTATTACAAACGATGTAAAACATGCGTCGCTCTGTTTATCTTTGTTCAATAATTTAAACGATTTTCTTCCTGTAGATTGCAGATTCTTTGAACTTCTTTGAGTAAAAATTAGTCATACTGGCACATGGTGGTTGAAACTTCAAAACAACTTGATTTGATCGTAACACGATTTCCCGAAGAATGATCTTTGTTTTGAAGATCCTCTTTTGTTTTGAATCAACAGTTAATTAGCCATTGATATCAATTCCTTTTAAATTTATATAACTAAATCTATCCAGTATTATTAAATACTTTAAAAAAAATCTATTTTCCAAGTAGAATTACATGTGGGTATCAAGATTTGATGGAGGACAAAGGTTCTGAAGTGTGCATATAATAAGGCGATGTAGCAAGTGATCTGGACTTCCTCTTCTGGAGAAACCGCTGCAGTGATCGCTTCATCGGAAGCTTAGGGTTCATGAGGAGCTGCTGCTCCACGGATAGAGGCGGTCGTCGCACCGCCGAGCGATGATGAAGCAGCAGCTGCGAGGGAGAGGATTCCTTCTCCTTTGCTTGTGTACTCTCCTTCCTCCATTGATCATCCATCTCTTTCGTGGCCATGCAGATGATTGCTCTCGCCTGTTTAATTTCCAATGGTAAATAAATAAATCGCTGCGAACTAAAAGTTAAATAAACATTTTGAGAGGAAAAAAAAAGAGACAGAGTCACAAACCTGAAGGTCTGTGACGTTGCGGATACAAATCTGGCCATTGTAAAAAATGGTGATCTGTTGATTCCCCTGCTGCTCCACTCCGCAAAATCTGGGCGTGCTCGAACGGCGGTCGCCGTCAGCGCTCGCGTTGCCGAGGCGAAGCCGGAGGTCGATCGAGTCGCGACTCATTCTCGTCGTCGATCTCCGGTCGAACAGCTCGGCGATCTCTTTGCGGTAGGAAAATGATCGAGGTCGAGGATTACTTAGCTTGCAAGGGAAGAAATGGAATTCGATATTGCGACGGAGAGGGAGGAGCTGGTTTTATAGGATTGAAGAAGTGTGAAAGAAAAAACAGGGAGAGCGCGCGCGCGCGGGGGTCGGGCGCACGCGGCGAGGCCGAACTCCGCCGCGTGCAACTCGTGCCCATTTCCCACATCGAGCACGTTTTGATGCCGCCGCTTTATCTAAATACAGCTGCTCACTGCTCAGAACAGTGTCTGTAATCGGCTGGAAAGAAGTGGGCTCTAGCCAGCTAATTCAATGCACGTGTTTTCTTTATTAAAATTGAGATCGGAGCTGTCGCGGGCAAAATGATGCGGCAAACGCTTCTTAATTTTTTTTTTTAGATAAATATACGAATCTTAATTTTGATAAATTAATATACGGTTGACAAAAAAAAAAAAGTTAGGTTGGTGGATCGTGGGTATTTTTAAATTTATTTTAATAGCTGGTGAAGTATTTTTATGAGATTGAATTAATTATTTTTAAAATTAATTAATATAAGTTGAATATCACGTGTCAAATTAAAAAAAATTAAAATCGGAGTTATTAATGGATGGTACATTTAGTTAGTAAAACAAAATTGGACAAAAATAAAGAATATTTTTTTCTAAATAATTAAAAGAGTAATTCATTACATTTTTCATCATGTACTTCTCTTCATATCCGTGAGAACGATACTAGGAATAGATCTACATTTAAGTATTATTTTCATAATTATCTCACATATATCTTTTATCTAAATCCTAAAATTGATCGGGCGCATTGTAGTCATTATGAAATCATAATTATTACACGTGTTATAACAATTACAATATAATTTCATAATTACTATAACTATAATAGTTATAGTAAACTTTAATAAAGAGCATTAAAATTTTTTAAGCCTTTAAAAATATTTTTGAAGATGGTTTTGGCCTAAGATCATGTCGTTACAAATCATATAAGGTAACAAATATAGATCTCTGAATGAACTTCGATTTAATATATTGTGTATCCCGTAATCCAATTCGAATTAAAAAAATATGGTCTCTCAAAACCTACTTAACATTCACGGTTTTATAATTACTACAATTGTATAGTAATTATGGGTTCGTAGTTGTTATAATGCGCTTATGATATACAATTGCAGAGCCAGGCATGAACTTGTGTTGTAGCCCGAGGACCTAGCTGTTGCTAATGTTAATTTTGCTTATATATCCCATTAATGTTAAATTTTCAAATCAAAAGAGAAGCCCTTTAGCTTAGACATCCATTTGAAAGCCATTTTTAGCCTGAACGGGATATAATTTCTAGCTCTATCAGTGTCGATATAAGATTTAGACAGGAAATATCGATAAAAGATAATAATGAAAATTGTATATAGTAATGAATAATTGAGTAATTATAACGTCTTTTGATTAAAAAATTAAAATGGAACGGATGATTTCAAAGATAAAAAGTAGCCTATTGATTTTTGGCCAATAAAATTGTCCCTGTTGTTCGAACCTTTGTGATAAAAGAAAATTGAAATAAGGAACGCCTAAAATGTTTATAGTAATTCAAATGTTTTACTGGAAATATCATTTCATGAATAGTTAGTAGTGGTTACCGGTTAAGTTTGGTGGGAGAGAAAGTTTCCCCAAAATAAAAGGAGAAAAACGACTCGAGAAACATTTTTCTTTTATTGATAATCACATTTGTTGCGTGGGAAATGGAACAAATTGGAAGTGCATGGTAATCGATGAGCGGTCGTGTCTGAATTTGTTTTCATCGTGTAACGTTGAGTATCCAGCTTGATCGACTTATCTACTTGAATCGACACTATCATTATCCATTCCATCTTATTTTCGTTTTTAATATGCAGGGGCAGGTTGATTTTCGAAATATTTATCGGGATTTAAAACACTCGTATTTATTCTTCTAACTGCACTATCGGAGTCATATGGCTTTGATCGATTAATTTGAACCTATTGTTGATTCTCATTTCTTTCTGGTGGAACCGATCGATCCAATCAAATTTCACATAATTGATAGGGGTGCAAACGAATGAAACCTACTCACAAGTTTTCCAAACCGACTCCAGAAATATTTAATTTGTATTTAAAATTAACAAATTCGATACTCAAACTTACATAAGCACAGAGACCACAATTTAATAGTACTATCACCACCTAAATGAGACCATAATTAATACATCCACCAAATTGGTTTAGGAGTAAATGCACAAAGGACTTCCCAAGGCTGCTGTCCTCTCCCAGGAACAGCAGTCTGATGATTTCAGAATTCCCAATGCAGATGAGCCAAGAATGAATTGCCTAGAACAACCAGATGACGGCAAAGTTATGCTTCTATCTGACTGTTCAGAGTTCTGGGGAGGGGGAATCAACGATAAGTGATGTTCTCAATCGCCCTCCTCCACAGCATCCATCTCGTCAGACTTTGAGATAGCAGCAGCCATCAGCTGCTGCACCCCAGCTGCTGCAGATGCTGCTGGTCGTTCCTTGTCCACCATCGACCATGTTGACGTGGGAATGGAAGGGAGATGGAGATGGATGCAGACGTTCGACGTAATGATGATTGCTATGATCCACGTGAAAGATGGAGCTTGCAAGGACTGCATTGTTTTCGCTCTGTCCATTGCCTTCCTTTTTGGTGTTTGCGAAGCGGCCGCCGCAGCCTCGCACCCGTCTCATAGCATGAAGATGGCGTGACTCGTGCAAATATGGCTGCACAATAACAAAGAGAAGATTATGGAAATAACAATGGATCTATGGACTGAAAGAGAATATTATGCTATGAAAAAACTGTTACCTTCCTAACTTTGCTGGTTTTGCTGTCTTTCTCTGCCTTGGCACGGGCTTTGCGGCGACGGAGAATTGCGTGGAATTGCTTTCCATTCACATAAATTAGGCCTTCAGGTATCTCCATTGGTAAAGGCACACACCCATTCTGCAATATGAATCTGTAAATTTCTAGTTATAGTAATCGAGAGTTAGTTTAAGTAGTATTCTAAGTGACTCTGTAGATGAAGTAAGAATTTGGTTAGTACAATTCTTTGTCGATTCTAGCAAAAGCTAAATAGATAATGATATTGAACTCATTGATAGTATAATTGGAAAAGTTTTACGCTAATACAATGACTGATAGGGATGAAAAAGAAACCTACTGAGGAAAGGTTTTATGTTAATATAAATGAAATGTAATTTCCATCACAAAACAGTTAAAAGGAATGGTTAAAAGGGATGAATAAGAGACCTATTGATCCACTTGGTTTATTATTCAATAATGAGAGATTGACAACGATATCATTCGTAGGTTTTAAGTATGAATGGAGATTGAGCTGAATAGAATTCCTGATTGATGCTTATGAAACGAAACAATAAAAAAATTATTGTAATACATATGAGAGTTGAGATTGGATACGTAGCAATCAGGATGAATAAGGATATTAAAATGATAGCATATGAGCAAGACGTGTAGCTTTCCCTATCAATGATACACTGAGAGATAATTAGGTTAATATGAAATTGATAATGCCAAGTAAATTTTACAATACGATAAGTTGAATGAATTAGACTGAAGGTGAAAGTAAAGCAAAAAATGAACAAAGTGATCTCTAGTAAAGTCTAGTTTTAGTAGCAGCCATGAAACCTTACATGAAGCTTATGCAGAATAAAAACGTATTTTCGATGCACGGTTCATCAGTATGGTTATGTTTGTACTATTTAAAATTTTAGTCTTGGTCCCAAATTAACAAAACGATTAACTACTTGTGAAGTTTATGAACATAAATTGACTTGGCCTGTATAAGGCTATTTTCAGAAAATCAGGAAACAAAAATAAAGTCAATGTATCAACTGAGTGATTAACTCAGTTTGAAATGCCACAAAGGTCTAGTAATCCAACATTTCAGTAGCATAAATTGATGACCACACTTCACAAATGAAGGAATTGAATTCCAAAGGAACAAAAAAAAAGGTATAAAATATTTACTAGTCACCAAAATAAGGGAAAAGGAGCGACCAACCAATGCTTGAGCTTCATAAGTTGCATAAAGACCATAGCTAGGACAAATCTACATTGGTGAGAGAAAATAAGAATGAAAAATCAAAGCAATAGTAAACTTAAACTGAGAGCATGACAAACAATAACTTACCACAGTCTGTTCACCAAATCTATGTTCCAAACCACCTGGGTTGTCTGCTGGTAGAGATTGTAGAAAGAAGGGCATCATATGTTCCTGAGTTTTCGGTTCCTTCACAATATACTTGGGGCCTAAAGTAAGCAGATGTAAGTGGACAAGTTCACAGTACAAGTACTAATCAACAAAAACTACAATAGAAAAACCAAAAGACATGGTTCATGCTGCTTGGAATCAGTTGCATCACGTACATAGAGTTCACAAGTCACACCATTGAAACACAATAATTTTAGTATCCTTGCTAAAGAAAGTTATTTCACAATTGTAGTACAGCTAAAATACATGTTTGTGTTCTGCATTGAAGGGTCTTGATGTGGTTGAAACTTTTCAATACATTAGTCAATAAATGAATTTAGTTAATTAGAATATCAATATTGATGTAAGCTTATATAGAGTTTAATGAAGTGATAGATTCATTCAGGAAACACAAATAGTTAGGACAAACTCACAGCCTAAGCTTGATGATAATTTGCTGGTGACGATAAGAAATCGATGATGATGATGATTAACCTAGTGCATTACATGCAAACTTTGTTATGATTTTATATTCAATACATTGAAAAATGCCCAATATTTTTTTCCTTTTTGGTAACCACAAAGTGTCCACTTACCATATTGTTGGACATGAGACTATTATTGTTTGTAGTGGAGGTAACAAGATTATATCCCAACAACGTTGTTATATAGATTCGATCCTGGTATATTGGCATCACAAATACCTGGTTACATCCCTTGTCTTAATTGAGCGTCAGAGCAAGGATTCGTAGTGTCATTCAATCAACACACACTTGCTTTGTTTCGTAGAATCGAATAAATATTGAAGGAAACACAAATTCAGTGTAAAATAGTTGCAGGAATCTGACAAAAGGGAGCAACAATCACTATAAAAACTGTAAAAAGCTGAGCATTTTCCTGTTGTCTTATTTTTACAACAGTGTAAATAATGCAAAATAGGAATATAGTTTTTAAGAGTTTTTAAACTTTTAAGTGTGTAGTTCATAACATCTCTGTAGCAGAAGAAGCTTCTTAAAGAAGGGTTTAAAGTTGACAAATGACAATTGTTTATTCTAGGGTGTAAAGAAATTCGATATGTTTTTAATTTAGAATGTAGAATAGTTTTGCTAGGAGTCTAATTAGATTGGTGTGTTTCCTATGTATTCAATTTGCTTCCTAGTTTGTTTGGGTGAAATCTATTAAAGAGGTGTAATTTTTAATAAATTTATCATCTATCAAGTAATAAAATTCTTCTTTGTTTAATCTCTTTGTTAGATCCTAATCTTGGAGTAACCTTAAAATTGGGCTTTTACAGTTTTTTTCTTTCAGATTTCTTTCACTTAGCTATCCTCCTTTTCAGTATCATTTATTATGTGAAGCAAAGTCATGTTCGTGTCCCACCTAAAAACTCCTGTTTGTGCAGCAATACCAGTATGGCTTATCATTGGTTGAACTAAGTGTGCTCTGAAACAAAAGAAGATGGGAATCATAATGAGAGAGTAGACTAGCATCTTAAATAATCTAGCCTCAAAAGTCATGTAGAACTTTAAAAAATTTCACAGAACAAAATTTAGAGATTATGTCACTTAGGCAAACTTCAACACTTGGCGATTTGGCGTCTCAAATTGAAAGCCAGCCGCAGGAAAACAATAAAAAAGTGAATGTTCCAATGACATGATTGAAACAGCAGCAAGAAATAAGAGAAAATGGCACAGCAAGAAGGTTACCTGGGAATATGGTTAACTTTGGTATTGTATTCCACCCGTTATCTGGGTTTTCTAGCCACTGCCTTGGATCAATAACATGATTCAATTCTCGTGACACAGCTGGAGGCTGGTCCACCACATTGGCATGGTCCCAAGATGGAGGCTTCAGCTGGCCGAAAGACTCCCCGTCGAGAGTTTGAGATCCAATCAACAAAGGCACTAGATCTGCATGGGCTGTCTGAGAACCCTTTGCTTGTCGAACTCCATGATTCCCGAAGGAAATTGGTGTTTGCATTGTGTTCAGTCTCCAAACACAATATCAATCAGAAACTTGTTCCATGTCTGTCTCAAACTGTTATTACTGCTTCTCAACTACGATGATCAAACCAATCCTCCATTACCTGCATGCAGCTCGAATCTTGGAGCCTTACACTTCGTGTACAAGTTTACAACGAATCGAAGGAAACTTGAATTCGAAACGAAAACTTTGATGCGCGAAACCAAAACTCACGAAGTAAATTAACTGACCGATCAGACAAACAAAGTCAAGCTGATATCTAGCATCAAACAGAGTGAAAAAGCGAAATACACGACAAGGAAGACAAAAAGATCAGTTTGAAGGAGATAGTTTTCCAAAAATCAAAGCAGAACGCCTTTTCTCCCCTTCTTTATCCCAAAACTTTCGGGAAAAACGATTCCGGGATTCTAGTTCAGTTGTTACGGCGAGAACACAAACAACAAGAAACCAAAAGGAAAAAAAAAATCCAACTCGCAATGATTTCCGAGATTCAAACTGTGCAACAACCAAAAGACCAGAACCCAAACGGACCAGAGACGAATCTGCATCCAAATTTCACTCGCGGAAACCCCACTATAGTAAAGAACAAGCACCCAACCACCGTAAGAGGGCCGCGAAAACAACTCAAAAGCAAAGAGATGGAGGCGGCGGCGCTCACACTTGAGCCGAAACCGCCGCCTAAACCGCTTGATCCATCGCCGGGTGAAATGGCATAGACGCCTATGGCACGGAGTAGGCGGCAAGAACGAGCACCGGAGCCGTTGAGGGGACGAAATCACTGGGAGAACGGATTTTATGCCCAATCTCTCCAAAAAGCCATCGGCATCGGGTGAAGAGGAATTCTTGAGAGCACTGTAGACGCATAATGGCAGGCATGTGTTCGTCATCTACCACTCGTTGCTCAGTGATACAGGCTTCTATTCACATTTCGCCTTTTCTTTTGGTGCTTCGGGTTGCTGCGCCACGTGTGAACATAAATTAATTCAAAATTAACAATTAAATATTGATGTCATTACTGCTCAACTAATTTTACAAACACTTGACCACCAAACAAAAGATTTAATTGTTAATTAACTCAAAGTTAAACACACATGTATTAATTATTATTATTATTATTAAACGAGAAAAAAAACGAGAAAAAAAAAATAATGGAGGCGTACAATAAAAAATATAATTAAAATTTAAAAAAAATGTGAAGTTCGTAATGGCTTTTGGGCTGATCCATCCAAGTGGCGACGTGGCAGCCACCCGATAAAAAGGGCGCCGTATTGCGCTTTGACGCTGTGGATTCCGTTCGAATTAATAATAATAATAATAATAATAATAATAATCCTTTAAATCTTTAATTATTATTTTAAATTATTGAGTGAAATAGTGGGGGACATTTTGATTTAAAAAAATAAAAAGTCTCCTTTGAGCCTCTAAACTCCACAACTTTATAAATTTCTTCCTATAACCATAAATTAAACATACAATTTGATATTGGTTTTGATAATGTTCGAATTATTCTGTTTGAATGAAGGGAGTTGAAAAGATGATGATGGGATGAGACGGAATGAAGATCTCGATTCTATAAAATAAAATTAAAATTAAGGAAAGGGTCCTTGTGGTAATCCTTTGACGTTGAAGTCAAAATTAAGAAGAGAAATTCATAAAATAGAAAATCTTATCTTCCTCATACATAGCGTACTATTTTATATATTTTTTTATGATTATTCATCTGTTCTTATTTAATAATATTGATTGACAGAAGCGTATATTGATGATAAATATAGTGTTCTTTTTTATTTTTGATTTTCTTATATTTAATGATAGACAATATGTTCTCTTTTGTTTTCTTGTCTTCTCCTGTGTATCCTCCCGTGTAATGTTATTCTTTGCGCCAGACAGGTGGTCCGAGCGGCTCGTTTCCCTGCCGACTGACCCATGATGTCCTGATCGATCGAGTGATGTCCGCTCAGTCACTCCTTTGCTAACCAGTGTTGACCACTTTAACTTTGACCGACACTGTACCAACTGACCCGTGACAAATGGACTCTTTTTTATCACCGTATCATATCTCATCACATCATTATCTATCTTCTCTATTTACAATTTTTATTTATAATATTCATTTATCCCGTATCAAAAATATATATTTATAATATACATTTTAATTAATTTATTAATAATATATTAGTTTTATTTAATACTTTTTAATAAATTATTAATTTAATAATTAATATAAAATCACCGTTTCATTAAATTTTCTATTTAAAAAAATAATGACTGACGTGGCCCATGCCTACTATTTTTTTTTTTTTTTTTTGTTTTTAAACAACTAGACGAGGGGCCATGCCTACTATTTTTTTCGTTTTTAAACAACTATGACCCAGCATTCAAAATTATATGCTAGATTTCTAGATTTATAAAATTTATATTATTTATAATATTATTGGATTTACAAAACAACTTCTTAGATTTTATAAATCTAGCGTTACAATTACCCGTGCATAAAATTTCTATCAATAAGGGTTTCAAGTTTCGGAGACGGATAAAATTATATTTAATTTATTATACTTAATTTTACTTTATATTTTACAAAAGATTATTTACTTGAAATTGTGACCTCAAAATCACATTATCGCAATTTTACCATTACTGCATTATTAACACAATTTTACCCTGCATTTTTTTTTCATGATTGTTTCCTGTGTGGCAGAGCTACTTGAATAGCTCGATATTGGGTGTGCAGAATGGGTTGATCAAATCATGATTTCGCACTTGTTTGACAAATTTGTACACAGATTAGAGAATTGGGGTCCAATCCTTTAGGGTTAAATAGGGCAGCTGAGCCCAAATCTTAAAAATCAAATTCATCAAATGTTAAATTTGAAGTTAAAAGATTTGCTATTCAAATTTATTTTTTCTCGTATTTTGGTTTTTCTTTCTAAAATTATTATCCCAATCAATTATAATTAAAAGTACTCTAATATTTATTAAAATCATTCTAATATAGAAATTTTAGGTAAATAATTTTAAATAAAACTGTGTATTTTTTAAGCTTTAATTAAAGTTGAAAAGTTTTAATGAATAAATATTAGAGCAGTGTTAGAATAGGAAAAGTTAGGGTCAAACTTGCAAAGTACTGTGTAGAGGCTACGACACATTACAATATTTGTCTACAGTGGATGCTAAATTTAGTACGACATATTCATATCTCACCTTAATAAAATAGTGGTAAAAATTTATTACGAGTGGTTACTAGTCTTTGGAATAATAACTAGTAGAGATATTTACGTCGATTTTACTGAGATTTGAACTTCAAATCTCATTGTGACAACATCTCATGCGCTATCCACTAGACCCATCCAAAAAGATTACGATTTCTTGTAAAAAGTAATAAATATCAAAGGGTTTATCGGAAGAAGTCCAGACCACTTGGATGCCTGAAGCTTAATAATAGCCTAGATAAGATAAAATAATAGATAAAATAATAAATAAGAAAATCCCCTAATACTTTCTCTTTCTCTTAATTTTATAGAGAGAAAAACCTAGAAATTCTTCTCATTAAAATGTTAATAATTGGTCATTCATGGGTTATTAAAGGATCCTTATGGGTCTTGTTGTAATTGTTCTACTCTTTAATTTCAGTAATAGTAGTATGCGGAGAGTTTGAGAGGTGCGTGGGTTGGCAACTTAAATTAACTCAAAAGTTGGAACATCTCAGAAGATGAGATAGTGCCACATAATCCCTGCATTAGCTAAGTTCAAGACCACCCAGAGTCCCTATTGACTAGGTCAATAGTTCGTCCTGTGGGCCCTTACCTCTCAAACGATTGCCTTAGGATAACAAATAATATAATTTTGTTAGATGTTATGATTATACCATGTTATACCATGTAAATAATTTATAAATGTTTGTATACCTTCTTGACATGTGATTGTTGAGACTTAAATTAATTAAAACCCTTATTAAAATATTAAAATCTACACCTTTTATTGATATGATAAGAACTAGAGTTTAATTTTATATTTGGATTATTGAACTCACTATAAGTCTAACTTAAAATTAGACATACTTGGACTATTGAGATACGATCTCATGATTGATAGATTGGTTTTAACTCGAAACATTAATTTGTTGGACTCACTTCAATATTAATGTGGAAAGAGATGAAGTCGAGTGATATGCATTTGATACATATGTGCTAATGAGTTAACAAACCAACATTTATGCAAATATCAAAAGTTGATAGCATAATATAATAATTATATATTTATGTGATATATAATTGGTATATTTGATACCTACTACTAGAACTAAAAATGACTTGCTGAACTTACTCCAAGGTTGGTCTTATCTATAGTGGATATCAATCCATTTAGAGAAAAATCTACCATCTTTCGAATTTAAAGTAAGAGCTCTTGAATTTGATAAACATATAAAATCTCATTTTATGTATGTAAATTATTTTCATTACGTAATTAAATCAATTATCTTATATGCTCAATTTTATATTTTTTAGTTAATAGAATTAGAATGTTTTCTATAAATTTATGCTCGATTTTGGACACTTGGATATTGGATATCGGATATCGGATGTGCCTTACACATATGTAATGATATACAAGAGCTAAGGAATAGTAGAAGACTAGTCAAGGGAAAAATAAATTTACGAGTTGGCAATGGGGCAAAAGTTACGGCTATAGCCATAAGAATTTATTTGTTAAAACTCCATAATAAACTAGTTTTCGAATTGGATAATTGCTATTATACTCCTTTGTTAATAAAGAACATTATTTTTATTTCTTACTTAAATAGAAAATGTTCTCATTTAATTTTTAGTAACAATTGTTGTTATATAATTTTGAATGATGTTTTTTATGGGACTGAAATATTATGCAATGATATCTACACATTAGATATATCTAATGACATTTTCAATATTGAAACAAGTAGCAAATGCACTAAACAAGACAATCAATTAACTTCCTACATGTGACATTGTCGCCTTGGCCATATAAGTAAGAAACACATGTCTGAATTGCACAAGTGTGAAATTTTAGAATCATTTGAATTAAATTTATTTGATACATGCGCTTCATACTTAAAAGACAAGATGATTAAGTTATCTTTTACGAGAAAAGGTGAATGAGAGAATGATATACTGACCCTTATATATTCTGATGTAGGTGGATCATGTCTACTCATTCACGAGGAGGTGATAGCTACTTTATTACTTTCATCAATGATAACTCACAATTTGTGTATGTGTATCTATTGAGATATAAGCCTGAGGTCTTTGAAAAGTTCAAAGAAGTCATACATGAAGTAAAGCAACAACTTGGAAAAGGTATTAAAATACTTCGATCGGATCGAAGTGGTGAATACTTAAACCAAGAGTTTTAGGATTATCTCAAAGATAATGATATAATATCTCAATGGACTCCGTCATACACATTATAACATAATGATGTGTCAGAAAGACAAAATCAAATCTTGTTGGACATAGTTAGGTCGATAATCAATCGATCAAGTCTTCCTAAATCATTTTAGACTTACGCACTCGAGAAAGCTATTTACTCGCTAAATAGAGTCTCGACTAAGACAGTCTCTAATACTTCGTATGAGATATGGATTGGTAAGAAATCTCATTTGTCTTATTTGAAGATATGAGATTGTTCATCTTATGGGAAGAGGATTGTATCAAATAAGCTAGATGTTAAGTCTGATAAACATATATTTATTGGTCACCCTAAGGAAATAAATGGTTATCAATTCTATCATCCCTTGGAACAATGCTTCAAGGCATATTGTATCCCTAGAAAACGTATTTCTCTTATAGGAAAATAGTGGGAGTGGGGTTCAACTTAGG
This sequence comes from Zingiber officinale, assembly GCF_018446385.1. Classification (NCBI taxonomy): domain Eukaryota; kingdom Viridiplantae; phylum Streptophyta; class Magnoliopsida; order Zingiberales; family Zingiberaceae; genus Zingiber; species Zingiber officinale. Next base: position 148,699,473 of record NC_055987.1, on the reverse strand, counting down.
ATTGTTCAAGAGACTTTAATAGACACTGAAGAGACACCTAATTAGGAACCACAACTAATTACTCATAATGTTGAGGTAACGACTAAACCTATTTTTATACAACCTCTTTATAGATCTAGTAGGGCACATTTAATTCTCGAGAGATATCAATATCTCAAAAGTGAATAGAAAAATGGGTTGCTCATTGAGGATGAGAAGCTTACTAGTTATGAAAAAAAATTTGAATAGTTTAGAAAGCGACTCATGGTTAGAGCTGTGAAATCAAAAATGGATTCTATGTATGAAAATTAAGTATGAAACTTGATGGATCCACACAAAGGTATTACACTTATTAGATGCAAGTGAGTTTTCAAGAAGAAAATTGATATAGATGATAATTTGATTACCTACAAAATAAGATTGGTGGTGAAAGACTATCATCAAAAATATGATATTGACTATGACAAAATATTCTCACCAATAGTTATGCTTAAATCTATTCGGATACTCTTGGCTATAGTAGCTCATCATGATTATGAGATATGACAAATGAATGTGAAAATAACTTTTTTTTAATGAAAATCTACTCGAAGATGTGTATATGATATAACTCGAGAGTTTCACATCGGTTGACAAAACTAAAGTATGTAAGCTTCAACGACCCATTTATGGATTGGAGTCAACATCCAAGAGTCAGAATATCCGTTTTGATAAGGTAATCAAAATGTTTGATTTCTCACAAAATCTAGATGAACTATATATGCACATGAAGGTTAGTGGGAGTGCGATTGTGTTCCTATATGTTGATGACATATTGTTAATAAGAAACGATATGCATATTCTACAATTAATTAATTTTTGGTTATCCAAAATGTTCTCTATGAAAGACATGGGAGAAACAATCTATATCCTTGGGATTAAGATTTAAAGAGATAAATCGAGAAAATTGTTTGGCCTTTCGCAATCAACATATATAGATAAAGTACTAAAACAATTTAGCATAAAAGAATCCAAGAAAGGTTTTTTTTTCCCATGAGACATGAGATTCACCTTTCGAAGTATATGTGCTTGAGTACACAAGACAAGAGGATGCGCATGAGTCAGATCTCATATGCGCCAGCTATAAGATCGATCATGTATGTTGTATTATTTACTAGGCCCAATGTATTGTATGCTCTAAGTGTCATGAGAAGATATCAGTCAGATCCATACATGAATCATTGAGTGGCTGCAAGACAATCTTTAAGTACTTAAGAAGAACTCAGACTGTGTTCTTGGTATATGGAGATGGTGATATGGTAATACGTGGGTATATTAATGCTAGTTTCTAGACATACAAAGTTGACTTCAAATCCTAGTTTGGATACATATTCACACTAAATGAAGGCACAATATGTTGGAAAAGTTCCAAGGAAGAAATCATTGTTGATTCTACCGCTAAGGCGGAATACATTGCAACTTTTGAAGCAGTAAAGGAAGTATTACCAGTTTGGTATGGTTCCAAGTATTGTTGAAGTATTACCAGTTTATTGCAACAACAATGGGGCATTGCACACACCAACGAACCAAGGTCTCATCAACAATCTAAACATGTATTTCACCGCTATTATTTGATCAAAGAGATTATAAGTAGGAAAGAAATATAAATTGAGAAAATTTCCACCGAAAAGACTCTAGTGGATTCTTTGACAAATGCTCTACCACAAAGAAAATTTGAGAGTCACATTTATGTTAGTACCCCAAGGTAGTCTTGATGTGATCAACCAAGTTAGGTTAGGTTATGTTAGTTTTAACCATGTGTCTAAGTGTGCAGGAACTTAGGAGCACAGGAAGTCGAGTGAAAGACGCAGCTAGCGAGAAGGACGGGACGGGAGATAGCCGACGGGTTTGGTGCGTCTGAGGGACGAGATGCTGCGGAAGAGTATGCAAGCGGACAAGAAGGAGGTGCGTGGCATTTCTAGGGGACGAGAAGTTGGAGCGGAAGATTGCTCGAAAGCCGAAAGTTGGGTTTGGGTGACCCCTATTCCTGATGGCCGAGATCACCCAAGCGAGCAGAGCCGAAGTGGAAGATCTAGACCAATGTGAGTAGTGTTGGAGCAATCCCAATGGTTCGTGGGACCATGTGTTTTGGTGTTTGGGCAAAGGGTTTAAGTTAGGTTTACCCTTGTTATTTGATATGTGTACTTGAGTTGTGCAGGACTGCAGGTGACACATGTGACTCAGGTTGACAGCTTCGGGTCCGGTGAAGGATGGAGCATCCGAGGGACCATGGACAAGGCAGCAAGGACAATGGGCGAGGGAAGCGACTTCGAGGCATACGCGAAGGGTGGCATTGGAGACAAGCCGCGGGCTTGGATGCATCCGAGGGACGAGAGCCAAAGGAAGTAGGCTTGAAGGCAAGAGGTCAAGGCTGCAAAGAAGAGTCAAATGAGTCGTGAGGGTACGAGTGCATGAGAGATTGTACTCGGAGTAAAATCCTAGTTTTAGGGTTTTACTGTAGTGGTACTGTAGCAGTTACTGTAGCGTACTGTAGCAGTCGACTGGTGTATGGACCAGTCGACTGATGCACTGTTCGGCTGGCATCAGTCGACTGGTGTAAGGAACAGTCGACTGGTAACGGGCAAATCAGGTTCTGATTTGTTCCAAGCTCTATAAGAAGGAGCTTGGTATAGCCGACCAAGGCGACGAAATTAGACTTGGTTAAGGTCTAATTAGTAGTCTACAAGTGCTCAAGTGTTTGTGTAATCCAAGAGGTCTTGGTGTGTTGTGGTGAGGTTTCTCCACCCACAAGGAGCGACTTGAGATAGCCGGAGTTTCCGGGGACTAATCCACCGACGGATTGAGGGATCGTCCACCTTACGGACAGCCGTGGAGTAGGAGCATCATCTCCGAACCACGTTACATCGAACGTGTTAGCGGTTTGGTTTGCATTTCCTTTCTTTGTCTTGTATTTAGTTTAGCTTGTTTGTTTTTATTTGTATTCCACTGCGCAAGCTAACAATAGTGTAGGAAGATAACGATTTGGGGGTGCCGTCTATCCAACCCCCCTTCAAGCCGGCCGCAAGATCCTCCAACAAGTGGTATCAGAGCGAGGTTGCTCTCCGTTGGACTAACCGCCAAGGAAGCACAAGATGGCCGGGTTTATTGTCCCTCCAAAATTTGAAGGAGGAAGCCTTGGGGACATCACGTATTGGATGATGAGGATGGAGATTTTCTTCAACACGGATTGGGACACCATGATGGTGGTCAAAGAACCGTTTGAAGTCCCGAAAGACAAGAAAGGAAAAAGACTCCAACCACGACGTTGGACGGAAGAGCAAACCACACGATCGGAGGCAAATTCAAAGGTAATATCTATATTGATTGATATTTTGCCTAATCATGTGATAAATGGTGTATGTGAGTATAAGAACGCCCATGAGTTGTGGAGCAAGGTGAAGATGGTTCTACAAGAAGAACCTAAACCTACACAAGAGGAAGAAGAACCCATTGAGATGGGTCTAGTTGCTCAAGTTGAAGAGGAGCAAACGGAAGTTGAGCCATGCTCAACATCCGAGGAGGAGAAGGAGGATGAAGTATCATCAACATCCTCAAGAATTGAAGAAGAATCTAAGACAAGTGAAGAGGATGAAGAAGAGGTCTTGGAAGAAGTCAACATAGCAAGCACCTCCACCAAAGCAAAGTCTAAAGATCACATAGTATGCTTCGGGTGCAATAAGAAGGGACACTACAAGAGTAGGTGTCCAATGGGTAAGAAGAAGGTATCTCCTAAACTCAATTCAATTCCTTTAGAATCTAATTTGAGTTGTAGGAAGAAGAAGGAGAAGAAACACATTAGATGCTTCACGTGTGGAGAACTTGGACACTACCACACAAGATGCTCGAGGAAGGGAGAGTTCAAGAAGTTGGAGCATCTAAAGAAGTGGGAGAAGAAGAAGAGAAGCTCAAGTCAAGGGGGAGCTTCAAGGGCAAGGGAGGTATACCCTAATTTGAAGTGTAATTCAAATTCAAATTCTTATGTTCCCATGCATACTAGGAGAAATAATGATTATCATTATATAGCAATGAAAAATTTTGGATTTAGATATCGTGATAGGAGTAGGGTAAATGTGGATCATAACCCTAGGAGACCTATGCATGATAGACCTAGGAAAGTTTAATTCTCATTACCTAAGGAGAAGAAGGTAATAGAGAACCAAGGCATTAATCCCAAGAAGGGGAGACACATGCCTAGGAAGGGTAGGTCTAGGAATGTCCAATTTGGACAAATTAACTCTAGGTTTAGAAACCTAGAGAAGGAGAATCAAGCTTTAAGGGGAAAGCTTGATAAGTTAGAACAATTTCTTAAGAGATTCAATGTTGGATCTAAGGGATTAAGTATGATGTTGGGTAGCTAAAAACCTAACAATGATAGATCGGGCTTGGGATACCAATCTAGTCCCTCCAAGGCCAATGAGAGTTCATATGCTAGGGTGGCAAATGATCATGGCAAGGGAAAGTCCTCCAAATCTAAGGGAAAGTCTTATGCTAGGGTTGCATATGACTATAGCAAGGAGAAGCCAATAAATGGTAAGGGAAAGTCATTTAATGGTAAGAAGAAATTAACCAAGGACAAGGTGTCCAAGGTTAAGAAAGTTACGTTTGTAGGCCAAGTGTCACGGGGGGTGGACCGATGTGGCCTAGCCATTGTGGATGAGTCACCTAGGGAGGTGGCTAAGGCTAAGAGCTCTAGGAGAAGCTCTAAGAGTCAATTTGGGACCCATGGCCAATGGATCTCAGGTGGGTACTACTTGGGAGTCTAGAGGAGCTATGGAGTGTGCCAAAAGGTTTGGAGATGGATTTGAGTCTCAAACCTAGGGATTTGGCACACATGGTTTGTGTTTCATGCAAGAAATATGACATTTGGGGTCATATAGCATGATAATTGGTTTTGGATGTATAGATGCCATATAAACCAATGCTAGGGATGCATTGTGGGTTGGTATGGGCAAATACATCAAAAGGAAGCCAAAACTAGGACTTTAGGTCAAGGTTCAATTGAACCATTTAGTTAGTTTTGGATTTTGTGTCAATCTTGGGATTGGTAATAGATACATTTTGTAATGTATTTTTCCCAAGTAGACAAGGGTACAATAGACCTCTCCACAAAATTTGGGAATTTTTGGAGGTCTAGGGAATTTCTGGTGCATTTCTGAAGTTGGCCTAAAAAGGTTAATTTTTTCAGAAATAGGGTATCAGTCGACTGGTAAGAGTGTTTTTGAGCACAGAATGCCTCTGTAAGCTCATTTTGTTGATACCAGTCGACTGGTGCCGATACCAGTCGACTGGTAACAGTAGATTTCGACCACAGAATGCTTCTGGCAGTCGACTGGCACTTGGGGCAGTCGACTGATACCAGTCTGAAACTATTTTCAGCATTGGTTTGTGACCATGTCAACTCACTTAGATGTATGGGATCCAAGGGGGATTAATACATGAGTTTAGGGTCAGTTTGGATGAGAAATTTTCAACAATTGGGATATTGTTGGAGAACTTTTTGGATGTTAGGCAAAGGGGGAGAATTAAGGTTTAGTTGGGAAAACCTTTAGTGCCTTTGCGTAGGGGGAGCCTTGGGATAGGTTCTTAAAAAACCCTGTGATAAAATCCTAGCTCAATGGGGAGCGTAGGTGTAGGGGGAGCCTTGTGATAGGTTCCAATTCTTGGTGTATTGTTTCGGCGGTTGCCAAGTGTGTAGCCTTGGCAATGTAAGTCCATTCGGCGGTTGCCAAGTGTGTAGCCTTGGCAACGTAAGTCCATTCGGCGGTGTAAGTCCAAGTGTGTAGCCTTGGCATCGTAAGTCCATTTGTTTTAGCATGTTTGTTTTGCTATTTGTTTTCCCTAGCTTAAACGTATTGCCAAACACCAAAAAGGGGGAGAGTGTTGGAGTAATCCCAATGGTTCGTGGGACCATGTGTTTTGGTGTTTGGGCAAAGGGTTTAAGTTAGGTTTACCCTTGTTATTTGATATGTGTACTTGAGTTGTGCAGGACTGCAGGTGACACATGTGACTCAGGTTGACAGCTTCGGGTCTGGTGAAGGATGTGTTAGGATGTATACTAAAAGCCTAGCTTTTGGTATAAACATTTATCTAAAAATAAGAATCACATTGGTCAAATGTCTACATTTATGATAAATGTAGTTGTTCAATTAATTTATATTGTAGATAACATGGTGTGTGATGTCACACACAGAAGATCATGTTATCGGTTCCTTATAAATTATAAACAGTAGCTCACGGCCAAGATGGAAAGGAACAAACCATTGGAAGGTCGTAGTGTAATTAGGTATTAGTTTATCTTAACTATATAATTACACTAGTACACTTAGAGTGTATTGAGTAGGACCATTTGAGGTCGTTCCTTTTATACTGACTTTATGAAGGAACAAAGACGTCAGTTATTATGGAAGTGTGTGCTCTTAATCCTAATATAATAACAAGCACATATATTTGATATTTATTTCTTTAATTTATCAATGGGTGAGATTTAGTTCGATGAATCAATAAGCCCGATAAGTTGGGAAATGATATCACTTATAATGTGTGTTGTTGATTATAGAAGGAAACTGTGTCCTAGTGATCTAGGTTGAGAATGTCCCCAAGAGGAGCTCATAAGGATTGTCATGTTAAACCCTGCAGGTGGACTTAGTCCGACATGACGATGAAGTTGAGTGGTACTACTCTTGGAGCTAGATATTAATTAAGTGAGTTGTCAGTAACTTACTTAATTAGTGGACATTTGTTATCTTAAACACAGGGAGACTAACACACTCATAATATGAAGGAGCCCAAAATGTAATTTGGGATTGGTGCGGTAGTTCAATAATAGTTCTTTAGTGGAATGAATTATTATTGATGAAATTAAGTTGTGTGTTCGGGGCGAACACGGGATGCTTAATTTCATCGGGAGACCAAAACCAATTCCTCCTCTCGGTCCCTATCGTAGCCTCTTAATTATAGAGTACTATACCCACCTATACCCACCTTCTTACCCATCCTATAGGGGCCGGCCAAGCTAGCTTGGAGACCAAGCTAGGGCCGGCCATGGTATGGTTCATGGGTGAATTCATGTGGCCGGCCCTTTAAAATAAAAAGAATTTTAATTTTAAAATTTTTCTTATGTGGATAATATAATTTAAAAGAGAGTTTAAAAATTTAAATCCTTCCTTTTATAAGATTCTACAAAAGATTAAGAGAAGAGTTAAAATCTCTTTCCTTATTTGTAGATTAAAAGGTTGATTTTATTTTTGGTAAAAACTTTCCTTTTAATTATATTCATGATTTAAAAGAAAGTTTAAAAATTAAAAATTCTCTTTTATTAGTTTCTACAAAAGATTAAGAAAAGATTTAATATCTTTCCTTATTTGTAGATTGAAAGGAGATTTTAATTTTTAGAGATAACTTTCCTTTTTGGAAATTATCCACATGTTTAAAAGAAAGATTTTAATTTATAAAATTTCTTTTTATTAACCAATCATGAAGGGATTAAAATTATTGGAGAAATTTTTATAAATTTCTAGAAACAAATTAGGAAGTTTTAATTTTTGTTTTAATTAAAGCTCTCTTTGTTTTGGGGAGAAGAGTGGCCGGCCATTATAATTTGAAAAGAGAAAATTATTTTAATTAAATAAATTTTCCTTTTCAATGGCAAAATAATTAAGGAAGTTTTTATTAAATTTTCCTTATTTGCCAAGACCAAGGATTATAAAAGAGGGGGTAGAGGAGGCTTCAAGGCTAACGACTCTATTCTATTTTTCCTCTCTTTTCTCCTTGGGTGTGGCCGGCCCTTTCTTTCCTCTCCTCTCCTTTGTGTGGCCGAAACATTCTCATGGTGGAGATAGCTTTGGTGGCCGGATCTAAGAAGGAGAAGAAGGAGAGAAAAGAAGCCTCTTTTCTAGCATCCCTTGGAGCATGGTGGTGGTGGCCGAACCTCTTCATCCTAGGAGAAGTTTTGATGGCCGAAACTTGTAAGGAAGAAGAAGGTGTTTGGTGGTTCTCATCTCGGAAGATCGTTGTCCACACAACGTCCGAGATTAGAAGAGGAATACGGTAGAAGATCAAGAGGTCTTTCTAAAAGGTATAATTAGTAATTTTTGTTTCCGCATCATACTAGTTATTTTTGGAAATAATACTAAATACAAGAGGCATACGATTCTAGAGTTTCGAATTTGTTTTCGATATAGTGTTCTTTTGTTTTTCTTTCCCTTGTGATTTGATTGTTCTTTTCGGTTAACCTAAAGTTATTTTAGGAAATTAAATATTAGCTTTCCATAAAAGGTATTGTCTAGTCGGTGGTGGTTGCTCCCATATCCAAGAAGGCCATGTGCCTCGCCACGTCAGTACTGGGAACCAATTATGGAAATTAATATTTAATGGAATTAATAACTTAAGGTGATTTGGGTCGAACGTGTTATGTTCCGCAGGAGACCCAAGTCAAAACCTAAAAGAACGAATAGATTAAGTTTTGGATCAAACGTGTTAAGTTCCGCAGGCGATCAAAAATTTAATTTAAAAGAACACATGGTAGCTAGGAAAAGGTTCAGACCTTTGTACAAAATTTTTGTACAATGGAACCTCTAGGTTTTTCGAGTAGCAACCAACAGGATGGAGCATCCGAGGGACCATGGACAAGGCAGCAAGGACAATGGGCGAGGGAAGCGACTTCGAGGCATACGCGAAGGATGGCATTGGAGACAAGCCGCGGGCTTGGAAGCATTCGAGGGACGAGAGCCAAAGGAAGTAGGCTTGAAGGCAAGAGGTCAAGGCTGCAAAGAAGAGTCAAATGAGTCGTGAGGGTACGAGTGCATGAGAGATTGTACTCGGAGTAAAATCCTAGTTTCAGGGTTTTACTGTAGCGGTACTGTAGCAGGTACTGTAGCGTACTGTAGCAGTCGACCGTTGAGATAGCCGTTGGGCTGGCATCAGTCGACTGGTGTAAGGACCAGTCGACTGGTAACGGGCAAATCAGGTTCTGATTTGTTCCAAGCTCTATAAGAAGGAGCTTGGTATGGCCGGCCAAGGCGACGAAATTAGACTTGGTTAAGGTCTAATTAGTAGTCTACAAGTGCTCAAGTTTTTGTGTAATCCAAGAGGTCTTGGTGTGTTGTGGTGAGGTTTCTCCACCCACAAGGAGTGACTTGAGATAGCCGGAGTTTCCGGGGACTAATCCACCGACGGATTGAGGGATCGTCCACCTTACGGACAGCCGTGGAGTAGGAGCATCATCTCCGAACCACGTTACATCGAACGTGTTAGCGGTTTGGTTTGCATTTCCTTTCTTTGTCTTGTATTTAGTTTATCTTGTTTGTTTTTATTTGTATTCCGCTGCGCAAGCTAACAATAGTGTAGGAAGCTAACGATTTGGGGGTGTCGTCTATCCAACCCCCCTTCAAGCCGGCCGCAAGATCCTCCAACAAGTAGGACTAGAGTGGAAGACCCAGACCAAAAAGTCAATTGGAAGTTGACTTTCTGGTCCGGCCCGGACTTCGGGTGGTCCGGGCGCCCGAAATCAAAAGTTAGCCAATTTACAACGTGACGCGTCCTGCTACATCGGGGATAAACTTTTATCCCATTCCAAATGCCTTGAACCATAGTTTGTAGAATCATGATCCTACGCAGAATCGATTTAGGGTCAGGATCGGATCGGTCAAGATTGGATCGTAGAATCGTACGATACTACCAAAAACCCTTAAAATCTTATCATACGTGATTAATAATTAGAAAAAATATCTTAAAAACTCATTTATATGTAAATAAATAACTAATTTGGTATATATGCAATCATTTACACTCAATGCCTCAAATTATATTATTACATGTACAAATTTAAATTAACTTGTAATTCAACTATCATTCTCGTATAGTAATAATATTTATATTTTCATATCATAAAATGAAAGAATATAAAATTTCTATTAATACAATAATAATAACACATTCAATGTCAAAAATATTTCCTTGGTTTATAAAATAATTTAATTTAAAAGCCAACAAACCACCTAACGTATATAATAGAAGCTATTGAATCCTTTGATTCAAATATGAACGTCGGAAATAATCTTCTAAAGACTGGTTGATACCACACAATACTAGACAATAGGCATCCAAAAACACATTATTTTGGAGAAAAGAAATGATAGAATATTATTGATAAAAAACTAACTCAAAAATAATTAAACATGTGTTTAAATAATTTAAAACCCTAATAAGATGAAAAAAAAAGATAAGAAAAAAAAAGATAAAATCTTCTACATATCTGAAAAGGATTTAAATGATATTTTTGGGTTTAAAATAGGGTGATTAAGGATAAACTTTGAAATTTATTAAAGATCTCTGAACGAGCTTTGATTTGATATATTATATGCCTTGTGGTTCAATCCGAGTCAAAAGTTATGACCTCTCAAAGCTTCCACCGATCCTGCTCCGATCCTACCGATTCTGTTCTGATCCTACTGATCCTACCGATCCTGCTGCGATTCTACTGCAAAAAGTGAATTTGCACGATCCTGGATTGATTTTGGGTTTCCGGATCGTAAGATCGTAGGATCGTACAATCCTATGATCCGGATCACGATTTTGCAAACTATGCCTGGAACCCTTCCAGGCACTTCGAGAAAGGCTTTAAAAATAGCCCTACTCCAAGAAGCTAAAGATAACAAGAAAAAGAAAGAAACAACACTTGTAATTGATTCAGCTTCAGTTTAGCTTTCTAGTTGTGAGATTTAACTGATGTAAGAGGCTTCTCCGCCCAGAAAAGAATTTTAGTGAGCTTTACATCTTCTTTGGATTAACAACCTCTCCGGTTGTAACCAAGTAATTTCTTTGTGCCTCGTCTCTTTTAGTCTTTTAATTATTTTATACAAGTGTTGATAATTATTAAGCTATAAAGACTGAGGAAGGTTGTTTTTCTTTACAGGGCTATTCACCCCCCTTCTAGCCGATCGCCAAGAGTCCATACAATTGGTATTAGAGCTAAGTTCGCTTCAGGAGGACTAACGAAACATAAGAAATAGTCGGAGCTAGCATCTATCCATCGAAGTTCGAGGGGGAATTCACATTTTGGAGATATCGAATGGAGGTATTTTTTAAAACCGATTTTAATATTTTGCTAACAATTAAGTATGATTTTGATATGATCAAAAGCAAAGAAGGAAAAAAACTTAAGGAGTATCGATGGACTGAAGAGCAGCGCAACAACTTCATGTCTAATGGTAAGGCTGAGTTCCACCTTCTCAGTGTTCTGCCTACTTAGGATCTCGACATAATTGGCAAATATAAGAGTACAAAAGAACTTTGGAAAAAGTTCTTGAAACTCTATGAAGAACCTAAAGAAGTCGAACCCAACTCCTCGATGGACATCGAGTCGTCGTCAGAAGAATCCGAGACTGAGGAAATTACCGAAATAGCTCTTATAGCCGAGTACCTACCTGAAGACAATGAAAGCTCGTCCGAGATGAACATTGATGAAGGGGAAGAGTCTTCGAACGAAAGCATCGATGAAGGGGGAGGAATATCAGAAGAAAGTAGCTCTACAGGAGGAGCTATAGATTGCGGGATCAACAAGGTAAGTCTGGTATGGTATCTTCCGTCTAATAAGTTATTTCAGTTTATAAAAATATTATTAAAAAGTTACTGTAAATAAGAAAAATAAAATAAAGAGTTAAAATCAACTTTAGCAATGACTTGTCGATTAGAGGACTTTGACAAGATTAAAACTGAAAATGAAAAATTGAAAATAGAAATAGAGGATCTTCAAAACTTGGAAATCGATAATACAAATTTAAAGGAACAAATACAAAATTTGAAGAATTCTGCATGTTCTACTTACATTTCTTCAAAATTTAGAAATAATTCAAGATTTAAGTGGCATCTTAGATATCACAAGAGTCCAATTAGAAAAATATCACAAGAATATATCCCTAAGAAATTGTTAATTAACCCAGTAGAAAGGAACTTCTACTGGGTTATTCCAAAAATATATTTAGATTGATTATTTCTGGACTTAGGCATTTTAGAAAAAAATTAAATGTTTAAATTCTTTAAAAGACTTTGTCTGGAAGTGGTTGATGCTCTAATAACTAAAAAAATCTAGTGTCTTGCTAAATTGAATTTTAATTAACTTAATGTGAAACATTTAAATAATGCTTTAATTTTTACTGGAAAAATTTATTTAAGAAGGTCTAATCATTAAAATTTGTTTAAGTTTTTTTAGGGCTAATCTAAACAATCTTTTAAAATTTTTATGAACTAGTGATCAAAATTTTTGAAACTTAACTTTTCATATTTTTTTGTTTTTCCCTTAGACTTTTTAGACATTCCAAGTAATATGTTTAACGTAGCCCACTTTTAAATGTGATTAAAAGGGAGAATAGTAAGATTAAGTCTAGGGGGAGGGTAGTACAATTTTAAATTTTAATTTTTATACTTGCAATTTAATTTTTTTTTGCAAACATTATAACTACTATTTATTTATGATTACCCTAACTTAACTTAGGTTTGATCACATAAAAAGGGGAGAGATTATTAGTACCCCAAGGTAGTTTTGATGTGATCAACCAAGTCAGGTTAGGTCCTGTTGATTTTAACCTTATGTCTAAGTGTGCAAGAACTTAGGAGCATAGGAAGTCGAGTGAAAGACGCAGCTAGAGAGAAGGATGGCACAGGAGAGAGTTGACGGGCTTGGTGCGTCTGAGGGACGATGTACTGCGGAGGAGTACACGGGCAAACAAGAAGGAGGCGTGCGACGTTTCTAAGGGACGAGAAGCCGGGACGAAAGATTGCTCGAAGGCCGGAAGTTAGGTTCGGGTGAGCCCTATTCCGAATTGCCGAGATCACCCAAGCGAATGAAGCTGGAGCGAAAGATCTAAACCAATGCGAGCGGGACTAGAGTGGAAGACCCGGGCGCCCAAAACCAAAAGTTAGCCAATTTATGATGTGGCGCATCCCACTGCGTCAGGGATAAACTTTTATCTCATTCTAGGTGCCTGTAACCCTTCCAAGCGCCTCTAACCCTTCTAGGCGCCTTGAGAAGGGCTATAAAAGCAGTCCTGCTCCTAGAAGCTAAAGACAACAAGAAAAGTGAGAAACAACACTTGTAATTGATTAAATTTCAGTTTAGCTTTCTAGTTGTAAGATTTAATTGTTGTAAGAGGTTTCTCTGCCCAGAGGAGAATTTTAGTGAGATTTACATCTTTCTTGGATTAACAACCTCCCCAGTTGTAACCGAGTAATTTCTTTGTGTCTCGTCTCTTTTAGTCTTTTAATTATTTTATGCCAGTATTGATAATTATTAAGCTATAAAAGACCGAGGAAGGTTTTTTTTTTTGCAAGGCTATTCATCCCCCCCCCCTCTCTCCTCTAGTCGGCCACCAAGGGTCCCTACAATTTAGTCCTCTAGTATTATTATATACTACGACAATTAACATTAAGTAAAGTGAGAGTATATTATATTTGAGATATGTTCTAAGGTAATCACCTTAGATATTGTATTATTTATTTGATAAATAAAATTTCTTATTTAAGTGTGCATTTTATAGGTATATGATATTGATCTTAAAATCAATTAATGAAGTTCACAATACAATGCATAGTATGAGAGAAATTATAATTAGATCATAATTAATGGGTATCTCTATAGGATCTATGCAATCGATATAGAGGTGAATATCACTTCATCTTCTTTATTTTTGTTTCTTCATTCATTAGATCTATCAAAGTTAGTCTTAGCGGAATATAATAAAAGCAATAAAGAACGAAAAGACATGCATAAATTAATTTAGTCTTCAACCCCATAATCAGTACATCCAAGGCCTAAGTACAGGAGACGTCTGTCCACTAGATCTTCTCCTCTCCGAAACTTTTCCGGAGGTAGAGAAACTCCTTACAAATTAATAACACAAGCACACATAGAATGAAATAAAGTGCAGCTTGTGAATACAAATAAACTTTGACGTCGATCGACCCGGAAGTCCTAAGTGCCTCGCACTCCTCCTGGCGCTTCCCCAACGCATGAGCAGAGACTTGTCGACTTTTGAGAGTAGAATCAGAGTGTTGAAGAGTAGAAAATTTTTGTTTTTGAAAATAGAGTCCTTGTCTCCTTTTATAGAGTTGGATTAGATATTTATTTGAATCAATCCTTATCTTTATCCTCATCATCTGACTTATCCCTATCATCATCCACATCATAAAGTTGAACTTGATATTTTTCCATGTTATCTTCCATGTCAACTTATCATGCCAACATTTCTGAAAACTTAACAATCTAGTCAACCTAACAGAGTCAATCGACCGAACCTATTTTTCAGTCTACTAAACCAAGCCAAGTCACTTATTTGAGTTCAAACTCAAACTTGGTTAATCAAACTCAATCAATCCACCTATCCTTGGGATTAGTCTACCAAAACCCTGGTTTAGTCGATTGAATCAGTTTGGGTCTGGTTTTGTCATGCCCCAGAGGAGTCCCTGCCCGACAAACAGACAACATCTCTCCTGTAACTGTGACAATATGAAGCATATATACATCGCCACTGACAATATAAAGCATATATACATGCTTGAATATTCCATAATAATTTACACAACAAAGCTTCATTCCATGCTAGGAGGTCCCTAAGGTCATAACCCCCATCATGTTTAGGCAAACAAATCTTCGACCATGAAATGGGTAGATGCTTTGAGGACCACACAAACGTTCGGCATAAAGCATATATTTTGTCAATCACACCACTAGGAATATGGAGCATGGAAAGCCAAAAACATTCCATACCTTGAAGAACCGTCCCTACTAGTTCCAAGCGTTCGACATAGAATAAAGTGTGCTTAGGCCATGAGTTGATCTTCATTGCAATAGCTTCAAGAAGTGGCCCATAATTCACAATCCTTAACTTCTTCGTCGCCAAAGGGATGCCTAAATATCTGAAAAGAATTTTTCCTTCTTGAAAACCCAAAAGTTACAATAACTGGTTCTTCAAGCTTGTGTCCATACCCGTCATGTAAATTTGTGTCTTTTGTGGATTTGTTCTAAAGCCCGAGATCCCTCCAAAATATTCGAGCAATCCACTAGGAGTTGGGTAGATGTCTCATCCGCTCTACAAAATAGCATTAACTCATCGGCATATACAAGATGAGTAATACCAACCTTCTTACACATAGGATGAAAATGAAATGAAGACTTCATGGAGGTTTCCTTTAGCTTCCTTGAGAGAACCTCTATGTACAAGCCAAATAGAAGGGAGGAGAGTAGATCTCCTTGCCTTAGCCCTCTTTTCCCACTAAAAAACTCATATACTCCGCCATTTAATGATATAGAATATGATATCGTGGAGATGCATAACTTGATCCAATCATAAAAATGTTGAGGAAATCCAAAACCAACGAGACCGACCATGAGAACGTCCCAATCAACCATATCAAAGGCCTTCTTCAAATCAACTTTGACCATGCATCTAGGGGAGATCCTTTTGTGAGCATACTTCCGAAGCAATTCTTGAGTTAAGTATATATTGTCCCCTATAGAACGCCCCTGAATAAATGCCACTTGAGCCGGATCCAATAAGAAGTCCAATACCTTTGATAACTGGGTAGCAAGTACCTTTGATATTACCTTATAGAAGGCATTACAATAAGATATCAACCTATAGTCCAAAACCCCAATAGCATGATCTCCTTTTGGCACTAGTGATATCAAAGAGTGGTTCCACTGTTTGAGGAGCTTGCTATGTTGAAAGAATTCCTGCACTGCTGCCACAAAGTCCTTACCAACAATATCCCATGAAGAAGTGAAGAATTTTGAGCTATACCCATCCGGGCCCAGGGCCTTTCCACATCCAATATCATGTAGGGCAACTTTAATCTCTTCTTCCTCAACCAACTTGCATAAATTCTCATATTGACCCCTTATGAGTTTCCGCCCCATGAGTGAGTTGCTGTCCCATTCGGCACACACCTCCTTTTGGCCAAGTAATCCATGGAAATAATCAATAAACTCCTTTGCTACTTTACCTAAGCACTAGTTTGTTCCCCATCCCTTTTCTTGAGCATAATGATAGCATTTCTCTTGTTATTTCTTTTTACCACATCATGAAAGAACTTTGTACATTTGTCTGAACTCCTCAAGTAAAGTTTCTTTATCCTTTGTTGATAAAATTGTCTTTCCGCCTTCATAAGTAGAGTAATTTTCTTCCTCACATGGCTGTACTATGAGTGAATTGGACCACCATTAAGAATACCCTTTTGTATCTCCGCAAGGTCATCTTTTGCTATCCTAGCTTTCTTTGAAATGTGACCAAAATGATTTTTGTTTAACTCCCTCAAACATTTCTTCAATCGAAACAACTTTATCTTTAGGATGAATTGTGCATTGCCCATCACCGGGGCTGCCCATGAATCCCCCACAACCTTCAAGAAATCCTTGTGCAATATCCACATGTTAAGGAATTTGAATGATCTATTTGGGCCGCGGTCCTTGGCTAGCGTATGAACAATAGTGCAAGAATGATCCGAAAGATATCCAGGGACTGTAAACTCAGCATACGCATCGAAATCTGTCATTAGCCAAAAAGTGTTTACAAGAGCTCTATTCAACTTACAAGAAACATTTCCATTTGACCATGTAAGGCGACGTCCAACAGACTGAAGATCCACCAAACCACAAGCTTGAGCAAAAATCTACATGTCTTTCATTTCATGGTTTGTAATTGGAGAACCACCTTGTTTTTCATGAATTGATAGGAATGAGTTGAAATCTCCCATGATCATCCAAGCTTCAGAAATAGTGTCCCCAAGATCAACAAGAGCTTCCTACAGTGGCCTTCTTGTGACAATAGAGTGGAGTCCATAAACAATGGTCACCAAGAATCCCCTGCTAGAGATACGACAACACACGCGACAATGTATATATTGTTCGGTGTTCAAAATAATATCCACATCTACCTTGTGCATGACCCAAAGAAAAAATATCCTACCATGGTTAGACAAATTAAAATTATGCGCATAACTCATACCTACAGACCTTCTTTGTAATATGGGACTTAAAGAATCTTTATTGAGTTTTGTCTCCATTAAAGCCATAATTTGGATATCTTTCTGTTGGAAGAGGTGATGCACTCCCCTATGTTTTAGGGGCTTGTGAAAGCCCCTAATATTCAACGCAGCAACCTTCATTGATCGCCTCGGTGGGCTGCTCGCGCCCGAAATTGTCTCCCACAACTTGGTGCCAGCATCACCTCCTTTGTAGCTCTTTTTGTGTTTTAATTTGCAGTTGAGGTAGTAGCTGTAGAAATGGAGGAGAAAGAAGACTCATTAGATGTAGATGATAGTGATTCACTTGATGCCGCGGAGGAAGAAACGAAGCACCCCTGCTGGATGTTGCCACCTGCTGCGGTATTTCTTCAACAACACTTTTGATGACTAATGGTTGAAATTTTGCAACGTGGGCCTATCTATGGATGCCAACCTGATCAACATGGACTCTCGCTTGCCTTTCAAGACTTTGGACTTCCACGGATTGGTCAACAACAGTAACTTTAAGATTTTTTATTTCCACAGTTTCAACAAATTTCCCTTGGACACCAACGTCTTCAAAAGTGTGGACTATATCTTGGTCAACAACCTTGGCTCCAACATCTTCAATATTTTTGACAACACCATCATGAACAATCTGGTCTCCAACGTCCTCACCACTTTGGATAACAACATTATGGTCAACATCAGCTTGTAGCCCAACTTGATCAACAACACCTTAGACTTCAATGGCTTGGGCTTCAACAACTCCCATATTCTGTTTTTGTTGAGCCGACCTCCATTGTTGCCTCGTTCTTGTTCTCCCCCGTTCTCTTACTGATTGCGACCTTGGCTTCCATTGTCGCTGCCCATTTGCACGATGTTGCACATTAGCACCTAATCGATTTACATGTTGTCCCGTCGGGACGTCATTTCGACGATAAGTGTCCGA
Organism: Zingiber officinale; assembly: GCF_018446385.1. Classification (NCBI taxonomy): domain Eukaryota; kingdom Viridiplantae; phylum Streptophyta; class Magnoliopsida; order Zingiberales; family Zingiberaceae; genus Zingiber; species Zingiber officinale. The sequence goes on along the minus strand of NC_055987.1, from coordinate 148,681,508 downwards.
ACAATGACCCAATCTTTTACACACTTCACAGAATTCTGGTAGGCTTTCATAAATTATACGGAGGTCAATCTGAACTTTAGTAGGTAAAGTGATGGGGACCTCATACACTCTCTCTCCAATCGTCGAAATTTCCACCAAAAGTCTAGCATACTCCAAACAGTCTCTTGTACGCGTCAAGTTATTTGTGTAAAGCGATTTACCCACCTCCGATCCAATCATACTCAGCACCTTTTGTGTCTAACAATCCGGCGGTAGTCCATGGATTTGAATCCAAGTAGGGACAAAGCACCTTGGCATGATTTTCAGAAAGATAGGTTTACCAAAGACAAAGTATGGTCCTCCCTTTAGAACCTTTTCACGATCTTCCTCTGTGTCAAAACGGTAGACCACCTATCCATTCTTGTGCAAGAAATATGTGCGCTTAATTTTCCATCGGACACCAATAGTTCTGACGCCATCTATCCCAAGGCATCAACCCATGAAACAACCGACTAAACAGAACCCTATTGCATCTTCAACGCTATCAATGTCATCATAGTCAAAACTAAGTCTTTTCCCCCTTAGCTTCATATTGATCCAGCGACATAGCGAGCTTCGTCTTTTGATTATCTTTGAAAAGATTAGCCCAGGACTTCTTGTGCTGAGGTTGCTTGTCCTCTCCATCTCCCATAGTCTTGTTGCATTCTTCCGATAGACTGTTTGCTACTGGAGGTTGCTATTCCAACGGGGTCTCCTCCACCACATCCGGCGATGGTGATCCTTGAGTCTGTCCTAGGGGAGGAAACTCCGATGTCCCATGTGGCAAAGTAGCCACACCAGCTACATGATCATATCATCAATTTAACATTCCACCGTGTTTGCCACATAGGACCTATGAGCCGCTATGTCATCAGTCCTTGCATCAGCCACACCAACCACATGAGATGAAACACCAATAGCCAGAGCCGCTGCAACCTCCATATTGGCAAATCTTGATTCTTCAAATGAGATCTTTGCATGAGTCTCACTCAATGAAGAATATTTGAAGCTCTTCTTCTTTTTACCCATTGCCAAGTGTCCTCTAGAAGTCTCAATCACAAATCAAAAATATCACCAAACCTTCCAAATGTCAAAAAATCACAAAAACCGTGCAAATTTACCACCAAGCCTTCCAAGTGTCAACTAGCCACAAAACCTTCAAACATCACCGTATAAACATAGCCACCTAGCCTTCCAAACCGTGCAAATTTGCCACCAAGCCTTCCAAGTGTCAACTAGCCCCAAACCCTTCAAACATCACCATATAAGAATGGCCACAAAGGTGACATGGTCGCATGCATGCATGAAATGACATGATATGCAAGATGCAGCAGTCATAACATATATAAATAAAAATCAGGTATGTTATATGAAGCCGGCATGCTCAATAAAATACATGAGTAAACATCAATCATAATAGATAAATATGGTATCTAGTATCTGCTATATATATATGGATAACAACGAGAAATTGTATAGATATAGATTTGATTATCACAAAGATCGAGTGGATAAATATCAAGCACAAGAAAAACATGAGTGAAGTCAAGGTAAATACAACAGCTATCCGAATATTGTTCATGCACTAAAGTTAAAGTACTAAAGAGAAACAAAGTGGAAATACCCACCTCAAATATAGCACGTGCCTAATGTTATCCCCACGTCAAGTGGCTCGTCGTAAATCAAGGTCTTGTAACAACATGCATATAATTAATCCACTCTCATGTATATCCAATAACTAAATCAAAATTCCTATTAAACCAAGAAACCCTAACTCATTCATTAATCTCGGTTAACTAAACTCATCGGATCTAACCCGAACATTAGATTAAATCCAATATCTACCCTCAATCATTTCGAACAATCCTCTGAATTAATTATCCCTAATCAATTCAGATTTACACTAAAACAAGAATCGAGTTTCCATCATCTTACCCTACAACAATGTCACCCCTATTGACCCACTGCCAAGAAGAGTGGCTGCCGGAAGGTGCTAGCCATGGTGCTTGCTGTCGGAGATCCGTGGCTGGAGCTACTGTGAAGCTATTGTCAGGAACAACCACCCCAGTTAACACATATAACCCATACTGAAATCGAAACTCAGATATCTACAAATCTATCATCCAAAATCGAAATGCCTTACTCAATTTTTGTATCAACAATTTTTCTCTCCGACAGAAGGCACATCAAGCTGCTGTTGAGATCGACAAGGATGGGGTCAACAGTTGTACCTCGAAATCAGGGTACTTGAGCAAGAAATAATCGTCTGAAAGGCCGACCACCACCAAATACAGCGAAGCTAGGGTTTGGATTTTCCCCTTTGCTGAAGATCATCTTATGTGAGCGACGATTTGATGGGAAGAACCATTGGTGGGGTTTCAGGTGAAGGGGGAAGGAATTAAGAAGCTCGATTGGCGACAGGTTGGCTGGCGCCGACACGATCGGGTGCGGAGGAATGCATTAAGCAGTGGAATTGATCGACGAAGTCGGGAGAAGATGCCAAGAGAGAGGAAATAATGTTTTTAGACCTATGATTATTGTAGCAACCCTTTATAAAGGTAGGATTTGATTGATTTTATCTTAAGGTAATCCATAATCAACTCTCGCTTAACAGTGATTCCAAAATAGGTTTTATATCTATGTAACTCATCCCCTAAACAATCATACGAAGTTCGTTTAAATTCTGAAAAATTTCTAAAAATTCTTAAAAAATCCAAAAAGATTATTTCTCCAATAATACTTATTATTTAATTTACCGTATCTCACATTTTCCCCCTCTAATAAAAATTTGATCCCTAAATTTACGACATAAATGCGTTAAACAACAAATGACATGTTTTATAGCCAGCCAATCCATGCCCGGGATGATGTCAAATTCCACCATTTCCAACACATGTAGATCCATCACAAGTGTTTGACCATAGAAGTCCAAAGATATCCTTTGACTTCTTGACTAATAATAAGTACTACCTCTTTAGATGGTAATGATACTGCTAACTCATGTGTCCACCGTGTAGGAAAGACCCTGATTTTATCCAAAGATATCCAAGAGATGAACGAATTAGAACTACTAGTATCTATCAATAGATCTACAATAAATGTATAAAGTGAAATAATACCCCGGAAGACCGATCCCTCGACCTGCTGCGCCTCCTCCCGTGTGACGGCATAAATACGCCCCACCTCTGCGCTCGTTGGTGACATCCCTGGAATAGTCTGAAATGGAATCGGAGGTACGACAACCGACTGTTGATGCTGGTACTGAGGCTGAGGCTGCAGCTAGAATTCCAGATAAGGCTAAGATAGAAGGGAAGGGTCCTATTGTACATGATATGTCTGATGAGGAGATGCTGTGGCAAAGTACTGTGTGGTTGCTGGCATCACTGGATACTCCTGACTCTGGATATGATATACCAGCCCCTGGGGGCCCCGCGATCGCTGTTAAGCACTCTGAGTCCTTTGAGGTCCTCCCTATTGCCATGACTGGGTGGGTTGACCTCCCTGAGAGGTAACTTTAGTAGTTTCAAACTGACCCTTCAAAGTACAATCCCGACTCTCATGACCCGGAAGCTTACAATAGAAGCATATAGAGTGATACAATAAGCAATTGAGTTTGGGGTGACCTTTCGAGCCGCACTGGAAATAGCTAGTTCTACTAATGTCATTCTTCCGGTCTCACTGAGGGGGACAAGAAGATCCATCCAATGTTCGCCCTGACTTTTGAGGCCGAGGAGATCCTCCGGAAGTAACCGACAAGTCCTGACCATTATTCCTTGCGACAACTGCTTATCATTACCTTTCTCCTGAGTCACCTGCTGTTGAGTCATCTCAATGAATACTGCCCGATCTAATACCTCCCGATAAGAACTACCTTGAAATCCTGACATCCTAATCCGTATATATGCCGTAAGTGTTGGAGTGTATACTGAAAGCCTAAGCTTTGTAAACATTCATTATGAATAAAGAATCACATTTGGTCAAATTTTCTACATTTAGTTGTAGTTGTTCAATTAATTTATATTGAAGATAATATAGTATGTGGTGTCACATACAGAAGATGATATTATCAGTACCTTATAAATTATAAACAGTAGCTCACGACCAAAATAGAAAGGAACAAACCATTAGAAGGTCGTAGTGTAATTAGGTATCAGTTTATCTTGACTGTATAATTACACTAGTACACTTAGTGTGTATTGAGTAGGACCATTTGAGGTCGTTTCTTTTATACTGACTTTATAAAGAAACAAAGACCTCGGTTATTATGGAAGTGTGTGCTCTTAATCCTGATATAATAACAAGCACATATATTTGATATTTATTTCTTTAATTTATCAATGGGTGAGGTTTAGTTCGATGAATCAATAAGCCCGATAAGTTGGGAAATGGTATCACTTATAGTGTGTGTTGTTGATTATAGAAGGAAACTGTGTCCTAGAGATACTAGGTTGATAATGTCCCCAAGAGGAGCTCATAAGGATTGTCATGTTAAACCCTGCAGTGGACTTAGTCCGATACGATAAGGTTGAGTGGTACTACTCTTGGACTTAGATATTAATTAAATGAGTTGTCAGTAACTCACTTAATTAGTGGACATTCGATATCTTAAACACAAGGAGACTAACACACTCATAATAAGAAGGAGCCCGAAAATGTAATTTGGGATTGGTGCGGTAGTTCAATGATAGTTCTCTAGTGGAATGAATTATCATTGATAAAATTAAGTTGTGTGTTCGGGGCGAACACGGGATGCTTAATTTTATCGGGAGACCAAAACTAATTCCTCCTCTCGGTCCCTATCGTAGCCTCTTATTTATAGAGTTCTATACCCACCTATACCCACCTTCTATACCCACCCAATAGGGGCCGGCCAAGCTAGCTTGGGAACAAGCTAGGGCCGGCCTAGGTATAAGATTGGGTGGCTGGCCCTAGCTTGAACCCAAGCTAGTGGGGGCCGGCCAAATTAAATTAAAAAAGAAATTTAATTTTAATTTTTATTATGTGGAAGATATAATTTATTAAATAAAATTAAAATTAAAATATCTCTCTTGTAAAAGATCTACAAAAGATTAAAGAAAGAGATTAGATCTCTTTCCTTATTTGTAGATTGCTAAGATATTTTATTTTCTCTTTAAAAATTATTCACATGTTGTAAAATTAAAATTATAGAAATTTCCTTTTTATCAACCATGAAGAGATTTGAAGAGAAATTTTATTTTTTAAAATTTCCAGAAACAAATTAGGAAGTTTTAATTGTTGATTAAAACTTGTCCAATTTTGTTCTCATTGATATGGCCGGCCACTTGATTTTAATTGGGGAAATTTTATTTTATTTTTCTCAATTAAATCAAGTCAAGGAAATTAAGGAAATTTTATTGTAATTAAATTTCCTAATTTGCCTAGGCCAAGGAATATAAAAGAAGGGGTGAGGGTGCCTTCATGAGACACAACCTCTATTGTTTTCTCTCCCTCTTTTCCTTGGTGTTGTGGCCGGCCATCATCCTCTCCCTCTCTTCCTCTTGTGGTGGCCGAATACTTCATCCCTCTTGGAGTTCTTGTGGTGGCCAAATGCTACTTGGAGAAGAAGAAGAAGAAGGAGAGAAAGCTAACATCTCTTGGAGCTTGGTTAGTATTTTGGTTTTCTTCTTTGGTGAAGTTCTTCCTTTGTGGCCGAACCTTGCTTGGAGGAGAAGAAGGTGGTTGGTGGTTTCTCATCTCGGTAGATCGTTGCTCACACAACGTCCGAGGTTAGAAGAGGAATACGATAGAAGATCAAGAGGTTTTTCTACAAGGTATAACTAGTAATTTTTATTTCCGCATCATGCTAGTTATTTATGGAAATAATACCAAATACAAGAGGCTTACGTTCTAGAATTTCGAATATGTTTTTTCGATGCTGTGTTCTTTTGTTTTTTCTTTTCCTTGTGATTTGATTGTTCTCTTTGGTTAACCTAAAGTTATTTTAGGAAATTAAATATTAGCTTTCTATAAAAGGTTTTGTCTAGTCGGTGGTGGTTGCTCCCATATCCAAGAAGGCCATGTGCCTCGCCACGTCAGTACTGGGAACCAATTATGGAAATTAATATTTAATGGAATTAATAACTTAAGGAGACTTGGGTCGAACGTGTAAAGTTTCGCAGGAGATCCAAGTCAAAACCTAAAAGAACAAATAGATTAAGTTTTGGATCAAACGTGTTAAGTTCCGCAGGCGATCCAAAATTTAATTTAAAAGAACACATGGTAGGTAGGAAAAGGTTCAGACCTTTGTACAAAATTTTTGTACAGTGGAACCTATAGGTTTTCCGAGTAGCAACCAACAGTAAGGCCCTAAGTAAACTGATGCATCCGATCATGATCCTGAGCCACCAGGCAAGGGAATAATTCAGTCAGTTTACTAAATTTTGCGTTGTACTCCATCACAAAATGATTACCCTACTTGAGGTTCAGAAATTCTTGGCGACGAGCTAAGCAAAATGTAGCGGGGAAATACTGCCTCTCAAAAGCATCCCGAAACAACGACCAAGTAACGTGTTGCTCCCCGAAGATCATCTTCTGCATGTCCCATCAAGTGACAGCCTGATCCCGAAAATGATATGCAGCCAATTCCACTTTCTATTCATCTGTACAGTTCATATATCCGAATGTTCCCTCCAAATTCTTCAACCAACTATGAGCAACCCAAGGATCAGCATTGCCTCGAAACAAAGTAAAGTGATCCTTTACAGACCTCGCCAGCAATGGTATACGAGCTCTATCCATCACCTACCCGGTAGTAGTAGTAGGTGTCGGTATTATAGATGGTATCGCAGAAGGAATCCTCTGAGGCTGAAATCCCTTATCCACCACCGGTGGTGCAATAGGAGGAATCCCCTGAGGCGGACGTACTTGATCTCTGCTCTGAGTCTGATGGGTCTGGCCCTGACTAATAGTCTCAACGTCAGTAGGATCCTTAGAAGAATCCGCCTCTTGGCCAACTGGTTCAGGTCCCTCTGTCTCGATAGGTCATTTCCGTGGTCACCCCGAACCGCGACAGTAACTAGCAGTTGATCGACTACATCTCATACCTGGTATAAACAACTAGATAAGGACTAACAATAATATGTGGTTATAATTATAAAACTTGCATCCTATAACTTGGAAGTTCCTGTTGCAGCCTGGTCCCAAAATCTCGAGAAGTCACATCGAGAAAATAAATAACGAAAATCTAAAAATATGGAAAAACAGGCCTTGTAAACCTATGACTCTGATAGGTTTAGCCTGAGTCAAGTCCAGTTTACCTCGAAATTGGTCCAGCTACATCTGATTGTGTTTGTCTGCTCTATGTTTTGCTTTCAATTCCAAGTTCCTACAAAACCAGTCATATAAAAGACAAGCAAGCAACCTCACGTAATACTGTAAGCCTACCTAATCCACTAAACTTACCTTTAGCTTGAGATCAATTCTTCTACGACTTTACTACATAAGGTTTAATACTTAAGATTTTACTTTGCCAAGCCCCAGTCCTTCAAATCCGATTGGACTTTTACTCAACTTGATCTTGACCCCCAGAACTTTTCGCTAGACCTCAGGTCTTCGACCTATCTAGACTTTCCGTTTGGTATCCTCAACCCCTAGGACTTCTCGCTCGATATCCTCGATCTGCCGAGACTTCTTACCCAATCCCTCTGACCAAGACTTCCTTGCCTAGTCTCCAATTATAACTAATTACTCGGTAGTTTTCTCACCTACCTAACCTCTAGTTAGGATTTTTTCTTACCAAACATTTGGTCACCCCTGATTTGCTTGAACTTACTCTTGCCTAACCTTCGATTAGGACTAGTCACTAAATAGACTTCTCACTAGCCTAACATTCGGTTAGGACTTTCCTTATTAGTTATCTAGTCCTAACTAACAAGAAAGTGCTTATTGATTCATGTTTACCGTCAGCATCCTAGTTGTCGCCACCCTCATCTTGCTGTCGGGCCATTTCCAAGCTACCTGCTCCTTGTTGTCAACTCTCCAACAGAAGGACAGTGGCCATAAGGTCACCAAACAGTAGCACAATCAATCGGATAACAAAGAGTTGTTGTCCACTTGCTTGCTGTCGGCTTCCTCCCTACTGCCGACCTCCCAGCCGTCAGACACGACTGTCCAGTTGTTGGACAGTAACCAAGGGCTATCGTGCCATCGTACAACAGCAAAAGGGTGTTGCCTTCTCTTGATATTGTGTCGTCGGTTTGCTTTTGCCACCGAGAACAAATCAAGTCGTTGTTTCTCTCTCATATCGTGTTGTCATCCTTCTTTAGCTAATACCAAAACTGAGACAAAGCTCGTGACTTTGTGAAGTCGTCTCGAAGGTATCTCAGCATAGACACTAATAGAGGCTAGCTAAATACTCTCTTCAACGTTCGATTACGAACTCGAATGTATAATTACTAAACGAAGCTTTTTTTTCTATGATTATGTCTGTGCTTGTGTATCATATATGTGTGTGATACATGTAATGTAATAATTTAGAAAATTATTATGCTTCTGTCATATGTTTTATAAAAATAAATTTTAAAATACCTATAGAGACACTCAACATTCTGATATTTAAGTTAATATAAAAATTTGATGGTAATCGTAATAGGATAGAAGAATATAGAAAAACATAAATTAAAGAATTTTCTAATACTTTCTCTTTCCCTTACTTTTATAGATAAAATTCTATAACTTCTCGTAAGGGGTTATTAATGGGTGCGTTCATGGGTTATTAAAGGATCCTTAAGAGGTCTTGTTATAACTATCCTATCCTTTAATTTGAATAACCTCTGCACACTGAAAGCTCGATAGATGCACGAATTGATAACTCAGAACCACTTAAAAGTTAGACCAACTCGGAAGATGAAATACTATCATATAATCTTTGCATTGATAAAGTCTCGGAGAAGACCACCCGGATAAAGAATATTGTTGAGTGATGAGACATATGCATTTCTAGATTTATCCGAATTAAAAATAAAAATAAAAATATATGATTTTGATGATAATAATTATATAAAAAATATTCTTATTCTTTTTTACTTTTTGCCCAGTTACATTTATTCCTCTTTGAATGACATCTATTTGCTGACGTAAAAAAAAAGACCATTAATTTTGATTACAAATCTTTGAATTTATTAAAATGATTAAATATACCCTAAATACTTTTTCCGTCAGACACGCGCTAAACAGACCGTTCCTTCAAGCATCTTCCACATGAACGCCAAGACCAAAGGAAAGTAGGAAACCTCTAGAACACCATAAACCAGCCATCCATCTCAGATCACACGGTCGATGATCTTCCCTATGCCTCCTTCTAGAGTCTTCTTATCGACCCCCAGAGCCATATATTCGCCCCTGACCCTTTCTACTTCCGCATCGATAGGGTTTCTTGCAATCGCGGCCTCTTCCTCCTCTTCCTCCGTGGGCGCGATTAGGCCTTGCCGCAGTGGGTATTGTACAGATTGGAGGACGACTAGGCCACTGAGTTTGTGTTTTTTTTCGCTTCTTCCCGATTTTTGTTTGATCGGTTAAGATTTCGTCGGCAAGATGTTTGGGAGGGGGCCGAAGAAGAGCGATAATACCAGGTACTACGAGGTCCTTGGGGTTCCGAAGACAGCTTCGCAAGAGGATCTCAAGAAGGCTTATCGGAAGGCTGCTATCAAGAACCATCCTGATAAGGGAGGCGATCCCGAGAAGGTAAGGATTTGCTGATCTTTCTTTGTAAGTCGATGCGATCTGTGTTAATTTGCATAGATTTTCTTTGTTCTATTAATTATTATTTAGTTTGGTCTGCTACTGTTATATATGCAAATTTTCCATCTTTATGCTGTTTGCTACTAATGTTTATTCGTGTATGAATTGGCTGCTATTGTAACTGTTCTTTTCTTGTTTTCCATTCGTGGGGTTATAATTTAGGATTCCCTGAGTGCAAAGGCTGAACGTCGTTACGTAGATCTGAAAACCAGCGAAAGCTACCTCTTTTACATTATGGCTTTATGAATAAAAGTGTAATTTCTGCATTTGGTTTTTATTAATAGGTTTAAAGGCCATCCAACCATGCCTTCTGATCAATTAAGATGAATCATTGTTTCTCTCTAATCTTACATTCTTACTGAAGTTTCCAATAACGGGTGTTTGGTCTTTGGTTCTTTGATTAAGATCTAGTTTTTTTTCCCCCAAGATATTGGCAATGTGATCAATATTTTAATACTTTCACCCAAACAAGCAAGCTTGTGATGTAGATTTATTCTACAATCTCTTGGATGCCTAGATGAGGCAATGATGATCTATTATGTTTTTACAGTTCAAGGAGTTGGCTCAGGCTTATGAGGTTCTAAGTGACCCTGAGAAGCGTGAAATCTATGATCAGTATGGCGAAGATGCCCTGAAGGAGGGAATGGGCGGTGGCGGCGGCCACAATCCATTTGATATCTTCGAATCATTTTTTGGAGGGAGTCCTTTTGGAGGTATGCTTGGACCAACCTCTTGTTGTTAATAAATAATCCAAAAGTCTGGTGCTAGTTCCTCAATATTTTGCTACTTCTAACGTGCAGGAGGTGGTAGCAGCCGTGGACGAAGGCAAAGGAGGGGAGATGATGTTATCCATCCTCTTAAGGTGTCATTGGAAGATCTGTACAATGGAACTTCTAAGAAGCTGTCTCTTTCTCGTAATGTCATCTGTCAAAAATGCAGCGGGTGAATTGTCTATTATGCAACTTGCGACAATTACTAATATCACATATTTATAGCAGACGGGTGTTTACTCATATTTTAATTTCTTGCAGGAAGGGTTCTAAGTCTGGTGCTTCGGCTAAGTGCTCTGGCTGTCAAGGTTCTGGCATGAAGGTAACAATTCGGCAGTTGGGGCCTGGCATGATACAACAAATGCAGCACCCTTGCAATGAATGTAAGGGGACTGGGGAGACGATCAATGAGAAGGACCGATGTCCAAAATGCAAAGGTGAGAAGGTTGTGCAGGAAAAGAAAGTATTGGAGGTTGTGGTCGAGAAGGGTATGCAGAATGGCCAAAAGATAACCTTCCCTGGAGAGGCAGATGAAGCAGTATGTTCTATTCCCTTTCCTTCGATGGTTCAAATAATCTGTTAGGATCTGAACATTCGATGGTAGTTTATACAAACTTGTTTTTGCAGCCCGATACAGTGACTGGAGACATTGTGTTTGTCCTTCAACAAAAGGAACACCCAAAATTCAAGAGAAAGGGTGACGATCTCTTTTATGAGCACACACTATCCCTCACTGAAGCTCTCTGCGGCTTCCAATTTATTTTGACCCACTTGGATAACAGACAATTGCTTATCAAGTCGAATCCCGGTGAAGTTGTAAAGCCTGGTAAGCATTGAAGTCGCAATTAATCTGTTTGTATTTGACGGTATTGGTTCGGTGCATCCTTAATGCGTGGAAATAATGATTGTTGCAGATCAATTCAAAGCAATAAACGATGAGGGCATGCCTATGTACCAGAGGCCCTTCATGAAAGGGAAGCTGTACATCCATTTCAGTGTCGACTTCCCTGATTCATTGACACCAGATCAGTGCAAAGCTCTCGAGGCAGTGCTACCGCCGAAGCCTGGTGCACAGATGACTGACATGGAGCTTGATGAGTGCGAAGAAACAACATTACATGATGTCAATATCGAGGAAGAAATGCGGAGGAAGCAAGCTCAGGCACAGGAAGCCTACGAGGAAGATGACGACGGCCCTGGAGGTGGTGCCCAGAGAGTGCAGTGTGCACAGCAATAAGCAGAATACATACGAATACCTCTAAAATCTACTGTTACTTTTTGTTCCTGCTTCTGTTAAATTGCGGTAGCGATTTTAGCAATGTAATGTACTGAGCAGAATCTTGACTATCTTTGGGTTTGTTAATGCTTGGATTGGCTTTACTTCGCATCATAATTTTTGTCGTTATGTTTCAACTGATTTAATTAGGTGCTATTAAGAGCAAAACATGATGCTATCCAAAGAGCATCTCTGGAAGAGCATCTCTCACTGCCATCATCATCTTGGCATGCCTTAATGGATCGCTCTCAGCAAAAAGTTTTCGCCCTTTAGCAAATTGGACAAACCTTTTTACATAGGGTGGACTGTTCATCTTTTGGAAAAGGGCGAACTCCTCCAAGGGAGGTGATAAGGGTGGTGTAACTGGCATCTGTATCACAATCCTCAGAAGCTCTCAAATCCAATATACTAGGACCTACCTGTAAGATGAACAGGTTCAAATGGCATATTGTGGAAGTTGCTAATGTGATAAAATGTTCAAACAATGATAATGAAAGCTACGAAAAAGTGAAAAAGTGCATGGAATGAGCAGACAAGGGAAAATGTTCCACGAGAATCACTCTTAGAAAAAGATTAAACAAACTGTCTGCTGACCGCAACAGAACAATTTGTAATGAAATTAAGCAAGTCAAGAGGCACTAGTCTAGTATCCTCTACCATTGATCGTAGAATATAATCAAAGAGAAATATTTTACATATAGTAACATCAAATCTAAAAATTCTACATGTTTAGAAATAATATTAGGAAATGTGGAAGAGCAAAGGCTGGTGAAGTGGTGGGGAGACATGCAGCTAGTTGACTAAGCAGGAGGAAAAATTAACTTAAAACTATTGATCATGCATGTTGCTTTCTAAAATTTCTATGTACTTTTAGAGCATGATTCATTTGGATATATATTTTTTTAATCATAATAAAAAATATAGATATAATTTTCTTTTCATTTCAATTCTCATTTGGTTGTAGGCCTTAAATTATTGACTGATTAATTAAATAAATAAATAAAAACAATTCATTAATATGCATCATTGTTTGTTTTCTCAACCCCAGACGCGTTTTGCTTCGTGACAGAGCCGAATAAATCGGCGAAGGAAAAAAAAAACTGCCGGTTTCCGTTGACCTCGTTACGTCCTCTTCCCGTTTCCGTTCTCCTCCTCTTCCCGCGCTCCTTCCCCTCTTCGCGAGTACCAATCCCGGCGCGAGATCACCTCCGATCGGCATTCCCTTCGCAGGATTCGTCGCAAGCAAGACAAGGACATTCTGAATCGGACGGGGGACTTGTCGCCATCTCCCCCTTCGTTTCATTTCGGTTCTTCAAATGTTTTTGAATCGCCTATTGATGCATAAAGGAGATTTTGTCGATTCCTCCTCGTTCTTCTTCATTTGAATCGGTTTGTTAAGGTTGAATGCACATCATTGTCGCAAGATCCAATTTTTATGTGGTCTTGTTTCGAAGTTGCAGCAGAGGTAGGGATTTGATCGACCTAGGGCGTGGGGTTTTGTTTTTTCTGGAATCCCACGAGAAGTTCGATCCAATGCTGAAGAGGCATTACTGGGAATATTGATTCTTGAATCAAGATGGGGAATGCGTGCATTGGGCCGAGCCTATCGAAAAATGGATTCTTCCAATCATTATCCGCTACTCTATGGCGTAGCCGAGCAAATCAGGACGCTCTTCCAGCTTCTGATAGCAAACCCTCCGGCGAGGCTTCCTCGATCTCGCCCTCGCCAATTACAGAACGCACCGAAGCGCCCCAACCGCTTAAGATCCATGAAGATGAGCCGAAGCCTGTAAAGGTCCGGGAAGTGGAAGCCAAGCGGGCACCTAGCAGATCGTCAACGGACCGACCCAAGAGGCCCACCCATGTCAAGAGAGTTTCCAGTGTCGCAGGGCTTCAGGCAGAATTCGTATTGAAGCGCCAAACTGAAAATTTGAAGGATCTTTACTGCTTAGGTAGGAAGCTCGGACAGGGACAATTTGGTACTACATATCTCTGCGTAGAGAAGACAACTGGTAAGGAGTTTGCTTGCAAGTCCATTTTGAAGAGAAAGTTGACGACGGAAGAGGATGTGGAGGATGTAAGGAGAGAAATCCAGATAATGCATCATTTGGCCGGCCATCCAAACGTCATTTCCATCAAGGAGGCTTATGAAGACGCAGTGGCTGTTCATGTTGTCATGGAGCTGTGTGCTGGGGGAGAGCTGTTTGACAGGATCATTCAGAAGGGGCATTACACAGAAAGAAAGGCAGCAGAGCTCGCAAGAGTCATCCTAGGTGTTGTAGAAGCTTGTCATTCAATGGGAGTCATGCATCGCGATTTGAAGCCGGAAAATTTTCTTTTTGTCAACCAAATGGAGGATTCACCTCTTAAGACCATTGATTTTGGATTATCCATTTTCTTCCGACCAGGTATCTTGTTCTTTAAGTTTTCTTCTTGTTAGTTTTGATATGCTTATGAATCTCGGGGTTCGTGTTTGCCTTTTTGTGCTTGTGATTTTGGTCTGAATTGCATATTATTTTTAATCATAAGCAGTTTTGCAGCATCTTTCATTTTGAATTTTCATGATGAAAATTAGGAATTATCTTAGACCATCAGGCATTTTAGTTGATTCATGAAACCTTGACTCGCATCTTGATTGTAGCACTAATCAGGAACTCATCAGCTACCCATAATTGACCATATAAGAATTTGATTCGGCATCCATGCGAATTTTGATGTTCTAAATCTTTTAAATATGGGGTTAGATCATTATATATTTAGAAGAATTGGTAATAAAGCATTTCATGTGAAATTCGAGTGTAACTGTTTCAAGTTTGGAATTAGACTTTCTGGCATCATAAATGTTGCCTCGGGTAAATACAATGGCACTAAGCAAAATAGAAATACTCTAACTCGACTGTTCATATTGTCATTATATTTTATTTGGGATTTATCTCAGCTTGAGTTACAGAGTTTTTACTGTTGTGCTTTCAAATGCATAAACTCATCTAACAACATCTAAATGAATCATACAATTTGAGTATCCTAGATAGCATGAAATTGTTTAAGTATGATTTATCTTGTAGAATGCATGATAACACAATGATACATTATTAATCTGCTCTAATTTCATGGAGATCTCATCTATGGAATTTTTTCTTCCAGTTCACTGATGAGCAAGTTCTCTATTTCAGGAGAGATATTCACGGATGTGGTTGGCAGTCCTTATTATGTTGCTCCTGAAGTCCTTAAAAAGCGTTATGGTCCTGAGGCCGATGTTTGGAGTGCTGGGGTTATCATTTATATTCTTCTTAGTGGTGTTCCACCATTTTGGGCTGGTGAAAATTCATCTCTAGTCTTATGAGTATATATTACCAAACTTATTCTGTTTGTATATTTACCATATATACATGAATTTGTCTATAATATTCTGCACCAATATCTTCTAAAATGAATATTACTTACAGAAACTGAGCAAGGTATATTTGAAGAGGTTTTACATGGCTCTCTTGATTTTCAGTCAGACCCATGGCCTAGCATCTCTGAAAGTGCCAAAGATCTTGTGAGACGAATGCTTATTAGGGACCCCAAGAGGCGATTGAATGTCCATGATGTTTTGCGTAAGTATTTATTGTTAGTTTTGATGCATTAATTTTTTATTTAAAATCGTCAACTTGTATTCAAGAGTGATTATTTGCATTTCTCTGTATGATCCTATTGTATCTATTGCATGTAAACCAACACATCCACATGAAAAACTCTTGTAGTCTGCCTAGCATGGTCAGCGTAGCTCTGTTGTTGGATCTTATTCTCGCTGTTTCATGATTAGCAATACATCCACACAGTTTTGTTATTCAGCTAGCATGGTAAATGCACCTTTGAGTCAAATTAAGCAAAGATGTCTGGTGATCATCTGTTAGATATTTCATCATATTAGATGGAGAGAATGTTGATGCTATGACAACTAGACCCTATTATAGGAACATTTCTATGATGAACTTAGTTTGCTCCTGGTTTCCTCTCAGGTCATCCATGGGTTCAGATAGACGGAGTGGCTCCTGATAAGCCTCTGGACTCTGCTGTCTTATCTCGACTGAAGCAATTCTCTGCAATGAACAAGCTGAAAAAGATAGCTATAAGAGTAAGCTTTGAAATTGTGGAAAATGTCCTACAATTTAATACTGCTAGGATGTTTTCTTATGAATGTTTCTGGGACAAATTAACTGAAGAAGTTATCATTTAGCTCTGAAAGATTACAGCATTTTCACCAATTTTGGCCATTTCATGCATATTTATGCATGTTACAAACATTACAGAGATGAATTTTCCAAATAGTTCCTATTCTCATCATTATGATTTCAAAAGTTCCAATATTTTTATGCTATGGTATGTTTTTCATCAAACTCTATTTTCTCCAAATCCTGTTATCCAAGATGAGCTTTTGTAGGTAATTGCTGAACAACTTTCAGAGGATGAAATTGCTGGCCTAAAGCAAATGTTTAAGATGATAGACACAGACAATAGTGGACAAATATCATTTGAAGAACTCAAGGCTGGTTTAGAAAGAGTTGGTACTAATCTAAAGGAATCGGAAATTTATGCACTTATGCAGGCTGTAAGTATTGAAAAAATGCAAGACTTTTCATGGTCTGTAGTGACAATCAGGATTCTGTTAAAGAAACATATTCCTTTCCTAATATCAGCCACAAATGCTGCATGTATCATGATCACCTCATTGTTTTGAGAATGCGTGTTGAATGCAGAACATATGATAAGATTCTGTTGAGTCTATTAACACAAAACTCTTTCTTATCAATTTTGTTTTTGTGTTTTTTGGTATTGGAAAATTTTAGGCAGATGTTGATAATAGTGGGACTATTGACTATGGCGAGTTTGTTGCTGCTACTTTGCATCTAAATAAGATAGAGAGGGAGGATCACTTGTTTGCTGCCTTCTCATATTTTGACAAAGATGGGAGTGGCTATATAACTCAAGATGAATTGCAACAAGCATGTGAAGAGTTTGGTATCAAAGATGTGAAGCTAGAGGATATGATCAGAGAAGTTGATCAAGATAATGTAAAGCTTATGGCATCTACTATTGTCTCTTGCTGATAAAAGCTACATTAAGAGAAGAAATTTCTCATTTTTTTCCTTTTCCTTTTTGCAGGATGGACGCATAGATTACAGTGAATTTGTCGCAATGATGCATAAAGGAGATGCTGGATTTGGCAAGAAAGGGATACAGGCTAGTTTCAGTATTGCTTTCCGAGCACATTAAATATTAGCTAACAAGGTAGTTTTGGATTATGTCACTCACACTTGGGTACGAGTGCTCAGATACTTCGTCCCATGTATTCGATACAATTACTCCTAAAGATATTTACATACGATCAATAGGAAAGTCAAGTATTCACTTGGAGTTTCAGCATTCTAAGTGTTTGTATCCAAAATGGGGAAATATGAAGAGTCTAGATACAGAGGACTCTGGATACTAAAGTTCTTATTCCTTTTGTAATTATCATCCACAGAGTTTAGGAACTGAGTCCCTATGTTGTTGTATCTTAAGGGTGCAAAATAGTTTGGATTTCATTACGATTTACAGTGTGCATTGATGCTTCTAGAATTGCAAAGTATGATCAAGTTGCATTTGAATTGTCCAAAAACCAAATTATTTTCTTTATTTATTTTAAGAACATGAAGGGGAGTCTTGGTATAACGGTAAAGTTATTGCATTGTGACCTAAAGATCACAAGTTCGAATCTTGGAAATAACCTTTTGTACGTATGACGGGAGCTTCGTGCATCGGGCTGTCTTTTTTTTTTTTTATTTTATTTTAAGAACATGATCATCAACAGGTCTCCTAATCTTGGTCTCATCACTTATCTCTTTGTTGGTAGCAAGCAACTGAGGTTTTTCCAGCCAATAGCTGTTAGTTTCAGTTTGTATCCAGAGAAACCAAATGAACATGTATTTGTTTATTCTCTCAGCATATTTATATTCGATTATTTTTCATTTTATTATTATTTTTAAAAATCTTAGTGTAGAAGATCACTAATTGTTTTGTTGCATTTTATTATTTCCTCCATTTACAATTTGAGAAGAAGTTGCCATAGAATGTTGTCCTCTTTGTGCATCAAACACAAAACTTACTCTTCTTCTTTGTAAAATTTTCTTCAGTATTTTTTTTAGAAAAAATAACTTAGACACTCAAAAGGTGGAAACGATAAAATTCACCTGCAGTCGACTATTTTGCTAAAACAAAATCCCCTGCCATTTCTTAGCAAAAATCAAGCAGAGGTTTTTTTTTTAAAATCAGTTTTATTTTGATTTCTTATCAAAGAGTATCTATTTTCTTGTTCAGTGTTCAGCCATATATAATTATCTGATTATCCTTTTAATGTTATTATCTCTTGTTTAAATTTTTAATCAAATTTATGAATCCGTTTGATATAGTAGTTACGAAATCATAATTATTAAATATATTATAATAGTTACGATTTTAAAATTGTTATAATATAAATAATGGGTTCTCTAATTTTTTTTCTCTTCTCTATATGTTTTTGAAATTTTGATGATGATATATTTATTTGGATGCAAAATATATAGAAAAATTTTATTTTGATCTGTATAGTTAATCTTAATAGACAATGTGAATTAAATTTTATTCACCTACTATTCATGTTTCTAAAAAAAAAATTAATTAATCAAAAAAAAAAATGGAACCGTCACATCAGCGGCCCCCTAGAGCCGGTCTCACGGATATGAAGGGAGGTAAATACAGGTAGGTGGAAAGTACATGGCGGAGACATTAACCCTAGGCAATGACACCCCGGAGATCGACCCCTGGACCTTTCAGTCACAGAACCATGCACTCCCCATCTGTGCTACGCCCTGGGGACAAAAAAAAAAAAAAATCAAACTTGGAAACGTTGAGTCTAGGGTGACCGATCCGGCCCTACGAAAATTTCTCACCGACCATCAGGATAAATCGAAAAGTGCTTGTAGTGAATAATACAGGAGCCTAGTATCGCATATCCCATTTGGAAAAAAAAAATATTATTTATATTTCTAACTATTATATATAATTATAATAGTTACAATTTTATACTTATACTTTTCATTTAAGTTTTAGCAAAAAATTATAAATAAAAAATAATAATGAAAATAATATGATAATTGTATCATTTTATAAAGCGAGCTGAACAGGTGGGACGCCCTTTATTATGTTTAACCTTCTTACTTCTATTAGCATTAAGAAAAATAGGAATGAAAAAAAACAGTCCACCAATATTTACACAAAATAATATAGTTTCTTAAATGTATAAATGGAAATTATTGCCAGAAAAGATGATAAATAATAAAAAAATATCGAACTTCAAATTTTTAATTGCATATGGAAAGAATCATATTGGATTACAACTGGATACAGTGCTTTCTCCGAGTGAACTACGGCTGGCTGCAGAATGAAGACAATACAACATGATATGCAGCTATGATCAAATTCCAAAAATTTAAGTTCATATTTAATAGCCCATAATTAAGTCCTACAGGACAGCTGCTTACTTTCTTACCCATAACTCGTCCACTTCTCAAATTATTTGGCTTGTTCCTCAAAAGACATCCAAAACAATTAGTCACTTAGTGTATCAAAGAAGACACCGGACAATCATGAGAGGAGTAATCCAAATTAAAATTATAAATTAAATAAAATTTATCTATTAAGTTGATCTAAACTGATAATCAGACATCAAATCAGACATTAAGCAAGAAGAAACTATTTAGTAGGACTAAATTGGCTGAAAAACTAGACATCAAGTAGGAAATTAACTGAAAAAATAGACTATACTGTGGAATGTATAGTTCATTTGCTTGTGTAAATTTTAACTCAATCGGTCAGACATTCAACGCGCACAAATCATACTCACACACAAATTAATTTAGTTCAATACAATCCGAACCCTAAACTTGCATATCCCACGTACCCATACATGAAAGACTTAATCTCTCCTCATATATCTATTAACATCATCAATATATGTGCAACAATATAAACCAACAATAATACCTTAAAACTTTTAATATAAGACTAAACTCATATACAAAATAATCTCCTTCATCCTTGTCCATTCACATTTCTCCTTTCCATTCACATTTCTCTTTCGTCCATTTCCATTCACATTTCTACCATTATTAATATGAATAAGAAGGAAATCTTTTGAGACCATTATCTGGAATTTGACTTTGTATCAAAACAAAAATGACGACAATCAATACAAAAAGAACATTTCCTTTACAAATATGCAAACACAATTCATCCCCCACTGTGAAAGAACAGTTTTATTATCTACACAACGGAGGGGGCAGGTGCATCATTTTTTTTTACCTTAAATCTTATTCCATTCTGTCTATTGGCAGGTGGCAAAGTTAGATCGTTGACCCAACACCCCAAGCAAATTGCATCCCATTTCGAATAATTTACCTGCATTGAATCATTGCAAACACGTCTTAATTAGTCTAAACTGCATAATTGACAAGACAGCATTATAGAAAAAGTATCTATTCACCAACTCGATTGAAATGCTAATGCCATTTTCATGAGAAGTTAAAATGTCAGTTTGAAGCAAAAAAAAAAATCAAACTTGGGTGTGTTTTATAAAGCCACCAAAAGAATAAAAATTTATATATTCTAAAACATTGGAGGTGACAAATCAACAAACGCTACGCAAACAATGTAACGTGATCATGATGAACCATGGTTGAATTGGTCAAGACCTAATACTCATCTTTCACATCTGTTAACATCCACAAATCACTTTTATGTGGAAAAGAATACAACAAAAGGAAGAAAGCAAAGAGGCGATTTGCAAGAAAGAAAAGTATTCCTTCACCACAAAGCAAAAACTCCACCGACAACTCACACCGGCGACTGATATATATATATATATATATATATATATATATATATATATATATATATGCCTTCGAAAATTATAAAGCAGCGAATTAATGCAGACCACATTCTACGGACCACTGGCAAGAATAATTAAACTACAAATCTTAAAGACTACAACTTATTTAATTTACGATAAACTGTAGTGAATTGAAATGCAGTAAAAATTGTATAAAAAAGGAATCTTGCAGGAATGCGCACCGGCCGCAGTCGCCGGAAAGCATCACCAGCAATCACCTTGCACAGACAGGTAAGAATAAGAGGAGCACAGTAGTTACCTCTTCTGAGTTTGGTTTTGAGCTTGGACTTGGATTTGACCTGGGCGAGCTCGGCCTTGCGGGCGGCGGGGGAAAGGGGTGTGGCTGGTGGCGTCTCGTCTGGTGGGAAGAGGACTGCATCAATGCCCTGCACGGAGATGCGGCCGTCGGTGTAGATGTCCGGGTCAAATAAGTAGGCTGAGCCCTCGCCAGAGCCGAATTTGACGGAGCCGTCAGCCTCGCGCGCCACCACCTTGTGTGGCAGCCGCAGAGTGTCGTAGCGCACTTTCCCGAACCTTCGCACAGCGTTGTACATACTCTCCTCCGTCTGGTACTCCGGGATGAGGTGGTAGTACATAATGGCCTCCGGTGCGCCAGGCTCGCTGAGCTGGTCCGCCGTCAACCTCCCCATGGCGTCGTCGCTCGGCGCCAGTACAGTCAGCACGTAGCCCTCCGACACTAACCGGCCCATCTCGACAGCGAGCGACGTAAGATTAACCAGGATGTCGGCGAACTCGTTGTAGCCACCGTAAAGGAGGAGTGTCTGGATGAAGTCCTTCACCTGGCTCTCTCCATCGAACCAATGCTTCCCGGATCCGGGGCCAGGCGCGGGGGCAGGCGCCAGCGAAGGACCAGGGGCTAGAGCGTCGTAGATAGGGAGCACTGGTGGGGCACCAGGGGGGACCGGCGGCGCCGGCTTTTTGAGGCGATGGGTGCGCGGGTCAACCTCCGGCGAACCGGTAGGAAGCACAGCAGAAATGGCAGCAAGGCTCCGCCGACGATTGAAGTCCTCCTGCACGGATCTAGGCACCAGCAACCGCTCGATTCCATGGATCACACCATCGGGGCGAATCACCGCGTCCGGGTGCGCCACGGCCGCAAGGCCGACCTTATTATCCTCCAAGTGAAGGTGATCCCCGGCAAGGGTGGGGTGGCGGGCCTGAGGCCAGACTCCGGAAGCAATACGGGAGGGGACAACGTGGTAGAGAAGCAGTGCCTGCAAGGAGCGGAGATTCCGGGGCTCCAGGAGGAAGCGCTTGAACTCAGGGTCCAGATCGCGCTCGAGTGCCTCGTTTCTGGGGGCAAAGATAGTGAGGTTATGGCGGCCAACGGCGGCTTCGAGGGACGGGAGAAGGAGGGCCTTCTCCACCAGCTCCGCCAGTTCAGTGTAGCGTGAATCGAGAAGGGCAACGAGGACGGAATTGGAGTTAATCTGCCCGGTAGAATTCGACACGCCGGCCAATGTGACGGCAGAGGAGTCAGATCCAGGCGATGCTGGCGACGAAGACGAGGAGGTCGGTGCAGAGACAGCAACGGCAACGGCAACGACAGACATGACGTAAAGTAGCAGCAGCTCAGTAGCACCTCCAACGGAGGGGCGATCCATGGCGGCGACGACGGCGGAGTAGATCTCTAAGAAACCCCCCTTATCGCCGATTTCTTTCCCTTCCGATTACTGACGGGACAGAGGAGAGGCAGAAGAGAAGAGGGAGGTGAAGAAGTCTGTGCGACGATGGGTAGAAAGTAGAACTTACTGGGATGCCATGAACACGTGGCGTGACGAACGCAACGTAACAGGCTGGTGATAGCGGGACCCTTCGGCTGCGCAACAAAAACTGGTCTACTGCGTTGAGGTAAATAAACTCATCGCCATAAGTATTGAAAAGACCAATATGCCCTCACTATTATTGCTATCTGCTCTGTTTGCAACGCACTTTAAAGAGTAAATTGACTCGTTCACTTAAAAAAAAAGGACCGGCCACCCGTGAACGAATGGAAGACGAGCTGTCGTCGTCGCCGTCGCTTGAAGCTCGAAGCCAACCGGAATCTCCACCTGCCGTCTCAAGCGTTTGCTTGTTTTTGTGCGAAGACTCTTATTCTTTTTTATTTTTGTTAAATAAAAGTATTTTAAATTAATTGTTTTAATAAATAGGTAAAAAAAGAGTTTCTTTATTTTTGGAATCAATTAAATTCCATGAGAAAAAAACGTGTGTGGGCATAAATCATAATTGTACGGGAAGCGTATGAAGAGGGCGGTGAGCTAGTGAATGAGCACGACGCTTTAACCGCCGAGGGAAGCCGCGGTGTTCGTCTGCCGTTTTTAATTCTCGTTGGGGGCCCACGGCCGAAACCAGAAGGGGACTTCGTGAGTGGGTGCGGGATTAGGTGATATTACCATTTAAATTCTTTCCCTGCTGCCCCTGTTGTATTCGAATACAATTTCTACCCATCCAACGGCAGGCCCATCTTAGTGAAGGCTGATAAGTGACCGTGGAAAACGTAGAGTCATTAATTGGGCTGTGACGAGTGGAAAACCTACCGAAATTAATTGGGCTGTTAGGAGTACGGAGGCTCGGTCTCGGTTGCTCTACCTCTCCCCGGGTTGCTTTGGCTTTAAATATGATATTTCCTCACGGTCTGACACAGACGATAAGATATATGATATTTTGATATAATGATTAGAAATTAATTTTTAGAAATTAACGATTTAAGATTTATTTTATCATGCATCTAATATTTGTGTATATACATGTACCTTCCTTCATATTAATGGAACAAATATTAAAAAAAATCTTTAATATAACGGATCTATTTTTTTTTAATATGTTATTTTGAAATAATAATAAATATGAGGAGCGAGATGTCTTATTATTTCAAAATAATAATATAGTATTCCTAGTCCCTAGACTCCTTACTAATAAAGTCAGCTACTTATTTTTTTACTGCAACTCTTTTTGTCAACTTATCTCATGCATACTAATTTATCTAATTATTATTATTTTTTAAATAAAAATAATTAAAATAAAATATAATTCCTCTTAAATTTAACGTATTTAAATTAAAATATAATATATTTTATATCAAATTTAACATGATTTTTTTCATCTGACTAATCAATTGGTATGAATCATTTGACTCAATCGATTTAATCTAATCCAATCGATTGATATTACTCACAATCGATTGGTTAGGCGAAAAAAGAGTCATGTTCAATTGGATAAAAAATATACTTAATTCTAATTAAATGATGTTAAATTTAAAAGGAATTGTAGCCTGTTTTGAACCTTTTGTATCAATAAAAAATAATGAAGACTTATGTTCCCTCACAACAAACCAATCAATTTCTGATTGATTTTTAATCAATCGGAGCTGCGCAATTGATAAAAAATATATTAGATTCTAGTTAAATGATGTAGAATTTAAAAGGAATTATATCTCATTTTAGATTTATTGTACCTAAAAAATAAGAACAATTGGGTAAATAAGTATATATTAGGAAGTTAAAGGGAGTTAGAGTAAAGAAAAGTTTACATGTAAGGAATGGGAAAAAAAAAATTCTAACCCAAGTAGAAAGTTGCGTTTTCTATTAGGGGTTTTAAGACAATTTGCTATTTTTTAAAATAACTAAATTATATTAAATGTGTATTTTGTAGCATCCACATATTTGATCCGTATATTAATATTATTTTTAAATTCTTGTATCTAGGTTTCGATCTGATTTGATTAAGACAATAAATGAATCGAATGTTCATGAATAAATTTGATATTCAACTTGATAAAAATTTATTTATATTCGTTCAATACAAATAAAATAGATTAAATAAATAAGTTTGAACAACTCATTAAACTAAACAAATAAATTAAAACACATTTATGTATGTTAAATTGGTTAATGTTTGTGAACAACGAACAATATTCACAAATCATATTCATTAATAAAACTCTTATTAACATACTAAATAACAAAGAAATTTAAAAATAAACAAATAAATTTAAATTATCAAGTTCAATAATTAATCAAACAAGTTTCAATTGAGAACTTGAAACCTCTAAACAAAATAATCAAATAACTTTGAATTGAGAGCTCGATAGTATCTAAACGAATCAAATTCAAACTCATAAAAAAATAAATCAAGTCAAATTTGAATAGTAATTTCAATGATTTAATTTAATTCCATTAATTTATCAATAAACTTGAACACTCTGAAATTTAATTCAACCTAACTTATTTAGAACCTTAAGTCAGACTAACATGGAGTGCGCAGCCTTCCCTTTTAATTCACTCATCCAAAAGTAAATTTTGACGCAACAATCAGTGTCATTAGTAGTTCGAGCACCAATATACCCGGCAAGATAATCAAACCCTAGTTGAATGAGTTAATCACCGTCTCTTGTCGATACGCTGTGCCCAATGGGGTGATCCTTACCTGACGTTGGCTTCTTGCAAGGTTGGATAAGGGAGTGCAAAATATAGATAAAATCGAATCAACCAATTCAATTAGATTTATTCAAAAAAAAATAATTAATTAATTCGTCTCAATTTTCAAACTCAAAAATCACTTAAATCGAACCAAAAATCAATTAAAATTTGTTCGGTTTTAATCTAATTTGTTCGATTTTTGATTTAAAGGTTCTGTTATTAACATATTGCTCGCCTGGGATATATGTTCAAGTTTTGGTGACCTACAGCAGTAGTTTTCAGAAACTCCTGAGGTCGTCTACGTTGGGATTTTCAAAACAGATGACTGAATTAGCTGCTGTCAGAGAAACAGATTTCAATTAACTCAATTCAGATAGCTAAAGCTAATAAAATGAGTTCAGATAACCAAATCCAATTGAAATTGATTTAGATCACTGTAGTAGTAACTGCCAAACTGCTGCAAGTTAATAATCAAAGCAGCAACACAAAATTCAGTTGAACCTTTTAATTTAGATCACTGAACCTGCTGCTAGTTTAGATGCAGCACCATCTGAAAACACCGCCAAAATCTACTGAGAATCCAATATTGTCACATCGCCATCGCCGAAAATCTATCAACACCGTGGCATGCCCATTTGGAATCCAGTATCAGAAACATAGTCAGTCTCAGTTTAGAAGCCAGAAAATGAATTCATAAATTAAGTTCCGGTTTTTGTTTCACTCTGAAGTTGCCATGAAGTCTTTTAGTCTGAAGCCGTCATAAATTTAACAACGAATCAAGTTTCAGAACTAGAATCAAATTTCCAAAATTGAATGAAGTTTCAGAAAAATAACTCCGAATCAATTCAGAAATAAACAGGTATAACAAAGTGAAATTAAGGCCATAGATCACTTAGAATTTGATATCAAAGCTGATAACTGCAGGTTCATGATACATGGGCCTGGAACAAAAAGCAGTTAACATATTGTTAGATCAGTATCTATCTGATACATATGGTATGTCATTTGTTAAGCTACAATACTACGGCTATTTCATTTGTTAGAATGGAATAAAAGTCCATAATACAAATTTAAGTTAAGGGTACCAGCACCATACATAAAGACAGATCATGATACAAGTTATTTTCACAGACAATTACCAACTGTTATTGTTTTCTTATAAAAAAAGTGCTACTGGTTTGCAAATTTGAATATGAGAAGTATAAGAGGCTGAAACTATACAACATGAGAAGCACTAGGAAAAACTCATCTGAAAAGTACATGCAGTAGGAGGAGATTCTGTAGTAATTAAGACCTGGTGAGGCACTTGGTGTCAATGTTGGTGATGCTTCAAAATGCTACTCATCTACACATCTGCATAAAATAAATCAAAATGAACTGATATTTATGCTAACCAGTAACACTTCCACGCACATTCATCTATTCTACATTTATGTTTTCAGTTCTTAATTCTGATCATAGGTTTGCAGGTACAATTTTTTTGCTTTTTCAACACAAAAATGCAGCTGATAATGTGGTCCCAAAACACCAGGTTGGAGTGCTTATACATTTCAGTTAAGAAAATAATCCAAAACATATCAAAGCAAACACTTCCCAATAACTGGTTCAAACTGAGTTAATGATACACAAACATTTAAGAAATTATATCTACACGTCCATCATCCGCACATACTTAGCTCAATTATAAATATGCCTGCTTTACTGTTACAGCATTCCGCACATCATCTGCTAATGAACATCATTAACCAAGAAGAACGGAAGTAAGTTGTGCACATATCAGTCTTAAAATAGAACTTTTCATTGATAATTGAACACAATCTGGAAGTTCATAACTTTTCCATATTATAATTTGGTTCTTCAACATATTCATAAAAATTTCATTTCCAGACTTGAACACTGTGAGTTCCTGCAACTAAATAGGAACGAAATAAAATCTTCTTAGGTTTAAAACACCAACTAGTAAAAAGGCTCTTAGTTGAGCTGTTTTCTCTGTCCAATGTTGCATTTATTCCATCAATTTGTTGTATTATTGTTTCCCTTATCTCCACTGCAACAGTAGTAGTGTGGTAACTTAACTCGCCCACAACTCCTGCAAAGGTACATAATCACTCGCATTCAGTGGAAAAAAATGACAATATATTGAAACTCAAACAAAATCACCATTGGTCATCCTGAAAGAAATAAATCCACATTAGCACCGATTTCCCTGTCTGGGTAAAAATAGCACATACAAAATGCATGACAAGAAGTAAAATAACCACGAATATTTCAACTTGGAAACAAAACAAGCAGTCAGAACCCATCAACAAAAATTAATCATAAGATTTACAGATTGTTAACATAATCCATAATTGATGTAATCTTCATAGTATAACAAAACAAAAAGTTTGGCAGAGTCTTTGAACTGTAATTAACATGCTGCCCCTCCAAGCTATCAAGAGATACTCCCATCAGCTTTAGGGATGCTTTCTAATAGACAAAAGTAACAAAAAAGAAAAATTCAAGGCGTTGAAAAGTCAAATTTTTCTTAGTATTCCTAAGGGTGCGTTTGGTTCAAGTCATCATTTATAACCTTGGTTATGTGATTACTTAGTAATCACATAACCAAGGTTATAGGGAATACAACATAACCTAATATTGTTTGGTTCAATCCTAGATAATGTAATAAAAATTTGTTTGGTTGGAGGTTTTAGTGTATCACCTAATTCAACATTTACTTTAATACCCTGAATAGATATTTTTATAGTTAAATTAATTTAATATTTGATTAATGTTTTTAAAATAAAATAAATTAAATTATTAATATTAATATTTAGTTATCTTCCCCAAACTAAACTAAACGGCCAAGAATAAGGCATCGACGGATCACTTCCAATTCCAAACACAGCTTAGGAAGAGGATTTCAGCAATGGAAATAAGTAGCAAAAATCGTCGATTTCTTTTCACAAGCATTTTTGTTTTTTTGGGTAAGGTGTCGATTTCATCTCCTACAATGGAAAGATGAAAAAGTGAAGAAGGCGGCGGCAGCGAGATCTGCTTCGATGAAGAAGGCGGAAGGACAACTCTGCAGCGGCAACAAGATCTGCTTCGAGATCTTCTTCTATAATATATATAGATTGCGTCGTCGGTGACAGCGAGATCTGCTTCGATGAAGAAGGCGAAGAAGGCTGATTGTGTTGGCAGCGAGATCTGCAGCGAGATCTGCTTTGAGATCTTCTTCTATAATATATATAGATTGTGTCGGCGGCGGCAGCGAGATCTGCTTCGATGAAGAAGGCGGAGAAGTCTGTCGCCGTTGGTTCGAAGAAAACAAAGTGGGAGACGAAGCCGAAGTCTGCCGCCGCCGGTTTATCGCCGCTGCTCTAGGCTTTGCCCCAAAAAAGAAGAAAAGTGTCGAGATAAACAGCGAAGAAGGAAGGTTATATTTGAGAAAATAATTTACTTAACCCCGGAATCGTCCAAAACCTTACGATTTGGAGGTTTTTTGATTCCGGGATATAACCCCTTTTTGCTGATGTGGCAGGAATCAAATATAACTTTGGAATCATTCATCACCTAAACCAAACAAGGTTAAATAATATAACCTTGATTGGATAACCAAGGTTATGAAAAATAACCCTGAACCAAACATGCCCTAAGAGTTACCTCATTAGAGTTACTGAATCGAAAAATAGTAACTTGCATCTATAATTGCTAAATTCATGAAAATGTGTTAATAACATAACACAAATGATCTTACTTGCAACGAACGATCACAGGAACAGGTTTTAGGGCCTTGGGTCCATTCCGAAGTCCTCTTTTATGAGGAGAAACCTGTTTGCAAACAACATAGTTAGAGGTTGCCTTACGCCTTATGATTTCAGATTGAGAAAGTACAACGAAGCAACCAAATTGTTGAAGTCCACAACAAAAAAGAATCAACATAAAAAAGGAGTCTCGAAAGCTAGCTAAAAACATCAAAATAAACTGAAAATTTTCCTGAAAGATAAAGAAATACCTCGTTTATCAAGTAATTGCCACTTAAATGTTTTATTTTCCTAAACTTGGCATCAAACAGATAATTATAAAGTGAGTCATTAGCAACAGTAGACACACATAAATAAACCCATAAAACTCAATAAATCAGAAAAGACTAATCGATCAAATGTGGAGAGCAAGAAGACGGATAACAAAGTAAGAGGAGAGAAAAGAGACTGCACCTTTTTTTTTGGGACGGCCATGAGCTCCATGGAGCTAGGAGAAGAAAAACCAGGGAGAGGCCCCGCCCCCACTGACGATTCCGGAATGAGAAGCCTGTCGAATGACACGGAAGGAAGAAAAGGGCGAGGTACACGAGCGAGATGGGACGACGCCCGCCGAAGCAACCCTGTCGCCGCCGTCATAGACATTGCTGGCCAGATCGTTAGGGTTTATCTTCCGGGACGAAGAAGACCGCCTGTGATGATGGGTAGAACCTAAAATTAATCACCCAATACAAATGACGCCCGTGGAGTTGGTAAAAATTAAGCTCAACATCTTGTTGATAATGATAACCTGGCCTATTTATCGAGCCCAGGCCCGGGCCCAAGGATAGTAGGGCTAAGCCTGGCGTTACTCTAGGAAACCAAGCCCAAATAACATTTTATTGTATGGCAAATTTTCCAAAACGCACTTGAATATTGGTATAAAGTTTTGGACAATTATATAATAATGATAATAATTATTATTATTATTATCAATTAAAAAAACAAGTAGGATAAAAAAATACAATAAATGAATAAACAAACATTACCATTATCTCAATAACTTCCCATCCTAACCACTAACTTGTGAGTATTAATCTATTAAATCTATATATGCATGAACACCTAAATTTTTTTTCCATTTTAATTTTTTTTCTTAATATTATAATCTAACATCTAAACATAAAGGTAAAATCTTAAATAGTATACTAGTAAGTAAAAAAATATAAAAATATTACGATCGAATGATATTCACATATCTTCACAATAGTATGATATTATTCACTTTGGGTCTAAACTCTCATAACTTTGTTCTTGGACTCTACCCAAAATGTCTCATGCCAATGGAGATATCTTATATTTTTTTAAACTCATGATCTTTTCGATATCGAACATCCAATCACCTTAACCTGCTCTAGGTCTACCCACAACTTCGTTCAAAGATATCTCACACGAGATATGGTCTAGATGGCTCTGATACCATTTGTTGTGATCGAAAGATGTTCACATATCTCTACAATAGCATGATATTATTCATTTTGGGCTTAAGCTCTCATGACTTTACTGCTGGGCTCTATCTAAAAGGTTTTATGCCAATGGAAATATCTTATATTTTTTTAAACCCCTATGATCTTTTCTAAATATTTCCAATATAGGACTTTGATTAAACAAAAAAATAATAATAAAAAAACTTTTGTTACATTGGGCACATATACACACTAGGACGGAGACGCACCCTAATGGCTGGGGTGGGCTCCGGCCAGACTTGTTTTTTTTTTTTAAGTTAGTGGTACGAATTGGATTTTATTTTTTATAGGACTTAACTCCTAGGTAAATTATTTTGATCTTCAACTTTTTATAATTTTTTTTAACCTGTTAACTTTCTTTTTGTCCAATAAAATATAGGAAACTCAAATAATCGATCACTTTTCTCTCTTTCTATCATCAACTAAAACTCGATAGCAATTTCTTATCATGAAACATTGCGCTCTGCTAGTGCAATCTCAGAATTAATTGAGAATTTTTGCTTTTCATACCATAAAATTCACTTTGATATCAAGTTTAGGATGTAAAGCATGAACCAATTTGAAACATGAAGCCCTAGCCCGTGGCTCCATTTTTATTGTGTTGTCCTTCGATTTTTCAAGGTATTTGGTAATTTAATTTATTAGATCAATCAACCCAAAATCAATAGATTTTCCTGTACACATAGGCAACCAACATAACTTTTATATTTTACTTATTAATTAAGAATCTTAACATTTTAATAATTAATTTTGATGAAATCTAAAATTAAATCATATTAATGTCCTTTTTTTTCTCTTTTCACACTGGAAATAATTTTAAGACTTATTAATAATTTTCTATAATTATTTTTTATATAAAAAATTTGCACAATCATGATTCTCTTTAGTCCCATATCTTAGAATTGACAATACTATAAGCGGAAAAATTTCTATAAATACCTTGGGTTGACAACATTAGCAAGTGTATATTTCTTAGCCTTTTGGTTAAGATGAAGTTTAGTATATGTTATTATCAATTTAATATTTAATATAATAAATTAATTTAATTTACACATATTTATATAATATATTATCAGTTTAATACGTTGCTAAACTACTTCCCCTCCTTAGCTTGGGTGTTCAATATCACCTCCCTCTCTTCACTTACTAGAAAGTAGGCCTAGAATCAAGACTATGATTCGCCCTTTCTTAGAATGAAGTGATGAATGCAGGTCAGGGATTGAACATAGATAGCGAGGACAAGTGAGTAGTTAGTACACTTCAAGCTATTAAAGTAAAGTCAAATAGATTTTGAAAGAGAAAGTTAGAGCGGCTCCTACTAAGGTTGTGTTCACTTATAGGATAGGCGTAGGAGATCAGATATGGTGCTTTGGATTGAATGATAGTTGTAAATCCTTTTCAGTGTGAATGTTTTGATTCATAGATCAGCTTTGGGCTCCACTGTATAGTAAACACCTCTTGGCATCGCACTCCCGTATCAAGAACACCACTTCGGTTCTAGACTAGCCAGACCCACCCTTAACATGAGACTAAAGGAATAGAGGATAGCACATAACATTGTAGACCAACACTAATGAGTCAAATGTGCTAAGGAAAGACCTTTAAAAAAAAAAAGGCTCTCACCAACAGTAGTCCTAGCTTCTTGAACACTCAATGGCTTGATGACTTTAGGCACTCATCCACAACTCCTTATAGTTTCACCTTTGACCAAAAAACTTCAATAGCCCATCCATAAATAGAACAAGACCTATATCCCATAAGTCGTCTCAATCTTTCTCTCTCTTTATCCTACTAGTGTAGTGTCAACTCGCCTTTACTTTATAACTCGCTAAGAGGTTCGTTAGTCAACTCGCTACTAATGAGTTTAGTTAGGTATAGAAGGACGGGACCCTCATAAAGACGACACATGATAAGCCCTCCACCCCTAGCCTCTGTGATCCGCCTACTTAACTCAATCCCAGCAAAGGACTAGACTACGTGAGGCTTGACTGACTCTCCTTGTTTAGAAGGAACCCTTTTCCTACCCCCTCTCCTTCTAGATTACCATACGAGAATATCAGTATAGTTCGATTCGCCTCACTAAACAAAAGGAGAAAAGCAGAAAAGGATGAGGTCAGGATTGTAGGGAAAGACATAATGCTAAGATCAAATACTCTTCTCGGATTTTGAAATTCTAAATCTATTATCGCTTGAGTCTCGTGCCCCATATAGAGTTGAATATGCTCCTATTCTTGGGAATGGAAAGAGGCAACTTGGGAGAGACTCTTAACTAATAGTAGCGGGTGCTACACCCATAGTGAGTTCAGGAAAGAATCTTCCTTATGAGTTTGTACCGACACGGGAGACGACATTCCCGATAGGCTCAAAATACAGATAGGGGTAGGGGTAGGGTTAAAGTGAATGGCGCAT
Source organism: Zingiber officinale (assembly GCF_018446385.1). Classification (NCBI taxonomy): domain Eukaryota; kingdom Viridiplantae; phylum Streptophyta; class Magnoliopsida; order Zingiberales; family Zingiberaceae; genus Zingiber; species Zingiber officinale. Next base: position 148,648,639 of record NC_055987.1, on the reverse strand, counting down.
GTCATCACGTAATATTGTAATCTGTTCTGATTCTTTTGTAGTGTGTTTTTTTGAATCTTTGGAGTATAAATTGCCAGAGCTGTAGTTGTGAGTTAACTTTGTATCTTTCCTAGAATGAATACCCGAATTAAGGGAGTCTACCAGGAATCATATCAACTATGGAGCTATCTTTAAGTATGAGGTTTTCTCTTGTTGGAGCTATCTTTAAATAAGGAGTTGTAGGAGTCCCCCTTCCTATCCCTTCTCACGAACTACTCGCAAAAAGAAAGAAAAGAATGAGTCTTCGTTCCTATCCCTATGGTCTACTCCTATCCTCTCTGAACCTCTCCAGGGCACCTACTATTATATTTAATTTTCCCCTACCTTAGATTGAGATTCGTACGGGAGCCAAGAGCCCTATTCAACGATATCTCGTCTCCCTCACTATCGCAAGAGTCATCTAATGAGTTCAATCGTCTCATCGAATATTTTCTCACTCAGAGCAATAAAGTGAGCACTTAACGTCCCTTTGGTGTCTTAGGGTATATGTCACGCCCCAGAGGAGTCTCTGTCAGACAAAAACCCGACAGCACCTTCCCTGTACGGGTGACAATCTGAAGCAATAAATACACACAATGCATCTATATAACCATCAACCCACATGACTAGAACATACATAAAATATAAACAACATAACACACAATTAATAACAGCTCACACGGCTGGAAATATGCACAGCGGAAAACATAAAATAATACGAACGTAAGCCCAACAATGGCACTAACAAAAGTACCTGCAATCACCAGACTTGACTCCAAAAATTCACATCGACTTATTGAAAAACAAAAAATTCACAAAATCAACATACCACCCAAAGGATAACAAAACCCAAAAAGAAATTATCCTCGAGTGTGACGTAGGTCCCAGGACTGGCAACCGACATCTCTCCAAGCATCCATGACTCATCTACCTGTTACCTGACGAAAGAAAATCATTTTGTGGGGTGGTGAGTATTGGAACTCAGCGGGTAAAAAAAGATAGTGCATGAACATTATACACAAATAGAAAGTAAGCCAAGAGTATACAGTCTGATAAGAGAATAGTAGATACTAAAAGAAAACCACAATAAATGCTCATACATGAAACCATATCATAGGCTAGGTATAGAAGGTCATAAATGATACTAATATGCTTCAGTACTGCTCATAACTACAGAAGTATTAAGCAATGTATATACAAACTTTCAGTGAATAAACCAATGTCTAAATATCTACAATGAGAGTATATCTCAACATAAGTAAGCATATCAGCATAAGAAACAACAGTAGTATAAACTAGCAACAACAGCATAAGCTAATAACATTATCAGCAGATATAATGATAACAGCGTATGCACGAATGGTCACCCGACCCACCTCTCTGCACCACAACCCCTGTATGGTCGAGAGGCCGGATCGATGACAACTGTACCACCCAAAGCCGTCACTCCTCTCGAGTGACCGGATGGACAGGTGCTAAGTAGCTAATTAGCTACACAGCGAAGGGGGTCCCTGCTGCTCGCAACTCCAGCTACCACCAATTGCAAGTGGTCGAGTGCGGCACGACGGGACAAGCGGCATCAACTCCAACTACCACTCTGTCGAGTGGCCGAGGATGCGGCCCTAGTCAACGACTCTCTCGACCGCAAGAGAGAATTGGTCGTTGACATGTCTGCCATGATATTATGCACCAAATGCAACAATCATCATATATATCTATATAAATAAGAATCAGGTATGCTACAGGAAGCCAGCATGCTCAATACAAAACATAACTAAACAACAATCAAAATATGCAAACATGGTATCTAGTATCTGCTAAATATCATAGATGACAACAAGAGACTGTATGGATATAGAAACGAATGACTCAAAGGTTTAAGTGGAAGTATCAAGCGCAAGTAAATAAGAGTGGAGTCAAGGTAAAACAGTCCTTATTCCACTACAAAAAAAATACAATTTTGGGGACAAACGTTTGGAACGAAAAAAATTCGTCCCAAAATTGGAACAAATTTCGGGTCGAAAATAAATTTCGACCCAAATAACCAACAAAACTTGCAACAAAAAAGTTTCGTTTCAAGTTTGCAACATAAAATAATTCGTTGCTAAATTCGTCCCCAAATCTGGAACGAAAAAAGAATTTGTCCCAAATTTAGGAACAAATACTGGATTCGTCCCAAATTTGGGAACGAATCGAAGATTCATCCCAAATTCTGGGACAAATCTAGGATTCGTCCCAAAATTTGGGACGAATCTAGAATTCGTCCCAAACCTAAAATTATTTATAAATAATTAAAATGAAACACGTAATGCTTAAATATGGACCTAGAGACCTCGGAATTTGATGAAACAAGTTTCTATGCATTCGTATCGTTGAGCTGATCGTAAATACGTCATCATCCATAATTTTTAAATATTATTTTCAGTGATTTGAATTTTTAACACCAAATTAGGTCAAATTGGGATTAAAAAATTCCAAATATATATATATTTGGTAAAAAATATTTTTATTGATATATTTATGATCATGACAATGAGAGCACATAGAAACTTGTTTCATCAAATTCCGATATCTCTAGGTCCGTATTTAAGCCGTCCAAGTTTGTTTATTTTAAAAAAAAATGATTAAATTTTTGGGACGAATCTCTGGATTCGTCCCAAAATTTGGGACGAATCCAGAATTCGTCCCAAACCTAAAATTATTTTTAAATAATTAAAATGAAACACGTAAGGCTTAAATATGGACCTATAGACCTCGGAATTTGATGAAACAAGTTTCTATACATTCGTATCGTTGAGCTGATCGTAAATACGTCATCATCCATAATTTTTAAATATTATTTTCAGTGATTTGAATTTTTAACACCAAATTAGGTCAAATTGGGATTAAAAAATTCCAAATATATATATATTTGGTAAAAAATATTTTTATTGATAGATTTATGATCATGAAAATGAGACGAGCATATAGAAACTTGTTTCATCAAATTCCGATGTCTCTAGGTCCGTATTTAAGCCGTCCAAGTTTATTTATTTTAAAAAAAAATGATTAAATTTTTGGGACGAATCTCTGGATTCGTCCCAAAATTTGGGACGAATCCAGAGATTCGTCCCAAACTTTGGGACGAATTCTTGGATTCGTCCCAAAATTTGGGACGAATCCAGAATTCGTCCCAAACCTAAAATTATTTTTGAATAATTAAAATGAAACACGTAAGGCTTAAATATGGACTTAGAGATCTCGAAATTTGATGAAATAAGTTTCTATGCATTTGTATTGTTGAGCTGATCGTAAATACGTCATCATCCATAATTTTTAATTATTATTTTCAGTAATTTGAATTTTTAACACCAAATTAGGTCAAATTGGGATTAAAAAATTCCAAATATATATATATTTGGTAAAAAATATTTTTATTGATAGATTTATGATCATGATAATGAGACGAGCACATAGAAACTTGTTTCATCAAATTCTGATTTCTCTATGTAGATATTTTTTAAAACATCTATAGATTGATACTAACTAAAAATGTGTTGTGTACTGAACGTTTGTAAATTAGTGTCCGAAAGCTTAAATAAGGACCTACAGATCTCGGAATTTGATGAAACAAGTTTCTATGCATCCGTATCATTGAACTGATCGTAAATACGTCATCATCCATAATTTTTAAATATTATTTTCAGTGATTTAAATTTTTAACACGAAATTAGGTCAAATTGGGATTAAAAAATTCCAAATATATATATATTTGGTAAAAAATATTTTTATTGATAGATTTATGATTATGACAATGAGACGAGCACATAGAAACTTGTTTCATCAAATTCCGATATCTCTAGGTCCGTATTTAAGCCGTCCAAGTTTGTTTATTTTAAAAAAAAATGATTAAATTTTTGGGACGAATCCAGAATTCGTCCCAAACCTAAAATTATTTTTAAATAATTAAAATGAAACACGTAAGGCTTAAATATAGACCTAGAGACCTCGGAATTTGATGAAACAAGTTTCTATACATTCGTATCGTTGAGCTGATCGTAAATACGTCATCATCCATAATTTTTAAATATTATTTTCAGTGATTTAAATTTTTAACACCAAATTAGGTCAAATTGGGATTAAAAAATTCCAAATATATATATATTTGGTAAAAAATATTTTTATTGATAGATTTATGATCAAGACAATGAGACGAGCACATAGAAACTTGTTTCATCAAATTCCGATGTCTCTAGGTCCGTATTTAAGCCGTCCAAGTTTGTTTATTTTTAAAAAAAATGATTAAATTTTTGGGACGAATTCTGGATTCGTCCCAAAATTTGGGACGAATTCGGGATTCGTCCCAAAATTTGGGACGAATCCAGAATTCGTCCCAAACCTAAAATTATTTTTAAATAATTAAAATGAAACACGTAAGACTTAAATATGGACCTAGAGACCTCGGAATTTGATGAAACAAGTTTCTATACATTCGTATCGTTGAGCTGATCATAAATACGTCATCATCCATAATTTTTAAATATTATTTTCAGTGATTTAAATTTTTAACACCAAATTAGGTCAAATTGGGATTAAAAAATTCCAAATATATATATATTTGGTAAAAAATATTTTTATTGATATATTTATGATCATGACAATGAGACGAGCACATAGAAACTTGTTTCATCAAATTCCGATGTCTCTAGGTCCGTATTTAAGCCGTCCAAGTTTGTTTATTTTTAAAAAAAAATGATTAAATTTTTGGGACGAATCTCTGGATTCGTCCCAAAATTTGGGACGAATCCAGAGATTCGTCCCAAACTTTGGGACGAATTCCTGGATTCGTCCCAAAATTTGGGATGAATCCAGAATTCGTCCCAAACCTAAAATTATTTTTAAATAATTAAAATGAAACACGTAAGGCTTAAATATGGACCTATAGACCTCGGAATTTGATGAAACAAGTTTCTATACATTCGTATCGTTGAGCTGATCGTAAATACGTCATCATCCATAATTTTTAAATATTATTTTCAGTGATTTGAATTTTTAACACCAAATTAGGTCAAATTGGGATTAAAAAATTCCAAATATATATATATTTGGTAAAAAATATTTTTATTGATAGATTTATGATCATGACAATGAGACGAGCACATAGAAACTTGTTTCATCAAATTCTGATGTCTCTAGGTCCGTATTTAAGCCGTCCAAGTTTATTTATTTAAAAAAAAACGATTAAATTTTTGGGACGAATCTCTGGATTCGTCCCAAAATTTGGGACGAATCCAGAATTCGTCCCAAACCTAAAATTATTTTTAAATAATTAAAATGAAACACGTAAGGCTTAAATATGGACTTAGAGACCTCGGAATTTGATAAAATAAGTTTCTATGCATTCGTATTGTTGAGCTGATCGTAAATACGTCATCATCCATAATTTTTAATTATTATTTTCAGTAATTTGAATTTTTAACACCAAATTAGGTCAAATTGGGATTAAAAAATTCCAAATATATATATATTTGGTAAAAAATATTTTTATTGATAGATTTATGATCATGATAATGAGACGAGCACATAGAAACTTGTTTCATCAAATTCCGATGTCTCTATGTAGATATTTTTTAAAACATCTATAGATTGATACTAACTAAAAATGTGTTGTGTACTGAACGTTTGTAAATTAGTGTCCGAAAGCTTAAATAAGGACCTACAGATCTCGGAATTTGATGAAACAAGTTTCTATGCATCCGTATCGTTGAACTGATCGTAAATACGTCATCATCCATAATTTTTAAATATTATTTTTAGTGATTTAAATTTTTAACACCAAATTAGGTCAAATTGGGATTAAAAAATTCCAAATATATATATATTTGGTAGAAAATATTTTTATTGATAGATTTACGATCATGACAATGAGACGAGCACATAGAAACTTGTTTCATCAAATTCCGATATCTCTAGGTCCGTATTTAAGCCGTCCAAGTTTGTTTATTTTTAAAAAAATGATTAAATTTTTGGGACGAATCTCTGGATTCGTCCCAAAATTTGGGACGAATCCAGAATTCGTCCCAAACCTAAAATTATTTTTAAATAATTAAAATGAAACACGTAAGGCTTAAATATGGACCTAGAGACCTCAGAATTTGATGAAACAAGTTTCTATGTATCCGTATCATTGAGCTGATCGTAAATACGTCATCATCCATAATTTTTAAATATTATTTTCAGTGATTTGAATTTTTAACACCAAATTAGGTCAAATTGGGATTAAAAAATTCCAAATATATATATATTTGGTAAAAAATATTTTTATTGATAGACTTATGATCATGACAATGAGACGAGCACATAGAAACTTGTTTCATCAAATTCTGATGTCTCTAGGTCCGTATTTAAGCCGTCCAAGTTTGTTTATTTAAAAAAAAAATGATTAAATTTTTGGGACGAATCTCTGGATTCGTCCCAAAATTTGGGACGAATCTCTGGATTCGTCCCAAACTTTGGGACGAATTCCTGGATTCGTCCCAAAATTTGGGACGAATCCAGAATTCGTCCCAAACCTAAAATTATTTTTAAATAATTAAAATGAAACACGTAAGGCTTAAATATGGACCTAAATACCTCGGAATTTGATGAAACAAGTTTCTATACATCCGTATCATTGAGCTGATCGTAAATACATCATCATCCATAATTTTTAATTAATTTTTTCAGTGATTTAATTTTTAACACCAAATTAGGTCAAATTGGGATTAAAATATTCCAAATATATATATATATATGGTAAAAAAAATATTTTTATTGATAGATTTACGATTAGGACAACGATACGAACGTATAGAAACTTGTTTCATCAAATTCCGATATCCCTAGGTCGATATTTTTTAAAACATATATAGGTTGTTACTAACTAAAAAGGTGTTGTGTACTGAACGATTGTAAATTAGAGTCCAAAAGCTTAAATATGGACCTAGAGATATCGGAATTTGATGAAATAAGTTTCTATACATCCGTATCATTGAGCTGATCATAAATACGTCATCATCCATAATTTTTAATTAATATTTTCAATGATTTGAATTTTTAACACCAAATTAGGTCAAATTGGGATTAAAAAATTCCAAAAATATATATATTTGGTAAAAAATATTTTTATTGATAGATTTACGATCAAGACAATGATACGAGTGCATAGAAACTTGTTTCATCAAATTCCGATGTCTCTAGATCCGTATTTAAGGCGTCCATTTTTGTTTTATTTTTTTAAATAATTAATTTTTTGGGACAAATCTCAGGATTCGTCCCAAAATTTGGGACGAATCCAGAGATTCGTCCCAAACTTTGGGACAAATTCCTGGATTCGTCCCAAAATTTGGGACGAATCCAGGATTCGTCCCAAAACTGAATTTATTTTTAAATAAATAATATCAAACACCTAAGGCTTAAATATGGACCTAGAGACATCGGAATTTGATGAAACAAGTTTCTATACGTCTGTATCATTGAGATGATCATAAATACATCATCATCCATAATTTTTAATTAATATTTTCAGTTATTTAAATTTTTAACACCAAATTAAGTCAAATTGGGAATAAAAAAATTCCAAAAATATATATATTTGATAAAAATATTTTTTTTTTGATAGATTTACGATCAGGACAATGATACGAGCACATAGAAACTTGTTTCATCAAATTCCGATGTCTCTAGGTCCGTATTTAAGGCGTCCAATTTTGTTTTATTTTTTTAAATAATTAATTTTTTGGGACAAATTCCTGGATTCGTCCCAAAATTTGGGACGAATCCAGGATTCGTCCCAAAACTGAATTTATTTTTAAATAAATAATATCAAACACCTAAGGCTTAAATATGAACCTAGAGATATCAGAATTTGATGAAACAAGTTTCTATGCGTCCGTATCATTGAGCTGATCGTAAATACATCATCATCCATAATTTTTAATTATTATTTTCAGTGATTCAAATTTTTAACAACAAATTAGGTTATATTTGGATTAAAAAATGCTAAAAATAAATATATTTGGTCAAAAAATATTTTTATGGTTGTATTTACAATCAGGACAATGATACAAATGCATAGAAACTTATTTCATCAAATTCTGATGTCTCTAGGTCTGTATTTAAGGCGTCCCATTTTGTTATATATTTTTTTAAAATAATTAAATTTTTGGGACGAATCCAGGATCCGTCCCAAAATTGAAAATAATTTTTAAAAAGGTAAAATCATACACCGAAGGCTTATATCTTGACCTAGAGACATCGAAATTTCATGAAATAAGTTTCTATACGTTTGTATCGTTGACCTGATCCTAAATATGTCTTCATCCATAATTTTTAATTAATATTTTCAGTGATTCAAATTTTTAACAATAAATTAGGTCAAATTGGGATTAAAAAATTCCAAAAATAAATATATTTGGTAAAAAATATTTTCATGGATATATTTACGATCAGGACAATGATACAAACGTATAGAAACTTGTTTCATCAAATTCCGATATCTCTAGGTCCGTATTTATTCTTTCTAATTTTTTTCCTCTTTTATTTAAAAATAAATAAATTCTGGGACGAATTCCTGAATTCGTCCCAGATTTTGGGACGAATCCAGGGATTCGTCCCAAAATTAGGAACAAAAACATATTTGATGCTAAAAACCCTATATCTACATCTCATCCCGATTCCTATGTTCTTCCCCATTTCTTTCTCCCCCGTTCCCCCTTCCAACATGCGATTTCCAGGGTTTCGGCCACATCTCCGACCGACGACGGCGTGATCTGCGACAACCGCTTGCTCTCCAGCGGTGGAAGGTTTTCGATTGGTAAGCCCACTGCTCTCGGATCTCCCTCTCTCGGCGACGGCGCGGGCCTTGCCGTGGCTGGCCGAATCTTGTCCGCGTCGCGGGGCTGCCTGCAGTCGTGGGCAGGTGCGTGCTGGAAGCAGAGAACGATCCGTTCTGTTGTTGGCGATCAGTCGAGTTTCCAGAAACAAAATCGAAGTCTCCATTCTGTTGTTGGCGATCAGTCGCTGGATCGTGGTCGAATCCGGTGTCAATTGATGGTGAGGAAGCCCAGCAGCAGTTGCTGCGCCATCTGCGAGGGTTCAAATCTGGCATCAATTTGTGCTCCCTGCCACAAGCTAGTGATTTCTTTTGATCATCTTTGATATGGAGTTGGATATGGGCAATTGTCGGTATGTAGTGATATAATTTCAGAAATTTCAGGTTAAACGAGTACAGCCCTCTGTTGAAATCTCTGAATACCGTCTGTAAATCTCATTATTCGAAGCTGGACGATTTGCTCGCCAAGAAGGTTAGCCTTCAAGCCTGTTGTCTGTGGCGTTTTGACTTTGTATTGTACTACACTAGTGACTTTCAATTTTAAATTTTCCCGAATGGTACCACTGTATTTCCATCTCGTTTAAAAAAAAAACTTTATTTCGCTCAATTGTTTTTACTAATGGATTTTTCTTCGACAGCTTTTATGCTCTTTCTTTTAGGTGAAATGTAAGTTTATTTTCGTTAAATGTTTTGCTGTTTGTGTTTTAGAGGAAAGCAGATCAGCAGATTAACTGGAGAGTGATGCAAAATGTGGAACTCAAGGCATTGAAGGAACGGCTAACCTACTTGAAGAAGAAACTTGCTGAAGGTTTGTTTCTTTGTAGGTAATGCAAGTTAAAGCATCCCTTCTTGCAGCAAGGATGCTTCATTATGTTGCGGTTCGATTTTCTTGAAACTGATATTGCTCTTGCAGATAAGGCTAAGGTTTCCAAAGAATCAAATGATCTGAAGTTGAAATATGGGTCATTGGAATTAGCATTTTCTATAGTGAGATAATTTTACTTTTATACTCTTCCTACACTTATTCGTCCTTTCTTCAATTGTATGCTTCTAATATGTCTGAACTTTTGTTAATTATTCATGTTTTAGATGAAAAACAAGCAAACAGAAGTATTAGATAAACTCAGTAGCGATCTTATGTCCAAAATCTCAAAATTATTTATACACATCTAAATTGTAAGATAATATAGCTATGTAAAAGAAATCAAAAAATATACCAATTAAGATTTTCAAAATTAATTGTACACATCTGAATTTAGAACTATCAAACCATAAATCAACTTTTTTTCATGATATGCATCTTTTCCGTATTAAAAGGCAATCTAATTTAAACAAAGCCAAGTCCCTTCATCAGCCTATCTTAATTATTAGTACCACATATACAAGATGTCCACATAAAAGCATAAAAGAGGAGAGGATTACAAGGAGGATGTGAAAAGAATCAATTAGGCGAAATTAATAAAAATGATCAACAAGCATCCAACAACTTTTGATGCCATCATTTTGCTTAATTTTTATAGTTTGATAAATGAGCTCCGAAAATATATCCTTTTTGGTCGTCCTAACGTTTTGTGACACTTTACAATTAATCATATTTGCTTAGCAATAAGTAAACTTTGTACCAAAAGCAAGTGATTGAACTTACTAGAGAAAAGAACTAGTGTAAAGAACAGTAGTTGTGTCTTAGACTCCTAGTCCAGGATCCATAGTAAGTTTCAACTAAAATACATAGAAATTAGCAACCGTTTTACTTAGATGAGGATCAGGTGCATGAAAGCTAAAGGAAGAAAGATTTGCATATTCACCATGAAAACCATCATTAGTTTACAGAAATTATTTGCATATTCACAGAAATTATTTTAAACATTATTTAGTTTACATTAAACACCAAAATACAACCAAACCAAGGACAAAACTATAAATTCAGCAAATTAAAATGAAAAATAAAGTGAACAAAGTGAGGAAATTTGAACCCTAATACCATACTACACAAGATCTCTTTCTCTCTCTATATATATGATGTGCCAATTATATTAGGTTGTATCATAGTTACGATACTTGTACTTAGCTTCACGATAATTCTTATACTTTTATTTACCGTTGCTATCACATGGATGGTTCATATCGTTGGTAAATAGGGCATTTATTTGAATGTTTAAGGAATTTCACAGTTATGTCTTTTTTCCAATCGTTCTTGTTACATGGTCATATCGTATCATATTTATAATCTTTCTTGTTACACATGATCTGGTTTATTTGTTTGTTGTTATGTAGGCAAAGGAGATTTGATGGGGAGCAAAGCTTTTGTGGCAGACGAAGATGACTTGATGTATTATTAGTTTATTTACCTTCTTGATGGATGATGAACTTATATAACATTGGGTTGTTGAACTTTGTATAATATTTTCTAGAAGCTTGAACAAGATTGTTGAGATCTTTATATTTGTTGAATTATGAGTTGAGTTCAATTATTAATATTGTATGTGAAATTAGGATGTGTTGAATGTATATTATATGTTATTTGAATTTGGTGTTTATGTATCTATGGATTGAATTGTAGAAATAAATTGAATCTGGAAAAAATATTTAATATAGGGACGAATTTGGCGACGAAAATGATTTGTCCCCGTTCTATCATAATTAGGGACAAATTTATTTTCGTCCCAGATTTCGTCCCAGAATCTGGGACGAATTCTGGATTCGTCCCATATTCTGGGATGAATTTATGGATTCGTCCCAGATTCTGGGACGAATTCTGGGACGAATCCAAAAAATTCGTTCCAGAATTTGGGACGAATTCTGGGACAAAATTGAATTATTAATATTTTCATGAAATTTGGCAATTTTTGTTGCCAAATTTGTTGCCAATTTTGCAACAAATTTATATTCGTTGCAAATTTAGGGACAAAAATGGCAACAAAACATATTTTGTCACCGAATTTGTCCCCAAATTCGTTGCAATATTAGGGACAAACTTCGCAACAAAAAAAAATTTGTCTCCGAATTCGTCCCCAAATTTGTTGCAAAAATAGAGACAAATTTGGCAACAAAACTTATGTAAACTCGTCCCCAAATTCGTTGCTAAGTTTGCAACAAAAAAATTATTCGTTGCAAATTTGTATGCTTTTTTGCAACGAATTTGGGGACGAAACTTTTATTCGTCGCGAATTTCGTCCCCAAATTCGTTGCCAAATTTGCAACAAACCATTATGTGAATTCGTCCCCAAATTTGTTGCTAAATTTGCAACAAAAAAATTATTCGTTGCAAATTTGTATATTTTTTTGCAACGAATTTGGGGACGAAAATATTATTCGTCGCCAATTTCGTCCCCAAATTCGTTGCCAAATTTGCAACAAACCATAATTCGTTCCAAAAGTTAGCATCAACCATTTTGGGACGAAAAAATTTTCGTCCCTGATTTCGACCCAAAAAATTTTGCAACGAATTATTTTTTAAAATTCGTCCCAAAATTTGTCCCTAAAAGTCTTATTTTTTGTAGTGTTCAAAAATAGCTCATGCACTAAGTTCAAAGAACTAAAGAGATAAAGTAAGAAGTACCCGCCTTAAATGTAGAATATGCGGCCAATCTTCCACTCAAAGGTCTATCTCGAGCCAACATCTACAATTAAAGGATACAAAAAACCTAAAAGTTTATTAATCAATAATCAACCCCTATTGATTAATTAATCAAATTATTAACATCCAAATTAATCCAACTTATCAATCGATCTATCAATTAATCGAAACCAAATATTTATATCATCAATGCTCGATTAATCAACTTACCTATTATTAACTAATGAATTACTTATTTAGATTAGTTTAATCAATTAATCCACGATAAGTTATTAATTAAATCAATCATTTAAACTAACCTAATTAAATATTTAGCTTATCATTGAAATTAATCAAATAACCTTGATTAATCATCTCAAATTTACCTTATGACTGTAGTTTCCTTCTTCTTCTTCGTTGACGGCACGACAACCTTCCTTATGGTGGTCGGCGTCGGCTGCACGTGGATGTGGCACCCCACGACCACCAAGAGGCGATGGTTACTTCTAGCGATGGGGATAAGAGACTTGTGTCGTAGCAGAGGTGGCTCAACACGCCACGGCTTGAGCAGGGTTGGCGATGTCCGACGATAGCATCCGATGAGAAGGACAGTGGCTATAACAAGCTGCGGTGTGGTCCTTGAGACGTCGCGCACCAGGCAAATGGAAGGCGACGCGGTGGCTCGAGGCTGCGGCAGTCCACCGAGATGTGCAGCAGTGGTGTCATCGCCCAGCGTTGTCGACGATGGCAGCGTAGTCGCACGACGGCAGACGGGAGGTCATCACCGGGAACAAAGGAGACGCGACGTCCGCGGAGGTGGCGGTCGCACGGAGGAGGCAGTCACGCGGAGGCACAGCGATCGCACAGGTGATCACGACTGCTGCTCTCGATGGCCAGAGGATAGGTTCTCCGGCGAATGGCAAGAAATGCGACGGTGGTTGGGCGCCATCGAGCGCACATCGCCGTCTGCGTTGCGAGGAGGAAGCGGTGATAATAATTTTTTTCTCAACTTAGGGTTTAATAAAGAAAACCCTAACTTTATAATCAATCAACTCCTCCTTTAAATAGTTATTTTAAACAGGATTTTCTTTTACCCCATAAAAACTAAAATAATTTCTATAAAATTCAGAAAATTTCTAATAAATTCTATAAATGCATATCATCTTAATTCCGGATAAATTATCCACTAAAATATATTTATTTTCCTTAAAATAATCTATTTATGTTAAATTTTAATTATTTACATATTTATCTACAATTTTGGATATATTACAGAATACGCTTTTACGGGACTACTATAATAAGGAGAGGCACGAAGACTAAAAGGGTCGAGTGAGAACTACGTGCTAAATAAGAATTGAACCCATTGCTAGATCTTAAGTTAAGAGAACAGTTAGATTTAGATACTAAGTTTGAGGCTCCGCACCACAGCAAATTAAGTTAGGGTAAAGTTCATGGTGAACTTATATTGAATCGTAAATAACCCCCCTCTTATAGTAATTACAATTTATACTAGACTATATTAATTTAAGATTCAAAAAAGAAACTATGAAAGAATCTATCAACTTACTTATATTATATTCAGGGGACCAGCAACACAATTATATACGTCCATTTCACATACTCTTCGTTCTGATAGATTTTGAGTGGTTTTTCATAACTACTGCCATGAATTAAGTTTCTGCTTCTTCGATTAAGGTTCTGGTTCTGCTCTAACTCAGTCGCCCCTTAAGTTAATTCCTTACTCGCTGCCCCTGCTTCTTCAGGTCTAACTCCCTCAACGAGGTGAAAAGAAGGGAGGAAGGACTATATTAATTTAAGATTCAAAAAAGAAACTATGAAAGAATCTATCAACTTATTTATATTATATTCAGGGACCAGCAACACAATTATATACGTCCATTTCACATACTCTTCGTTCTGATAGATTTCGAGTGGTTTTTCATAACTACTGCCATGAATTAAGTTTCTGCTTCTTCGATTAAGGTTCTGGTTATGCTCTAACTCAGTCGTCCCTTAAATTAATTTCTTACTCGCTGCCCCTGCTTCTCCAGGTCTAACTCCCTTAACGAGGTGAAAAGAAGGGAGGAAGGACGTGAGCTACGAGATAATAAGTATTTGTTCTGCCGCTCCCACTCAAGCACAAGAATGAACTCGTATAATAGATAGGCCTTACTCGACATAAGGAGAGGGCATGACGAAAGGGATTTGAGCTAAGAGCCGTGTGAAGGAACGAGCGGAGGAACCACCAGCGATGTGAAGAGAGAGCTAGTTCATTTACTGTTGGTGCAATCGACCTCTAGGATTTTGATGTTTGACAATGTACCTTAGTTTAGTTAGTTTAACGAAGGATTGATCCAAAAAGAACTTGATGTTTGAAAGAGAAAAGTCTAGTCAAGATTAGATGACTAGCAAGGGTAAGTTCTAATCAAAGGATAGGCAAGTGAGAAGTCTACTGAGTGACTAGTCCTAATTAGATATTAGGCAAGGGGAAGTCCTGGTGAGTGAAGTAGGGTCCTAGTGAGTGAAGCTAGGTAGTGAAAGTCCTGTTGAGTAAAGACGGACCCTAATGAGTGAAACTAGGTAGTGGAACTACTGGTGAGTAAAGTCGGATCCTAGTGAGTTAAGCTAGGTAGTGGAAGTCCTGATGAGTGAAGTCGGGCCTTAGTGAGTGAAGCTATGCGGTGGAAGTCTTGGTGAGTGAAGTCAGATAATAGAAGTCCTAGTGAATGAAGCTGGGCATCCCTAGGGGAAGTCAACCCTAGGTAATATGTGATCGACTGGTTTTCGGTCGACCCCACACGGTTGACTGGTTTTCGATCGACCACGCACGGTCGACCGCACCAGCGAATTATTAATAATACTAACATTGTTTTGTCTTTACCATTTTATATCTATAGTGCTAACTTAGTGTTGCAGACAAGTCTTAGTAGATCAACTTGGTCAGATACTAAGCAAAGCCAGAGAAAGTCCAAACATGTTTGAAGGATCAGATGTTTGACAAGTAAGTAAAGGTAAGTTACTGGAGGAGAGTGACTTGGTGAGGACACGTCTCGGTTGAGGGACAGTAGGCGTCGATCTAGGTTAAGTCCATTTTGTATCCTTAATCTGAGACCTTGACTAGTTCCTAGTCCTGGGAGGACAGGAGCTAATTACTACATCTTATTTTGACTGTGCTAACTTTATTTTATAGGTTAGATGTTTTAGTTTTGGACTAACACAACTTACAAGACAAAAGGGGCAAAAGCCCTTCAGATGAACAGTACCCGAAGGTGCCTTCAAGTATTGGAAGGCGTCTTCGCACTATTCATGGAAGGCGCCCTTAATGGCTTAAAGGCGCCTTCCAAGGGATATATTTTGGACCCCAACGCAGATAAGGCACATCGAAGTCAGGATTAGATTTACCACGTTGAAGGCACCTTCAATGACTATGAAAGATGTCTTCCATGCCCTTTATAAGCCATTCTCGACCAAGCATCAAAACAAAACTACAATACGAGTTACTACGCGTCTATTTGAGGTTCCGACTACTACGACTTCTTGCTGCGGCTCTGTTGTGAAGCTGCTGGGCCCGACAACTACTCTGAGGACTTCCGACTGCGGCTGACAGATCAACACTGACACTCGTGCGGTCTCATTTCAATCCTTACGTGTCGATAACAAAGTCACTTTTTTGTATTTAATTTCTGCAAATGAAAAGTGTAGTCTATTGCACTTTTTCGATTTCTTTGTACTCGATCTCCTCTTCCGGAGGTACCGAAAGAGGTTTTTTAGTGCATTACTCATCGATAGATCCGCAGGACCTGAGTCTTAGACTAGGAGTCATTGAAGGCTCCGAACTAAGTAAACCGCTTGTGTTCATATTATTTTTCATTTGTCTATTCTCTTATTTCGCTGTATTCATACTTTGATTTGAAAACTGAAAAGAATGAGATTTTCAAAACCACGTGATTCACCCCCCTCTCACGTGTGACTCGATCCAACGCTTACTTATTGCAAGACAATGAATTTATATAGTGCTGACTTAGTCTGCTTAAGGATCATGCCCCTCAATGTTTGAGTCTGGGAGTTCTGAACCTTGCCCTTTTGCTCCAATAAGGAGAGGGGAACTGCAGAAGTTGAAACTTAAGCATAAGAAAATTGTGTCATGCCTCCTAATAGGAGATGTTGTTAAGGAAGGAGTGAGAATGACCAGCCGATCATTCCTATTTGAACTCGGGCGATAGGGGACTAAAGATATGCCTTTGATCTCTTAGCTGCATAGCTTTCAAGAGTCTTTTCCCTTCGTAACATTTACTAACTGAGTTTCATGGGGCAACATTAAATTTCATTTGTGAGTTGATAGCGCATTTGTCAGAACGAACTCGGGACTATAGACTATATACATCTACTTTTGGGTCCCCTATGCAATGACATTCAGATAAGATACTGATGTATGCAAGTCCATTCACTACTGCTGCTTAGGCTGAGTGCTACAAATGAGTTAGAGTTTGCTTTCGCACGTCATCATTGATGAATTGGAGTCAAACCCAATGACAAGTCCAAGATCAAAACTATTGGTGCCTAGCCTCATTCTCATTACTTCTAGTGGTGCCTAGCTTTGTTTTCATTACTTCTAATTGTTGGTGCCTGGGACAAATGACATCAAACCCATCAACATTGCTGCCCCAGACACCAGAAACTAGAAGTAATAAGGACAAGGCGAGGCACCACTGAACTCATATTAATACAAAGTGGAGAGGTTTTTAGGTGCTCAGAGGTGGGGAGTGATGTTAGTTAGAGAATTGAACTTATATCATTACAAAGTGGAGAGGTAGATTAGGTGCTCAGAGGCAGAGGAAGGTGATCCGTCAAAATCAGATTCCTTTGCCTTTGAGTACCTTTTAATCTAACTTCAGGAGAAGGGCAAGTCTCATCTTTTCTTGCCCCACTACCACGCACAAACTAAACTAAGATGGATCGGTGTCTATGCCTAGGCCCTAACCTAGCTGCTATGTCACAAACGCTATAAGAGGAGCAAATATTAAAAAGAGTAGAAGAATGACTGCCTAGCTCACTCAGAACCTAAATATCACATTCTTTTTTTTCTCATGTGCTTGACCTGCTTGCTAACTTAGATGCATTCACTTAAACCAAGATGCCCAACATCCACTGTACACAACCCCCATATTAAGCTTCGCACCTAACCTTACTGCTCAACTCTTTTTCTTTTTTACTTTTTTAAGGCTGGTAAATTTCCATCCCTTTTTTTTTGACTTTCCTCCTCCTCATCAGAAATGACTGTTGGGTCCTTGACGTCATCTAGAGAGGGTGAATAGTATCTCACCCGAATCGTTCTCTTCTTATAATGTTAGTGCACAGTGGAATATAAAGCAAACTAACAAATAGAAAGCTAAACTAAAACAAGAAAAATGAAGACAAGCAAACCACAAAGACAAGCGTATTTACGTGGTTCTTATATTAGAGCTCATACTTTACAGCTATCCATAAGGTGGAGGATCTCGATCCGTCGGTGGATGATTCTCTGGAGAACTTCTGGCTAGCTCACGTATCTCCTTATAGGTGGAGAAACGTGGCCGCAATCTCACACAAGACCACATTAAATCACTTGAGCACTTAGAGACTCTAATTAGGATTAACCACTACTAATTTCATCAATCATGCCCAAGCACCCTGAGCTCTATTAAATAGAGCTCAAGAAAAACATACCAAGCACTAAGTGGAATTTCACCGTTATAGGCCAACGACTCGATATCAGTCGACTACTACAGTGTATAGTCGACTACTATAGTGTATCAGTCGACTGCTGCAGTAACATTTGACTGCTACAGTATCAAACGATTATTTTCGCAACCATCAGGTACAAAAATATTCTGTGCCCTACCCCAGTCAACTGATCAAACCTTAATCTTAGAATTTGACCTTCCAAGTACATTCACCCAGCACTTGTCCTCGCCCGACCAACCTAGACTTAGACTTCTAGCCTCCTTCATCACCCTCACGACCCTCGAATGCCCTCCCATCATTAACGCCTTGGCTTCTGGAGCTTTCTTTAGTCTTATCCTTGTTGTCAGGTCTTCCTTTTCCAAGAGGCTCCTCACCTCCGAGACTTCAACCATTACCAATTCACACTTAGACTTACTTTGCCAAGACTACATACTTGGACTACACCGTCAAGACTCCTCTTGGACTTTTCTCCTTTACCAAGATCACACTTAGACTTTTCTTATTATACATGTATCCTCTACACTCACAATGTATATCAAATACAATAATAACCTAACTTAAACCTTTGCTCAAATATCAAAACTTAGGACACCAAAATTACTCCAACAATGACTATTATTGGTGTTATAAGTGCTGGCTCGCTTCACTTATTTAGACTAATAAGAGGAGGCATATGAGGAAGGGACTACTGAAGCCTCCTAGTGAATGGGACGAGGAAAGAAAGTCGTATCTGCTTACCTATCGACTGCATTTTGAAGGCTTAGCTAGACGAGTAGCCAGATTTGCTTACCTACTGATTGCATTATGAAGGCTTAGCCAGATGAGTAGCCGGATGAATCCAATCCTGACTCCGCATGAGATAAGGCTTGCTCCCCACTGACTTATAGGTCTCCGAACAATCCTTCGCTTCACACTGAATCTAACTATTAAGTAATGAACCCTATCTCGACTTCGATGATGATTCATTCAACAAAGCAAACATGAAGTGTTGATCTTTTATCTCTATTTGCTCTCTTGCTTGCTTGATTCAACTTTGCTGAATTCTACCCTTCAATTGCTTTGATCATGCAATCGTGCTTGCAAAGCTTCAATTGTCTCTTGATCTTTGCTCCTTGATCTTGATTGATGCATTCGACATCTCTTCTCTCTTGCCCTCAGTGGAGAACAAGAAGATGAACTTTGCTGCCACACTTTACTTCGTATGAACTCAAGTCTCATTCAACTTCACTTAGTAAGCAGTAGGTGTCTAAACTCAAGATCTTTTTCAGGAAAGCCTATTCATATCATGAGTGACTGGACTTTGGAAGAAAGCAAACTCTGGAGGCCCACTCTTCCTTGGCCTAGGCAACCATAGCATAACTAGGAAGCGATGGGCTCTCTCTGGTATCTACATCTACTGGCTGTTTCAGTCATGGGGATAGAGATAGATCCTCCCCTGCTCCTCTCTTTCCTTGACTTTAATTTATATGTGGTCGCGCTCCTTAAATTACAATATGGCTCACCTCTTTTGCTTAGTTGTCACTCGTTCTTCTATGCGCTACTTCGAGCCTTCTTCATGGAAGTGCTCCATCTCCATTCACTCGCATAACACCCGTCTTTCTTTCGCTCGTTCACTTGCTCCTCATCTTCTTAGGCATCTTTGGGAATTCGAATCCAACGAGCGAGCTAACCTTAGACTGATTCTTTCACAACTATGTCATCAAACTCACACCTATCTCATTCATTCTTCATTTCTTTTGTAGAACTTGATTTTCTCTTACATAAGATGATTACTTTATGATTTTTGTCTATGAGCCAAACTCTGTGCGGCAACGGAACAACCACGATCTTAATCACTATTTGTGAGTATGCATTCTTGATTCTTCCCTGACTTCACTTTTTATTCGACTTTGCTTCTTAAACTCGATTGAGAGAGGGAACTCGAGTGAGTAAATGTTGGAAATAGGGGAAAGAGATCGGGGCTAAGATCCTTCGCAACTATCTCTGATTTTAATATCTCTTCAATCTCTCTCCGACTTCAATATCTCTTCACTTGAATCAGCGTATCATTCTTCAATCAGTCTCCTTTTTCTCTCGTTCTTGCGTTCACACTCTATATCGTACTATAGGAGTTCCCACTGTCACCGGATCTAACTCGCACCTCTGATCTTTAGCCCTCGCTCATCGAACCGAACTTGATTATGCTTCCTTTTTACAAAAAGAGTGATAAGAAAGCCCTCTTAGTAAGGATTGATTTTAGACCCAGTGAGTGGAGGTCCTAGTGGGGGAGGTCTGATAGGAATGCATGATTTCTTTCGGACACTTGATTGAAAGGAAGGAAGTCATTCTTCTAAGGCTAGGCGTATCTTTCTATCTTTTTGCAGAGATTCCTAGCAGGGCGGGAAGAAAGAGGAAGATAAAGATTCAAAGTACGTACCATAGAAAGAGAAAGATGAGGAGCAGCAAGGTCGCAAAAGAAAGAGACACTCCTTGTCCAATGCTTTAGTCAAACTGGCTACCGAAGCAATAAAGAGTTCATTCTTTTAGCTGACATAGTTACTAGGCTCTTTCCACTGATGAGTCCGAGCCGCTCCCGAACTACTAGCCTCGGACTGGATCTCTGGTTCATTGGCAAGGAGCCTGATTCTATGCCTCTTTTACTAAGTAAGCTATCGCAGGCAAAGTCACTACTTGATGAATCAAGTCTTGGCCACCTCCGTTGACCTTACTTGAACTCTTTGCATCCTTTCACGAGCTCCAAACTCGAAACCAAAGAACTGAAGCACTTGATCCACTTGTCCGCCATGCCATGCCACTTCTGTTAAATTGAAGCCTCTATCCTTTCATCGGAGAAGTCTCACTCATGAGAACCACTGTCAATAAAGAATGAGCTCAGATCACTTAACTATAACTACTCTCGATGTTAGAGAGTGAAAGAGAAGCGAAAGTCAAAGTCTGAATTCTCATAGCAAGAAAGTGAAGTAGAGAAAATGAGTCTACTTAATTTGGACTCACAAAGTAACGAGGTGAAGAAACAAATGACGCGAAGTAGCTAAGGGATCTTGGGCTTTATAAAATAAAGTAATGGAGTCAGTTGAAGATAAGTAAAGTCCACGTCGCTATTGCTCGAATTTAGCTCTATTGTAAGTGCTAATACTAGAATTTCTTATTATAAGAGCGGACTATATTTATTAGAGAAGGGAAAGACTCTTTATTATAATTATAAGTTGACTCCTTTCACCCGTGTCGTTATCACTCACCCCTCACTTGTCTGTATGGGATCGTAAGATACAAGCAACAACGACATGTAGACGATGACTACTATAATATTACTCATTCAACAATGAATTATGAAGTAATTGTAGTCTACCTATGCTTCCTAGCAGTTCAAGGCCGGGATATCTATGTTCAACTAGTAGAAGCTCTTTTATTGGTTCCCTCTATTATCCCTATTCTTCATTATTCATTGAATGCTGAAGTAGTGGGAAGCATGAGTAGAAGCAGGGACAAGGGCCAAATCCACACGCTCTAGTAAAATAGCCTAGGGTGGGCCAGCCGAAGAAGTAGGACAAGAGGTTCCAGACGAGCAATGAGTTGTAGACTGATTTTGGATCATCGAGATATGTCCTTTCCAGTTCTCATTGTCCCACTCGCCTTCCTTACCATTTCGTAACCTTTGCATACGAGTCAATAGACATAGTTCCCATAATCTCTCTTGTGTTTTCTCAGGTGCTTGTAGTAAATGTTATCCCTTAGTTCAACTAACTAAACATAGAGATTGCCTCCTGTCGCATTCACACTTTATAACTTTTGCACAACTCCTATAGAGAACATTGATTAAGGAGCTTCGCTTCCTAGGCCACAAGCAAGACACTCTTTCTTTCTATACAGATAGACAAATGTTTATTCATATTAGCTCGCTAAAGGGACTAGTATACTAGTATAATATATGCATTACATTGCACTTGTCTTCGAGGAAGTTGACGAAGCCCTGTGGGGCACGACATTCATTTCACTCGATCCTGGTGCGCTAGAGGGAGAGTAAGAATTGATTGATCGCATCATCTTTATAGTTTCTAGTTCATGATTATTTTGAGACTGACCAAGATAAAGCGGATCGATCGGGGGCCGCTTCCCTTGAAAAGGTTGGATTATTGGCTCCGTAATTCGAGACATTCCTACTATCGATAATTGGAGTGAGTTCTTTGACCTACGTCTAAATGGTCGGCTCTTCCACTCACTCACTCCTTCCTTGCGCGCCTCTTTCCCATTGTCTTGGTCCACCATTGTGGAGCACCTCGTCCCATTCACGAAGAGATCTTGAACTTCGACTTCTCCTTTCTAAGTCTATTCTTGCTCTTCCTATCTTGTCTTGGTCTCTTTCATCCGGTCTTGTTGTTCTCATCTCTATTCTTTATTATTCATTAAGAAGGAGAGTAGTTGAATAAAGAGAGTAATTGGATTCAAAGAGAGGATAGCAAAGTTGGACATTCCATAAAGAGCTCCCTCTTCTGGTCTTGCACTAGCTCCATTCCCCTTAGTACTTCTACCTTCGCTCCTATGTCACTAGCGTTCATTCCTTTCCTCACTTGACCAAACTGATGGAGGCGCCTAGACCGATCATGGACAAGAAGTGGTTTGACCATGCCATCTACTCAGGACACTATCCTCTTTCTGGTCTCATTCGCTCCGAATTTTGATGCTGGTTTGATGACCCCTTCCCTTGTCCCGCCTAATCTCATATGGAGGAGCGAAGTGAGCGGAGCGGTCGAGTCTTTATCACCATCACCATGACTAATTAGTCGACTGCCCTGGTAACAGAGACAATGGTAGAGGCGTACAAGGAAGGGACTAATCTACCTCTACTTGTGCTTAATCAAATGCTAACTCAAAGAAATCAAACTGAATCTTAATAAAATGTTCACTCACTTAATTGAAATTGAAAGAAAATTGGCAAATGCTCACTAAAACCAAGAAAAGGAGTTAAGCGAGATCCCTAGGGTACTATACGTCTGAGTCTCTGTCATCGAAAGATTCATGTCTAACGGACGGAAGACCTGTTGGAGTGTATACTGAAAGCCTAAGCTTTGTAAACATTCATAATGAATAAAGAATCACATTTGGTCAAATTTTCTACATTTAGTTGTAGTTGTTCAATTAATTTATATTGAAGATAATATAGTATGTGGTGTCACATACAGAAGATGATATTATCAGTACCTTATAAATTATAAACAGTAGCTCACGACCAAAATAGAAAGGAACAAACCATTAGAAGGTCGTAGTGTAATTAGGTATTAGTTTATCTTGACTATATAATTACACTAGTACACTTAGTGTGTATTGAGTAGGACCATTTGAGGTCGTTTCTTTTATACTGACTTTATAAAGGAACAAAGACCTCAGTTATTATGGAAGTGTGTGCTCTTAATCCTGATATAATAACAAGCACATATATTTGATATTTATTTCTTTAATTTATCAATGGGTGAGGTTTAGTTCGATGAATCAATAAGCCCGATAAGTTGGGAAATGGTATCACTTATAGTGTGTGTTGTTGATTATAGAAGGAAACTGTGTCCTAGAGATACTAGGTTGATAATGTCCCCAAGAGGAGCTCATAAGGATTGTTATGCTAAACCCTGCAGGTGGACTTAGTCCGACATGACAATAAGGTTGAGTGGTACTACTCTTGGACTTAGATATTAATTAAATGAGTTGTCAGTAACTCACTTAATTAGTGGACATTCGATATCTTAAACACAGGGAGACTAACACACTCATAATAAGAAGGAGCCCAAAAATATAATTTGGGATTGGTGCGGTAGTTCAATGATAGTTCTCTAGTGGAATGATTTATCATTGATAAAATTAAGTTGTGTGTTCGGGGCGAACACGGGATGCTTAATTTTATCGGGAGACCAAAACCAATTCCTCCTCTCGGTCCCTATCGTAGCCTCTTATTTGTAGAGTTCTATACCCACCTATACCCACCTTCTATACCCACACAATAGGGGCCGACCAAGCTAGCTTGGGAACCAAGCTAGGGCCGCCTAGGTATATTAGTGGCCGGCCCTAGCTTGAACCCAAGCTAGTGGGGCCACCAAATTAGATTTAAAAGGATTTTAATTTTAATTTTTATTATGTGGAAGAAATAATTTATTAAAGAGAATTAAAATTAAAATATCTCTCTTGTAAAAGATCTACAAAAGATTAAAGAAAGAGATTAGATCTCTTTCCTTATTTGTAGATTGGAGAGATGTTTTATTTTTTCTTTAAAAATTATTCACATGTTGATAAAATTAAAATTATAGAAATTTCCTTTTATCAACCATGAAGAGATTTTAAAGAGAAATTTTA
The DNA here is from genome assembly GCF_018446385.1 of Zingiber officinale. Classification (NCBI taxonomy): domain Eukaryota; kingdom Viridiplantae; phylum Streptophyta; class Magnoliopsida; order Zingiberales; family Zingiberaceae; genus Zingiber; species Zingiber officinale. The sequence goes on along the minus strand of NC_055987.1, from coordinate 148,624,148 downwards.
TTTTTTAAAATTTCCGGAAACAAATTAGGAAGTTTTAATTGTTGATTAAAACTTGTCCAATTTGTTCTCCAATGATGTGGCCGGCCATTGAAGATTGATTTGGAAAATTTATTTTATTTTTCTAAATTAAATCATGTCAAGGAAATTGAGGAAATTTTATTGTAATTAAATTTCCTAATTTGCCTAGGCCAAGGAATATAAAAGAAGGGGTGAGGGTGCCTTCATGAGACACAACCTCTATTCTTTTCTCTCTCTTTTTTGTTCCTTGGTGTGGCCGACCATCCTCTCCCTCTCTTCCTCTTGTGGTGGCCGAACCCTACTCTTCCATTGGAGCTCTTGTGGTGGCCGGATACTACTCGGAGAAGAAGAAGAAGAAGGAGAGAAAACTAGCATCTCTTGGAGCTTGGTTAGTATTTTGATTTTCTTCCTTGGTGAAGCTTCCTCTTTGTTGGCCGAACCTAGCTAGGAGGAGAAGAAGGTGATTGGTGGTTTATCGTCTCGGAAGATCGTTGCCCACACAACGTCCGAGGTTAGAAGAGGAATACGGTAGAAGATCAAGAGGTTTTTCTACAAGGTATAACTAGTAATTTTTATTTCCGCATCATGCTAGTTATTTATGGAAATAATACCAAATACAAGAGGCTTACGTTCTAGTATTTCGAATATATTTTTCGATGTTGTGTTCTTTTGTTTTCTTTCTTTTCCTTGTGATTTGATTGTTCTCTTTGGTTAACCTAAAGTTATTTTAGGAAATTAAATATTAGCTTTCTATTAAAGGTTTTGTTTAGTCGGTGGTGGTTGCTCCTATATCCAAGAAGGCCATGTGCCTCGCCACGTCAGTACTGGGAACCTTTTATGGAAATTAATATTTAATGGAATTAATAACTTAAGGAGACTTGGGTCGAACGTGTTAAGTTCCGCAGGAGATCCAAGTCAAAACCTAAAAGAACAAATAGATTAAGTTTTGGATCAAACGTGTTAAGTTCCGCAGGCGATCCAAAATTTAATTTAAAAGAACACATGGTAGCTAGGAAAAGGTTCAGACCTTTGTACAAATTTTTTGTACAGTGGAACCTCTAGGTTTTCCGAGTAGCAATCAACAAGACCAAGCAAGAAAAAGAGTAAAGGAAGGTCGGGGAGTTGGAACTCATATAGAATTCAGTGAAAACCCTACTGTAGTTCAACCCCTTCTGAAATTTTTCTAGGAAGAAAAAGAACTGAGCCATTCAGAGCTGGAACACTGTTCAATTTAGTTCAACCACCCCTACATATAGAATTGAGTTCAATCATCCCTACAATAATTGTACTAGGAAGACTAATAACTGAGCTATTCAGAGCTGGAACCAAAAAGAACTAAGCTATTCGGTGCTAGAACGCATACGCATGAGAGTCTCTAAGCTAAACATTCATGTCCGATGGGTACGATTAACTTCTAATTCAACGTGGTGAACTTATAATGAAAAATCTTATCTTAGGCTCCAGAGTGGAAAGTAAACTTATAATGAAAGATCTTAGGCTTTCGGGTACGTTAGAGTTTATAATCCGAGGCTTCCTATTCCCACCCTCTTATACTAAAATATCCTACCGAGCTCATTCGATTAATAAATACGAATAAATATGAACACGAACCCCGCCAACTAAGAAAATCAAACTCAATATCTTACCGAGCCGCTTAAGCCCTAGAAAAATCTCCCTACATAGCTCTTTCAATTAATATTAATAAAATACCCTACCGAGCTCAAGGATACTCTAGCTCTATAAAATACCCTACCGAGCTCATTCGATCTTAAAACAAAAAGAGAATCCCCTTCAAATAAGAAGCACAAAGATCCTTGAATGAACTGACCCGACTATAGAATAAAATAACATAACATATATCCGACGCTTTAGAGTACAACCTCTCATGCAAAAGCTCAAGACTAGAGTAACACCTCTCAAGAACTGATATAGTTCAATAGAATTGAGTTCAATATAAAAATATCCCTAAAGGAAGGGGCCTACAAGGAACCCTTAACAAAAGAAGGAAGGAACAGTGCCTTAAAGCAGTTAAGGTAAGGTCAGTGACCCCTACATTAATTGTACCCTTTCGAGAAAGAGGGCTAAGGCAATCACGTAGTCTTTAAATAAACCTTTGCCGATGCTCATGCAGAATTGAGTGAAGGAACTCTGAACCGCTCTACTGATTCTTTATCTTTATGTCTGAACTGCGTAGCATCTTCATCTTCTGAACCGCTCTACTGGTTCTTTATTGTATTCTTTTTCACAAGGCAAGAGCCCCCTAACAAGAGCAACCATAGTGAATCACTCGTTTTATTTTCATCCATCCCTAGGTCAAAGATAAAAGCACAAACGCCACTTAATTACAATACCATCTCCAAATATAATTATGAGACCTTAATTGACTTAAATGAAACTGAATCAAATGCTCTTAAAAGGAATAAAACTGAATCAAATGCGAAATTAAACTAAATGGCTAACCAACTTAAATGAAACGACATATTAATAAAATATGAAGAAATCTCTCTTAATAAAATGTTCACCAATTGGAATTTAATTGGCAAATGCTCACTAAACTCAAACTAAGGAAAGGAGTGAAATTTATGAGATCCCCATCCCTAGGGTACTACTATACTATGGAGTCACTATCATTTGCAGCTAAACATGAATGAAACTAAATTGATGCTCAATAAATGCCTATAGGTATATTTGAGTCATCTACAATTGAGGCATATGTAGTTCCACTCTAGTTATTAAATGCAACCCCTACTGATTAAGAAGATGGAACACCAACAATAGCAAGAAATTAAGAAGCTGAAATGGAATGCTATTCAAAGCTATGAAGAGCTATAACTCATATGAAATTTAGTGAGCTCTAACTCAATTTAGGAAGACCAAGAACAGAGCTGGAATGCTGCTATTGCTATTCTGAGCTATTCAGAGCTGGAACACTATTCAGAGCTGCTATTGCTAGAGCTATTCTAAGCTATAACACTATTCAATATATTCTATTCTCTATTTTGAGCAGGAACTAAGCGTATCCGAACACCAAGAACACCAATAAGAGTATCCAAACACCAATAATAATCTCTCTCATCTGGAGCCAAACATTCAAGTCCGACGATTAACTTTGACTTCAGGTTAACTTTGAATTCCTGATCTTAGGCTCAAGAAGGTTCAATCCCTGGGGTACTGGTAAATTCTAGTCTCTTATCTATCTCTCTCATTTGCAGTTAAACCCATACTGTAATTGTACCCCTCGAGTTGAACCCTTATTGTAACAAACAACTGAGCTATTATGAGTTGCAATGCTATTCATAGTTGGAATGCATTGCATATAGAATGAAGTTCAACCCCTACTTGTATGTACCGGAAGACAAAGAAGGCAAAAGAATCGATGTGGCCTCACTTCATACAAAAGTCAATACTCGAACCTAAGTCCAAGTCTTAATTGAGGGAGCACACCGACGCACACCTGAACTAGTAGCACAAACACAAAAAGTTGGATCAGGATAACAAAGGTAAAAGCTCAATGTTGGCGCAGCGAGGCCGGCAAGAAGGGGTGAATTGCCTGAAATAGAAAAATAAACCTCTTCTCGATCCTTGGACTTAGACTAGAAATGCAATTAAAAATATTAACAACTTAAAGAAATAAGTAAAAGACCACTATTTACTTGGTTACAATCTAGTTAGTTGTTAATCCAAGGCGGTTGAAAAGATCATTAGGAATCTCCTTCTCTGAAGGCGAAGAAGCCTTTTACACACACTGAAAGCTCAGAAATAACTAGGAAAGTGATTACAAAAGTTGTTGTACTATTTCCTAGAGGGCCTTTTTATAACTCCTGGAAAACTTATTCGTAACTTGGAGGGCACCTTCCATGCTTATGAATGACGCCTTCCATGCTCATGGGAGGAGCCTTCCACCTGAAGATGGCAGAGGCGCGCGGGCACCTTGGAGGCGCCTTCAACTCTTGTTGAGGGCGCCTCCAGCAGTCTTCATCAACTTCTTTCACTCTTTTGTTGCTCCGATCGCCTGGGTGATTGCGACCAACCGAAATAGGGTTTACTCGAACCCAATTTTTGACCTTCTTCTCAAGTAGGCTTCCGCTCTAGCTTCTCGTCCCTCGAACGTCGCGTACATTCTTCTCTTCCACCGGTGTACTCTTTCGCAGCACCTCGTCCCTCAGATGTACCGAGCCTGTTGACTCCCTTCCCATGTTATCCTTCTCACTAGCTGCATCTTCTGCTCGACTTCCTATGCTCCTAAGCTCTTGCACACTTAGACACAAGGAGCAAACCAAAATAGGACCTAATTTAACTTAGTTGATCATACCAAAACAATCACGGGGTCCAACAATCTCCGTCTTTTTTATGTGCATCAATCCAAGTTCAAGTTAGGGTAATAATGAATAAGATGCAATAAAAGAATTTGCAAAACAAACATTTTAAGCATAAAGTTGCAAATAAAAGAAATGACAACATTTGATAAAATAGAGTTAGTAGAATTCAAACAATTGTAACTCCCCTTAAACTTAAAAATTTTAACTTCCCCTAAACTTGTACCTATTCCTTCCCACTTTGATCACATAAAAAAAATCACGGGGTCCAACAATAAAAACATAATAGAGTTAGTAAAATTTAAAAAATTCTAACTCCTCCAAAACTTGTGCATATCCCCCCCCCCCCCCTTTGATCACATCAAAAAATAGGGTATAATAAGAAAATAACTAAAATTTAAAACAATTTCTAAGTTATGAAGTTTTCAAATAATTGACAAAGATTAAAAACATTTCATTAATTTCACAAGTTTATCAGTTTGTCAATTAAATATTCAATTCAATAATTAGCTTCCAGGCTGTGACGAGACACTAGGTCTTCTTGGTTATTGGATCATCAACCACTTCTAGACAAAACCTCTTAAAGAATTTAAACATTTATTTTTTTTGAAAGACTTATATTCAAAGAAAAAATGTTAATCTAAGTATGATTTTGGAACCCAATATAGGTTCCTTTCTACTAGGTTAGCTAAGAATCTAGGGGGTACATATCCTTTGAGAATTCTTCTAAGTTGTCCCTGATATTTTCTAATATACTAATTTGACCTTCCATAAATTTTAAGTTTTGATTTTTGAAAGTTATTTGGTTTTAAGCATGCACCTTTTTTTAAACTTTCGATTTGCATTTTCAATTTATCATTTTCTAACTTTAAATTGTTAAATAATTCTAAGGGACGTGTCTTAGCTAAGTTCAATTTTAACTCAGTATTTTTCTTTTCTAACTTCACTAAATCTTTAGAAAGAATTTTGATAAAGTTAAAAGACTGTTTGGGAGATAGAGTACGTACCTTACATATCTTAATTTCTTATGTTTTCCCTTCATCACTGCTTTCTTCTAATGACCCTCTCCCTTCATCGATGCTCATCTCTGAATTGGTTTCATCTTCTACTTGATGGTTGGCCATTAGGGCTAGTCCTGAGAAGACCTCAACCTCGGACTCAGAGGATGATGATTCATCCCATGTGGCATTCAGGTTCTTGTGTTTGGAGGATGTTGGTCTTTTGTACTTTTCCTTTTCCTTCTTCTTTAGTTTAGGGCATTCATCCTTGATATGTCCTTCTTTGTTACAGTTTTAACAGCAGATCTTCCTTTTGCTTCGATAATCCTTATTTGTCTACAATTTAAATTTATTAGATCGAATAAACTTATTAAATTTTCTTACCATTAGGGCAGCTTCATCTTCATCAATTGATTTTTCAGAGTCAGAATCGTTCATTCTTGCCTTTAGGATAATGTTCTGGCTTGGTCTCTTTTGTCCAGCACACTGAGATTCGTGTAATTCAAAAATGAAAAAGAGATTATCTAGTGTACTTATCTCGAGATCCTTTGAGATATAGTAGGAGTTTACTATAGATGTCCATTCTGATGTTCTTGGGAACACATTTAATGCATACCTTTGCGTGTCCTGATTTGTTACCATTTCTCCGAGGTTTGATAATCCGGTGATTAGCTCCTTGAGTCATCTCTATGTTGGAATGTATACTGAAAGCCTAAGCTTTGTAAACATTTATTATGAATAAAGAATCACATTTGGTCTAATTGTCTACATTTGTTTGTAGTTGTTCATTTAATTTATATTGTAGATAACATAGTATGTGGTGTCACATACAGAAGATGATGTTATCAGTACCTTATAAATTTAAACAGTAGCTCACAATCAAAATGGAAAAGGAACAAACCATTAGAAGGTCGTAGTGTAATTAGGTATTAGTTTATCTTGACTATATAATTACACTAGTACACTCAGAGTGTATTGAGTAGGATCATTTGAGGTCGTTTCTTTTATACTGACTTTATAAAGGAACAAAGACCTCAGTTATTATGGAAGTGTGTGCTCTTAATCCTAATATAATAACAAGCACATATATTTGATATTTATTTCTTTAATTTATCAATGGGTGAGATTTAGTTCGTTGAATCAATAAACCCGATAAGTTGGGAAATGGTATCACTTATAGTGTGTGTTGTTGATTATAGAAGGAAACTGTGTCCTAGAGATACTAGGTTGATAATGTCCTCAAGAGGAGCTCATAAAGATTGTCATGTTAAACCCTGCAGGTGGACTTAGTCCGACATGACAATAAGGTTGAGTGGTACTACTCTTGGACTTAGATATTAATTAAATGAGTTGTCAGTAACTCACTTAATTAGTGGACATTCGATATCTTAAACACAGGGAGACTAACACACTCATAATAAGAAGGAGCCCAAAAAATGTAATTTGGGATTGGTGCGGTAGTTCAATGATAGTTCTCTAGTGGAATGAATTATCATTGATAAAATTAAGTTGTGTGTTCGGGGCGAACACGGGATGCTTAATTTTATCGGGAGACCAAAACCAATTCCTCCTCTCGGTCCCTATCGTAGCCTCTTATTTATAGAGTTCTATACCCACCTATACCCACCTTCTATACCCACCAATAAGGGGCCGGCCAAGCTAGCTTGGGAACCAAGCTAGGGCCGGCCTAGGTATATTATTGGGTGGACGGCCCTAGCTCGAACCCAAGCTAGTAGGGCCGGCCAAAATAAATTAAAAAAAATATTTAATTTTAATTTTTATTATAATGTGGAAGATATAATTTAAAGAGAATTAGAATTAAAATATCTCTCTTGTAAAAGATTTACAAAAGATTAAAAAAAGAGATTAGATCTCTTTCCTTATTTGTAGATTGGAGAGATGTTTTATTTTCTCTTTAAAATTATTCACATGTTAATAAAATTAAAATTATAGATATTTCCTTTTATTAACCATGAAGAGATTTTAAAGAGAAATTTTATTTTTTAAAATTTTCGGAAACAAATTAGGAAGTTTTAATTGTTGATTAAAACTTGTCCTCTTTTGTTTTCCAATGATGTGGCCGGCCACTTGAAATTGATTTGGGAAATTTTATTTTATTTCTCTCAATTAAATCAAGTCAAGGAAATTAAGGAAAATTTATTGTAATTAAATTTCCTAATTTGCCTAGGCCAAGGAATATAAAAGAAGGGGTGAGGGTGCCTTCATGGGATAACCCTTATTATTTCTCTTCCTCTCTTATTCTTTGGTGTGGCCGGCCAACACCCTTCCCTCTCTTCCTCTTGTGGTGGCCGAACCTCTCTCCCTTCCTTGGAGTTCTTGTGGTGGCGCGATACTACTTGGAGAAGAAGAAGAAGAAGAGAAAGTTAGCATCTCTTGGAGCTTGGTTAGTATTTTGATTTTCTTCTTTGGTAAAGTTCTTCCTTTGTGGCGAACCTTGCTTGGAGGAGAAGAAGGTGGTTGGTGGTTTCTCATCTTGGTAGATCGTTGCCCACACAACGTCCGAGGTTAGAAGAGGAATACGGTAGAAGATCAAGAGGTTTTTCTACAAGGTATAATTAGTAATTTTTATTTCCGCATCATGCTAGTTATTTATGGAAATAATACCAAATACAAGAGGCTTATGATCTAGTATTTCGAATATGTTTTTCGATGTTGTGTTCTTTTGTTTTCTTTCTTTTTCTTGTGATTTGATTGTTCTCTTTGGTTAACCTAAAGTTATTTTAGGAAATTAAATATTAGCTTTCTATTAAAGGTTTTGTCTAGTCGGTGGTGGTTGCTCCCATATCCAAGAAGGTCATGTGCCTCGCCACGTCAGTACTGGGAACCTTTTATGGAAATTAGTATTTAATGGAATTAATAACTTAAGGAGATTTGGGTCGAACGTGTTAAGTTCCGCAGGAGATCCAAGTTAAAACCTAAAAGAACAAATAGATTAAGTTTTGGATCAAACGTGTTAAGTTCCGCAGGCGATCCAAAATTTAATTTAAAAGAACACATGGTAGCTAGGAAAAAGGTTCAGACCTTTGTACAAAATTTTTGTACAGTGGAACCTCTAGGTTTTTCGAGTAGCAACCAACACTCTATAGTTGTGCTATTGACTCTCCTTCTTCCATCCGGAGGTTTTTTCAGTTATTCCGGAGCACGTCCCATCTCGCAAGCTTTGTTTCAGAGGTTCCTTCATGCAGTTCCAGGAACTTTTCCTAAAGTTCCTTTGCTGAGTCATAATCTCCGATTCGATTTACTTCCTAGGGTGGAAGTACGCTGAGTAGGTGGAACTCGGCTCGTCCGTTTGCTACGAAGTCTGCTTGTTCCTTCTTGGTCCACTAATATTCTTCTTTTTCTTCTCCTTGGGGGGTTTTTGGAGCTACAAAATTGTATTTAATTATTAGTAGAATTTCAAAGTCAGTTTTAAAAAATACCTCTATGTGTTTCTTCCATGACGCAAATTCACCTTCGAATTTTGGTGGATAGATCGTTGGTCCAACCATTGTCTTGATCTTGATGCTTCAGTTGACGGTTAGTTCTTCCGAGACGGTTGGACTCTGATACCACTTGTTGATAAAACCCTTTCCCAATCCTTGGACTTAGACTAGAAACACAATTAAAAATAGAACTAATAACTTAAAGAAATAAGTAAAAGACCACTATTTACTTGGTTACAACCTAGTTGGTTATTAATCTAAGGCGATTGAAAAGCTCACTAAGAATCTCCTTCTCTGAAGGCGGAGAAGACTTTTACATACATTGAAAGCTCAGAAATAACTAGGAAAGTGATTACGAAAGTTGTTGTACTATTTCCTAGCTTTAGGGGCTTTTTTATAGCTCCTGAAAATCCTATCTATACCTTAAGATCTTCTTTAAAGGGCTTGGAGGGTGCCTCCAATGAGGCGCCAAGGGATAGAGTTTTATCCCTTGGCAACGGTCAGTTTTCCTGGTCAAAGGCGCCTTCCATGCTCATAGAGGGTGCCTTTCATGCTTACGGAGTGCATCTTCCATGTTCATGGGAGGCACCTTCCTCCTGAAGGTAGTAGAGGCACGCGGGTGCCTTGGAGGCTCCTTCAACTCCTATTGAGGGCGCCTCCAGCAGTCTTCATCAGCTTCTTTCGCTCTTCTGTTGCTCCGATCACTTGGATGATTGTGGCCAACCGAAATAGGGTTCACCCGAACTTAATTTTGGACCTTCTCCTCGAGCAGGCTTCTGCTTTGACTTCTCGTCCCTCAAATGTTGGGTACGTTCTTCTCGTCCACTTGTATACTCTTCCGCAACACCTCGTCCCTCGGATGCACCGAGCTCGTCGGCTCCCTTCTTGTGCCATCCTTCTTGCTAGTTGCGTCTTCCGCTCAACTTCCTATGCTCCTAAGCTTCTGCACACTTAAACACAAGGATCAAACCAAAACAGGGTCTAACTTAACTTGGTTGATCACACCAAAATAACCACGGGGTCCAACACTCAGTCTCTAGTCTCTAAGGCAAAAGCTCAATCTCAACTTAGTCTCTTAATAAGGCTAAATCCCATCCCTTGTCGATTAAGAGACACAAAAGACTAAATATAAAATACTCTTATCTTAACAAACAAATAACTAAAAGAAAAGAGGGTTGGATACCCTTAACTTAAGAGTGCTTCTTAATGAAACTTCTTTTTAGGCTCTACTCAGCTCACTAAATTCATTTATGTATATTTGAGTCATATGCTTATTAATGAAACTTCTTTTTATGCTCAACTCATAGCTCATTATGCTCAGCTCACTAAATGCATTTATTTATGTTTAGTTTATTTGAGTCATCTGTAGTGGTCCAGGGGTGGACTTCTCCTAAGTAGCGGAGCAGAGACACAGGATCGTGTGGGAATGCATCGGAAGTGATTCTTCCTTGTCTTTTCATTTCATGTTATTCTCTTTCTTGTTTTATTTCATTTATTTCTATTTCATTTTGTTCTGGTTGGCATAGAAGATAACTATAACTCTCAGCCATTCACCTACGAAAAGCTGATTGGAGCTTAGCTAGGCCATCATCCATGTCTCCTCTCTTACTAGCTCTAACTGGCCTTCTTACTCAACTCTGTAAACTTTGTTTTGTTGAAATGATCATTTGAACTTCACTCCTAGACCTAGAGCTCCCTGAACTAATCTATCTCATTTGAACTAAACTACTAGAGCTCCTGAACTAAACTAATCTAATTGATTTGAACTAACCGAACTAATCTATCTCATTTGACCTGAACTCCTAGAGCTACCCTAACGAAATGAACTACTGAACCCCTAGAGCTTCCCTAACTAATTGATTTGACCTTAACTCCTAGAGCTCCCCGAACTAATCAACTAATCTATATTGTAGGATTTTCACTCCTAGACCTAGAGTTGCCCTAACTAATTGATTTGAACTGTACTCCTCTTTATTAACTCATCTATCTTATTTATTTTAACTGAACTTCACTCATCTTTATTAGAGAAGCATGGAGCCTTACCTTATTAGAGAAGCATGGAACCTTACCTTTTCTGTAGGACTTATTGAAATAGTATAATAAGCTCATCGCTAGAGTATAATAAGAATGGAGAACTCATCGCTAGAGTATAATAAGAACGTGTAACTCATCTCTTCCAAGTTGAACTACAACCTCATAGTGATTTGTACGAACTCATAGTTATAGTGATTTCTCACCTTGACTTGTACTTAGTTCTATTCTGTCTGCTGATCTTAATCTCTGCCTTCTAGCCCTGGAACCTCTTATTGTACCTTCTATCCCTAGAACCTCTTACTGTACCTTCTAGCCTAGCCCTGTCACCTCTTACTAGAGTTGAGTTCTCTCTCTCGTTGGATGCGCAGTTAAATGAGTTCTCTCGTCGGATGCACAACTAAACTTAATAGGCTTTACTTACCACTAAATATACTTTACTTATCATTGAGCTATGTGGTAAACTAAATGGGTTTTACCATTAATGGAATGTAGAGTAGTGGGCATCTTTTCTATTCTAATAAAAAATAATATATATATAGATACATAGAGAGAGAGAGAGAGAGAGAGAGAATTGTTATGCTACGGATCATTTTCTACGGATTGCTATGGACTGCCCTCTTGGCGAGTCTATGTTATTTTTTTATTTTTTTAAATATAATCTTTTCTTTTTAATATTTGTTCTTAAGCTGCTCGCCATCGTCACTGTGACTCCTCACCCGTTAGCCACCCGCCTGGCCGCCAGTTGCTTGCCCACCACTAGTGGCCTCCGGTCGCATGAACCCACCCGAACTATAGATCGGGGGGGGGGGGGGGGGGGAACCCTTGGGGGATCGCGGTATGGATTAGCACGATCGCTGTTGGATTCTATATATGATCCAGCACGATCACGGCCGGAATTCGGTTGCTGCCAGACCTCGCCCGGTTCGTAGCCGGATTGTAGCCAGAATCTGACCGTGATCCTGCCACCAGGTTAGCGACTGCGATCGCGGCCAGATTTTGGTTGGATTGTGGCCGGGATTCTTGCTGCGATCCGATCGGAGTCCCAGCTATTGGTGCAATCGACCTCTAGGGTTTCGATGTTTGACAATATGACAAAGGGTTGACCTAAATAGGACTTGATGTTTGAGAGAGAGAAGTCTAGTCAGAACTAGATGACTAGCAAAGGTAAGTCCTAACCAAAGGTTAGGCAAAGTGGAAGTCTCGGTGAGTGAAGTCGGACCCTAGTGAGTGAAGCTAGGTGGTGGAAGTCCTCGTGAGTGAAGCCGGGCCCTAGTGAGTGAAGTTAGATGGTGGAAGTTCCGGTGAGTAAAGTCGGGCCCTAGTGAGTGAAGCTAGGTGGAGGAAGTCCCGGTGAGTGAAGCCAGACCCTAGTGAGTGAAGCTAGGTGGAGGAAATCTTGGTGAGTGAAGCCAGGCAATCGAAGTCTTGGTGAGTGAAGTCAGACAATGGAAGTCCTAGTGAGTGAAGCTAGGCAACCCTAGGAGGTAACCCTAGGTTATACTTGAATTCTGTTAACAATGTTTTTATCTATTGTGCTAACTCAGTGTTGCAGGGAAGTTTAGCTAGGTCGACGGGCTGACCAAGTAGCTGACACGAAGTCCATATAGGTCGACGGGCTGACTGGACGTCTGATAGGTAAGTGAAGGTAAGTCACTGGAGGGGAGTGACTGTGAGGACGCGTTACCAGGAAGGGAACATTAGGCGTCGATCCGACTTAGATCCATTTCAGATATCTAAGTCGAGATCGTGACTAGATTCTAGTCTCGAGGAAACGGAATCTAATTACTATTCTATTTTATTATAAATTGTGCTAACACTCTATTTTGTAGGATATATATAATTTACATTGCATCGGACTAACGTTTTCTTGCAGGAAGGAGATTGCTAGAAAACAAGGGTTCGGGCATCCGGAGGCAAGTTTTATCCCTATCGTCGTCTCGCCACGTGGAGCTCGCTGACTGGCTCGGGTACGTCACATTCAAGACACCCTGAAGGGATCCGGGTGTCCCGAACCTCCTATATAAGGAGGGTGAAGGCTGAAGCAAAGGAATAACTGACGATCTGCTCTCCTGTGCTCCTGCGACGCTGCGAAGACTCTCTGATAAGTACTATTTCTTTTTCTGTCTTTCTTTTCTCATTGTCGGTTTTGTCTTCTCTAAATAATTTCTGTACTTAATTTGTAATAACTATTCGAATTATTAGTAATTGTCCAACGAAAGCACTCAATGAGTGCGTACCTTGGAATAAGAGTAATTGAAGGCTCTGAACCAAGTAAATCACCCCTTATTAGAATTGTTGTTGTTTTCACTTTTTCCACTGCTTACTCATTTAAAGTTTTAAATCGCTATTCACCCCCTTTAGTGAAACTTATCGATCCAACAAGTGGTATCAGAGCAAGTACCATTCTGATTTGGTGCAATCACCAGTCAAGCAAAGGGGAGTCTTTTAAAGAAAAATTAGATATCATTTGTTCTTTAGTATAGAGCAAGTACCGCTCTAATTCGTTTTTTCCCTCCAAAAATATTTTTGAAAAACTCATTTTCATTTTTTCATCATTGGTTAATATTAATAAAATATCATATTTACCAAAATTTGAAATAATATTTTTTATTAATATTTTTTTTATTTTTTAATTAGTGAAATATTATATTATTTCTCCAACACTGCTAATCCAAGATCAAGTCTTGGGATTTTTTATGTTTGTTTCCTTGTGTGTAAGACCAATGTCTCTTCTAGAAGGACGGAGCATCCACGAACCACCTCCCTATAAGATGTATGAGAGACATGAATTCAATCTGTGGAGGATGCAGATGGAAACCTTTATTCTTATGAACGACCTCAATGGTGGCATGACACTAAGAAGACCAACACAAAATTCAGAAGCAAACCAAAAGGTAATAAAGTTAGTTTCAGATTTATTACCTAACGAAGTTACTTGCAGGATAGGGAAGGTCAAGGATGCCCACGAGTTTTGGACCTACCTGACCAAGCTTCACGAGTAGCTGATGGAGCTAGAGGATCAAGTCGAACTAGAGTTCGGATCTGAGTCCGAATTCCCAGAGTCATCCTTAGAATCAGACCAAATAAGCTTTATGGCCTTAATGGCACAAGAAGAGATAGAAAGATCTGAATCAGAGTTAGAACAAAAGTCAGAATTTGAATCTGAGACGACAGTGGATAAGGAGGAGAATCCTAACAAGGATTCTAAAGATAAATTTGAAAATTCAAAATTTAAATATCATTTAATATATTTTAAATACAGTGAAGGAGGACATTACAAAAGTAAGTGTCCCATCTATAAGACTCAAACCACACAACTAGAGGCAAAGGAGAAGTCGACACCTAAAATTCAAAAAGGGAAGGAGCATATCCAATGCTTCAATTGCAAAAAGATTGGTCACTACAAACTTCAATGCCTAGAAAGAAGACCCAAGGATCCAGGGGGAGCAAAGGTTAGTAAGTTTACTATACATGACAATCCAATTTTTTCTACACATGGTAGTAAATTAGATAATTATCATTGCTCTAGGTTAGATGTACTTCAACAATTAGATGTGCATGCTCAACCAAATAAATTAACAAATAAAAATCTAAGCAATAATTTATAATGTAATTCTTTAATCTTTTATTCAAGGTTTATGAAATTAGAAAAATAAATCAATCTTTTGAAAAATAAAATTCATAAACAAGAACAAATAATTAAATCATTAAATCTAGACTTAAATTACAAGTCTGAACCAAATCTAAGATATAATCAAGTATCTATTGATTATGAAATTAATCAACATATATAATTTAAATAATTTAATTAATTTAAAATTAAAATTAAAACTTAAAAAAATAAATTAAAACTTAAATTTAAATTCAAAATTAAACGTTAAATCTTAATTAAAACTAATATTAACCACAAAAAAAAAATTAAGGGGAGGCTCTAGAATAGCTGGCACCTCTAAAACTAACTTACCTGACAAGGTAACAAAAAATTAACCTACCCGGCAGGGTAATTAGGACTAGTTTAAAAGGGATAATAGTTTAACTGGACCAACGGTACTGGTGAAGTCTTGGATGATAGTACGTTAGGGAAGCTTTGTCTATACATGTCTAGGAAGATATGGCTTCGACCTGGTACATTTGGCTTAGTGGAACTAACTGAAGCTACCTTTTACGGATCCTAACCAGTTAGACCAAGGTTTTGTATTAAGTTCAGTGGATAGGACTATTTGGAAAACTTCGAAGGCATGGTTACTCTAATGATGTCCAAGTAACTCACCATAGCCCAGAAGTTTATCCAAAAAATGTCTATTTGTTGAGTCCAAAGCTAAACCTGAATCTAACACAAAGTTAAACCAAACTCTAAAATTGAACTTAACTTCATCTCAAATGATCCGGCGGTAAGAATGGGGGACCCACAGATGGGGTCCCGTCCGAGCGGAACCAGAGATTACCCAGCCAAAGGTTTGGGTTTCCGACGCCAAAGCAGAAGAACCGGAGCCGAAT
The DNA here is from genome assembly GCF_018446385.1 of Zingiber officinale. Taxonomy (NCBI): domain Eukaryota; kingdom Viridiplantae; phylum Streptophyta; class Magnoliopsida; order Zingiberales; family Zingiberaceae; genus Zingiber; species Zingiber officinale. The sequence continues at coordinate 148,608,842 of NC_055987.1, read as the reverse complement.
GGCCGAGCGGAGGTGTCCGCTCGGCCGGAATCGAATGGCCGAGCGGAGGTGTCCGCTCGGCCGGAATCGTGGCGAGGGAACAGTGGTTAGCCGAGCGGCCTATTCGCTCGGCTCGGGATATGATATGTCAGCAAAGGCATGATGATTAGACTGTACGGAAGATGGCACTATTAAAGGCCCTACCATCACGTCACGGAAAGGTTGATACAGTAGCAGTATGGTCTTATGGATGCCCTTCTGACAGGCCCACACCTAGGCATGGTCGAAAGCAGGTGATCGCTTCGATTGGTGTGCCCAGGCTCCTTCGAGAGGTCTATATAAGGCCTCCATTTCTTCAACCGAAGGTACACAAGTCTCCATTTTCTCAGCCGCTTTCTTATTCCTTCGCCTGACTTGAGCGTCGGAGGGCCGTCGCCGGGACACCCCCCCCCCCCCCCCCCGGCTCGGTTTTGTTGCAGGTTCGCCGGAGCATTCTAGGATACAGCAGGGAGCGCCACATCCCCAGCGTCCATTGATTTTATAGGATTCCCCTAAATGAAAATTTAGATTGGGTGAGATGACTAAGGACCGAATTTTAAAATTAAATTTAAATTAAATTAAATTTAAATTAAATTAAATTAAATTTAATTTAAATTTAGATTTAATTTAAATTATATTAAAATTAAATTAAATTATTTTGTATTGAAATTCATTTTTTTTAAAAAAAAATACTATTAAAAATCCTTCTAAAAATTCTTTAAAAATTTATTTATTTTAAAAAAAAATATTTAAAAATATTTTAAAAATCCTTTGAAACATTCTTTCAAAAATTATTTTTAAAAAATACTTTTAAAAATCCTTTTAAAATTATTTAAAACATATTTTAAAACATATTTTTAAAATTATTTTAAAATATTTAAAAATTCTTTTAAAAATTATTTAAAAATATTTTAAAAATCCTTTAAAAAATTATTAAAAAACACTTTTAAAAATTCTTTAAAAATATTTTTAAAATCCTTTTAAAAATTATTTAAAAATACTTTTAAAAACTATTTAAAAATTCTTTTAAAAATTATTTAAAAATAGTTTCAAAATCCTTTTAAAAATTATTTAAAAAAAATACTTTTAAAAATTCTTTTTAAAAAATACTTTTAAAAATTCTTTTAAAAAAATACTTTAAAAAATTATTTAAACATATTTTAAAAATTATTTTAGAAATTATTTTAAAAAATATTTTAAAAATCTTTTTAAAAAAATCTTTTAAAAATATTTTAAAAAAAATCTTTTAAAAATATTTTAAAAATTCCTTTAAAAATTATTTTAAAAAACATTTAAAAATATTTTTAAAATCCTTTTAAAAAATACTTTTTAAAATTCTTTTAAAAATATTTTAAAACTCCGTTTAAAAATTATTTGAAAAAATACTTTTAAAAATTATTTAAATATATTTTAACAATCCTTTTAAAAATTATTTCAAAAATTATTTTAAAATATTTTAAAAATCCTTTTAAAAATTATTTAAAAATATTTTTAAAAAAACTTCTTTTAAAAATTATTTAAAAATTATTTAAATATATTTTCAAAATCCTTTTAAAAATTACTTTAAAAATCTTTTTAAAATTATTTAAAAGTCATTTGAAATCTTTTTAAAAAAAAATTATTTTAAATTTGTTTTAAATAATTCTTTTAAAAAATTAGTTTTAAAAAATTATTTTAACTTAGAAAGCATTTCAAGTAAACTTAGATTTAAACTAAATCTAAATTCTAATGAAATTATTAACATTTGATTAACTTAAAATTGAATTTCAAACTTGAACTTAAGTTTGAAATTTAAAACTCCATTTAAAATTAAACTAGATCGAACTAATTTAAAAATTAAATTTTAACAAATAATTAAAATTTAATTAAATAATTAATAAGTAAATAATTAAAATAAAAACTTCAAACATTAACTATACTTTAATGTACTTAATTAGCCTTACATTAAAAATCTAATTAAAACTTAATTTAACTCAATCAATCTTGATTTCAACATTAATCAAAATCTTAACTTTACTCTAATTAAATTATAATTAAAGATCGACTCAAATTGAACCTTAACATTATTTAACTTTGTTTGATAACTTTAATAAATTAATATTAATTCTAAACTTAGTTAATCCTAATTCAACGTAACTTAAGTAAATAAAAAAAAATTGTAACTAATATTTTCAATCGATTAATATAAAATAAATTAATACTAAATGTAATCAAATAAGTCAAGTAACATACCCAAACCCCAATGTTAACTTCAGGGAGAGTGTTGACGTCAGGGGAGGTGGTCTTGAGAATTATGTTTGTAAATTCTTTTGAAAAATTATTTTTATAAAAAATATTTGAAAACTATTTTACAAATTTATTTTTTTTTTAAAAAACACTCTATGCTTTTAAAAAATCATTACTGTTGGAGCAATCTAGGTGCTCTAGGTTTTGATGTTTGGACAAAGGTTTAAGTTAGGTTTATTGTTGTATTTGATATGCATTGTGAGTGTGCAGGATACAGGTACAACAAGGAAAGTCCAAGTGTGATCTTGGCAAAGGAGGAAAGTCCAAGGATGAGTCTTGGCGGTGTAAGTCCAAGTATGTAGTTTTAGCAACGTAAATCCAAGTGTGACTTGGCAATGGATGAAGTCCCGGAGGTGAGGAGCCTCTTGGCAAAGGAAGACCCGACAATAAAGACAAGGCCGAAGGAAGCTCCAGAAGGCAAGACGTGAAGGATGGGGAGACATCCGAGAGACGCGAGGCTGATGGAGGAGGCTAGAAGGCTAGGTCTAGGTTGGTCGAGCGAGGACGAGTGCTGAGTGATTGTACTCGGGGGAAAAATCTTATGGTTTTAGGCTTCACTGTAGCAATACTGTAGCAACACTTTTTTGTGATGCTGTAGCAGTCGACTAGTTACTGTAGCAGTCGACTGATACAATGTGGTAGTCGACTGGTACACTGTAGCAGTCGATTGGTAGTCGACCGTTGGGTAACTGTCAGCTTCACTTAAAGGGCCAGTCGACTGGTGCATACACCAGTCGACTGGTAGCGGGAAAACAGCTTAGTGTTTTGCTCTCGAGCTCTATTTAATAAAACTCGGGGTGCTTAGGCATGGTTGACGAAATAGACTTGGTTAAAGCCTATTAGAGTCTCCCAAGCCTTCATGTGATTGGTGTGCTTGTATTCAAGTGTTTGTGGCGAGGTTTCTCCACTGACAAGGAGCTTGAGCTAGCCGGAGGTTTTCCGGGGACTAATCCACCGACGGAGTGAGGGATCGTCCACCTTATGGACACGCCGTGGAGTAGGAGCAAGTTATCTCCGAACCACGTAAACGAACGTATTAGCGGTTTGCATCTCTTCCTTTGTATTTAGCTTTCATATTTGTATTCGTGGTTGTATTCTTTGTTTTCCGCTGTGCACTAACGAATACGTAGGTAGCGATCGATTTGGGTGAGACGCTATTCACCCCCCTCTAGCTACATTTCGATCCTAACAATTATGACTTAACATATTTTGAAAAATTATTTTGTTACTTAGTAAACATTTTAAAACTTAAGTTGACAAGGTCTTCTTAAAAGGTTTTGGTGCACAATCACTTTCAAATTTTTTGAAAATGTTTTTAAAACTTACCTTCAAACTTTGTGTTCTTTTAATTTGGATCAACTCTCTAGACACATAGGAAGTTTTACTTGTGGTTAACAAGAAGTCCTAAGAATGTGTCAAGTTAAGGGGGAGTCATGTTTGAAAGACTAAAAGTAACCTTTAAAAATTACTTTTACAAATCTTTGAAACTAAGTTTGGAAAAATTTATTTTCAAAATCTTTTACAAAATCTCTCTTTACTTTACAATTTTTTTTTTTGTAAAAACACATTGAAAAATATTTTTAAAAAATACTTAAACTTTCAAAAGTTATTAATTGTGAAAACTCACTTTTGTCACTTAGAAAACTTGTTTAAAAGTTACTTAGAAGTTTTTTTTAAAAGTTTTAATTTAAAAATTCTCTTTACTTAAGTTTTCTTTGATATTTACTTAGAGTTTTTTTCTTAATCATTTTAAAATATACATTGAAAGGTGCTTTTTCAAACACTTTAGAAAGTTTTTTCGCATATTATTGGTGCAAAACCTAATAGAAACTAACCTTAAATGTATAACCTTTTGATATGTGCCAAAGGGGGAGAGTGATATCTTACGTTAGAAAAATCTTAAGTTAGGAAAGTTAAAACATTCCTAACATCTCTCAAACTGTTTTGAATTTCTCAAATCTTGAGAATTAAACCTTAAAGACCCAAGCCTAACTTTAGAAAATTGTCAAACATCAAAAAGGGGGAGATTATTGGTGCAATCAACCTCTAGGGTTTTGATGTTTGATAATATGACCAAGGGTTGACCCAAACTGGACTTGATGTTTGGGAGAGAGAAGTCTAGTCAGAACTAGATGACTAGCAAAGGTAAGTCCTAACCAAAGGTTAGGTAAAGTGGAAGTCCCGGTGAGTGAAGCTGGGCCCTAGTGAGTGAAGCTAGGTGGTGGAAGTCCCAGTGAGTGAAGTCGAGCCCTAGTGAGCGAAGCTAAGTGGAGGAAGTCTGGGTGAGTGAAACCAGACCCTAGTGAGTGAAGCTAGGTGGATGAAGTCCCGATGAGTGAAGCTAGGCAATGGAAGTCCTAGTGAGTGAAGCTAGGCAACCCTAGGAGGTAACCTTAGGTTATACTTGAATTCTGTTGACACTATTTTTTATCTATTGTGCCAACTCAGTGTTGCAGGGAAGTTTAGCTAGGTCGACGGGCTGACCAGGTAGCTGACACGAAGTCTAGACGGATCGACGTGCTAACTGGACGTCTGGTAGGTAAGTGAAGGTAAGTCACTGGAGAAAAGTCACTGTGAGGACGCGTTCCCGGGAAGGGAACATTAGGCGTCGATCCGACTTAGATCAATTTCGGATATCTAAGTCGAGATCGTGACTAGATTCCGGTCACGAGGAGATGAAATTTAATTATTATTCTGTTTTATTATAAACTGTGCTAACGTTTTCTTGCAGGAAGGAGATTGCTGGAAAACAAGGGCTCGGGCGCCCAGAGACAAGTTTTATCCCCATCATCGCCTCGCCATGTGGAGTTCGCTGACTGGTTCTGTTAGAATGTATACTAAAAGCCTAGCTTTTGGTATAAAACATTTATCTAGAAATAAGAATCACATTGGTCAAATGTCTACATTTGTGATAAATGTAGCTGTTCAATTAATTTATATTGTAGATAACATGGTGTGTGGTGTCACACACAGAAGATCATGTTATCAGTACCTTATAAATTATAAACAGTAGCTCACGACCATGATGGAAAGGAACAAACCATTGGAAGGTCGTAGTGTAATTAGGTGTTAGTTTATCTTAACTATATAATTACACTAGTACACTAAGAGTGTATTGAGTAGGACTATTAGAGGTCGTTTCTTTTATACTGACTTTATAAAGGAACAAAGACCTCAGTTATTATGGAAGTTTGTGCACTTAATCCTAATATAATAACAAGCACATATATTTGATATTTATTTCTTTAATTTATCAATGGGTGAGATTTAGTTCGATGAATCAATAAGCCCGATAAGTTGGGAAATGATATCACTTATAGTGTGTGTTGTTGATTATAGAAGGAAACTGTGTCCTAGTAATCTAGGTTGAGAATGTCCCCAAGAGGAGCTCATAAGGATTTTCATGTTAAACCCTGCAGGTGGACTTAGTCCGACATGACGATGAAGTTGAGTGGTACTACTCTTGGAGCTAGATATTAATTAAGTGAGTTGTCAGTAACTTACTTAATTAGTGGACATTTGTTATCTTAAACACAGGGAGACTAACACACTCATGATAAGAAGGAGCCCAAAATGTAATTTGGGATTGGTGCGGTAGTTCAATAATAGTTCTCTAGTGGAATGAATTATTATTGATAAAATTAAGTTGTGTGTTCGGGGCGAGCACGGGATGCTTAATTTTATCGGGAGACCAAAACCAATTCCTCCTCTTGGTCCCTATCGTAGCCTCTAGTATATAGAGATTTATACCCACCGCATACTCACCTTCTTACCCATCCAATGGGGTCGGCCAAGCTAGCTTGGAACCCAAGCTAGGGCCGGCCAAGACTAAGTGGATGAGCCATGTAAGTGGCCGGCCAAAGCTTGGGTCCCAAGCTTAGGTGGCCGACCACTAGAATATTAAAAAGGATTTTTATTAAAATTATTTCTTATGTGGATATCATGATTTTAAAACAGAGTTTAAAAATTAAAAATTTCCTTTTATAGCTTTCTACAAAAGATTAAGAGAAGAGATTAATCTCTTTCCTTATTTGTAGTTTAAAAGGATGGTTTTAATTTTTGATAAAAACTTTCCTAATTTGTAAATCATCTACATGTTTAAAAGAGAGTTTAAAATTTGAAATCTTTCCTTATTTATTGATTAAAGGAGGATTTTAAATTTTAAGAAAACTTTCCTTTTTAACTATGTTCATGATTTAAAAGAGAGTTTAAAATTAAATATTCTCTTTTATAAGTTTCTACAAAAGATTAAGAAAAGATTTGATATCTTTCCTTATTTGTAGATTAAAAGAGTTTTTAATTTATAGAGATAACTTTCTTTTTATCCACATGTTTAAAAGAAAGATTTTAATTTATTAAATTTCCTTTTTATAAACCAATCATGAAGGGATAAAAATTATTGGACAAATTTTTATAAATTTCCGGAAGCAAATAAGGAAGTTTTAATTTTTGTTTAAAATTTTATTTGCTTGGAGAATTTATGTGGTGGCCGGCCATTACAAATTGAAAAGAAAAATTGTTTTTAATTAAATAAATTTTTTTCTTTTCAATGGCAAAAGAATTAAGGAAGTTTTTATTAATTTTTCCTTATTTGCCAAGACCAAGGATTATAAAAGAGGGGGTAGAGGAGGCTTCAAGGCTAAGGACTCTATTCTATTTTTCTCACTCTTTTCCTTGGTGTGGTGGCCGGCCCTTCCCTTTCTCTTCTCTCCTCTTGTTGTGGCCGAAATCTATCATCTCTTGGAGCTTGGAGGATGTGGCCGGATCAAGGAAGGAGAAGAAGGAGAGAAAGCATGCATCCCTTGGAGCTTGGTTGGTGGAAAATTCTTCATCCTTTGAAAGTTCTTGTGCTTGGCCGAAACTTGAAGGAAGAAGGAAGAAGGTGCCTAGGTGGTTCTCATCTCGGAAGATCGTTGCTCACACAACGTCCGATGTTAGAAGAGGAATATGGTAGAAGATCAAGAGGTCTTTCTAAAAGGTATAACTAGTAATTTTTCTTTCCGCATCATACTAGTTATTTTTGGCAATAATACTAAATACAAGAGGCATACAATTCTAGTATTTCGAATTTGTTTTCGATATAGTGTTCTTTTGTTTTTCTTTTCCTCGTGATTTGATTGTTCTTTTTGGTTGACCTAAAGTTATTTTAGGAAATTAAATATTAGCTTTCCTTAAAAGGTTTTGTCTAGTCGGTGGTGGTTGCTCCCATATCCAAGAAGGTCATGTGCCTCGCCACGTCAGTACTGGGAACCTATTTTGGAAATTAATATTTAATGGAATTAATAACTTAGGTGATTTGGATCAAACGTGTTAAGTTCCGCAGGAGATCCAAGTCAAAACCTAAAAGAACAAATAGATTAAGTTTTGGATCAAACGTGTTAAGTTCCGCAGGCGATCCAAAATTTAATTTAAAAGAACACATGGTAGCTAGGAAAAGGTTCAGACCTTTGTATAAAATTTTTGTACAGTGGAACCTCTAGGTTTTCCGAGTAGCAACCAACAGGTTCGACTACATACATTCAGGACGTCCTGAAGGGATCCGGGCGCCCTAAACCTCCTATATAAGGAGGGTGAAGGCAAGCAAAGGAATAACTGACGATCTGCTCTCCTGTGCTCCTGCGACGCTGCGAAGATTCTCCGACAAGTGCTATTTCTTTTTCTGTCTTTCTTTTCTCATTGTCGGTTTTGTCTTCTCTAAATAATTCCTATACTTAATTTGTAATAACTGTTCGAATTATTAGTGATTGTCCAACGAAACACTCAACGAGTGCGGACCTTGGAGTAGGAGTCGCTGAATGCTCCAAACCAAATAAATCGACCCTTGTTAGCATTGTTGTTGTTTTCACTTTTCCGCTGCTTATTTGTTTAAAGTTTTAAATCATTATTCACCCATCTAGCGAAACTCATCGATCCAACACCAGCGAGGTAGGCAAGGTGGGCGGGTGGCCAGCGGGTGGCCGGTGGTAAGGTAGGCACGATTGGCATACGAGAGAGTGATTTTGACGAGGAGACGAGAACGAGGGAAAAAAATGCAAGAGAAAAAAAATTATATTTAAAAAATGTAACATGACAGATCCATGAGAGCAACCCATAATAACCCGTAAGCAATGGTTATATATATATATAAATAGGAAGCTTCTCCTGCGGTGCGTTTTGTGCTGTTCTGTGCGGCACAAAGCATTGGCGTCATCCAAGCTGGCAAAACGACCCGCTCGACTTACACATCAGTAGCGTTGCTCAAACTTTCTCCTCTCCAAAAACCCTAACGAAAGCAGCACCGACTCCTCTCCTCTCCTCATCGCGTCCCTCTCCGAAGCCGAGCTGCCTCCCTCTCGCCCACTTTCTCTCACAGTGAGACCCCTAGCTTCCTCTCCTCGTCGCGAAGCAGAGCCGCCTCCCTCTCGCCCACTTTCTCTCGCAGCGAGACCCCTCGCCTCCCTCTCTCGCCGAAGCTCAGACGCCAAACTCTATGCAAAACCCTAGACGAAGCTCGGAACGTGATCCTCTCGCAGCGACACCCCTCTCTCGCCGAAGCAACTGTTTGAGGGATTCTTTCGCAGCTGATCTCCCTCGACACTAGGGCATTTCTCTACGCCGAAGCTCGTGTTGCCTCTTGTAAAATCCACGATATTTCAACTAGGTGTAAAATCCTCCGGTGGCGTTCAGTCTTCCTTCTCGTTAGTCTCCCCGTCATCAGCAGTATTCCAGGTGATTGATCGATTTTCGCTCGACTACCGTCCTTGATTTGTTCCTATGTTCGATCCGTGTTTCCTTGATTTGAGGTGGCTTCTGATTTAGGCATGTTTCAATGTCTTTTCTGTGTAATTATTTGCTCATTCTGATTGAGGGTGTGGTGTGATTTACAGCCAAGTTTTGAATTTGAAATAAGATATGTGTTTGTCTTGAATCATTGATACACATTAACAAATGAATGGAGACATACATTGTTGGGAAAGTGAACGATTTTATTTATTTATTTTTTTGAGAAAAATGGTCCCATGGATATGATGCCAGATTCATGGCCGTGCACCATGTTCTTCCGATATCCATCATTTGATTGTAGAAAGGGGGAAGAAAAGATGAATCCTCTAGTGCTAGTCTGAGATTTTAATTTTTTTGGCGAAGTTACCACCTTGCTAGCTATAAAGTTAATATATTGTTGAAATACCATGGAGATTTTCTCAAAGTAATATTAAGTAATATTTAGAGATTGAGCTGCTATAATTATAGTAGTGTCAATTAGTTAGTGTCAATTATAGTTGTGTACCAAGATAGTGGAGCAAATTTACTGATAATCATTTGAGTTTGCAGTGATAACCCAACAAATTTACAGTTTTGTACCATGATAATCGAGATTGAGCTAAGGGATTCACCCTTGCTATTGAGATATAATAGATCTTCATGAAACTTAGCTTCTTCTTATCAACTAGTTGTTTGATGAATATTACTTATTCTCTCTTGCAAATTTAATGAACGTGTCATCATTTGTATAGCAACCTAGATCATTGAATTTGAATGCTTGTAATATATGATTTCAAAGTTTTGTGCCTTCTTTGCTCCTCTTTCATTTCAAAATGTTAGCTATTGAGATATTATCTAATTAATGAAAATTTGATTATTAGGTTGTTATTTCATGGCATCATCAAGTTATAGCAGCATCGACAATATTAGATTTCAACCTGTAACATGTAGGGATTGCGGACAAAGAACATTTGTATGTGTTTCTAGATCAACCAAGAATCCTGGAAGATAGTATTATAGATGCGGACAACACAGATGACAAAAGTGGGTCACTACTTATACTGGTTCATCATTCACAATTGAAAGTGAACACAATGCTTCTCATGGACATAATCCAGGAGTAATCAAAGTACCAAAATTTATTTGTATATTAGTGATGGTGAACTTGATTCTCTTAGCGATAATCCTGATTTGGTTGTTAGTTCATTTGGTTAGTTAGTGTTAAGTAATGTTGGTGTTGTAATGTAACGGGCTAAATGTTTGTAATTCTCAATGCAAACTTGATTTGTTAGTTTATATTGTTAAACATTGTTGAATTTCAATTTGAATCATATGATGCAGTACAATGATAGTTGTATTTCAGGATAAGACTTAAAATCCTCATGAATAAATTCTTTTCTAACAATGATGCAGTACAATGTTTGTGTTTTGTATGCTTTGTAAGACACTGATGTTATCATTTAGTTTATCAGATAACGATTAATAAACTTGTTTTCAGAAGGTGTTAAAAAAATCAAATTTTTTAGACAGATAAAAATTAAATTGTTTATCAGATAACGATAAAAAATAAGTGATTAGACATCAAGAGGACAGACAAGGCTGGTGGAAGAATGATCATCTTCTTTCAAGCTCAAGAAGATACAAAACTTCTTCTAGAAAGTTTCATATCTCACATTTTGCAAGAATTGAACAAGCTTACATAAATTATCCAGTTGATACAAAACTAAAGATATTGTATCGTAAAGGTTGTTTATATAGAATTTTGTAGCAAATGAGGGAAATTAAAATTGGAAGAGCTAACATGAATGTAATGTGATAAAGCTGATTCTTGGAGGAATGAACTCCTAGATTAGAGAGAGCATCAGATCGATTTCTTTTGACCAAATAATAGATTCCAACTGTAAGCACTTTTATCGTTTGCAGCAGCATCCAGTCGCTTTGCACCAATCTACAAACACATTGATTCAGGTAAAACTCAGAACTCAGATCCACAGTGACAACCATATGAAAAATAAGAACATAACTAATTTCGTTAATTGCTATATTTATACGTGCAGTGAAATTTAGTTCTAATCATATCGTTATTCGTTGATATGCAAATTGGATCTCAAACTGGCACGTTGTCTCTAGCTACACTAGAAAGTGCAAAAATAAACAACATTGTTTCCTACTGCAAAAATAAAGCAGGAGGTTTGAAGACTAGATCAGGAAACATGGTCATATGCTTGGACAACCAAGAAAAACCATGAGCTTAGCTTAATATTATACAACAAATATGAAGAAAAATTTACTACCAAACATTCTGCTGAATAAGAAAACGAATTATCAAGTTATTCTAGATTTTTCTTTTCTTGAAATTTTGATTGTGAAGAACAACTAATTTCTGTAGCCTATGAAGAAAACGAATTATGTTGAGCTTAGCCTATCAACCTTGACAACAAGGATTTGATTGCACAAAGACGCTTGAAATGTGAAGAACAACTAATTTCTGTAGGGATATTCCTATTATCATGAGAAAACCACGCCACCAAACAATCTGCAACGAATCAATCATTGTTTAAGGACTAAACTACAAGTGCCAGTGGATGCTTTAGGCTATCAGTTGATAATGAAAATCAAATGTTGCATGTTGCATCAAATGTTCGAATGAAGTTCATTAAGGTAGAAGAAAAAGAAGAGTAAACAGTACACGAGCAGAAATTGGCAGCAATTGCAGTTTCCTATTGGGCCCCTCTTGTTGGCACAATAGTTCCAACAAATATGTACATTAAGAAATAATGTTAAAAAAAGATAGTATGTAAACCAAGTGGACTATTGGTGTACTAAGCATGGTATGATAGTATGCATAGATAATTTGTTAGAAAGACAATTAGGTAAAGACTAGGAATTCAGTGAACAAGACTATTTATTAGAAAGGAAATAGATGAATACCAACCATAGATAATTCAGTGAACATCCTATCTTATATTGTTTGAACCTGCAAAATAAAGACAATTTATTAATTTCATTTTCGCAATAAAAAATAAACAACTATAATTTAACAAAATAAAACTTTGATCATACCCGCTATAGATCCCAAATCAGGTTCATATGTATCATCAAGACTGATATAATTATTATCTTCAATTGATCTGATAATTGACACGTTGTCATATATATAATATAATAAAATTAATTTGTGTTTGCAAGAAAAAATATAATAAAAATGCAAAAATAGAATTGACATATACCCTTGCTGCAAATTGGGACAGTTACGTTTGTCATATGACACTCCTCGATGTCCGCATCCAAGACATAGCCTGGAATTTGAGGTTGATTTTTTCCTTTGATGATTTCAATCTCTTTCCACATCCCTTAGTTCTTACTACAGAAGGATCAATAATACCAAGACCCTCATCAATGGATTTCTTTTTTTTACTTCTATCATTACACGTTGTACTGATGGATATCTCTTTCATTTTGTTGTAGATACAATTAAATTGTTCATCCAAGAAGGTTGTCTTCTCATTACTCACAGATGCATCATCAACTAATACTGATGCTTTATAGGATAGCCTTGAGTGCCTCGACATCAAATACTTTTCTGAATCTGGATCATCAATTACATTTTGCTCCCCTAAAGCATATATTTCTCCAACTTTTGCATCTCGTGTCCATTGTTTTAGTATATACGTATCAGACAAATGAAACACTTGGTTGATACGAAAAAAAGCTAACATATGTCTGCATGGAATGCCCTCAAACTCAAATTTCATGCAACTACATGATATGTAATCCCTTTGTTTGTCATGCGTGAGCACTCTTGATTTTGAGGACGAAGAACTCTGAAATTTCATCACGTGGTAAACCGCTGAGACATCTCCTGTAAATGTCTGTTGCACATAATAACTATGACTCTCGGTCATTTCACTTTGAAACTCCAGCCATTTCTTTTTTGTATACAGCTTAACCATTTGAGTTTCCATTGGCCAGGTTGTATTAACCTTGGGATGTTCATTCATATCAATATGGTCCGCAACTAACTCATTATGTCTTTGATGTCTCAGTGCTCTATTAAAACGTGTGATAAAATCCATTAATGAATTCTTATTTGAGATATATTTCTTGAAAAATACATGAGAACCTTCAAATCTTTGGCTACTTGACATTCCTGTAGAAAATACATGACTAAAATATGCTGGGACCCATCTGTGTCGTAATTCATACATCAAGGACAACCAATCATTTTTCTCTAATTTAGCATCCTTGATAGTCTCTTCCCATGTCTTCTCAAAATCATCAGGCGTTGTAGAATTTACAATGACGTCCTTTATACTATGATAGTGGTTTCGAAAAGTCAAAGGGTCTAATTTATTTGGAAATTTGTTCCATATGTGCCACAAACAATATCGATACACTGTTTGAGGGAAAACCTGTGCAATAGCTTTTGTTATAGCTAGATCCTGATCAGTGATGATAACGTTTGGTGCACCTTTAGGCATGGCTTCTAAGAACTTTGTAAGCAACTAAACAAAAGACTCAGTTTTCTCATCACTAAGAAACCCGCAACCAAAAAGAATTGTTTGATGATGATGATTAACTCCAACAAATGATGCCAAAATTAAACCATATTTATTGGTGTTATATGTCGTATCAAATACAAGTGCATCACCAAATATACTGTATGCCCTTCTTGACACATGATCAGCCCAAAAACACCTACTAAATCTGTTATCTGAATCAGTCTCGTAGTCAAAGAAAAAAACTGAATTCTTCTCTTGCTCAGATGTAAAAAACTCAATCAGTGTTTCAGCATCAATACCCTTTTGTGTTAGGACCAAAAGTAGCTAGAGGGGGGGGGTGAATAGCTCATCGCGTTCGCTCGGTGCTCGGCGTTGCTTGTTCCTTCAAAGATGTGCAGCGGAAAATACAGAAACAAACACACAACGCTAACACGGTTGGTTTTACTTGGTATCCACCTCACAAGAGGTGACTAATCCAAGGATCCACACCAACACACACACCCTCCACTAAATAAAACTCTCCTTTATGGTAACTACCAAGGGCGGAGAAGCCCTACAAGACTCAATACAAGAAGAGAGGGAAAGGATACAAGAAATACAAGCTTACAAGCTTACAATGAGTACAAAACCCTAACCCTGGCTTCTCTTCTTGGCTTTGATCCGCCTCTTGACTTGGAGAGCTTCCAAGATCCTTCAAGAACTGGCGATCTGAGCTTTGTGAGCGCTGTGGAGGAGTTGGCGAGAGCTCTGGAGTGAATCGGAGAAGCGATTGTCGCAGCCATCGAACGCCTGCAGCTATAAACGACGCCAACGGTCGGATCCCGATCGATTCGAATGTTCCCAATCGATCGGGGAGGCTTTGGATCGATCCACGGATCGATCCAGAGCGCCTCTGTGCTCTGGAAACGCGCCTGGATCGATCCACGGATCGATCCAGCACTTATCGCGCGAAGCAGCCGCGTCCCAATCGATCCACTGATCGATTGGGACCTCTGGATCGATCCACGGATCGATCCAGAAGCTCTCTGTTCGCTGGGACAGGTCTGGATCGATCCACTGATCGATCCAGAGCCTGGATCGATCCACGGATCGATCCAGCACTTGATTTTTGTCCAAAACCAAGTCCCAAACCTCCCAAACCAACATCCGGTCAACCTTGACCTGTTGGTATGTCATGCCTAGCATCTAGTCACTCCCTTGACCTGCTAGGACTCCCTTACCAAGTGTCCGGTCAATCCCTTTGACCCACTTGGACTTTTCTCTGTGCCAAGTATCCGGTCAATCCCTTTGACCTACTTGGACTTTTCTTTCATGCCAAGTATCCAGTCAATCCTTTGACCTACTTGGACTTCCCAGCACCAGATGTCCGATCATCCTTGATCCATCCGGATTTCCTGCACGGCTTCACTCACGGGGGCTTCTTCTCTCACCAGGGTTTTCCATCCGCCTAGCTTCACTCACTAGGACTTTCACCGCTTCACTCACCAGATTTCCATCCGCCTAGCTTCACTCACTAGGACTTTCACCGGCTTCACTCACCAGATTTCCATCCGCCTAGCTTCACTCACTAGGACTTCCTTACTGCCTATCTTCACTTTTTACTGCCTGGCTTCACTCACGGGACTTTTCTTGCACGGCTTCACTCACCGGGACTTTCATTTTGCCTAACATCCAGTTAGGACTTCCATAAGTATCCAGTCAACCTTGACCTACTTGACTCTTCTTCAATCAATATCTTATTGTCAAACATCTAAACCCAAACCAAGACTCGACTTGGTTACCAGGTCAACCTTGACTGAGGGATATTGCACCAACAATCTCCCCTTTTGATGTTTGACAATACCACAATAACACTTACAATCCCATATGTAAGTTAGGCTAATCCCATAGCCTCCTTCTTCATGCCACTAGGTAATGAAAGCATAAATTAAGCTCTTCATTCTCCCCCAAAGAGGGCAAACTCCCTCTAGGTAATGAAAGCCTAACTTACTCCCTTTCATGAGTCCTTTCATTCTCCCCCTATGACCTTCCCATAGGTAATGAAGGACTAAGCTTAACCATACATTCTCCCCCTATTGGCACACATCAACCCATCGTTGGACACACATCAACCTATGCTCCAATTCTGGGCACACTTCAACAAATCCATTTGTTGAAGACTCTCCCCCTGAAGAGTTGCTCATCGTTGTTCACAACATCACTCGTTGTGATCAACACGATAATGAAGGTCCCATACCCTTCATTTATCCTTAACTTCTCCCTCAATGTAGACAACTACCCAACCTTGAGCATTATCTATCACTTGAGTGTCCACTTGAAATAATGAGGATATCCACTCCCCATTTCTCCCCATTTCAAGTTTAAATGCTCAACCTTGAGCAAGTTCACAACAGAAGGTTAACCACCTTCCAAGGTTTATGAAAAATAATTTTCATGTCTTTAAAGAGTCCCTCATGGTGGTAACTTCTGTCATTGCACCAACAATGACTTGGAATCCCTCTACCATTAGGAAACCCAAATTTAGAAGTTTTGAGGTTCAAATATTCAAAATTTGAAACAACCTCAACCTAAACTTCTACTTAGTCTTCGTTAACCAATCCATCCTTGTTTTCAACATGAAAACACCCTTTGTATGTATACAAATGTATTTAAGGGGTTTGGAATGGTTACCTAGACTCAAAGAGGTTCAAAGATGTTGAAATCAGGCCTTCCCAGCCAAAATCAGCAACTTGGATCGATTGGAGTTGGGTTCCAATCGATTGAACCTTTCTGAATCGATCCACTGATCGATTCAGACTCCCTGGATCGATCGGCTGATCGATCCAGCGAGCTTCTGCTCGTAGGAATTACCGTTTGAATCGATCCATGGATCGATTCATGGAACTCCAATCGATCCATTGATCGATCGGAGCTCTGATAGTTGCTGAAATTCCATTTCAGTCAACTTCAGAAACCCCTAGAAAATTCTACAAAAATCCAAAAATTATGAAATTTCATGTAGACATTATTTAGGGCATACTTAATCATGGAAAAATAGCTTTCTATGAAAATACATCATATTTTCAAAGATTGACACAAACTTGAAAACTTGCAAAAACTTTAGTGTTTTTCTTCAAGTTTGTGTCTAACTATTCAATGGTGATTACTATCAAAAGATAGCCTTCACCAAGGTTTTCCAAAAACATTTTAAAACATTTTCAAAACCAATATCCCATCATGTTCCTTGGGCATAATGCACATGACTTGTACATTAGCTTTCCCAATGATGGGAAAACACATAACTATGTGTTTTGATGAATTTAAAACTCAAAAGAATGCACTAAATCAATATCTTGAGTGTTGTTCATCATCCTAACATCTCACTTGTATCTATTGTAGATGAAACACATACAAGTCATCTTAGAGGTCTTTGTGAGATGTAAAATTTGGTTTTTGCCCTAATCTAGGGATCATGCATATCTATCTAGGCATTTTAGAGATATTAGACATCCACCCAGGATGTCACTTGTTAATAAGTGTCGTTAAATGCCATTCGTCCTTAATTACAAGGAATTAAACTAAATGCATGATTATGTTATGGCATACATCAACAGAAATAATTTTCAAAAGAAAATATCCTATTACTACATGATGTATGAATGTCATGACATGGTATTTTTGAATTTTCCATAATAAAACATGAATGCAAAAAGTAGACATGATGTCATGGCATATGATGGGCAAACAATCATGGCAAGATTTAGCATAAATAAAATATACCTAGATTAACTATCTAAGTATCCTTAAAGTCTTAGCTAAACTTACACCTTAAAC
This sequence comes from Zingiber officinale, assembly GCF_018446385.1. Lineage (NCBI taxonomy): Eukaryota > Viridiplantae > Streptophyta > Magnoliopsida > Zingiberales > Zingiberaceae > Zingiber > Zingiber officinale. Next base: position 148,591,482 of record NC_055987.1, on the reverse strand, counting down.
CTAGATTGCCCTAAAATGCTACAAGAGAATGCCAAAGCCTAAATTTGGCATTTCTAATTTCCTTGATTTAATGTATGCCAATTGAAAATAAACATGTCCTCAAATGTTGGCATATTCCATTTTTCCACAAGAGTAGCACTTTTAAATTAAGGCTTAGTTTGCCTTTAATTTCCTAAGAACATACCAAAATCCCAACTTGGTAGTTCTTGTGTTTTCTCAAATTTGTGCCACTTTAAAATAAAATCAATACTTCTCCAATTTGGCACATTTTACTCTTTCAAGGAGTAAATAATAATTCCATTTCATTTTCAAAGGTTAACAAAAACCTTGAAAATGCTCCTTGAGTGTCAATTTCCTCAAAGTTGGGTTAACTACCCTTCTAATCGGAGTTGACACTCTCTAACCCATCTATGGGGTAGAGAAGATGCTCCTAGGAACCCAACACCTATTGGTGCTCCTTGGATGCTCTAGGTACTCACTAGGGATAACTTCCCTAGATACCTTCCTAGTGACCTTGTTGGGCTTCTTAGAAGCCTTGGTCACATTTTCTAGGTCAACTCTAGGGATAACCTCTCTTGTGACCTTGTTTGTGACTTTCTTAGACTTCTTAGAAGTCTTAGCCACATTTATTGCAAAAATACTCTTAGGGATGACTTCCCTAGTATTTTTGGCTTGACCACTAGACCTAGGGTTTGTTCCATAACTATATGGAACTCTATGGTAAGAGGGCACATCCTTCTTAGCCTTTGGTTTGTATCCCAAACCTCTATGGCCATTGGATGGCTTTTGTACCCCTAAACCTAGGTTATGCTCATTTTGCCCTAATAGGATATTTTCCATCCTTTTTAGGGTCTTTTCCATTTTATCAAGTCTTGACCTCAAGACTTGATTTTCTATCACTAAGTCCTTAGTTTTAGATTTTTCATTCGATTCATGAGCATATTTGTTTTTGGGCTTGTATCTAAAATCTTTAGAGTTATTGCCCAAGTGTCTATCTACCTTCCTAACCTTAGGTTGGGTAGTTTTGGCATGTAGGGCCACATGTTTTTCCTTAAGGCCCTCATGCTTCCTATTCTTATGGTAAATCGCATTAAAATGATAACAATTTGACCTAGCATGCTTTTTACCATTTTGTAAGGGAATAGGCTCAATGAAAGTTATCTTCCTTTTTACCTTGGAGGCTCCCCCTTGACTAGTGTCTCCTTGAGCCTTGACCATCTTCTTCCCCTTGGGGCATTGACTTCGGTAATGCCCTTTTTGTTGACACAAGAAGCACACAATGTGCTCCTTGCTCTTCTTTGTCCCGGGGGTGGTCTCCTTGAGCTTCTCCTTGCCCTTTTGTGCCACTTGGCCCTTCTTCTTGGCCAATTTAGGGCATTTGCTCTTGTAGTGCCCACTTTCCCTACACTCAAAACATATTATATGATTTTTATTTTTAATTGAAACATTTATACCTTCTTGTATAGGGATGACACTTGCTCCTCCATTTGATATTTCTTGAATTTCGGAGGTGGCACAATCTTCTTCTTCTTCACTTGACCCGGATGTAGAAGCTTCTCCTTCTTCTTGATCCGGCGTCACCAAGAATTGCTCCCCCTCAATCCTAGAGGTGGAGGCTTCATCATTTTGAATGTGAAACAAGGAGTATGCTCCCTCCTTGTTCCCTTCGTTGCATTCCCTTGAGGATGAAGCTTCTTGGATTTCCTCTTCTTCGGAGGTTGAGCATCTCTCAACCTCGGAGTCCTCCTCTTGGTCTTGATCCAATGAGTCGCCCTCTTTGGATTCTCCTTGATTTGATACAGTGGAGGGGATCTCATGAATTCTTGCCAATTTGCTCCAAAGCTCCTTGGCATCTTCAAACTCTCCAATTTGTTCCAAGATGTTGCTTGGCAATAAATTGACCAAAAGCTTGGTCACTTTGTCATTGGCCTCACATCTTTGGATTTGGTCTTTGCTCCACTTGCTCCTTTTGAGTACTTTGCCCTTGGAATTTGTGGGAGCTTCAAAACCTTCCATGAGAGCAAACCATTGCTCTATCTCCATCATAAGAAAATTTTTGATTCTTGATTTCCAAGAATCGAAGCTTGTAGATGAATATGGTGGAGCCACCCTTGTGTCAAATCCAAGTCCATCTTGGAATTGCATCTTGAAGTTGAGCTTGATAAAGTCTTGAACTTGAAGAATTTGCTTCAACTTCTTCACCCTCTAGCTTTTCTTGTTATGCTTGACCCTTCCGGCGATGATTCCGGTGAAGAGCGGCCTTGCTCTGATACCACTTGTTAGGACCAAAAGTAGCTAGAGGGGGGGGTGAATAGCTCGTCGCGTTCGCTCGTTGCTCGGCGTTGCTTGTTCCTTCAAAGATGTGCAGCGGAAAATACAGAAACAAACACACAACGCTAACACGGTTGGTTTTACTTGGTATCCACCTCACAAGAGGTGACTAATCCAAGGATCCACACCAACACACACACCCTCCACTAAATAAAACTCTCCTTTATGGTAACTACCAAGGGCGGAGAAGCCCTACAAGACTCAATACAAGAAGAGAGGGAAAGGATACAAGAAATACAAGCTTACAAGCTTACAATGAGTACAAAACCCTAACCCTAGCTTCTCTTCTTGGCTTTGATCCGCCTCTTGACTTGGAGAGCTTCCAAGATCCTTCAAGAACTGGCGATCTGAGCTTTGTGAGTGCTGTGGAGGAGTTGGCGAGAGCTCTGGAGTGAATCAGTGAAGGGATTGCCGCAGCCATCGAACGCCTGCAGCTATAAACGATGCCAACGGTCGGATCCCGATCGATTCGAATGTTCCCAATCGATCGGGGAGGCTTTGGATCGATCCACGGATCGATCCAGAGCGCTTATGCTCGAAAGCGCTGGATCGATCCACGGATCGATCCGGCGCTTATCGCAGCGTCCCAATCGATCCATCGATCGATTGGGACCTGAATCGATCCACGGATCGATCCGGAAGCTCTCTGTTCAGTCGGATCGATCCAGCGATCGATCCAGGCTAGATTTTGTCCAAAACCAAGTCCCAAACCTCCCAAACCAACATCCGGTCAACCTTGACCTGTTGGTATGTCATGCCTAGCATCTAGTCACTCCCTTGACCTGCTAGGACTCTCTTACCAAGTGTCCGGTCAATCCCTTTGACCCACTTGGACTTTTCTCTGTGCCAAGTATCCGGTCAATCCCTTTGACCTACTTGGACTTTTCTTTCATGCCAAGTATCCAGTCAATCCTTTGACCTACTTGGACTTCCCAGCACCAGATGTCCGATCATCCTTGATCCATCTGGATTTTCTCTTGCCTGGCTTCACTCACCAGGGCTTTCACCTAGCTTCTCTCACTAGGGTTTTCCATCTGCCTAGCTTCACTCACTAGGACTTTCACCTGGCTTCACTCACCAGGATTTCCATCTGCCTAGCTTCACTCACTAGGACTTCCTTCTGTCTGGCTTCACTCACCAGGACTTTTCTTCTGCCTGGCTTCACTCACCAGGACTTTTCTTCTGCCTGGCTTCACTCACCAGGACTTTCATTTTGCCTAACATCCCAGTTAGGACTTCCCAGTCAAGTATCCAGTCAACCTTGACCTACTTGACTCTTCTTCAATCAATATCTTATTGTCAAACATCTAAACCCAAACCAAGACTCAGCTTGGTTACCCAGGTCAACCTTGACCTGAGGGATATTGCACCAACATTTTGTTCATTCCTTAGATTTCTCTCAAAGTTTCTAATATCAGATTCTGTGCAACCTACTTGTTCTGGGCCTCCATACTCTATCTCTAATAAACGCATTTGTTGACAAGTTGGTACATTGGCCTCTGAAAATTATTTTGTCAATGCTTTTTTGGCTGCAGAAACACTACGATGTGAGCGTAGCAAATGCACCTTTGATGGAGTCGAAAGTGAATGATTATGGGCTTCTATAAAGTTACAGACAACCCAATCCGGTCCAATTTGTTTCTTGACAAATGCAATATTTGACTTACAACCTGTTCTAACTGTGCCACGTGTTCTTTCCCTTGCTAGTTGACCATGATTTGGATTTTTATTGTTCCTCATTCGATCTATATGTCCTTCTTTAAAACATACAATTTGTTTCCACGTCACTTCATTTGTCATCTTGTTTTTTCTGCTCGTGCTATTCCTTGAGCTAAATCCAGCTTCTCATGCATATTGGTTACAGAACGAATATGCATCCTCTAGAGAAGGGAATTCCATTCCAATTTTTGGCTTTCGATCATCTGCGACTTGGGGAATGAATTCTTGATCATCAACTCTATTTTCTTCTATTTCTGACTGCCCTTGTATTATATTTGACAAAAGATAAATAAATAAATAAATAAAAACTATAACTTATTTCAAAGTAAACAACTGTTCTAATTAACTAGACATGTAATTTCTAAACTCTAAATTTGATTGAACAAATCATACAATTTCTAAGGTAAACAACTACTCCACTATCACAACATAAATCTGCACCCATCCCCAAAACCTAAGTGTAAGTCTGTAAACTTCTTATTATTGAATTTAAAGTTGCTATTTTACCATCTGAAAGCATCAGACCAGAGAATTGAGATACAATATATGAAACATTATTAGCCAGGATATTAAAATGCAAATCACAACAAAAAATAAGGTCTTGAGAGATCTATCTAAAAATGGTCACAAGTAGTTGTCAATGAACAATAATTGGAACTCGAATGTCATTATAGGTGTGCCATTCTTCATAAATTTGCATGTCTACTATATTTGACTCCACTATCACAATATAAATTTGCACCCATCCCCAAAGATAATACGATATTCCAAATTTGATAATTGCTTCATAATAGGCAGAAACATAAACAGGATTTTATAACGAAAAACCTAGTGTCGAGAATCAAACATCACTAGGCAGAAACATAAACAGGATTTATAAAAATAGGATTTTACATGGAAACACGGATTTTACCCTGGTTCGGCAGAGAGAAATGCCCTAGTGTCGAGGGAGATCAATTGCGAGAGAATAAAACAAGCACCCGAGCTTCGGCGAGAGAGGGGTCTCGCTGCGAGAGAAATGCGCGTCTGAGACTCTGCTTCGTCTAGGGTTTTGCGGAGAGGATCGCGTTCCTTCACAGGAGGAGAGGAACGCGACGAGGAGAGGAGGGGTCTCGCTGCGAGAGATCTTTGGCGTCTGAGCTTCTACGAGAGAGGGAGGTGAGGGGTCTCGCGAGGGGTCTCGCTGCGAGAGAAAGTGGGCGAGAGGGAGGTGGCTCTGCTTCGCGACGAGGAGAGGAAGCTAGGGGTCTCGCGTGAGAGAAAGTGGGCAAGAGGGAGGCAGCTCGGCTTCGGAGAGGGACGCGATGAGGAGAGGAGAGGAGTCGGCGCTGCTTCCGTTAGGGTTTTTTGGAGAGGAGAAAGTTTGAGCAACGCTGCTGATGTGTAAGTCGAGCGAGTCATTTTGCCGGCTTGGATGACGCCAATGCTTTGTGCCGTACAGAACTGCATAAAACGCACCGCAGGAGAAGCTTCCTGTATATATATATATATATATATATATTGGATTTGAGTCAATGAGATTTTTCTTCTAGGATTCAAATTTTCTTCTTGGATTATAATATTTAAAATTAAAAATTTTAAATACTCAAAGGGTATATTATATGTATTTAGGGTTTAAGATTTTAATATTTAGGAATGGAGTTATAATGAGTTTAAACTAATAAGATTCAGATTTATAATATTTAAGATAATAAATTTTAGATATTCACCTGGTATAATATATATTTAGCCTGTTTAAATGAATTTTAATTTTTAAAAATAAAAAAATAAAATAATAGAGTCGATTAAATCCAGTCATCTGACCAAATATATATATTTTAAAAAAATAAATAAATTACGAACTGTTTTGTAATGTTTTTTTTTTAAAAAAAAATAAATCACGAATTGTTCTGCAACAAAGGATCCACAAAATATGATATATATAAACTATGGACTTTTAGTACATATTTATTTCTGATTTTTTTTTAATCTGTAACCAACTTGTTATATTAGTTAATTTAGGTGAGCTGCGAAAGTTGTTTCATTTTGATCCATGTTTAGTTAAAGTTTCCAGATAAATCGGTTTTAAATGATGCCCATTATTGGCGAACTGACTGGAAACCACCATGATACTGATCAAAACTTCTGTTCCAGATTTATTTTGTCCCGGCTACAGTGTTCTGCCACGCCGGCCAAACCCGTCTCTTAAATATCTATGATTTAATTCTAGCTACGGGCCAGTAAAATATATATATATATTTATCTGGGGGATAATAGATTGATTTGCTAGATCATGAGCATTTTAAAATTTATTTTAATAATCAATAATTTTTTTTATAAAACTAGCTGATCATCAAAAAAAAAAAAAAAACAAAAAAACAAAAAATCCTCCTGTCCTAGTGTGCGATTCCGAATTTACTGGATGACTGGTAGAAATTTTCGGTAGGATCAGATCGATTACCTATAATATTTATTTAGGTCGAAAATTGAACATCTAAATTATCTTTAAAAAAAATCGGTACATTCAAATCTCCTGACATATTATACATTTAAATCACTCTTGATATTTAATTGTCTGTTGATTTATATGCGCTTCCAAATTTTTTCATAAAGTTGCGTCAATCATCTATAAAATAGTGAGTTCTAAAAGCTGATACACGATTAAAAAAAAAAAACCGCGCTCCAGACGGTTTGGGAAGAAAAAGGACAAAAAACCCTGTTTGTGTGTTCTTCGTGCTTATCGTAATTTAGATAGCTTCGCTTTTGTGGAGGCACCAGATACTGTGATCGTCATCCGGGTCAATTTATGATTCCAGAGCAATATCGATGGCTTCTACTAGGCTGCTCTTGACTAACTTCCTCGCACACTTTTGCATGTCCACCTTCCCCTGTCTGCTTGCTGTATCATAATCGCATCATCGCTGCCGCTGTGGGAATCCAATTCTTGAGAAAAATTGCAGTCTGCACTGTGCAATTTCTAGTTTTGTCTAGTGGCGGCAACTTATTGGGGCCGGGAAAAAGAAGCACCCATGTAAATGCCTCCCTTAGTGACCGTGTACACCTTATAATTAGTGTGCAAGTTTTGCGATGCCACTTTCATGAGCTGAAGTAGAGCGACTAATTGAACTATGCAAATCAATCTCTCCTTGTCCCCATGACGCCATTACGATAGCAGCAGCAACTATTCCCAGGTTCTCATCATGATCACTGTGCAGCAACTATTCCCTGACACTGTGTCTTTAGATTTTTGGCCAGTTGCTTCCAAGGTTTTTCTTCTGCTGACAGAGAATATACTAATTATTCCATCCAGGAAGGGAATGTTTATCTTTTAAAATGTGCAATAAAGTAGAGTTAATGGATGCCCGATTTATAAAATTGTCCTATAAGATTGTATTTTTTTATTATAGTTCTTTAGGCCTGCCTAATTTACTAAATCTGTTTTTTTTTTGTTTTTTTTTAATTCTCGTGGTTTATTTTGTGTATCAACTATCTGTTTTGTATTTCATAGGTTAAACTTTGGGACATCAGCGCACTTAAGTCGTGTCCTCTTTCATCGCTATGGCCTTTGATCTATCAGGTGTCCCCCTGGCGTCCTTGATCCTTCCCCTTTCCGCTATTCCATTCCCATCTGCCAACACCATACAAAGCCACCTCCCGGTAACACTAACGCCACCATTACCTCCCCACTCCACTTTCTGCGCACCCTTTTCACTATCTTGCATTTTATTATCATCATTCTTATCAGTTATCACCATCACTTATTAAAGTTACCGAAAGCTACCCACATCCGCCTCCTCCGGACCACCGCCGCCGCCGCCTCCTCCTATTCTTCTTCTTCTTCTTCTTCTTCTTCTTCTTCTGTTCTTCCCCACTTCCTCTACATCTTTCCTCTCTTAAAAAGCTTTCTTCTGGAAGCTTCTCCTCCGGCTCCGATGCCGTCCAAACCCTTGCACTTCCGCGGCGCCTCTCTCTTCATCTTGTTCTTCTTCCTCCTCCTTCTCCTTTTCTTGTACTCCTTCCACCGCTCTTCCTCCTCCGATCGCCAGCACGGGCTTTCCGCCACCGATGCTCAGCGCCTCTTCCTCGCCCTCTCCGCCGGCGCCAATGCCACCATCGCCTTACACCTACGCACTCTCACTCTCCACCCTCACCTCGCTGGAACCCCTTCCGCTGCCGTCCCCGCCTCCTACGTCCTTTCCCATTTCCGATCCTCCGGTCTCCGCGTCTTCACCGTCGACTATTCCCCACTCCTCTCCTACCCCGCCTCAGCCTCCCTCTCCCTCCTCCGCTCCGATGGTGCGCTCCTGAAGTCCCTCCCCCTCGCCGAGCCCGCCGACCCTTCGGCCGCCGCCGTCGCGCCGTACCACGCCTACTCCCCCTCCGGTGCTGCCGTCGCCCCCGCCGTATACGTTAACTTCGGTCGCGAGAAGGACTACAACTTGCTCCATAGGATGGGCGTTGAAGTCAAGGGGTGCGTCGCGATCGCGCAGCGTGGCGAGGAGTACCGGGGCGCGGTGGTGGCCAGGGCCGCGGCGAAGGGAGCGAAGGCGCTGTTGTTATTTAAGATAGCTGACCTAGGTGGGGTTGAGAGGGGGACCGTGTTGCTCGGTGGGGTCGGAGATCCGCTGACCCCGGGGTGGGCTGCCCCCTCTGACGAAGGAGGCGAGAGGCTCGACGCCGAGGAGGCGGAGGTGAGGCGGAGGTTTCCTAAGATTCCGTCAATGCCGGTGGCGGAAGAGGTGGCGTTGAAGATTCTAAGTACGCTTGGTGGACCCACGATGCCGCCTGAATGGAGAGATGATTTGCGTTTGGCGGCGGAGTGCGGCGTCGGACCAGGTCCCATGTTGGTCAACTTCACCTATCAGGTAATCTCACCCGTCCATCGTTTCAATCCAGACACCTTTTGAACTGCCGTAGTTTATGGGGGCTTTTCATCTGCATACCTTACCCATCGACGTTTCACTTGGAGTATGTTGTTCACCTGAATTTTCTACCTGCGGCTGTCCTTTTTTACTACCCAGCAATTTTAGCTTTCTGCTGATGCAAGTGGTCCAATGCCTTGGAGGAATTAATGGCTTATAAGTCTAAAAGGCACCGTTTGTAGTAATTCTGTCTTGTATTGGCTCCACATGGTTTAACAATACTAGTATCTGTATGAGCCACGAGGACGTATGCTTGTCATTTTCATAGTTAGACAAATTGTTATTGTGTTACTATCACACCAATTCATTTTTTGGTCGCATCTCATTCAATCCCAGTAGTTGTGGTCCCAAACCCCAAGTGAGGATGCCCAAGTGAAGCAATGATAAGATGAACACCTGTGCTTTCTTCTTTCTCATTTATGAGGTGCTACTTTTTTGGATAGGACAACATTTCTTTTCTCAATAGAATATATCTACTGTACTTGCGTGAGGAAATTATGTGCACGATGCAAATGCTCGAAAACATCAATTTATATGTCGAACTGCTTATTATTTGGCGGGTTGGAAGGGGTAAAATTTATGGCATGGAGTCTTTGAAAGGGTGCCTATGCACACATAATGTAATGTTGCATTATGCAAGATACATGAATTCACTAACACTTAAAAGGTCCAACTCACTATAATATCCTTGTCAGATTAAATGCATGCAGATGCTCATGTGTATGAATTCGCGAACACTTCGCCGTCAATATTCAATAATATAACTGGACATACTTTTATGGTGCACAGTTCTTGATAACACTCATCTATGAGGTCTTCTTCACAAATTGTGGCAAAGAAGCTTTATAGACTTGCATGTTTCAAAACCTATTTGTTTATTACATTTGTATGATCTATTGTACTCTCTCTCTCTCTCTCTCTCTTCAGAAATATAATCTTTTTTGTCTATTTGGTTTATGGAAACATCCTGTCTTATTTGTTGAAATAAAACAAACTGTTAGCTCCTTGAATTTGATATGGGCCCCTTTGACTTTATTTGTATTACTGTTTAAATTGGGAACTTTTTATATATTTTTTTATCTATTGATCTTCATTAAGGAAGATAGAAAGGTGGCAAAGATTCAAAATATTTTTGGCATCATACGGGGAAGAGAGGAACCTGATCGTTATGTCATCCTTGGCAACCACAGAGATGCATGGACATTTGGTGCTGTGGATCCTAATAGTGGTACAGCTACTCTCCTTGATGTTGCTCGCCGTTATGGAAGTTTGTTGCGCTCTGGCTGGAGACCTCGAAGGACAATAATCTTATCTAGCTGGGATGCTGAGGAATTTGGAATGGTAAGTTATTTACCCGTTATATTTTAGTATATGTGTATTGGGTGTCAATTTGTTTTGTCTTGCTCATATAAAAATTCAGATTCAATTTGATTGTCGCCTGAGGAAAGAGAGCAAGAGTAATTCCTACGTAGTAGCGAGCACAATCAGAATTGTAAAGGACTGTTGATTGTGCCTTTAGATTCTTAGACCAAATTATGTGCCAAGTTCAGATGGATATTTTTGTCAAACTACTGCATGACTATTGTGTGTTTGATCACTGTCATTGCTCTCATCGCTCTCATCTTATAGGGTATATGTCTCGAACTTCAATTTGAGTGCCACTTATCTGTCGACAATCTTATCTCCAATTACATGATAGGTGGTTGGTCCTAGAGAGCTTTGAATGAGAAAATTATCTGTAGGTTCATGCTTTTCATAGTAGTGGCAAGCACAATGGGATTGTAAAAGACCAATATTTCTTGAGAGTCTTCTTGCTTATTCTAAATTTTGTGTCAAATTAAAATAGAAACATTTTTTTACAAACTACTACATAGCTATTTTGTGTTTGATCACTGACATTGTTCTTATCATATGGCACATCTTTTGAACTTCAATCTCATTGACTTTATGTAATCTCATTTGGAAATAACTATGCTAGACACTTAGGTATACATACATGTGCCATATATAAATACCTGACTTCCAGTAACACACTTCAGCAATATCTGTCCATTCATGCAATCCTTGAGAAAGTCTTGTTTGGCTGAGGTCCTAGGCTGAATGTCTCATTTGATGATAGGATTGACTTAAAATAAGTGGCATACTTGTTTTTCTTCTAAATCAGAGGCTAATCATCACAGATTGGATCTACTGAATGGGTAGAGCAGAACCTTGGATGGTTGACATCAAAAGCTGTGGTGTACTTGAATGTTGATTGTGCAGTTCAAGGTGATGGTTTTTTTGCTGGTGCAACTCCCCAGTTGGATAATATTCTAGTTCAAGTAATGAAGCAGGTAACTATAAGCAGTATTTGAAAGTTGTCTTCAATCTATTTATATTAAAAATATGACAAGTAGGTTAGGTTAAGATTTTTTAGCTCATGATAACTTATACTTCTTTTCATCAATCTTGTAATTTCTTTGTTTGGTTGGTGTTACCGATGAAACATTAAGAACTTGATTATTAAAATCAGACGATTGCCAATTCAATTTAGGACACATACAAAGGTCCGTTTGATATGAACCACATTACCAGAGATTCAGGAGCACTGTAATGAAACCTGAACAAGTAAATGTTAAATCCCATCAACCATAACTGAAACATGCAGAGTCTTTTAGGGTTAGATTCTTGTAGTATATCTCTCTCTAAGCATATTCAATCGCCACTGTAATTTTCCTATTCCATTATCGAGCAATCTCTAATCTCTTTTGAAAGGTATTTAATGCATCTAGTTTTCAAAACATTTCATAAGATTGTTACTCTGTTACCTTCACTGATTTGTAAAATTGATCTAACAATATATATATTTAACTTCTTACTGTACTTTTAGCATGAAAATGTACTTCATTAATCATATTATGGTTTCAAATAAGTTATTTGGGTCTTATATTTTGCGTTGTGACATTCTTTCATTGTGGTAGAAATATTTACACGAACCTTGTGATTCACAATTTGCAAATTCACAAAAATGATAACCTTGATTTGACAACCTCAACAACCTTGGCTAAAAAAAGAATGATCCTTTTAACAATTAAGCAATGAAACCAAACTAATTGGTAATATTGAACGAGGGCTATAAATTTGAATCTGCAATGATGTTACCTGTTAGATTTGGCATTGTTTGCTTCCAATTAATGCCACCTTTATGTTTCAGATTCAAGATCCAGATATCGAAGGCACTGCAGTTTATGATAATTGGGTAGCAAATCATGGTGGTGTTAGTGTAAGTCTAAATGTCTATCCTTATTTCTTCCATTAATATTTGAAGATCTAGAGTGACCTTATCATTTGAATAGCGAGTACATGTTCAGAAATGGAAAAAAAAAATTGATGTAGCTAAAGTTTTTTTTTGTTTGTAATACAGTTCTCCAAATGTTTAGAAATTATCTTTTAGTCTAATAGTTTGTTTTTCTTTTCATGTTTATTTAATATCGTGTTTTTCCTATGCATTGAAATTATTGAGCATTTAGGTTTTCAGATGCTATGTCCGCAACTCAAGATTAATAACTCGTTTTTATTCTCAATAATTTGGTCTATTGCTTGTATTATATAGTCTGATTTTAGTTTCCCCGTGTAATCTTTACGTCATAGATCATGATTGATTAATGCAGAAAATTGAAAGGTTGGGTAGAGCTGATTCAGACTTTTCTGCTTTTTTGCACATTGCTGGCGTTCCTTCAATAGATATGTTTTATGGAGATGGTATGCCTCTTTTTTCAATTATAATATTAAATAATAATCTATGAAGGTTAAAGATGTCTTTTTTTTTAAAAAAAAAAATATTTTGCTGTTGGTGTCCAAGGGCTGTTATGTTTTCTAGTCAAGTGAAAATTACGACATTAGAAAAAAGCTCGCTTAAGCATTTCTGGTTGTTATTGCACTTAGTATCTTTGCAAATCTTTATTTTTGCATGTGACAGGTTACAAAGATTTGCATTTTCATCTTGTGTATGTTTAATTGCTCAAATCTTATGGAAAAAATTTACTTCAGAAATTTTGGTGGCACATATACATCTTTTTGCTAAAAACAATCTGATCAAAGATATCCAAAATGTTATTATTATATGTGGTATATAGTTCCACAGAAAACAAGTTGAGATGGTATGGAGATGTTATTATATTCGTCATTACCTCGTAAAAGAGTGATTGACAACTACTGAGCATGGAGATATTCCACTTCTCAGCTAAAATTGGTGCCAGTGACTAATATGCTCATATTTCATTATGGAAATAAAACTTAGTTACCTTGATTAACAAATCCCTGAGTTTAACTGTCTAAAGTTACTAATTCATGAATTATTCTATGATAACAAGCGAGTTCAATTGATTTGAGGACCTCATGTTCGGTCGAACGACCGACAACCTTTCGACAACCAGACAGTCGAGTGAAAGATAGATTAGCAGCTTTACTATGTACAGCTGATATGGTGATGTCTCGCCCGAGCGACATCCGGTCGTCCTATAACGGGACCCAGACGTATCTCATCCTATCCTTTTAGAAGTTTGTGCCACTAACAACAGAGCATGTCCAGCATGCAAATCGTACTTTATAATCTTTTAGCCTGTCACATAAGAGATTTGTCGCTTAAGGAAAAGTGTCGAGGACACTTTTTAACTTGTCTTTTCTTAGCACGTTTTGTAAAACGTGCATACACTTTGAGATGCACATTATAAAAGGGGGTTCCCATCTAAGTGGGAGGTATGCGATATTTTGTTATCTACACGCTCTTAACTATTGATGATTTCTACTATTCTTCTCCACTGAGCCGAGGATTGATTTGAGCGTTGGAGGGTCAATGTCGGGAACCCCTTCTCCGCTCGGCATTAATGCTCCTGGTTTTGTAGGATAACACGGAGTCTTCTTTCAATCAATCGTAGAGCCATGTTCCCAGCCTGCTATCTTCTCAGCTTTCTGACAGGATTATATTTGACACCGCATGTGGGAAACTCACCTGCATCCAAGACGTGAAGATGGAAGATGCTGGACGACTCACCACCGTGATGCTAACCCAAGAAGATTTAGAGATGCTGATAAATGCCAGGGTTGCGAAGATGGTGCGGCAGCAATAAGAGACAACAACCAATTGCCGAGCGTCGAACGACCCAACCGCGTTGGCGATAGGCTAACGAGCTGACCAAAGAGCCTGAGCGAAAGACCCCGCAGGTCGTAAGCCGAACCACAGGCCGACTAGCGCCTTTCGGGAGCACTGAACGCGCCGATCCCATATCATCGGGCGTTTTTCCGCATGCCCTCAAAAGAGCAAGGCCGAGCTGAAAGGACACAAGGATCCTCTTCCGAGAACGCGTCCGTCCGGGATGGGCGAAAAGGTAAGGCACCCCGACTCGATGACTCTCTCGAGCGGATCAACAGATAGTTCTTCCAAGAAATCCTCGACGATCAGTTGTCACCTCATTATAGGCCTCTGACGATCGAAGAGTACACGGGGTCTAATCAAGTTCGACAACATGACCATGCTCCACTAGTACATTGATAGAGTTAAGTGCCAAGTATTCCTCACCATGCTCTCCCGATCGACGCAAAGGTGGTTCAAACGCCTGCTGATTGGATCAATATGCAACTTTAAAGACTTCTGAATGGCTTTTCTTCAACATTTCGCTAGCAACAGCCGCTACCTAAAGACGAACGTGAACCTGCTCACGGTCAAACACTAGGAAGTATTATGGGCCTACATAAAAAGATTCAACTAAGTGGCCATGGAGTCAGCCACCCAGGAGATCCTGGTAAGTTCCTTTTCGCAAGGAATTACAGATGGCGATTTCTTTTGCACACTCATCCAAAAGTCCCCGAGAGACTTCGACCAACTGCTCAGGTGGGCTACGAAGTACATTAATGTCAAAGAGGCCCAGTCAGTGCGGAAAAAGGAAGTGATTCCCGAGCTGGCAGTTGTCCCAGAGAGTCGAGTGACCCACATCCATCAATTGCCAAGAGGGCCCGAGCGGGCACAACCCAGCAACACCCAGAGCCCCGAGCCCATGCAGTCCAGCATGTGGAGGTACAACGACCAAAGTTCATCGAGCTTCGATAGTGGACTCCGTTTTTCTGTTCTTATCATCTCAACAACTCACAACACAAGAGTTGCTATCATCTCAACCCAAAGCTGTGCAGACCATCTCCCCAAAGATTTCGCCACCATCCCCGTTGATCGGGCAGATAACATGATGATGGCAGGGCGGCACCCGAGCGGCACTGACTATATCCCCAGCGAAGAGATAATTAGAGGCATGCTCGGGCATCCACTAAGCGGCCACACTCGTCAGCCCGAGAAGAAGAGAATCTCAGCAATGTCGCTTGGGGCGATATCAATATGATGGTCGGAGGTCTAATCGACGGTTGGAATTCGACGGTGATTCCAACTAGGTTCAGAAATCACATGTCAGGCGGTTGGAAATTCATGCAGCCAGGTGCAGCAAAGAAAAAGCACAGGGACTCGAAATCAATTTTGGTCCACAAGATTTGGAGGTAGTAGAAGTCTCTTACGATGACGCCTTGATCATCATGGCTGTAATTGTTAACTATAACATTCACGGCACTTTTGTTGATAGGCAGTTCGATGAATATTATATTCAAGAAGGCATTTGATCAGCTTCAGATCGATCGGAGGGAACTTCAACCCATGACAACTCCACTATACAACTTCACAGGTAATGAGGTGTTATTGATTGGCCAGGCTTGGCTGACCATATCACTCGGAGAAGAGCCACATGTGAGGACGAGGACGATAAATTTTATTGTAGTGGATGCTCTGTTCGCTTATAATGTTATATTGGGCCGACCACCGCTGAACGAGTTCTGAGCGGTCGTCTCCATGTTTTGCCAAAAGATCAAATTTTTTGTGGATAACTCGGTCGGTGAAGTTAAGGGCGACCAACTTGTAGCTCGCCGTTGCTACGCGGAAGTGGTGAAAATTGAGTTGTGAGCCTCTCGGAAGACCCAACGACTTGAGGCCAATGCCACTACCTTTATTGCGGCTGATCTGAGCATAGAAACGAAGGCTGAGTTGGTTGCTTGTCTAAGGCAAAATCATGATGTGTTCGCGTGGGCAACTCATGAGCTCTCGGGAATTTCGCTAACAATAGTGCAGTATGATTTGCACGTTCGATCGGGCGCTAGGCCAGTCAAGCAAAAGAAAAGAGATTTAAGCTCGGAACAAAATCAGATTATCCGAGTGGAGGTGGAAAAGCTGCTGGAGGCGGGGCAGATCCGAGAAGTACAATTCCTGAGCGGGCTCGCCAACATGGTGATGGTCTCCAAGTCGGGTAACAAATGGCGGGTTTGCATTGACTTCAGAGATTTAAACAAGGTCTGCCCAAAGGATTACTACCCTTTGTCATGCATCGATCAGATGGTTGACTCCACGGTGGCCTGTGAGTTGATCTGCATGCTGGATGCATATCAGGGCTACCATCAGATTTCACTCGCCAAGGAAGATCAAGAAAAGGTTAGCTTTATTACGGCAGACGGGACTTGCTACAACATTATGCTGTTCGGGCTGAAGAACGCCGAGGCCACCTACCAAAGATTGATGAACAATGTGTTTCGATGGCAGATCGGCAGACATATGGAAGTATATGTTGACGACATATTGATAAAATTCCTCCGAGTTGTTGACCTGTGTGCAGATATGGAAGAGACATGTCGGACCTTGAGGAAGTACGGAGTCAAGCTCACCTAGCAAGTGCTTGTTAGGAGTAAGAAGCGGACGGTTTCTCAGTTACATCGTAACCGAGCGGGGAATCGAAGCAAATTCAAGCAAAGTGAAGGCACTCTAAGACATGCCCCCTCCGCGCAAATTGAAGGAAGCTCAGCGACTGATCGGATGAATAACAGCTCTGTCAAGATTTATCTCCAAGTCGTCCGATCAGAGTTCGCCATTCTTTAAAATTATGCATCGAGCTACCAAGTTCTAATGGGACGTTGAATGCGACAAGGCGCTTGAGGAACTTAAGAATTATTTATCTTCTTTACTTGTACTTGCGAAGCCCATCGCCAGCGAGCGCTCTGGATATACTTGCCTTCCACATAGCGAGTGGTTGGATCGGCGTTGGTGCGATAGAATGGCAATGAACAACAGTCGGTGTACTTTTTTAGCCATTTATTAAAAGGTGTCGAATGTCACTACACCAGTCTTGAGAAGCTGGTGTATGGGTTGGTCCTTGTCATTCGTAGGTTACGCTCTTATTTTCTTTCACATCCTATAATTGTGCTAACTAACGGTACACTAGGGAGAGTCCTCAACCCAGAGGCATCCAGACGGCTAATCAAGTAGACTACGGAGCGACATACAGTACCGACTCAGATCAACGATCAAAGCACAAACCTTAGCCGATTTTGTGACTGAAATACAGAACGCTAAGCCAGAAGCTACTTGGAAAGTATATGTAGATAGGTCGTGCACTCAGCACGCGAAGACAGAATGCAACTGTCCGTTCAGCTAGAATATCGGGCTACAAATAATGAAGCAAAATATGAAGCTTTTATCGTCGATCTGCATGTAGCTCGACATGTGGGAGCCACAAGGGTTCGTATCCACTCAGATTCCCAACTGCCAGCTTAGCAGCTTTTAGGTACTTTTGAAATAAAAATGTCAGATTGAAATTATATGCTGAGACTTTTAAAAAATTAAAGGCAGGATTCTAAGAAGTAATCGTACAAAAGAACCCTGGCCAGACAATCAATATATAGACGAACTGGCCAAGTTAGCAAGTTTTCAAGCCTCGTAGTGCTGGATAAGCCAATCGAGCAGGTGATATTGGTGGCTCATATTGATAGAGCGGCTGAATAGGAGCACCAAGTGATTGGAGGACACCTTTGATTGATTTCCTCCCGATTGGGAGCAAGCTCGGTTGAACAAAAAGAGAGTCGAACGGTTCACATTAATAGGAGACCACTTATACAAGAGAGCTTTCTCTAGGCCATTATTAAAATGCATCGGATAGGAAGACGTTCAGTACATCTTACAAGAAGTGCATCAAGGTTCTTGTGACAGCCATTCGGTCGGTCGTTCTCTAGCTCTGAAAATCTTGTTGGTTGGATATTTTTGACCTATCTTGCACATAGATGTCGTCCGGACGTTGGCAACTTGCCCATCATGTCAAAGATACCAGAACATATCACACTGACCTATAAAAGAGCTAAAGGTGTCCATTGCCTCTTGTATGTTCGACCAGTGGGGCATGAATTTTGTTGGACCCTTCCCCATAGTGACCGGTCAGAGGAAATTTCTGCTTGTGGCTATGAACTAGTTCTCTAAATAGGTGAAGGCGGAACCGCTTGCCAAGATAATTGAATATATGGTTATCAAGCTCTTATGGAAAAATATCGTGTGTCGGTTTGGCGTTCCTCACAAGCTCATTTCTGAGGAAGGCAATTTCAAGGATAGAGGCTTAGAGAGTGGTGTGCCTGTTATGGTATTCTGCAAACATTCACTTCAGTAGTCGATCCCTAGGGCAACGACCAGGCGGAGGTCACCAACAGATAAATTCTCAGAGGACTCAGAACTCGGCTTGACCACCTTGGGGGAAGCTGGGTCGATGAGCTTCCGAGTGTACTGTGGGTGTACCGCACCACTCCTCGAGAAGTCATCGGCATCACTCCGCTCCACCTGGTGTATAGAGGAGAAGTAGTAGTGTCGGTCGAAATAGGCGTGGAATCCGATCGGAGACAACTATTCAATGAAGAAAATCTCGAGCGGTGGTTTATGGAATTAGACTTGATAGATGAGATCAGAGATAAAGCAGTCGTTCGACTGATGGCATATTGGCAAAGGATGAATTAGAACTACAACAAAAGGGTGATTCCAAGATCATTTCAGGTCGGCGACTTAGTCTGGAAAAAAGTCAAGTCGCTCGACGACGTCAACAAGTTGGAAGCTTTATGGTGTGGACCGTATAAAGTAATACATAAGCTCAGTATAGGATCTTATTATCTATAAGATGAGAATGGAAGAAATCTGGACCGACCTTAGAGTGCAAACCATCTATAGCCCTATCAGATTGGGTAGTAAGTTCGTGATCGAATTTATGTAAATTACAACAATATTTGTTCTATAAATGCAAGAAAATTTAAATGAAAAATTATTGAGTATTCCAGATTCTAGCTATTAAGGCAAGTTATAAGTGAGCAAAGTCCTCGCGCCTAAGTGTCAAAGACTCACACTGTTCAAATAAGTCATAAGTGAGCTAAGCTCTCACGCCTTCATACTCTTGAGCCGTTTGGCTAAGTTATAAGCGAGCAAAGCCCTTGTACTTAAGTGTTAAAGAGTCGCGCTATTCGGGCGAGTTATAAGTGAGCTAAACTCTCATGCCTTCAGACTCTTGAGCTGTTCGGCCAAGTTATAAGCGAGCAAAGCCTCACGCTTAAGTGCCCCAGACTCTCGCATCGTTCGGACTAGTTATAAGTGAGCATGCTCTCACGCCTCTAAACTCTTGATTTAGCCAAGTTATAAGCGAGTAAAGCCCTCGTGTCTAAGTGTCCCATACTTTTGCACCATTTGGACAAGTTATAAATGAGCTTGCTCTCACGCCTCCAGACTCTTGAGCCGTTCGGTCAAGTTATAAGCGTGCAAAGTCCTCGTGCCTAAGTGTCTCAGACTCTCACATCGTTCGGGCGAGTTATAAGTGAGCATGCTTTTACGCCTCCAAATTCTTGAGCCGTTCGATCAAGTTATAAACGAGCAAAGCCCTCGCGCCTAAGTGTCAACGACTCTTGCGTCATTCGAGCGAGTTATAAGTGAACTAAGCACTTATGTCTCAAGACTCTTGAGCCGCTCGGCCAAGTTATAAGCGAGCAAAGCCCTCACGCCTAAGTGTCAAATACTCTCGCACCGTTTAGGCGAGTTACAAGTGAGCTAAGCTCTCACGTCTCTAGACTCTTGAGCTGTTCGGTCAAGTTATAAGCGAGCAAAGCCCTGGTGCCTAAGTGTCAAAGACTCATACCGTTCGGGTGAGTTATAAGTGACTTAAGCTCTCATGCTTCCAGAGTCGTTCGGCCAAGTTATAAGCGAGCAAAGCTCTTGTGCCTAAGTGTCAAAGACTCTCGTGTCGTTCGAGCGAGTTATAAGTGAGCATGCCCTCACGCCTCCAAATTTTTGAGTCGTTCGACCAAGTTATAAGCGAGTAAAGCTCTTACGCCTAAGTGTCCCGGACTCTTGCACTGTTCGGGTAGTTATAAGCGAGTAAAGTCCTCGCGCCTAAGTGTCAAAGACTCTCGCGCCGTTCGGCCGATTTATGAGTAAGTTGAGCTCTCACACACACAGGCGCTGTTCGGTCAAGTTTTGAGCAAGCTTTGCTCCCGCGCTTCGTATTGCTCGAGTAGACCGAAAAAGCTAAGTCTCAAATACTAAAAGCAAGCTTTAAATTAGCACGTCTATATATCGAGAACTCTATAAAGCAGAACGGGAGTGCATGGAACTAAACTTAGCAAATTTGTTCAAGAAGTACTTAGTAGGTAAAGGAATTGTTACAAAATTAACAAGAAAACTACGCCAGATCAACAACTACATCATCTGGGAGTGAATCCACGATTTTCTCCCTCTTGATAAACTTATCCTGGATCTCCGTTGAAAGATAGCCACACTCCTTTAGCTGCTGAAGGTCCCATCAATGCCGTAGTT
This sequence comes from Zingiber officinale, assembly GCF_018446385.1. NCBI lineage: Eukaryota > Viridiplantae > Streptophyta > Magnoliopsida > Zingiberales > Zingiberaceae > Zingiber > Zingiber officinale. Next base: position 148,570,860 of record NC_055987.1, on the reverse strand, counting down.
GAATAGGCGGAAGGTCCGGTCGGTCAACTTCTGGTTGAAAGCCTCCGAGCGAAGGTACTCGACTTTGAAAGCCTCTTCGGGCTCATCTTCTTAGAACTTGGTGAGTTGGACCTTGGATGCCTCCAGCTTAGCCTTCAGCCTTCAGTGATTGCAGCTCGGCGTCTTTTTCAGCGATTTTTCGTTGGTGCTTCTCGATCCAAAGCTCGTTAGCCATCTGTTCAGTAATTCGACTAACTTGCTCTGTAGCCAAAGCTACCTCCGTCTCCTCAAGCTTTTTGGCTAGAAGCCGAGCCTCTTTATTTTTGATATCTAGGTCTTCAATGTCTCAGAGCTTCTTGCATTAGCAAAGTTAATCTTCGACTCAAAATTATGAACCTACTTGGTTAGCAGGTTGAGCTGAAGGGCCTGATCATGATTCTTATTTTTTTCCACTGTAAGCGCTCGCTCGGACCCTAGGAGTTGTTCGGAAGTTGTATCCAAGTCTTACTTCAGCTGGGCCATTTCAGTAGTTAGTCGACTAAGGCCTGCGAGGCCTTGTCTCCTCGACCAGGATCTGCAGCTGTTTATTTTCATGTTCGAGGAAAGTCAGTCTTTGGCAGGCCAAGTTTTGCAACCAGAACTGCTAGAAAAAGAAGTCAATTATGGTCGACTAGGAAAACGAATAAGAAAACTCTAGATAAGCTTACCCTAGTTGATTTCTGGCTGAAGTTGTTAGTGAGCTCACCAGGTGGAATTGTGGCCGTCCTGACCCTAGCATCCGCCCATGTCTGGGCTAAGGGACCTTGTATCCTGACCTGGTGTTCTGGGGAGCGCAACTTAGCGTCGTCCGGATGACGTCAGTCATCAATTGGTAATCTGATGATGGTCGTTATATTCCTACGGTTGCTCGGATCGGAGGGCTCTGATGTCGCCTTGCCCTTGGACATTGGGGAGGAACGAATAATCGAAGTAGGGGTTGCAGGGTTGGCTGGTGGTGGCATCAGGCAGGAAATCGGTTGTGTTATTGTTGCCCTGTCCGGCAGCTCGAACAAAGAAGGTGTCCGATCGGATATGGAGTGGGTAAACCAACTGTCCTCTCAGGGACGACGGATGAAGAGCTCTCACCCGCTCGGACGGGGCTCGAGGAGCTGACGCGGCCTCAGAAGTTTGTGGAAGAGAGATCTCCGATCGGGAGGACGCCTTTGACTGGAGCCTTTTTCGGCGTTAGCACTGGATCAAAGGTTTGCTGGAGGTGGTTGATTTCGACGGAACAACTATGGGTGCCATAGAAGGGTGCTCGGGTGGTAGCTCACCAGTGTTAGCTGCAGCATCGCTGGCTGCCGCCCGACCTGCTCCTGCTTCACTGGTTAGTTCTTTAGATTGCCTGATCGGCAATAGCCCGCGACTTTCCAGCTCACCCGACCCTTGGCGCTAATTTCTCCATCAGTTAACTTGCCCTTGCCGCTGAGCAGCGACTTGAACATGACTTGGGTTGTAAAAAAAAACAAGAAATCAGCTAGATTAAAAAATGACAGAAGGAAAAATGACTTACCAAAAGAGTCGGGCAGCTGAGCTCGAATAGAACTCAGCCCAAATATATACAGAATGTCCTCCAGCAGCAGCTTATGTATATGGTATTTTTGACTGGCTAAGTGCGCAACTACTTGAAGGTAGGTCGACTCCCATCAGTATTTTCCCAGCGTGGGGGGTTTCGGTAGCTCCATTTGCTAGTCGGTCAGGAAAGAGGGCCGATCAGAAAGTCGAACGTAGAAATAGTGATCCTACTAGCCCTTATTAGAGGTGGACATCTTTTTAAAATAGACAACGCCCACTCGGGCTTGAAAGAGAAAGGTGTCTGGCTCGGACAATTTTGGGTAATAAAAATAGTGAAAAATGCGGGGCAAAAGAGGAATGTCGTACAGGCGGAGTAGTACTACAACCTCGCACAGTAACCTAAATGAATTAGGTACTAACTGTGATAATGGGATGTGAAAATACCTACACACTTCAGAAAAAAGGGATGAATAGGAAATTCCAGACCGACATATAATTGGTCTTTGAAGAAAGGAAGTCGTCCGGAGGTGTGTGGGGACGGTCATAGGCAGAAGGGATTGCGATTTTGTGATCGTCGGAAATGTGATAGGTCATTTTCATCTAGTTTACCTTGTCGTCGTTAAAGTCCGACTCGGTAGAAGTATACCACAACCCGTGGACAGCCGAGGGTGAAGGAGAGTATGCCATGGAACGAGTATGAAAATTAGAGATCGAAGGGAGAAAGGCAAAAGAACTTAACTAGAGAAAGATTGTCGATGAGGAGCAGAGAGCAAGAAGCAACGTAGACGAAAATGAAGGATGCGATAAGGTGAAGGAAGAAATTAAGGGTTTAAAAACCTTGTTGTCAGTTGCCCTGAGTCATCCGATCAAGGGCTTGGGAAAACGAGGCTTAATTTGGGCCGTCGAATTTGAAAAGGTAGCTATCACATCAGATTCTAATAGTCGCCTGTCACGTCACACATGCGGTGACAGAAGATTGCAACGTGTGACATTCAACTATAGGTGACATTAATGAGGAATGGAAGCATATGATTAAAAGGCGTGGTCGATGTGCTTTACATTAATGACAGAGGATTTGAGCGATTTTTAAGAAATCAGGGTGATGTCAGCAACAATTAAAAGGCACTGAGATAAGTGGTCGTTCAGGAAGGAAGAAAAAGGCTAATAAGGCTAAGAAACGGCTAAGTATCGTCTACGTCGTGTCCGAGCGACATCAGTCTCAGAGCCTCCCGCTCGGGGAGTTAGTCAAAAAAAGGCTAAAAAAGCTAATAAACAGGTAAGTGTGGTTCGCATCGGATTTGAGTGGCGTTAATATTGGAATCTCCCGATCGGGTTGAGATCAGCTTCCTGAAGTGTCGTGAGAGTGACGATTGTGATAGCCGAGTGACGACTCTAAATCCTAGAACTCTCGATTGGGAAGAAGAGTTGCAAGAAGATACTAATTTTCCAGTTAGTCGAATTTGCAGTCTCCTTCGATTAGACTTGTATTACGATGATGAAGAGGGCCCCACCAAAGATAGGTTAAAGCAAGGAAGAGCGACTGACATGGAGGTCAAAGTCAAAATATCAAAGGCCCAGGATCATAGTGTTGGAACCCCAAGGTTGTTTCGGTGTGATCAACAAGTTAAGTTAGGTTTTGTGTGTTTCTAACCTTGTGTCTAAGTGTGCAGGAGCTTAGGAGCACAGCTAGTTGAGCGGAAGACGCAACTAGCGAGAAGGACGACACGCGGTGCATCCGAGGAACGAGGCGCTGCGGAAGAGTACGCCGGCAGACGAGAAGGAAGCGTGTGGTGGTTCCGAGGGACGAGAAGTCGGAATGGAAGACTGCTCGAGGAGCAAGAGACGCAGCTAGCGAGAAGGTCGGCACGGGGTGCGACCGAGAGACGAAGACTGCGGATGAGTATGAAGCCGGAGCGGAAGCCTGCTCGAGAAGGCCGGAAGTTGGGTTCGGGTGAGCCCTATTCCGGATGGCAGAGATCACCCAAGCGAACGGAAGACTCGGTCTGAGGCGAATGGAGCCGGAGCAGAAGACCCGGGCTGGAAAAAGTCAACGGGCTTGACTTTTCCAGCCGGGGCGCCCGGACCCCTCCGGGGCGCTCGGAACCCTTCCGGGCGCCCGGAGTTGACTTTTTGACCGGATCGAGTTTTGACTCGATCTGTTCGTTGGAGGATAAAGTTTATTCCCCCCAGGGCGTCCGGAACCCTCAGGGCGCCCCGACCAAGGCTATAAATGTAGCTTTGGTCCAGAAGCTTTTTCAACAACTCAAGCAATTCATTCTTTCTACACTTGTACGCTTTCTCTGTAGTTAAGCTTTTGTTTTTTGCGTTTCATCGTTGTAAGAGGTTTTTCCGCCTGAAGGAGTTTTTAGTACGATCATTCTCCTTGGATTGCCAACCTCCCCGGTTGTAACCAAGTCAACTTCGGTGTCTCATATTTTCTGTTTTAAGTTATTGCTTTTCGATTTTATGCAAGCGTTAGTTTAAGAGTTCGAGAAGGGTTTGCATTTTATTTTCAGGCTATTCAACCCCCCTTCTACCCGGCCCCCGCGATCCAACAAGTGCTATCAGAGTCGAGGCGCTTCAGGAGGACTAATGGCCAATCGAAGGAAAGATAATGGCCGGACCAAGCATCTACCCTCCGAAATTCGAAGGGGATTTCGCTACCTGGAAAAAGCGAATGCAGGTATTCTTTACAACTGATTTTGAATTAATTTTAATAATGGAATTTGACTTTGTAGCTCTAGAGGGCAAAGAAAAATATCAATGGACGAAAAAGGAACAGGCCGACTACGTGGCGAACGGCAAAGCAGAATACCATCTGCTAAGCGTTCTTCCGCCACAAGAAGTCAACCGGATCGGGAACTACGACTCGGCAAAGGAACTTTGGGAGAAATTCCTTGAGTTATGTCGAGAGCATTGATGAGCATCGAGAGCATTGATGAAGGGGGAGTTATGTCGGAAAAAAGCAGCAGTTCAGGAGGAGACACAAACAACGAGATCGACAAGGTAAGTGAGGTACGATCTCTTCCTCTCGATAAACTTTTTAAGTTTGTTAAGTTGCTAACTAAAGACTGCTGCAAGTTAGAAAAAGAAATTAAGAATTTAAAAATAATATTAGCTATATCTTGCCCTTTAGAAGAATTAGATAAAGTTAAATTAGAAAATGAGAAATTGAAATAAGAAAATGAAAATATGAAAATTCAAATAGATAACTTGAAAAATCGTGCATGCCTATCTAATACAAATTTTAGAAAGTCTAATAATTTAAATTGGTATTATAGATATCACCAGGGACAAATTAGAATATCTCAAGAAAATATGTCCCTAAGAAATTTTTGGTTAATCCAGTAGGCTGGAACCTATATTGGGTTCCTAAATCTTGTTTAACCTAAATTTTAATCGAAATTAGCACTTTCAGTGAGAAAATTAAACAATGAATTTCTTTATGAGACTTTGTCTAAGGAAGTGGTTGTTGCTCCAATAACCAAGAAGGCCTAGTGCCTCGCCACTACCTGGAAGCCAAAATATTGAAATAAAACTGTTTAATTAACTTTCTGATAAAAACATTAAGGTGAAAATTTAATAATGCTTTAAAAAGTTTTCTTTAACATTTTTAAAAAAATTTCAAAATTTATTTTTAGAATTTTTTTTTTACATAAAACCTTCACATACAAGTTAAAAGTATTTCTGAAATTTTTGTTTAAAATCTTTACTTAGAAAAATTTTCAGAAAATTTTTTTTTTCAGAATTTTTTAAAGTCAGAAATTTTTTACTTAAAAATTTTACTTAAATTTTTTTTTTAAGTTAGAAACAATTTTTTCAAAAAATATTTGTTTTGCAAATTCTCTAACTTAGAGTTTATTCAAACTTAGAATTTTTTTTAAGAAAGTTAGAAATTTTTTTTACCCTTAGATTCTTTTCGGAATCTTATTTTTTTTATGTGATCAAAGTGGGAGAGGAAAAGTATAAGTCTAGAGGGAGGTACACCAAAAATAATTTTTCTATCTGTTTGCACTTAATTGCAAAAATTAGTTAGTTTATTTTAATGTCTATTTTTACCCTAACTTAACTTGGGTTGATCACATCAAAAAGAGGGAGATTGTTGGAACCCCAAGGTTGTTTTGGTGTGATCAACAAGTTAAGTTAGGTCCTGTGTGTTTCTAACCTTGTGTCTAATTGTGCAGGAGCTTAGGAGCACAGATGGTCGAGCGGAAGACGCAGCTAGCGAGAAGGACGGCACGCCGTGCATTCGAGGGACGAGGCGCTGCGGAAGAGTACGCCGACGGACGAGAAGGAAGCGTGCGGTGGTTCCGAGGGACGAGAAGCCGGAGCGGAAGACTGTTCGAGGAACAAGAGACGCAGCTAGCGAGAAGGTCGGCACGGGATGCGACCGAGGGACGAAGACTGCGGATGAGTACACTGGCGGACGAGAAGGAAGCACGCGGCGATTCCGAGGGACGAGAAGCTGGTGCGGAAGCCTGCTCGAGAAGACCGGAAGTTGGGTTCGGGTGAGCTCTATTTCGGATGGCAGAGATTACTCAAGCGAGCGGAAGACTCGGTTTGAGACGAACAGAGCCGGAGCAGAAGACTCGGGTTGGAAAAAGTCAACGGGCTTGACTTTTTCAGCCGGGGCGCCTGGAGCTGTCCGAGGCGCCCGAAACAATCCGGGCGCCCGAAGTTGACTTTTTGATTGGATTGAGTTTTGACTTGATCTGAACGTTGGGGGATAAAATTTATCCCCCAGGGCGCCCAGAACCCTCAGGGCGCCTGACCAAGGCTATAAATATAGCCTTGGTCCAGAAATTTTTTCAACAACTCAAGCAATTCATTCTTTCTACACTTGTACGCTTTCCTGTAGTTAAGCTTCTGTTTTCTGCGCTTCATTGTTGTAAGAGGCTTCTCCGCCTGAAGGAGTTTTTAGTACGATCATTTTCCTTAGATTAACAACCTCTCCGGTTGTAACCAAGTCAACTCCGGTGCCTCGTATTTTCTGTTTTAAGTTATTGCTTTTCGATTTTATGCAAGTGTTAGTTTAAGAGTTCGAGAAGGGTTTGCGTTTTATTTTCAGGCTATTCAACCCCTCTTCTACCCGGCCCCCGCGATCCAACACAGATCATGCGAAGTTGGCCGAACATGCCTCTAATGTCGATCGGACATGATCGTCCGAACGGCTCCTCTAAAAACTTACAACTGGGGTTAAGAGACAGATAGTAAATCTCCCAGCACACCATCCCTGTCGAGCGGATCTCATGTCGGGTTGGACGATAGGCTGAGCCTATTGACAACCAGACAGCCGAGTGAAGAACAGGTTAGCTGCTTTACTCTGCATGACCGATATGGTGATGTCCGGTCGAGCGGCATTCGGTCGGCCTATAACGGGAGCACAAGCATATCTCATCGTACCCTTTTGGAAGTTTGTGTCACTGACAACAGAGCATATCTAGTATGGAAATCGTACTTTAGAAGCTTCCCTTGTGTCACATCAAAGATTTGTACACTCGCTTAAGGAAATGTCTCAGGCCACTTGTCTTTTCTTAGGACGTTTTGAAAAATGTGCATATGCTTTAAGATGCGTGCAGAGATGCTACAGTGACACTATAAAGAGGGTTCTCATCCACAGGGGGAGGTATGCGATACTTTATTATCTACAAGCTCTTGGCTTGATTTCTACTATTCTTCTCCACTGAGCCAAGGACTGATTTGAGTGTCGGAGAGCCAACACCGGGAACTCCTTTCTGGCTCGGCACTAACCCTCCTAGTTTTGTAGGATAGCGTGGAGTCTTCTTCTAGTCAACCGCCGAGCCACATTCCCAATTTGTCATCTTCTTAGCTTTCGGACAGAATGAATCGTAAACCAACATGTGCAAGAGCATGAGATTGATTAAATCAACTTTTTTGATCTCTTTTTTCCTTATAGAACTGTACCTTCCTTTTTTGCAACTATATTTAAGCTAACGCTGTGCATAAGGTAGATGTAAATAGTTTATTCAGTTTTTAACAACTTGAATGTGTTAGGCTTTATATAATGCTACACATTTTTTGCAGGGCAGATTTTCCAAAAGGGGTGCACCCAAGCTTTGAGTGTTTTTGAACCACACGCCATGCTTTGTTTTATTCATCTCCTCTATTTTACGCACTGAAAATACTTTTGACTTCTCAAAGTTATTATTGCTATTATTATTTTGATCATTTTGTTAAAATATCCTAGGAGATTTATGAGAGTAATATCTACAAAGATAATTCTTTCTTTGAGCTGAAAAGTTTATAAAAAAGTTGTCTAGGTGTTTGTCAAAATAGTATAAAGAACATTTTTACTTTAGAATGGTTCTTTTCAACTTGAAAATTTTGAAATATACTAATTGGCTCCTAGGAAGTCTATAGTCATAACTTTTTGGCCAAAATAACATACTTTGGCGCTGTGTACTTTTATAAGACATAAAATGAAGTCATATTTCTTCTTGATTCTCTCACTTATTACAATTTGTTAATTATATCATTGTTCTTTCCAAGTTTTATGAGTTCCAAGTAGTTGCTTTTGGTTGTTCTTTGAATCTTTCTATTGACTTGGGCCATTGTTTCTGGAAAGATGGCATAGGTTCATTGTCTCATTTTGTGATCTGATGGGTAACTATGATTTCTTCTTCCAGTCTTCCATGGCTACCATACTGCTCTAGATAATTTCAAATGGATGGCAGAACATGGTGATCCATCATTCCATCGTCACATAGCCAGTAAGTGTTACACGTTTCCAGATGTCTGTCACAAAGTATCTCAGTGCATGCCTGTACTATTTGTTTTTTTGTTTTTTGTTTTCATTCAGCTGTTGTTTTGTGTATGCTTTTCAGTTGCTGAAATATGGGGGCTCTTAGGTCTTCGTCTTGCAGATGATCCAATTTTACCTTTTAATTATCTTTCTTATGCTACCCAGTTACATGTAAGTGCTTATTTGCCTAAGCCTTGGTATGTATCACTTTTGTTTCTTTCCTTTTATTTTTCTTCCTGTAATTTATTTTTGTCTTGCATGCCCCAATTGGTAATCTATGTTTATATTGAATTGAAATTATTCAGGTTGTCACTAAGTTATGAACTTTTGCATTATTTCATACTTGGCCTGGTAAAATTGCTTGTTTATATCGGTGGAAGAATAGGTACGCAAGTTACAGAGCCATAACTATATTTGTCTGATCACTAAATAAACTAGGAATCATCTTCGTTCTTTTGGTCTTCATGGGTTATATAATTACTGCACTGACCTTTCTGTAATATTTAGGATTTTTTTATACGTTATGTATATTTATCTTGCTAAATTCATAGGCCTTGGTTTAAAACAAACCAGAACTTTTAGATCATATTGCTACATGTTATATCTGAGGGGTGTCCTAAGACAATCGTCTTATGATTTATATTATTTATTGGATAAATAAAGATTCACTATTTGAGTATACATATTTAATGTATGTGATTGGATCTTAAACTCATTTACTGTATGTGATTGGATCTTAAACTCATTTACTGAATGTTCAAAATACGATTATGGTAACTAGTGAGCATTTTTATATGTGTAATTATAAATGTATTGAAATCTTCCTTTGTCAACGAATTGATGTATTCGGGCATCATTGATTTTGTGAGACTAATATGGATTATACTCTTTGGTCTAACTAAGTAATTGCTCTTCACTAGTGGGAGACATTGATATGTCGAAAGTTAAATGTAGATGCTAATTGTGATAACTAGTTTATCGGAGTGACCTGTTGTAAGACTTCATATGATTATTTACATATATGGATATGTCAATGAATCTCTTATTGTAGTTCAAGTGTAAGTTTCCTTCAACTTGAGGTATTCAAGTCAATTTGGTTATGGAGACTTATACTTGGACATCCTAAGCAATCATCTCGTTGGAGGTGTGACCTCGGATGATTGGGTATAAGTCAATGTGCTCGAAGGTGTTTGGATAGCCCATAGAGGATTCACCACTCCATACGAGGAGACACATTCCCTATGACCACTTATCATGATTATTATTCAAAGTTTTTAGTAAAAGCATCACATGTTAGGAGTATTGTACTTTTGGACACATGTATGAGTAATTTGAATTCGCAGAACGAGGAAGTATTACTTGGGATAAGTGTGATGTAGACGATTTCCTGAACTAAGTGGATATAAGGAGTGAAAGAAACGAGACACGACTCACTTGAGCTGTTGAAAGGTTTATAAGTGGTTTGGAAAATGTATTACTAGGTGCCATCATGATCGATTCATAATTAATGATTAATTATTGACGACCAACATAATCGGGACCGGTCACATGCACTATGAGTTTATCCATGGGACTTAAAACGAGTTTGAAAATTGGATTCTCAGACCGAGACTGAGTCTGGTTGGACCAAATGAGAAGCAAATACAGAAAGATATTTATCGGAACGAAAGTGCGGATGTGCTGTCTTTTGAATATGAGTTGAACTCTCTTTGTTTTAATTATAAACTAAATTGGTTTGATTTTAATTAAAAGAGTTTTGGTTTTGAGCCGAACCAAGAGCTTAATGGATTGTGTTTTGGTTAAGACTTATTGGGTTGAGTTTGGGCTTTCTTATCAAACCCATTTAGGAAATCTATATATTGATATAGAGTTGGGAGAAAAATAAATAAATTCAATTTTGGATCAAAACCTAATTTAATTAGGTTTAATCCCCTCCTCCCTCTCTAGCTGCCAACCACAAGGGGGAAATCCCTCGTGTCGCTGCCTTCCGGCCCCGGCCAGCTAACCTCCCAACGGCTAGCAACCCCTGGCCGACCAACAGGACCCCTGAGATGCTTCCTCCGGCCGGCCAGCGGACAGATTCTGTCTGCTGGTGCTGTAACCCCCCTTTCCGGTCTCTCTTCACTCCGTTTCGGCGAGCAAAAGTTGCTACCGGAATTCCAAAGCCTCGGGGTACCTCATACCTTATTGGCAGCGAATTACGGACGTCGAGAGAAGGAAAAGGAGCGGACAGCCCCTTTTTCCGGCCGGACAGCAGCCTTCTTGTTCGATTCCTCTCTCTGATTGTTGTCTGGTTGCGTATGCCACTGGACACCAAACTCTGTCTTCGCACACAAAGCTAGTACCTTTCGTGAGGACGAAACTCATGACTTCTGAAGTCATCTTGACGATTGCTTTGCGTGGATACGGATAAAGGTGAGGCTCCGAGAGCGTTACTTGATTGATGCTCTTTCCACTTTGCATCATTTGTCAGGTATTCCTGGAGTAAATTTATTTCCATAAAATTTTATATTGCCATCATGTATGAGATGTATCTCTGTATTTGTGTGTTGTAATAATTAGGAATTATTATTATTTTTGTCTTCCGCTGTGTATATGTACGAAACGTGTTTTAGCACACACTCGCATTGGGCTCCCTAACACTAGCTCCATAGTAGGTCAAGCATAGAGGGTTGTGTTTAGTTTGCCAAAAGCTATTTTCTTAACTTTTCTTTCTGTTTATCATCTAGTAGAAATTCCTTTACCTTTCATGCATTTGCCAGGCCATACAAAATTTATCCCAGTACCCAATTGTATTAATTAGTAAGTATTATTGAACCTGATCTCATAGTACTTTTGCTTTGATAGACTCAAATTATAGTGGCATTTTGAGATATGGATAGACAAGAATTGGACTTTTTCTGTCCTCTTGCATTTGTAGGAACATGCTACTGCATTGGATGTCTTGCTGGATGAAGGGATATCTCTACAACTTTTAAATACATCCATTGATGAACTCACTGCCGCTATCAGAGAAGCTGTAGAAGAAGTACAGGTCAGTTTCCAAAGTTACCAAAGAAAACTATATTGTATTACTAATAATTAATTATTATTGTTGTGGCTGTTTTCACTTTTTTGTGTTTGGTTCTGTACACATCTCTAGCAACACATGTGATATATAACAGTCTATACTGGGGCACGTGAAGTGTGTTTTATTAATTATTTTCAACTGCTGTAAAGAGGATAGCTGATTTGAAATGCTTTTATTCTAGAGGCATATAAATTGTTCTTCATGCATTGACAGAAATTGCAAGAGGCAAAAGACACTGGGTATTTTGCTTCTTTAAGACGGCGTGCTTTTAATGATCGCCTAATGCTTGCTGAAAGAGGCTTTCTGGAAGCAGAGGGCCTTAAAGGAAGACCATGGTTTAAGCATCTGGTAAGCTTATTATAAATCTTAAATATTCTAATTTGTTTATATAGAAAATATGTATCCCCAATTAACTCAATCTCTTGATTTCTGGAATATATTTGAAGAGTTTTAGAAACAGAGGCTGTTCCAACTAAGCAAAGCAAAATACGACCATTGTGACAATTTTTTTTCATATTATTGCAAATAAGGATTAGTACATAAGGACATCTCAAGTTTTGTTTACCATATTTTAGAAGTATCTTATATTGTCATGTTTTCTTTACCAGGATGTGACATAGATTGATATGGTTGCCATTTTTTCATATGGTCTTAGTCTTTTATTAGTAAATTTTAAACCTCTTGCATGTATTGCCATATACATCTGATAGATACAGATTTAAATCAAGGATCCAAATGAAACATGGGAAGCGTATTCTAGACTTACAATATCGGTGTTTCAAATTGGGCATTCCACAATGAAAATTTTCACCTTAATATTTGTCTGAAATTTTCTTTCCGTGCGCAGGAGCTTACCATATGATTTTGACCGTAGAGTTGGTTAAAATATTTTAGTGGGTCTTAATTTTTTTAGTCTATTCTTTTGTGTACTGAACTATTATAGCTTTCTTTTTCTAAATTTGGAGTTTGAATATGTTGATTTCTGAAGTTTAACAAATAAACACGCATTGGTCACATACTACCTGCTAAATTGCTGATTGCTTGGGCAGTTGTACTCACCTCCTGAGGATTTCGAAAGCAAGCTGTCTTTCTTTCCAGGGATAGCTGATGCCATTTCTCAAGCTGCACGAAGTACGGGGAAGGAAGCACATTCCAGTCTTCAACATGAGATTTGGAGAGTTGCTAGAGCTATTCAAAGGGCTGCTGCTGCCCTCCGCGGAGAGCTAATTTGAGATCAAAGAGAATGGAAATTGTAATCATTGTCCATATGACTCCAAAAAAAAAAAAAGTTATCTTTTCGGTGATAGCGGTGTCTCGAGTCTTTGACATAGAACTCTGTTTTTGTTGGGTTTGCTTTAGCCAAGCTTTCATAAATTTTATTTTCATGGCGATTGTTTTCTTTAACGGCATTACGACAACATTCTTCTTGCTTTTGAATGTTTGGGTTATTTCCGTAACGTTTCTGTGCAAATGCCATATATTTCCGAAATGTTATTTCATGATGTGCATTGTGTTTACAGCGATGAATCAATTTAAACAGGCATTATTATGCAATAACGATCTATACAAACTGGAACAGAAAAGTTTTCAAGACGTCTTTTATAGATACTTTTATGAAGGGAATTTGTATACCAAGTGATCCTGTCAGGGTGCTGAGTCGACAGACGTTGGGGATGTGGTGTTCTCGTTGACGGTGTATGAACTCCCGATTGGCGTGAGCTTCCGGTGAGAACTTGCAAGCACAAAATCGAGCCGGGAGGGGGTTTCCAGCGACGGTCCTCCGACGCTCAAGTCAGCTCCGGCGAGAAGAGATCGAGGTAGAATAACGAGCGTGAAGACTAGCTATAGTGATGAAAATGCATATTTCCGTTGAAGGTTGGGGGTCCTTATATAGGGCTCCCATGGGGCGCATGCACGTTTTCTGAGGCGTGCATACTCCTCAAAGCATATCTAGTAATGGTCGTGTCAAAAAAGTGTGTCTGACGCCATACCTCAACCGTCCGAGCATATCTCTAATATGACAGTAGAAATTTCCACCGTACGATTCTCTGTCCGATCCGGCCGCCAACCATGCTATTCGTCGACGACACATGTCTCAAGAAGGATAACACCGGCTGCCCCCTTTGTCCTCTTCTGCTCCTTTTGTCTGTTACTAGCACGACCGGGAGAGATGCAGGGACCCACTGCCGTTCGGGAGGGGACATGTATTGGTTGATTCGCAACTCGTCCAAGCGAACAGGTCGCCCAACGCCTCAACTTTCCTAGGCAGACTTATGAGCGTCGGAAACCCGGCTCGCAGTCGAGCTGTTTCTGCGCCGCACCGGGCGTGGTCGTGGCCGATTGGCCAGGTGGCCTTCCGATCGGCCACACCTTTGGGTTGACTATCTTGGCTTTGACCTCCACGTGTCATTGGCCCCTATCCCGTACGGGACTCCACTCTTACTACCGGATCACGTGCCTTCCCCTCAAGTCTAGTCGGAGGCTGAAAGTCTGACTGACTAGACTGCTAGTTTGGTGGTGTACCGGTCGTTCGACCACCGAAGTGAGTGCTTCTCCGTTCGGGCACGGTGGAGGCTCCATGCAGCCGCTCGGCGGCCTTCCTGCTAGGCCTTCGAAAGTTTTGCTTGCCGCTGATTGCCTTGCTGATCCGAGGACGATTAATGCTGACGTCTTCCGGATCTCCTCGGAATTCGTGCCAATCCTTGCCATTAAGGTCGAGCACGCGCCTATGCCTGAGTAATGGTGTTCATTAAATGCCGACCCCTAACTTGCCGCCATGTGGCACTACTGTCGTCATCGTACGGCGAGGGCGTCAGCTCCGATGGGACAGGCGGCGGTTTGAATTCAACGGTCAGATGCCAACTTCGTTCCCGATGACCTGGATCGGACGACTAAGGTTGACCGAGCCTCATGTTTATAAAGCACCGGTGCCGACTCCTATTCCATCGTCCCTGCCTTCACGTGTTTCTTCGACTTCCCTGGCCTCAGCGCTCCGGCGATCTTCTACCTCCCTCTAGGTTTTTTTGTAATCTTTCTGACCCTCTCTTGTGTTCGCGTTTACTTCCCTTTGCTTTCCTCGGTGTCTTTTCTATCGTTGCTCTTTTCGTCAACCTTTTCGACGAACCTTTTGTGTTTTTATTCTCCGATTATGGCCAGTTTGTCTGCCCCCTCTCCTGGCCTTTGGTATCAAATCATGGAGAGTCGGTTTAACTCGGGGATGCCTTTAAACTGATCAATGCATATGACATCCCTGCTGACCACAAACTCATTCTGGCCGAGTCGTCCGACCGGCCTCATGACCCGCTGCCGGCACTGTTACCTTCTTCCGCGACCAATTCGTAGGTGGTCTTAGGTTTCCAATCCACTCATTCATCATAGAAGTTTGCAACTACTTTCGTATTCTGCTCGGCTAGCTCGTGCCCAACTCCTTTAGGCTCCTGTGCGACGTAGTTGTGCTCTTCCGAGTGCACAACATTCTCCTTAAGCCTCAGATTTTCCATTATGTTTACTATCCCAAGCTCGGATCGGCTTAGTTTTTTTTTTGATAAAATGCCTACCTCTAACAAGCATTGGAAAGATCATTTCTTCTTTTTGAGTTTACCCGAGCCGCCACCCTTCCGAACCCAATGACAAACTTCGCTGCCGACTCCCCTCGACCTGAAAAGGTATAGGACCGAGTCTGCTTTTCTTCATGCGGCTAGCCTGCTGCCCGGACTGAAACTGGACATCCATAAGTTGCTGCCCGAAGGGATGCTGTATCTTTTGGCTTAAGCCCGATCCGAACGAGGCTTCCGAACGACCCTGGTAAGAAATAACTTTCTTTCATTTTCCTTGAGTCTAACTAGTTTCTTTTCTCTTTCTTATAGCTAAGACCATGATGAAATCGGTGGTGTTCGGCATATTGAAACGCAAGACCGTCAAAATAGAGGCGGCTGCAGCGCAGGAGGCGGAGAGACTTGGCATCACCCTGGTCGGCTCTCACGAATGTGAAAGCGAAGAAGTGCAGACGGCGGGCGATGCGTTTGCCGCTCGGACGATTACTACTGATGTAGCTGGAGAGACTGCTCCATCGAGTACGCAATCGGCCACTCGGCCTGAGGAAGCCGAGTCTTCCGATGACGAACTCCCGTTGGTTGGACGCAAACGCCACCGAACGGGCACACCAACCTGCTCGGCCACCTCAGCCGTTCACGTGTCCGAGCATATGAGCGATCCTCTTCTGGCTCCAGCGACTGTGGAAGCGCTGTCTTTCGACCGGACCCCATCTCAAGGAGACTGGTCCTCCAACTCCGTCGTTGCTCAGCCTCTCAGCTCGCTCCCTCCGGCTCATCGGGTAATCAAGCATTCTCTTATTCGCTCTGAGCCGGTCGGACAATCTTCTGCCCCCTCTGCGTCCGCTCAATCTACTCCAGGCCGGCACAGGACTATTAAGGCTTTACTCCACCTACCGACAGAGGAATATTTGCAGAAGGCCGAAAGCCGACGAGCCCTGAACACTTAATAACCATCCGAGGACCCCTCGCAAAAGTCTGGGAGGACGCCCGAGCGCGCGTGGGTGTGATGCCCCCTGGACTGCTCGGCAATAGCTACCTGCAACAAACCACCGGGGTAACTTTTATAACAAGCCTTTATTTCTTTTCCTCCGTTCGGTATTAACTATTTTTCTTTTAACCGGGTTGCAACATTGGGTGGAAAGTATAGCGGTATGCCACCGCTTAGCTTTCCTTGAAGAGGAGTTCAAAATGCTCAAGGTCTCTGGTGGAACTCCCCTTTAAGGCCCTTCTTATGTCGAGCTAAAGGCCGATCTGGATAAGACCAACAGACTGCTAGAGGCTGAGCGGCACAAATCTTCAGGCTTGCAAACTATGGTCGACTGGCTCGAGGCTCAGGTCAAAACATACGACAAGAAGATCACTTTGGCCACCAACAGGAAGAATAAGGCTATCACCGACTTGGAAACGAAGAATACTGAGGCCTGGACGCTTGAGTTGAGAGTCAACGAGTTGACCGACTTACTCACTGTCGAGAAGAACGGTCGTTCGGCGGAGGTGGCCGCTCTTCAGAGTGATCTGAAGACCTTTCAAGACGCATTGGAGGCCTCCCGAGCCGCCTTCAAAGAATATCAGGAGGCCGAACCTGGCCGAGTTGCTGTCATGCAGTAGAACTACATCCGCTCGGATAACTTCGTAGAGAAAGCTTGCGCTCGGCTCGTCCATGCGTTCGAGTTGGCCATTACCGGCACGGCTGACTATCTGAAAAAAAAGGGTCGGCTTCCTGAAGATTTCACTATTCCCGTCCGCGATCATGCTGATCTTCTGACCACGATTCCGGACGAGATTTTTAATTATTTAGAGTGAAGTCGTGGATGTGTATTGGTCGTTCGGCCTATTTCACTTTTTGTACTCGCCGTTCGGCTAATTTTGATCAATGAACCTTCTATGACCTTTCCTTGGCTGCTCGTCCAATCGTCGTGCGTATTCGAGCGAGCTGTCTGACTCATTCGAGTCTTTGCCTCTCGATCTTCGAGTTACCACTCGGCAGTCGAGTACAAGACCATCACTCCTCTGTAAGTTCCATTAGGATTACGCGATGCCAAGGCTGAACCCTATGGTTGCCGCTCGACGAGCTATGAGCCAGGGTTTTACATTCGTTGGTTCGACTCTGGGGTTTAACGTCGCCGCTTGACGGTCTTCAGGCCGGGGGGTTTATAGTCGCCGGTCCGACTCTAGAGTTTAACGTCGCCGCTCGACGGTCTTCAGGCCGGGGGGTTTATAGTCGTCGGTCCGACTCTAGAGTTTAACGTCGCTGCTCGACGATCTTCAGGCAGGGGGTTTATAGTCACCGGTAGACCTGACCACGGTTCGGAACCGACGGTTCGACGGTTCGGAACCGCCGGTTCGACGGTTCGGAACCGCCGGTTCGACGGTTCGGAACCGCCGGTTCGACGGTTCCAGGCAGGTCGACCCTTAACCTTAATCGCCCAAGACGGTTACGGTTCACGGTTCAGAACCGCCGGTTCACGGTTCGGTTCACGGTTCGTCACGGTTCAAGATTAATATGTTAAAAAAAAATAAAAAATAAAAAATAAAAAATTAAACATTAAACATTAAACATTAAAAATTAGAAATTAAAATTTATTAAAAAAAGGGCTTGCACTTATTTAAGTTGCCTACGTATCCCTTTAGGGGAATCAAAGCCCACGTAGTTCTTTTACATTTTTATCCTTTTACATTTTCATTCACTTCCATTTCCTGTTCCTGTCGTATTTGTTCCTTCAGTATCAAAATCTTCAACTTCGTCATCTGAAAGTTGCATTCCTTGGATTCTTTTCTCCGCTCTGGTCCAATCGTCTAGTAATGCTTGGGCTTTCAATGAGTCGGGAGACAAAGTTGATCGTCGTTCATCTAATATGTTGCCGCCAGCACTGAATGTCTGCTCCACAGCAACAGTTGACACTGGACAAGCTAAAATTTCTTTTGCTATCACGGAGAGAACGGGAAAGCTTTGAGCCTTCTGTGACCACCACTTTAAGACATCGAAGTTTTCGCTATCTGCTTCATTAAAATCAAAAGAAGTCGTAAAATAATTCTCAAGTTCCTGTGTGGAACTTGAGGATCCCCGTGGACGTTTTGTCCGTTCTTTTAATAAGAGTTGTGCTTTTGTAAGTTTTAAATTACTACTAGTAGTTTGTTGAATTTCAGAAATATTAATTTGTGTTCCATATTTTGCATAATATTGATTATAAATATCATATAAATAAATTCTAACATTATATATAATATTAGCTGGATCAGGGGAAGAAGAATCTTTAATTGGAATTAAAGCATCATAATATAAAGTTAACATTTCTTGTAAAACTTCTAATTTAAATCTAGGATCTAAAGCAAATGCAATTAAATAAATTTCAGAAATTAAATAAAAATATTTTTCCCATTTAGTTTTCATAGATAAGATGCAAGGAGATAAAGATTCATTATTAATATGTTCATTTAAAACTAATACTATATTAGAAAAATTTTCTAAAACTAATTGAGCAGTGGGATAATAAACACCGGAAAGTTGTTCGGTTGCATCATTAAATACTTTTAAAATTTCACAAATACTACTACAAATATTCCATTGTTGTGAAAATAAATATATATTAGTATTAGTATTTTGTGCAAAAAATGAACATAATAATTCTTTATATTGAAATGAATCTTGTAATAATTGGTATGTTGAATTCCAGTTGGTACATCACGTGGAAATTTTTTAGGTCTCATTCCATTAATTTTACAAAACCTACCCCATTGTTTCATTATAGATGGATGAGACCATAAATAAGAAATTACAATTCTAATTGGTTTAATATAACTTTCTAAAATTTTTAAACCATCTTGAACACATAAATTTAAAACATGGCATACACAACGAATATGAAAAAATAAACCTCCAATAATAGGTTGACAAACAAATTTTAGATCATCTATACAAGCGGTATTAGAACTAGCATTATCTAATGATATTGAAAATATTTTATGAGTTAAACCATATTCTTCTAAAATTAAACATAATAATTGTGCGATATTATGAGCATTATGTGATTCATCAAAAACTCTATAAGCTAATAATCTTTTTTAGAGGTTCCAAGAGTTATCGATCCAATGGCAAGTCACACCCATATACGAATGTGTTTGCCAATGATCACTCCAAATATCGGAACATAAAGAAACTTTATTATCTAATTTACTAAATTCATCAATTAAATTCTTTTTCCTTGTTTTACTAATTTTTAATTATACGAGTAAGTGTAGTCCTAGGAACACGTTTAACACATGGATTAAGAGATTCTTTACAAAAATCTTCAAATGTGCATTTAGATCCAAAACTAAAAGAAAGATGTTCTACGGAAACAAATTTAGCTAATGATTCTCTTAATTTATTATCCGAATATAAAAATAAACCGGAATCGGTACTACCGCTAGTTGAAGAAAATCTTGATAATTGTGTTTGAGAACGGTCGAGTCCATATTCCATCGGGTGCTTCGTTTCTACATGTCGTTTCAACGACCCATAGCCGCTGCCGGCTTGGAATTTGTAGGAAGCATTGCAGTGCTTACATTTTGCACGTATTTCTCCCGACGGAAGAGTGACCTTCTCAAAATGTTTAGTAAAAATAGAAGACTTTAGAGGAGGAAGTTCCCGAACCTTAGAAGTAATTGCATCGGTACTTCCTTGTGTGTCGGGTGCCGGATTCGGAAGATGCTCGATCTCATCATCGGTGGTTTGAATGTTGGGGTCCTCCTCCCGTGGATTCATTATTTGCTTTCCCTTCCGAGCTCGAGATGATGCACCTCCGCGGCCTCCTTCCATTGTAATTGAAAATTGAAAACGAAAGCATGTAGAGATTAGAGAATACGAAAATGAGATTAAGAGTAGAGAAGATGTGTGTGAAAAATGATGAAATAAGCTCTCTATTTATAGAGTTTTGATAGTAACGGACACTAAATCATAGCCATTGATCAAAAAACGGTCAAATGATCCTAACCGTTGAAAAAAATACCTAAAAAAACCCTCCCAACGGCTACGAACCGCCGGTTAACCGGCGGTTCCAACGGCTATGAACCGCTGGTTAACCGGCGGTTCAAGCCGTTAAAAAAAAAAAAAAAAAATTGCGGCTGAACCGCCGGTTCAACCCGCCGGTTTGTACACCCAATGAACCGGAACTGGCCTGGCAACTTGCCGGGCCGGTTCCGGTTCGACCCGGCGAACCGGGTCAACGGGCAACCGACCCGTTGACCCGGTTACGGGCCCGGGCCGGGTCCGGGCCAGACCCGGCCCGGGGTTGGGTCTAGTCGCCGGTCTGACTCTAGAGTTTAACGTCGCCGCTCGATGGTCTTCATGGAGCCTAGCCGTTCGGCGTATTCTTTTCTTTTTGATATCATTCCTGCATTCAAAGGGAGTAGAGGAACAACAAGTACATATAACGAATTACATGGGCACACCTTTCATCCGACTCGGTACGACTGGAGATGTTTAGCGCTCCATGGTCGTTCTAGCTGCCGTCCATCTTCATCTTCGAGGTAATAGGCGCCTGATCGGAGCTTCTCGATGACCTTGAAGGGCCCAACCCAGGGTGCCTCCAGCTTGCTCACATCTCTAACCGGCTTCACCTTCTTCCATACAAAGTCACCGACTTGGAATGCCCTAGGAATCACTCGCATATTGTAATTCTGCTTCATTCTTTACCGGTATGCCATTAGTTGGACGACTACTTTGGCTTGCACCTCTTCTACCATGTCCAGCTCCAGCTCCCTCCGCTCGGCATTACTCGCGTCGTATTGTTGTACCCGATCTGATTCTACTCCGATCTCCATGGAAACGACAGCCTCCCCTCCGTACACCAAGTGGAAAGGCGTGACCCCCGTTCCCTCATTAGGGGTAGTGCGAATCACCCATAACACGCCCGGGAGCTCATCTACCCAGCTGCCACCGATATAGTCGAGCCGAACTCGAAGAACCCGCAGGATCTCCCGATTGGCGACCTCAGCTTACCCGTTGCTCTGCGGATAAGCCACGGAGCTGCTGTCCGACGAATTGCCGCCCATTGTCGGACATGAGTTGTCGTGGAATGTCGAACCGACATATTATGTGATGCCAGATGAACTTCTTGACCATCTGCTCGGTTATTTTCGCAAGCGGCTCGGCTTCCACCCACTTTGAGAAATAGTCTACCGCTACTAGAAAAAACTTCCGCTGTCCGGTCGCCATGGGGAAGGGTCCGACAATATTCATGTCCCACTGGTCGAACGAGCATGCTACTGTAGAGGCCTTCATCTCCTCCGTCGGCCGATGGGAGAAGCTGTGATATCTTTGACAAGAAAGGCAAGTGGCGACGGTCCGAGCTGTGTCTTCCTGGAGGGTTGGCCAGAAATATCCGGCTAGCAGGATCTTCTTTGCTAACGACCGACCGCCCGGGTGTCTTTTGCAGGATCCTTAAAGCACTTCCTTTAGTATATACTCCGTGTCTTCTGAGCTGACACACTTTAGCAGCGGACGGGAGAAAGTCTTCTTGTAGAGCTGGTCCCCGATGAGAGTGAACCGGCCCGCCCTCCTTCTTAACAACTGTGCCTCAGCCCGATCGGACGGAGCAGCTCCTGATCGCAAAAATTCCACTATGGTTGTCCTTCAGTTGCTCGGGAACGCGAGACCCTTCATCTTGTCAATGTGAGCCACTAAGGATACCTGCTCGATCGGTTGTTGGGTGACGATAGGTGTTATCGAACTCGCCAGCTTTGCCAACTCATCTGCCGCCTGATTCTCCGCTCGGGGGATCTGCTGTATGACAACCTCGCCGAAGTTGGTTTTGAGCTTGTCGAAGGCCTCCACGTACAGCTTCAGCCGTGTGTTGTTGATCTCGAAGGTTCCCAAGAGCTGATGAGCGGCCAACTGTGAGTTTGAATAAATTAACACCTTACTAGCTCCTACGTGCCGAGCGGCCTGCAATCCTGCTATGAGGGCCTCATACTCTGCCTCATTGTTAGTTGTACGGTAATCCAGCTAAACGGACAGTTACATCCGCTCTTCTTGTGGTGAAATCAACAGAAGACCGATGTCGCTTCCCTGCCGCGTGGCCGACCCGTTCACGTACACCCTCCAAGTGGATTCGGGTTCGGGGTTCTGCACTTCAGTGACGAAATCCGCCAAGGATTGCGCCTTAATTGCCGTCCGGGGTTGGTATTGTATGTTGAACTCGCTGAGCTTGGTTGTCTATTTGATCAATCGTCCAGCCGCCTCGGAATTGAGAAGTACTCTTCCCAAAGGGTTGTTCGTCACGAAGATTGTGTGCGCGAGAAAGTAGGGTCGGAGTCTCCGGGCGGCGAGGACTAACGCGAAGGCAAGCTTCTCGAGACCAGTGTAGCGGGATTCAGCATCCTTTAGGATGTGACTCAGAAAATACACGGGTTGTTCTTCGCCGTCCGACCTTACCAATGCCGAGCCAACAGCGTGCTCAGTCGAGGATAAGTATATGTGGAGCGACTCGCCGATAGCCATCTTGGCTAATACAGGTAAAGAGTTCAGATAAACCTTCAAAGCTTTGAACGCCCGGTCGCATTCTTCGTCCCACTGGAATTTGGTGGCTCGGCGAAGAATCTTGAAAAAGGGCATGCTCTGGTCGGCAGTTTTGGAGATGAACCGCGAGAGAGCCATTATCCGACCAGTAAGGTGTTGTACTTCCTTCAAATTTCTAGGAGGTGGCATGTTCTGCAATGCCTTTACCTTGCTAGGGTTCGCCTCTATGCCCTGCTCGGTCACGATGTACCCTAGGAAGCGCCCACTTGTTGCTCCGAACAGACACTTCTGGGGATTTAGCTTGACCCCGTATGTCCTCAGCGTCCCGAAGGTTTCCTCTATATCTGCACAAAGGTTGACCGCTCGGATTGATTTAATAAGTATGTTATTAACGTATACCTTCAGGTTTCACCCGATCTGCTTCCAGAACACTTTGTTCATGAGCCGCTGGTATGTAGCACCTGCGTTCTTCAATCCAAACGGTATCACGTTGTAGTAGTAAGTGTTGTCCGCAGTTATGAAGCTTACTTTCTCCTGATCGTCACGGGCGAGCGACACTTAATGGTACCCCTGATATGCATCCAGCATGCATATCAGCTCGCACCCTGCCGTCGAATCCACCATTTGATCAATCCGGAGCAAAGGGTAAAAATCCTTCGGGCATGCCTTGTTCAGATCCCGGAAGTCGATGCAGACTCTCCACTTGTTACCCCGCTTGGATACCAGCACCACATTCGTGAGACAGCTCGGGAATTGCACTTCCTGTATATGGTCGGCTTCCAGAAGCTTCTCGACTTTCGCTCGAATGATGATATTCTGTTCCGCGCTGAAGTCCCTCTTCCTCTGCTTTACGGGTCGAGCGTCCGGTCGGACATGAAGCTCGTGCTGTGCGACGCTCGGTGAGATGCCTGGCAGCTCGTGTGTTGACCACGCGAAGACGTCATTGTTGCGCTGTAAGCACCTGATCAGCTCCTCCTTCGGGTCGGCTTCCAGGTCGGATGCAACGAAGGTGGTGGCCTCCGGTCGGCCATCCCGGATCTGCACTTCTTCTTTTCCTTCATAAACTAAGGTGGGAGACCTTTCAGTTATAGCATTTACCTCGATCCGGGGGGCCTTCCGAGCGGACCTCGACTTGGCTCGGACCATTTCCACATAGCAGCGCCGCGCTGCCAACTGATCGCCTCTGACCTCTCCCACTTGGTCCTCGACAGGGAACTTGATCTTCTGATAGAATGTTGAGACGACAACCCAGAATTCACTCAGGGCTGGTCGACCCAAAATGACGTTGTACGCCGAGGGCGCGTCCACTACGATGAAGTTAGTGGTCCGCATCCTTCTGAACGGCTCTTCACCGAGCGAAATGGCCAATTTCATCTGGCCGACCGGCTGAACCTCACTACCAGTGAATCCGAACAGGGGCGTTGTCATAGGCAGCAGCTCAGCCCTGCCAATCTGAAGCTGGTAGAACGTCCTCTTGAAGATGATGTTAACCGAGCTCCCTGTGTCAATAAAGATACGATGAATAATGTAGTTTGCTATTACCGCTCAGATAATGAGGGTGTCATCATGAGGCATTTCAACTCCCTCGAGGTCGCCAGGGCCGAAGCTGATCTCGGGCCCGTTCGCCTTCTCTCGGCTGCATCCCACGACATAGATCTCCAACTGTCGGGTGTACGACTTGCGGGCTCGGTTGGAGTCTCCGCTTGTTAGCCCTCCAGCGATGATGTTGATTTCCCACCGAGCGGTGTTGCTTCTATTTTCTTCCTCCTGAGCAGACGGTCTGGCTCGCTCTTGGGAGGCTCGGGGGTTGCTTTTTGGTTGGTGCGGATGTCGCTGCTTGGGTGACTGTCTGGTCGTTCGCCATCCGACGTTTTGATGATTATGATGTCGATCAGGTGAAGGCGACCGACGGCGATAGTTTCTTGGCTTAGTGACCGGGGCGAGATTCCGATAGTCGTGGGTGTTGTGGGTTGCTGACTGATGAAGTGAATAAAACATGAGAGTCTATACCTTTCCTCTCGGTTTAGGCCGTTCGGCCTCCACGTGTTGGACAGCGTGCAACCTTGATTCCTGATGCGGCCTCATCCCCTCGATCCGGGGTCC
This sequence comes from Zingiber officinale, assembly GCF_018446385.1. Classification (NCBI taxonomy): domain Eukaryota; kingdom Viridiplantae; phylum Streptophyta; class Magnoliopsida; order Zingiberales; family Zingiberaceae; genus Zingiber; species Zingiber officinale. The sequence continues at coordinate 148,546,339 of NC_055987.1, read as the reverse complement.
TCTGGGTGGTTGATGAATGGCTTGAGGCCTCCACTGGGTCGGTGCTGCCAACTCTGTCGTTGTTTCCTTTTTACGGGTCGCTTGCGCCTCCTCCACGTTGATGTATTCGCTCGCCTTTTTCAACATATGGTCATAATCACATGGCGACTTCCTGATAAGCGAGCGGAAGAAGTCACCATCCATCAGCCCCTGGGTGAAGGCGTGCATCATGGTCTCGGATGAGATTGCGGGAATGTCCAGAGCGGCCTAGTTGAATCGCTGGATGTAAGCTCGGAGAGTCTCTCTGGCTCCCTGCTTCATGGAGAACAGACTGACGCTGGTCTTTTGGTAGCGCCTGTTGCTCGCAAAGTAGTGGAGGAAAATCGTTCGAAAATCCTTGAAACTCCGAATCAATCCGTCCAACAATCTTCGGAACCAACGTTGTGCGGAGCCGGACAGGGTGGTGATGAAGACCCTGCATTTTACTCCGTCAGTGTATTAATAAAGAGTAGCCGCATTGTCGAACTTACCGAGGTGGTCGTCCGGGTCGGTTGTGTTAGGATGTATACTAAAAGCCTAACTTTTGATATAAACAATTATCTAGAAATAAGAATCACATTGATCAAATGTCTACATTTATGATAAATGTAGTTGTTCAATTAATTTATATTGTAGATAACATGGTGTGTGAAGTCACACACAGAGGATCATGTTATAAGTACCTTATAAATTCTAAACAGTAGCTCACGACCAAGATGGAAAGGAACAAACTATTGGAAGGTCGTAGTGTAATTAGGTATTAGTTTATCTTAACTATATAATTACACTAGTACACTTAGAGTGTATTGAGTAGGACCATTAGAGGTCGTTTCTTTTTATACTGACTTTATAAAGGAACAAAGACCTCAGTTATTATGGAAGTGTGTGCTCTTAATCCTAATATAATAACAAGCACATATATTTGATATTTATTTTTTAAATTTATAAATGGGTGAGATTTAGTTCGATAAATCAATAAGTCCGATAAGTTGGGAAATGATATTACTTATAGTGTGTGTTGTTGATTATAGAAGGAAACTGTGTCCTAGTAATCTAGGTTGAGAATGACCCCAAGAGGAGCTCATAAGGATTGTCATGTTAAACCCTCCAGGTGGACTTAGTCCGACATGACGATAAGGTTGAGTGGTACTACTCTTGGACTAAGATATTAATTAAGTGAAGTTGTCAGTAACTCATATAATTAGTGGACATTCATTATCTTAAACACAGGGAGACTAACACACTCATAATAAGAAGGAGCCCAAAATGTAATTTGGGATTGGTGCGGTAATTCAATAATAGTTCTTTAGTGGAATGAATTATTATTGATGGAATTAAGTTGTGTGTTCGGGGCGAACAAGGAATGCTTATTTTCATCGGGAGACCAAAACCAATTCCTCCTCTCGGTCCCTATCATAGCCTCTTGTATATAGAGATTTATACCCACCTATACCCACCTTTCTACCCACCTTAAGGTGGTCGGCCAAGCTAGCTTGGAGCCCAAGCTAGGGTCGGCCAAAGCTATTGGTGGAACCAATTATAGGTGGTCGGCCAAAGCTTGGGTCCCAAGCTTAGGTGGCCGGCCACTAGAATATTAAAAAAGATTTTTATTAAAATTATTTCTTATGTGGATATCATGTTTTTAAAAGAGAGTTTAAAATTTAAATTTTTTCCTTTTATAGCTTTCTACAAAAGATTAAGAAAAGATTTGAAATCTTTCCTTATTTGTAGATTGAAAGGAGATTTTAATTTTGAGAAAACTTTCCTTTTTAACCATGATCATAATTTAAAAGAGAGTTTTAAAAATTAAATATTCTCTTTTATTAGTTTCTACAAAAGATTAAGAAAAGATTTGATATCTTTCCTTATTTGTAGGTTGAAAGGAGATTTTAATTTTTAGAGATAACTTTCCTTTTTGGAAATCATCCACATGTTTAAAAGAAAGATTTTAATTTATAAAATTTCCTTTTTATAATCCACCATGAAGGGAAAAATTATTGGAGAAATTTTTTATAAACTTCTGGAAACAAATTAGGAAGTTTTAATTTTTGTTTTAATTAAAACTCTTCTTGTTTTGGGGAAATAAGTGGTCGGCCATAATGTTTAATGAGAAGAAAATTATTTTTAATTAAATAAATTTTCCTTTTCATGACAAAAGAATTAAGGGTGTTTTTAATTAAACTTCCTTATTTGCCAAGACCAAGGTTTATAAAAGAGGGGGTAGAAGTGCCTTCATGGCTAACGATTCTATTCTATTCTTCCTCTCTTTTCCTCCTTGGTGGCCGGCCCTAGCTTCTCCCTCTTCTCTTCTTCTTGTGGCCGGCGGCAACCCCTCTTGGAGCTCTTGATGGTGGCCGGTTCTAGCTAGGAGAAGAAGGAGAGAAAGGAGTTTTTGTTTATAGCATCCCTTGGAGTTTGGTGGTGGTGGTCGAACCTCATATCTCTTGGAGTTTATGTGGTGGCCGAATCTTGCTTGGAGAAGAAGGTGGCTTAGGTGGATTCTCATCTCGGTAGATCGTTGCCCACACAATGTCCGGGATAAAAAGAGGAATACGGTAGAAGATCAAGAAGTTATTTTGCTTACAAAGAAAGGTATAACTAGTAATTATTTTCCGCATCATACTAGTTTTCTTTGTATAGTTATTTATGGAAATACCAACACACAAGAGGCATATGATTCTAGAGTTTTCGAAATAGTTTTTTCGAGTTTGTGTTGTCTTCTTTTTCGAATTTGTAATTCGATTGTTCTTTTTGGTTAACCTAGAGTTATTTAAGGAAATAAATATTATCTTTCATTAAAAGGCTTTGCCTAGGCGATGGTGGTTGCTCCCATATCCAAGAAGGTCATTTACCTCGCCATGTAGTCCTGGAAGCCAATTTTAGAAATTAATATTTATGGAATTAATAACTTAGGTAGATTTGAATCAATAGTGTTAAGTTCCACTTGCGATTAAAATCTAAACCATTAAGAACAGATAAGTTAAATTTGGAATCAATGATGTTAAGTTCCGTCTACGATTCCTAATTTAACTTCTAAAGAACACAATAGGTTATTTAAGGAAAGGTTCGACACTTGTACAAAAATTTTTTTTGTACAGTGGAACCGGTATGATTTTCCTAGGACTAACCAACAATTGTACCATTGCACTCTCCGATTGCTAGCGGAGCGTAATGCTTTGGGAGCGGGTCTTGTAGAATCGGCTCAGAGAATTGACGATTGATCCGCTCGGGGGATGACTCGGTTCGAGGCGCCTTTCCTTTCCTAGCCTCCCGCATGGGTGCTTCATCTGATGATCCCTGGTTAGCTTAGGCAAACTCGGACGGGTCTGGAACAGGGCCCGATGGAAGGGAATAGGGGCGGGGGTGCCTCTCTTGGCGTGCCGGTCTGTCCTCTATTCTGCGCCCATATAGAAAATTGCTCCGGTCGATCTTCTAGTGCTGCTCGGCCCCCTGATGCTGAGGTGGCCTGCTGTGCCAACCGCTCGGCGTGAGCCTTTTGTTGCTGCTCCACTATCTTCGCTGCTCGAGCTCTTCTTGGGAGAGCGTCACGGTATGTTGACGTCCAGCTTCCTCCATCGCCTCGGCTACGGATTCAGGTGTGTTCTCACAGACGGCGACAATTTGATCATGTCTGGGTGTTGAGTCGACAGACGCTGGGGGCATGGCGCTCTCGTTGACGGCGTATGAACCTCCGACTGGCGTGAGCCTCCGGTGAGAACCTGCAAGCACAAAATCGAGCCGGGAGGGGGTTCCCGGCGACGACCCTCCGACGCTCAAGTCAGCTCCATCGAGAAGAGATCGAGGCAGAATAACGAGCGTGAAGACTAGCTACAGTGATGAGAATGCATATCTCCGTCGAAGGTTGGGGGCCCTTATATAGGGCTCCCAGGGGGTGCGTGCACGCTTTTCGAGGCGTGCACGCTCCTCAAAGCATACCTAGAAATAGTCGTGTCAGAAAAGTATGTCTGACGCCATACCTCAACCGTCCGAGCATATCTCTGACATGACAGTGGAAACTTCCACTGTACGATTCTCTGTCCGATCCGACCGCCAACCATGCTGTTCGTCGACGACACATGTCTCGAGAAGGATAACACCGGCGGTCCCCTTTGTCCTCTTCTGCTTCTTTTGTCTGTTACTAGCCCGACCGGGAGAGATGCAGAGACCCACTGTCGTCCGGGAGGGGACATGTATTGGTTGATTCGCAACTCGTCCGAGCGAACAGGTCGCCCGACGCCTCAACTTTCCTAGGCGGACTTTTGAGCGTCGGAAACCCGGCCCGCAACCGAGCTGTTTCTGCGCTGCACCGGGCGTGGTCGTGGCCGATCGGCCAGGTGGCCTTCCGATCGGCCACACCTTTGGGTTGACTATCTTAACTTTAATCTCCACATATCATTGGCCTCTATATTGTACGAGACTCCACTCTTACTATCGGAACACCAAGTTTCAATGGTTTTCGTATCACATATTTTAAAATTGGCACGAATCCTAGAGTTTATACATTTTTATATTTATCATTAAATGTGAGCTACCATAGAAAGAAAAGTCCTTACAGAATTTTATGGTGTGTATGCTGGTTAACTTTTCATTCTTCAAGGTCGTGTTGTACTCTCAGCTATTAGATACACTATTTAATTCTCTCGTTATTTCTATATGCAAACGTGAAATTAAACTTCTTAAAAAAAAACGACTACCAAATAATCTGTGACGTAAGAAAGTTTTAAGGTGGTCAATTGTCAAATGTAATGCACGTATACTCTATTTTCTAAAATCATATTTGTATTTAGATCATCCAATAGTTTGCTATTTGGATTACTTCAGGATTAGTGTCATTTTTAACTTTAATTTACTTGTTCGATCAACACACATACTCGCCTAATTTGAAAGGTTAGTAGTCTAGTTTGTGATATGACATAATTAAAAGCAAATTAATGGTTAACATTGAACTTAAAAATTAATGATTGGTCGCAATATTATATAGATATGTTTTACGATTAAAAAGCACGGTATTTGGAAAAAAAAGGATAAATTAAGATGACGTCTTTTACTTTTATTATTATAAGAAAGATATTTATTTTGCAAAAATATCAAAAGGATGTATCCTTATTCTAATATTATTATAACTATTATGATAGTTATCATTATTATAATATAATATTTTTTTATTGACTAAATCCAAATTATTATGTGTAAATTTTTTTTATTAATTTAGTTTAAAACAATTATACTTAATTAAAATCGTTGAAAATTATTTTAATATTATTATAACGCAGCTTCTTTATAAAAATAAAAAATATTTTATTAAATTTAAATATTTACTTTTTCATATGAACTTCTCTATTTTCTGTCTCTCCTTTGTAATATTTGAGAAATAAATATTAAAATTTTAAAAATAAATAGAACAGCTAATGTTTTTTTTTTAACTACTTTACCTAAAATTTTAAAAATAAAATCTTGGCACAGTCGCATAACCGAAAGCCCGGAAGCCCAGGCCGCCTTCTGCCTACCTCGTTGCCTTCTGCCACCAGATTCCCCTCCAAATCCCTCTTCCGACTCCATTGATTCCCGTCTGATTCCCCTCGGTAAAGTAAAATGAATTTCACCTCCTCTTACTCCCTGTGGGTTTATTTGGTGAAACCCTAATCTGATAATTCCGTCTCCTCCAGATTCGGCTGCATCTACCTTCTTGCAGTCCGTCGAGGGGGTCGGATCTCTTCGGCCAGTGCTGATCTCGACCTCCTCGAGTCCATGGCCTTCGGCACTGTCTCGTTCGAAGAGCTCCTCGGCCACTGCAACGAGGTATTCAAGAACAACCAGAGATGCACCGTCGACCTTGAGAAGCGGATGCAGAGCTTAGGCTACGTCACTAGTGAGCACCGAGCCACTGACGCGAATTCCTAGAGTCATCGTTTGCTTTTCTGCTACTCTGATTTGTGTTGTTGCGCAGAGGTGGAGTTGGAAGATGAGGAGATTTTGGACGATTCGAAGTTTACGAGCCCCGTGAGTGGGTTTCAGAGACCTTTCTTTGAGTTTGTCTCAGTTTCTGTTGTTCAGTTGAGCAAGAAGGGGCCAGAAGAGTATATCTTGTATCCTTTCTCCACTGTTTCTTGGGAATTCTGTATGTTCGTTCTTTGCTTGATCAGTTGATGATGATTTTCAGGGTTGGCCTTTTGTTTTACATTTCAGTTTATTCAGATTGACATGCAATTTAGAAATAGAAAACCGATTCAAATTGGTTGAATCACGAGTAGAAGGTTAGGGGATTCCTTCTGTAAGCTTGCAAGTTCTTGCTCTCACATTTAACTTGGTAGATTCTTTTTTCAGTTATTAATCTGTTGAATTGGTTTATATGCATTATAGAGACGTCAACTTTGTCTTCATTTGTAGATTTTTTGCTAGGTTTAGCCGGTAGAGAAATAACAAAGGAGTGACTAGTATCAGTGCTTTGCATTAGATTTGTTTGGGTAGGAAGAAAATGAGAAGAGAATAGGGAATATATGTGTTTTCTCAACATGGTTAGGAAGAGAGAGCATGGGGATTTAGGGTTCTCCTATATAGACAATAATTACAGAATATGATTTCAACAGAAGAATTCATTTATCTGCACCATAAGGATGTTCCTCCTGTAAATAAGATAAATCTATAGAAAGCAAAAGTGATTTGACAAAACAAAAAACTGGAAAAATAATACCATAGACATAATTTATACACTATGATCCTGTTCGAAAGCGTGAAACTGGAAAGCTGGGGAGGTGGCGGCTCCGCTGACTAGCTATGGACCTCGCTCCGCTCTGCAAAATAAGTAACGTCAGTGCCGAGCCAGGGAAGGGGTCCCCGGCGTTGGCCCTTCGATGCTCAAGTCAGTCACCGGAATATGAAGAGAAGCGGAGCAATAGTGGAACTATGCGCGAACAGTAGATAATGCGTACCTTCGTCGGTGATGGATCCCCCTTTATATAGAGCCCTGGTGGGCGACGTGCGCGTGAAGCATGGGCACGCTCTCCAATGTGTCCTACAAAAGGGCATGTAAGGAAAGTACCTCTGACACTATACCTTAACAGAGATACATATCCTTGACAAGACAGTAGCAGCGTCCGCAGTACGATCAGCCTGTCGATCATGCCTCGTGTCAGCAGCACTACCTCCTAAAAGTATGTCGAGAGATACTATAGTGGTCCCGTTGCTGGGCCGACGGGACCCCGCTCCGTCTGCGGCCAGGTCCCGCTGCTTGGTCGAGTGGGGTAGCCGCTCTGTTGACCTCAGTGGCTCTTCTATGTGATGACTGTGCAGCACATGCCTTCCCCCATTCGGACAAGCTAACCGGTCTCCCTCGACATCCTGCTGCCTCGTATCGCGCATCGGCTGTCTTACGCATCCTCCCGAGCTAGACCGGAGGTTTGCTCGAACCTGTCTCCCGCCGGTCGGGGCCTAACTGCCCAACCGACCATTGTCAGTGTCCTTCGTTCGGCCCTTTTGTGCTCGGGCGTTGACCACCTTGACTTTGACCTCCACCTGACAATTGACCCCGTGCCAGGTAGGCCCCCCTCCATCGCCGCATCACAATCCTCCCCCTCAAGTCTAGTTGAAGGAGGCTGCAAGTCCGACTGACTAGACCAGTAGAGTCTTCGATGATTCCCACGCCTTTGTCGTTCGGCTTCGCATTGGCAGACTGGGTATATAATTGCCGCTCGACCCAAGCTTTTCAAAGCAAACTATGCCTAGGTCGTTCGGCTGTGTGATAATCGCCTATTCGTGCCGCTCGAGCAATGGGCGACAATACTTTGGCAAAAAAATTCCTTTTCCTCTTCTTGCGCTCCTCGACCAAGCGCCCTGACGCTATCCAGATTTCTTGAAGACCGTGCAAATCTCTGATCATTATGGCCGAGCACGCGGCCATACCTTTTAATTAAGTCTCATTAATGTCGTCCAGTGATTGAACATCACGTGTCCCACTTTCTACCCCACACGTTTGACGTGACAGACGGATATTCGCTGGTGATGTGACAGGTACCTTTTCAAATTCAACGGCTGGATCTTCTCCTAGTTTTTCACAACCCTGGATCGGATGGCTCAGGTCGATTGGTCGAGAGGTTTATAAACCTCGCATGCGTCGCTATCTTCCTTACTTCGCATGCCTTCGTCTTCGAGCTTCCCGGCGACGTTTCGCTTCTTCTGCCCCTCTGGCGATCCTTCCTGTAAGCCTCTTCATCTTTTCATTCGAATCTTTTCGTTGTTCTTCGTCGTCCTCCTTTGTTTTCGATGGCAAGCTCCTCACAACCCCCTGCCTCCGTCTCTGGACTCTGGTACACTTCCACCGAGTCCAGGTTCGACAGGGGCAATGCTGAGAGTTTGAAATCTGCTTATGAATTTCCATCTGGATATCAAATTACTCTTCCTTCTGCTTTCGACCGGTCGCATGAACCACCGCCGGGTTTTTTATGTTTCTTTAGGGACCAGTTCATCGCCGGTCTGCGATTCCCGGTCCACCCTTTTTTCTTCGCAGTTTGTAAATATTTCCGCATTTCCCTTAATCAATTAGTGTCGAACTCCTTTCGGATGCTGTGCGGGGTAGTAGTTCTGTTCCGCCGACACGACATTCCTTTGACCCCTCGGCTCTTCTACTACTTTTATTATCCAAAACTGTCCGAGCCGGGGACCTTTCTATTCCAAGTCCGAGGGGGCTTAGTCTTCTTTGATAAGATGTCGTTCTCCAACAAGCATTGGAGAGACTACTTTTTCTACGTTCGCTTTCTCGAGCGGCCAGGTTTTCCAACCAGTTGGCAGCTAGAAGTGTCAAACCCTCCGGAGCTCAGGAAGTACAAAAGTCAATCGGACTACCTCCATGCAACTTCAAGCTTGGTCGGTTAGAAGTACCACATCCACAAGTTACTGCCGGAGGACGTCCTCTACGTGTTCGGCTTGAGGTCGATCAGCACAAAGCTTTAGTTCAACCTAGGTATGCTCTTTCTTCTCCTAACCTTTGAATCTAACTAATTTTTCCTCCTTTTGTGCAACTCGAATCATGTTGCGAGTGCGTCTGGTCGGCAAGTGCAAGCTCGCAGATGCAGAGATCAATGCTGTGGTCGTGGCCAAGCTGGAGAGCCATGGCATGCAGCCGGTCGGCTCCCACGAGGATCCGCTCGGCGACGAGGAGGGAACACACGCGCTGGGGAGTGGAGGAGGAGCCAGCCAGCGAGTAGCTAGTGGAGCGGCAGCTACTGCTGACCTTTCAGCCGAACGACAATCGATGGTTCTGATCGCGGTCGCTTCAGAGTTAGCTACCTCCGGTGAACACCTGTGGCTACGGAAGAGACGTTGAGCGGAAGGTTCTTCCCGATCTGTGACTTCAGCCCTGCAGATCCCAACACCAGCCATCTCCTAACCCTCCTCCGAGCGGGGTGAGACCTTGATTCCTCCTCTCGAGCAGGGAGTCGTAGAACTCCCTACTTACTTCCATATCATCTGACCAAACACCTTCGCTGTCCACGCTGCCTCAGGGTACAATTTGCACACTGCCGGTCTCCTTCATGCCACCACCTTTGTCGGCGGCCCAGGTGTCCCGTATCCGACCGGTTCCAATGTCCCGGTCTTCGGGCTGGGTGACTTCAGACCCCTCTGGCCGGAGTAGCCAGAAGCAAATAACGACAATCATCCATTTGCCGACGAACAAGTACCACAGTGTGGACGACCCAACGTCCCTCACCCTCGAGCAACAAATTAGGATCCAAGGGTCGCTCGCACAAATATGGGCTGATGCCCAAGCCCATGCGGTGGTTATCGCTCCAGGGGAACTCGCCAACAGTCACACCCAGATGTCCACTGGGGTATATGTATCTTTCTTTTCTTCTTTACATCCGTTTGGTTCATACAATTTTACTGTCGTTGCAGTACTGGGTAGAGAGTCTGGTCATGTGCCACAGGCTCGCATATCTGGAACATGAAGTCTAGCAGTTGCGCTCCTCGAGCGGCCAGGAGGTAGCTTTTCAAGCACGCATGGAGCAGATGAGCGCCAAAATGACTCAACTAAAGGCCGATCTGAAGAAGAGCTTCGAGCTGCGGGAGGCAGAGAAGGGCAAAAGCGCCGAGCAGACTACTCAATTGGCTCGGCTTAATAAACAGACCAGCTCCTTCGAGTCCAAGATCCACTCGGCTAACAGCAGGAAGCTCCGGACCATCGAAGACTTGGAGATCAAAAACAAAGAGTTTCGGGTGTTGGCTCAGAACCTGAAGGAGAGAGAGGCCTCGCTGAATGCTGAGCGGGAAGGCAGGTCGGCCGTCGGTCTGCAGCGAAGGCCCAGCTCAACGCCAAAGATGCAGAGCTGGCCACTTTGAAGGCAGATTTAGAGGCATCTCAGTCGGCACTAGAAGTTTACCAAAGTGCGGAGTCCAGCCGATTCGAGGTGCAGATAAAGGCTTACCTCCGCTCGGACGCCTTTAATGACCAACTCACCGATCGGGCGCTCCGTCTTTTCAACCTTGCCATCGACGGGACGCTCGACCAACTGAAAGGCGGCGGGTATATTTCGACCAGCCCGACGAGCAAGGTTATCAGCTGAGACAAGATGACTGAGTCGCTACTCGACGACGTACTCGATTACCTCGAGTGAGCCTGCTCCTGCGTACCTTGTCCTTTTTTTGTACTGCCCTTCTAAAAACTATGCAAGTGTTAATGAATGGTCGTCCGTTCGGCAAACCTTTTTATTTGATGTCACTCTTTCATGTTGCGCCGTTCGACACTTGTTTTATTTTACTACTTGTTTGTCCTTGCGTTGCCGTTCAGGATCGAGCAGGACTACGCACTTCTTACCATTTTATGAAAAACTTCTAAGTGTGGCTCCGTGACCCACTGGTCGACGTCGTACTACTCGCTTGGATAAGTCATTTTTTTGTTGGTCTTGGGTTTAAAGCCGTTGCTCGGCTGTTGAAGGCGCAGACTTGGATTTAAGGTCGTTGCTCGACTGTTGACATGCGTAGACGAGGATTTAAGGTCGTCGCTCGACCGTTGACGAAGACTAGGGTTTAACGTCGCCGCTCGACGGTTGACGAAAACTAGGGTTTAAGGTCGCTGCTTGACCGTTGATGAAGACCAGAGTTTAATGTCGTCGCTCGACGGTTTACGAAGACTAGAGTTTAAGGTCGCCGCTCAACCGTTGACGAAGATCAGAGTTTAACGTCGCCGCTTGATGGTGACGAAGACTAGGGTTTAAGGTCGCCGCTCGACCATCGGTGAAGACCAGGGTTTTAACGTCGCCGCTCGATAGTCGGTGAAGACATGGGTTTAAGGTCGCCGCGTGACCGCTGATGACGATAAGGGTTTAAGGTCGTCGTTCGACCGTTGACGAAGACAAGGGTTTAAGGTCGCCGCTCGACCGCTGATGACGACAAGGGTTTAGGGTTGTCGCTCGACCGCTAACGTAGACAAGGGTTTAAGGTCGTCCCTCGACCGCTGACAACGAAAAAGGTTTAAGGTCACCTCTCGACCGTTGACGAAGACAAGGGTTTAAGATCGTCGCTCGACCGTTGATGACGACAAGATTTAAGGTCGCCGCTCAACCATTGACGAAGATAAGCGTTTAAGGTCGCTCGACCGCTGACGAAGACAAGGGTTAAGGTCGTTGCTCGACTGCTGATGACGACAAGGGTTTAAGGTCGCGGCTCGACCGTTGACGAAGACAAGGGTTTAAGTTTGCCGCTCAATCGTTGACAATGACAAGGGTTTAAGGTCGTCACTCGACCGCTGACGAAGACAAGGATTTAAGGTCGTCGTTCGACCGCTAACGACGACAAGGGTTTAAGGTCGCTGCTCGACCGTTGACGAAGACAAGGGTTTAAGGTCGTTTCTCGACCGCTGACGACAACAAGGGTTTAAGGTCGCCGCTCGACCGTTGACGAAGACAAGGGTTTATAGTTGTCGCTCAACCGCTGATGACGACAAGAGTTTAAGGTCGCCGCTCGACCATTGCAATGTGTAGACAAGGGTTTATAGTTGTTGCTCGACTTTTAACTTGATCGCTCGGCACAAGAGTCTGGAACACTTGGGATTTTATTCATATTTTTCCTGCATCCAAAAGACATACATGCACATATACAGGTACATTTATATTTACTCACGCACCTCTTCACTGCAGTCAATGGCGTGGATCTCGAGTCGTCGGGCGTACGACTTCCTTGCTCGATTGGAATCATCGCCGGTTAGCCCACCGATGATCATGCTATTTCTCCCCGAGCAGAGTTGCTCCTGTTCTCCTCCTATTGAATTGAAAGTTTGCTCCGTTCGGCAGAGGCTCGGGCAAGACCCTGATCGTCCCTCCTCTGAGATTGATGATGGCGTGACTCGGATGTCGTCCTTTCTTCTTCCCTTTGCCCGGCTGAGTGGCGCTTGTGTCGCAGATCAGGAGATGGTGATCGACGGCGACGTTCTCCCGGGGGCGGCTGACTATCTACCAGTGCCAAGTCGTAGCAAACCCGGGTGTTGTGTGTTGGTGACTGGTGGATGGGGCAAAACAATGGCATCCACACCCTGTCTTTGCAGCCTTTGGGCGATCGGCTATCCGACATGCATTCTGGGCTCGTGGTCTGGCTGTGATCCCCCTTCGGGGGCCCTTGGGTGGCTGATGGCTGCTCGGCGGTCGCCTCTCAGGCGCTGCTGCAGCTTCGATCGGCACCTCCCTTCTTCTGGTCGCTTGGGCTTCCTCCAGGTTTATGTGTTCTGTTGCCTTCCTTTGCAAGTGGTCGAAGTCCCTCGGCGGCTTCCGAATGAGCGATCGGAAGAACTCCCCTTCAATGAGCCCCTGGGTGAGGGCGTTCACCAATACATCTGAGGAGACAGCTGGAATGTCCATGACCACCTGATTGAAGCGTTGGATGTATGCCCTCAGTCTCTGTAGACCCTTGCTTCAATGAAAACAAGTTTATGCTCGTCTTCTAGTGGCAACGGCTGCTAGCAAAATGGTGTAGAAATGCCACTCGGAAGTCCTTGAAGTGGTGGATTGAGCCGATCGACAATCTCCTGAACCACTGTTGTGCCGATCCAAAGAGAGTGGTGAGGAAGACCCGACACTTCACCCTGTCAGTGTACTGGTGGAGTGTGGCCGCATTGTCAGACTTGGCCAAGTGGTCGTCCGGATTGATGATTCCGTGGTATTCCCTGTTCGCTAGAGGGGTGTAGTGCCTCGGCAGAGGGTCGCTCAGAATCCCTTGAGAAAATTGTTAATTGATCTACTTGGGCGAATTGTCTTCCCTCGGCGCCTTCTCTTTCCTTGCATCCCAAACGGGTGCGTCATCCGATGAAGACCCCTGATCCTTGTCCGCTCGGCCCTGTTCTTTAGATGGAGTTCTGAACAGCGCTCGGTGGAATGAGATGGCGTGTTAGGTACTTCCCCATATGTACCGATCGACTTCTTGTTTTGTTCCCAAATGGATACGTGATTCGTTCGGTCTTCATATCCTGCTTGATGCCCCGCTGCTGATGCCACGGGCTCATGCGCTTGGCGCTCGGCAACACTTGTTATTGTTGTTGCTCTACTATCCTTGCCGCTCGGGCTTGTATAAGCATGTCGGGTTCTTCCTTTGTCAGTGTCACCGTGGTGAGTCGTCCAACGTCCTCCATCTTCTCGTTCGGATGTAGGCTACGTTCCCACAGACGACGCCAAAATGATCATGTCCGAAAGCGTGAAGCTGGAAAGCTGGGGAGGTGGCAGCTTCGCTGACCAGTTGTGGACCTCGCTCTGCTCTGCAAAACAAGCAATGTTAGTGCCAAGTCAGGGAAGGGGTCCCCGGCGTTGGCCTTTGACGCTCAAGTCAGTCACCGGAATATGAAGAGAAGCGGAGCAACAGTGGAACTATGCGTGAACAGTAGATAACGCGTACCTTCGCTGGTGATGGACCCCCCTTTATACAGAGCCCTGGTGGGCGAAGTGCGAACTTCTTGAGGCATGGGCACACTCTCCAATGTGCATATCCCTGACAAGACAGTAGCAGCGTCCGCAGTATGATCCGCTTGTCGATCATGCCTCATGTCAGTGGCACTACCTCCCAAAAGGATGTCAGGAGATACTACAGTAGTCCTATTGCTGGGCCGAGCAAGGTAACAGCTCGGTCGGGACCCCGCTCCGTCCGCGGCTAGGTCCTGCTACTTGGCCGAGCGGGGTAGTCACTCGGCCGAGACTCCTCCGCTCTGTCGCTTCTATGCGATGACTATGCAGCACATGCCTTCCCCTGTTCGGACAAGCTAACCGGTCTCTCTCGACGCCCTGCTGCCCCATATCGAGCGTCGACTGTCTTTCGCATCCTCCCGAGATAGACTGGAGGTATGCTCGGACCAGTCTCCCGCCGATCGGGGCCTAACTGCGCGATCGTCCATTGTCAATGTCCTCCCTTCGACGTCCGGGCGTTGACCACCTTAACTTTGACCTCCACCCTAGCAATTGACCCCGTGCCAGGTAGGCCTCCCTCCATCGCCGCATCACACTATATGTACAAAATATTTTATATAAGTTTAATAAATATATTATTAATAATAAATTAGTTAGTTGAATTATACAACAACAACCAAGCCTTTTAACTATCAATTCAAAAAATAATATCACACATAACTTATACTTTTATAGATATAAAATATTTTAATCAATGATAAATTATTTAAATGTTCTAATTTAGAAATACATGGATAACATATTTTGATAAACTATAAATTATTAAGATTTTATAATTTTTTTATATAATTAAACCTATTATATACAGATGTATATTGAGGAAATGGTTTCATTAATGTAAATTATTATTATCAATCATGAATTATTACAATTCCATTTATAATTAATCCTATTTTTAAATGAGGAGAATTTTTGAACTCTTGTTTACTAAGTGAAAATGTGATGGATAAACAAGTACGCTTTAAGTGTAATAGTACTGATTGTCTCATTGTCTGCATTATACTTGTATGTTTGGTTTTTTATAACATCTGGGTTTGCTTTACAACCAAACTTAATTGATTGCCGATTTGAAATTTAACCAATTGAACCAGCTGGTCTGGTCCAGTTTTCAAAACATTGGATCAACCATATTAACCATATTAAGAAATTGCTCTAATATTTCATTGGCTTGGATAGACATGTGGTCTAGCTTTGCAGAATTTTCTATCAAGATGTTTAACTGCTTTTGTAATTGCACTCATCCTTCTGTTTGATGTATGGTGTCTGTCTGCAGATCCTATAATAAAATATCTGAGACAACTTTGCCTGGATATCCAAAACTTGCCCTGCATGCTACAGGTGCTGGAGCTGCTTATTGTATATTGTTCTATTTGGTTAAAATAATACAATTTCTTACTTGTATTAGCACTTCCATCCTCTTTCATGGGAAACAGATTCATACACAATGAAGAAATTTCAGTTGCCAGAAATGCTGCCAAAGCAATAGTGCATGCATCTAAAGAGGACTACAATGACCTGCCTGCCTTCATGAAAAATCTGGTAGTGTGCGAGGTATTTGTTCTGTTTCTAATATTACTTTTGCAATGAGATCATAAGAATCTTCAGGATAAACCTTTCCAGTGTTGCTGGGAATCATTTGTTGCACTATGACAGTATGACTGGCAATTTAACACTATTAGTAACCTTCTGTATAATAAAGAGTGCAAACCATTGCAAAAAAAAAGGAGGATTTCAAGGACAAACTGAACCTGTCTCGTATCCCCTTTGATTTCTTGACTACTTTTTGCTCTTAACACTACTTCAGGAGTTGCAGGAAGCTGCGGTCAAGATCAACTCTTTCCTCTCTATACATGAGCAAAATGATGTCTTTAGGCAAGATGAGCTTGAAAAAATGGTGCTCGGTCAGTATTCAATTATTCGTTCCTTATTTGAGTATACGGTTTCTGGAAATTGCCCTCTTCTTTCCTTTACATCATGGACATTAATTGCATGGTGAAAGCAAGATCTTACCTTTTGCTTCTTACGAGGATGACTAAGTTAGTTGCATAGATTATTGACAACTCTGTATTCTATGAGTCCATCCCCGTTAATTGATAGATTTCTCAAGGTGAAGTTTTTACCAAAATATTCTTAATCAATAAGGTTGCTTTTAATATCGTTACTGATGTAATCAATCTAGCAGTTCTTGCTTGATGTGGTTGGCTATCTAATATGCATTTCCATGAGAAAGACTTGTATTTGGAAACATCTTTTAGGTAGTAAATCTTTTGCCAATCGTACAAGAGTTCTATTTCTCTCATCATCCTTAATGCAGACATCAAAGTGTAACGTTGTTATTTTGCCTTGTTACACCATTGGGTTTAAGTTAGTATTCACACCAGTATGTACAGTGTGGGCTTTTATAAGCCACTCACGATGGTTTCCATGCAACTTCGTGCAGGTCTACCCAAGTTTAGAAATGTGGAAGAGATGAGGTTGTTTCACCAATGAAGAGCAATGACGATGAGCAGCGCCGCCTCTGTCTTTTCAAAGTCCCCCAGGTTGATCGTTTCACACTGGTTGGTGTGATTGGGGTGTGCCTGCAGAATGCATCAGTTCTCCTCCCTCTCTCGCTACGCAGTACATGAGCCCCTGGAGATGTCTCCTGCCTCGCTGAGATAGCTCACATCTCCCTTGCTTCAGGAGAGGTGCCAACCTTCCTACATGATGTTTTTGAACCCTCTTACTCTTTCATGAAAGATAATCTCTCTCCTATTTTTTTAGCGGGTAGACAAGTTGTAGGCTGATAAACACAATCACCTTAATTGGTTCATGCTTTTTGTGTTCTTGCCTAAGCTTGAGATGATTAATGTTAAGAACATACATTATTTGGCTATCATGGTAAGTATGCTTAACCTTATGCAATTCTAGAGCTCCTTCAGTATATCTCTACATAGGTCTTATAGATGCTAGCACAACATTTCATACCTATTGTTCTATTCTTGTAGCAAAAGGTGATTACGCTTACCTTAGGTGCCTCTCACAGCCTGTATCTAGGTTATGTGAAAAGAGGTAAATTACAGGGTCAACTTATAGCCAATCGCCAAGTGGCTAGAGGTGCAACATTTATGTTGTCATTTGGTCCACAATAAGTGTCTTAGAATTTCCTAAGATACATTGGGATTACAATTATTTCCGGTTCCTAGTAAGTAATATTTTGAGAGATTTATTTTGGCAGACAAGTAGTTTGATAAACTAATAATGAAAGTCAATTTAGCCACAGAAGGCAGCACACGAACATTTTGTCTATTTTTAATGTCACGTGCATAGTTGTCAAAAGCACGAGGTGTAAAAAAGTACTCAAGGATCTTGGGGTTTAAAGCGCAAAGCCCAAAGCAAAGTGCACGCTTTATGGAAAAAGTCTAATAAACAAAAGGACTAATATATTTATTAAAAGTCTTTGAAAATATTTTTGAAAATCCAATTGACCATAAATAAAATATTCTTTGATGAAACTGTAGATTATTCAAAAAACTAAAAATAAACCAAAAGTCTTTGAAAATGTGATAGATGAAATATCAAATATCAAAATAATCATTTTCTTCATCTTCATTATCCAAAATCTACGTCATCAGCTCTATCGTTTGATTTGTATCCATATCTTCTTCAGTTTCATCATCAAGGTTAATCTCTTCTTTAGTTACAAGAATAGTTTGAGCTGAAGATTGCTTCTTTTTGCTGATGTAGATGATGATGCCTCTTTTGAAGAAGACACATTTCAAAATCGAAAGTCATATGCACTTTTACCAAACCTAGATGCTCGTGCTACATCACCAAAATGCAAATCTTCACATTCATAGACAAAATCATTACTATTGTCTTTATCACTATAATCCAATTTTCCCAATAACTATTTATTACTATCATCTATCTCTGACAAAGTAATAGGATCAATCTTATCTCACATGTCATATCTTCTCCTCAAAGCTCGATTGTTATATTCCAAATCATTCAATCATTGTTGAGATAACCTATTTCTTTTCATAGCATGTATCTACGAAAAAAATAAAAAGTAAAAAAGTTAAGTTCATAATATAAATTTTAATATATATTAAAAAAAATTCTAACTTGCATGTTCAAAAACACTCCAATTATATTCACAGCGTGAAGAAGAGGTTCAAAATCTTCATTGCAAATGTTTTTAATTCAGGTGTTGATGCACCATAAGAAGACCACCAATCAGCTTGAAACACAAAAACATATAAGATTAACTTTATTACTAGAATATTGCTAATGCATAATATATTATTTATGAATTTACTTGGTGATTTTGAACTTCTTTGTCTGATAGCCATTGACAAACCAAAAAGTCCTTATGCTTTATTGTATTTTTCCAATTGATTCGTGATATTATCTTGTAAATCCTCACCTCTCACCAATCTAGATATGCACTTGTACAAACCCTCCATCACTTCTGTATCATTTTCTATATCAAGGTTGAAGTAAAAATACTCTGGATTCAAAAAATATCCGACTGCTTGCAAAGGTCGATGGAGTTGAACATTCCATCTTTTGCCAATGAATTAAAAAATGCTACGATATTTTTTTTTATTTTTAAATGAATAGCTTTTTTGGCTTTATCCATTGACTCATAAATATAATCCATAGCAGTGGCGGATCCAGGAATTCAAGTATGGAGGGACGATTTTTACATGGAACAAGGGGCGGTATCCTCTATCTCCATCAGTGGAACCTCATAATATTAGTGGGTCTACCGCCGACAAAGGGACCAACCGCCGATGCCACCCCCCACTGGATCCGCCCCTGATCCATAGGAGACATTTTTTCACCATCTACCAGCCGTAATACTTTCACCAATGGGCCACCAACTTTTATGCAAAAAATCATATTTTTTCCAAAAAGAAGGCATCAATATCACACTTCTACTACACGTTTTCTTGCAACCTCTTTAGAAAATTGATTCTTTGCTCACTTTTCATATGTAAACATTTTTCTCAAATTTGCTTGTTGTATGTGAAACCGCTTTAAAGTCAAAAAGCAGTTTCGAAACGTGTCTCTGTGGTTCTTACCATGTCTCTCCAGTAAACTCTCTCATCATGCTTAATACTTATGGTCTGTTGTAAATATAACCATTTACCATCAACGTCTGTCCATATAATTTTTTGAGATAAGGAATTTTGAATATATCTTTGAGCAACAAATTCAAACAATGGAGTCCAATACAAGTGTAGAAATCAGTTTTCCAAAAGACGACTTGAAAAAACAAAGTAAATTTAGTAAAAAAAATTAAAAATATGATCCAATTCTTAATTGAAAGTAACATGAATTTAAAATATTACCAGCATTGACATTGCAACTTGCATTATCTGTTACAACCTGAACCGTATTTTTTTGTCCAATGTGATATACAAATTTAAAAAGTAACTCAAACATCTTGTCAGTTGTGTGAGAATAGCCTTAAGCATCAATTGATTCAACAAATACGCTTCCTTTAGGACTTACTAAAAAATTTTTAAGAGTCCTACCCTTTTTGTCAATCGACCCATCTGTCATGATTGTGTACCCAAACTTAGCATGATCTTCTTCGTAGGATTTGAGAAGTGAGTTCGTTTTTGCCAACTCCTTCAAATACTTAACCTTGACTTCATGATATGATGAAGACTTCATCCCCGACCCAAATTGCCCAATAGCTTCAATACAAGGCTCAAAAGAATCATATTTAACGACATTGAAAGGAATTCTGGCATCATACATCTATCTAGCAAATTTCTCTACTGTAATATCTCTTAACTTCTTTTTATTTTCATCAAATCGTTCTTTGTTTTTTGCACGTCTTTGTTTGACAATTTCATCATCTTTCATAAAATAAAGATTAATAAGTCCGATTTGTTTACACTTTTTGTCTTGGACCGTAAGATGGATGCTTGGATCGAATATTGGTCATTTTCCTTTCACTTTAGTTTGAAGATCATCTTCATGTTCTTCCAAATCTTCCAAATCATTAATATTATCAGAATGAGGAATATCATCCATTTAATTATTCAAATTACTTTTTCTTTTTTTGCATGAACTCTCTAATTTTTTCTTTAACATGCTCGGGACATTTTGGACAAGTTTTTGCATTTATATTGCCTCCAACTAAATGTAGCTTGTGTCGATAAATTCTGTCATTTGTTACTTTACTGCAAAAAATACAACCGACTATATTTGGATTTTTAGGATTCGAACATGTTGCATAACTCCTAGCAATATCCTTTTGAGTTGTTGGAATTGTTGTATTTGACATGATTAAGACTTAAGATCACCGAAATTAATAAATAAAAAAATTATAAAATAGCAAACACAAGATTATCAGAATATAAATTTGATTTATATGAATTAATAAAGTTTATTAAAAAAAATTTAATGCTAAATATAAAATTATGAATATAAATCTGATTTATATGAATTAATAAAATTTATTATTATTTTTTAATTTTAATTATGAATATAAATCTCATGAATTAATAAAATTTATTAGAATTTTTTTAATTTTAAATATAAATTATTAGAATAAATTAATTAATAAAATTTATTAGAATTTTTTTTAAATTATTGTAATATAATTACGATTTATATGAATTAATAATATTTATTAATTTTTTTAAATTTTAAATATAAATTATTAGAATATAAGTATGATTTATATGAATTAATAGTATTTATTAGTTTTTAAATTTTTAATATTAAATTATCAGAAATCAGAATATAAAGAATTAATAATATTTATTAAAACTTTATTTTAAATATAAAATTAGAATTAATAAAATTTAGTTTGAATTAATTAATTAAATATAAATCTGAAAAAAAAAACTCGCCATGGTAGCGGTAGGCATCGCAATGTGTCCGGCATCGCTGGACGTCTCATGGGATGAGTTTGGTGGCACTGGAGGTGTTCGGCAACACGTCTGATGCTGCCGAAGGCATCTTGCGACGCTTCCCGCGGCTTCGGAAGCATCGCAGGATGCTTCCAGCGGCCCTGGAAGCATCGTAGGGCACTTTCGGTAGTGTCGAATGCGTCCCGCGACACTGCCGACGCCAGAAAATACAAAAAACTAAAGGAATGAGAAAAGAAAATGCGAGAAGATAAAATCTTACCGATGACAATGAGGCAGGCGATCCGGCGGTTAACACGAACCGACGTATTGATTAGGACTTTAAAGGAAAAAAAAAGAAGAAACTTAGTGAGCGCTTCGGAGACCTCGTGCGCTTCTAAGGTCTCGGAAGCGCAAGGTTGCGCCTCGCTGCGCTTCACACTTAAGCGAGCGCTTCGTGTGCTTTTCACAACTATGGTCACGTGTTTCATGTGGAATTCTTGACAATACATTTGTGTTGGTCAAATGTTTCCCAATAGGTTTCACAACTTCCATCTGTGGAATTGGAGAGCTTTGAACCTTCACTTAGCTGGTATATATATTTCTATTTTTCTATTGCACTTTCACCTTAAGAACCATAGATTTTTTATGTTAAATTAACACCAGAAGTATCTGCATATCTATTATCAAAACATATTCAAGCATTAATTCATCTGGATTTTATTCTTTTTTTGTTATTTATAGTACTTCAAAATGTTGAATTTTGTATTAAATTCAAAGCATTTGTTGGTAGTGTTTTTAGTCCCACATTGCTAAGTGGAGAAGTTTGGAAGGGCTTATATAGGAAGTCCTTCCATCCTTGCTTAGTAATGATAAGGGGACCTACACGCATGCGCGGGCCAAGCCCAAATCAAGTGGATTTGGGAGGTTCGAGCCGGAAATCCATAAACCGGGCGTCACGTACGCGATTAACGCGCGCAGGGGGGGGTGCAAACTTGCGCTCACGGGCGGCCCGGTCTGTTTTTGCTAGTTTGGTTCAGTCTGAACCAAACCAGTTTGGTTTCCGGTTCGGTTGGTTCGAACCAATTAAGGAACGGACGCAACACCGCGTGAGAGGAGACGCGGACGCATTTCCTCGCTAGCGAAGCAGTGCTTCGTACCTCCTCAGAGTGAATAAAAGGGGACAAGCAGTGCCTCTATTCTTCACTCAATCTTCCTTCTTCTCCCTTCTCTGTGCGATACATTCTGCACAGCACCTCCTCTGTTTTTCTTTTCGAGTTCGAGTCTTTCTGCGCCTTTCTTGTGTCCTGAGGCTTGGTCTTTCGGCAATCTGAGGTTGGGTCCGAGTGTCGCGTCCGTTTTGGAGTGCACCTACGGACAAGACGAGCGGTTGTCGGATCTTGGGGGAATTTTGCCGGGGAGCCTTTGCACCGTGAGGCGGCAATAAATTCTCTAAGGACAGTCGGCGTGCCGACGCTTCAACCGGATAACTATATTCTAAACCCGACTACTTTATTTATCTGTCTATTGCATGCTATTTTTGTATCAATATAATACTGCTGTTTATATTGCTTTAAATATATTACCAACATTCTTAGAGAATTTAATTGCCTGCATCTATAGACATGATGAATGATAGGGTAATAGGATCTGATGAGGCTAGTGCTAGACCCGAGAAATTTTACGGGCAAAACTTCAGACGTTGGCAACAACGGATGAAATTTTGGCTTACTACCCTAGGGCTATTCTCCGTTATAGAAACAGACCCTCCTTCACCTACTGAAGAGGAACATGCCCGTAGTGCTGCCTTAGAGAGGTTTAAGCAAAGGGATTAACTCTGCCATGGGAGAATCTTGTCTGCCCTCTCAGACGCACTATTTGATGTATACTGCTCAACCTCTTCAGCTAAAGAGCTGTGGAAATCTTTGGATAAAAAATATAACTCCGAAGATTCTGGTTTAGAAAAGTATACTGTGGCAAAATTCCTGAACTTCAAAATGGTTGAAGGCAAATCTGTGGTTGAGCAGACACATGAATTCCAAGTTCAAATTCATGGTCTTGCTGAAGGAGATATGTCATTACCTGAAAAATTTCAGGTCTTGTCTATCATCGAAAAATTACCTCCGAGTTGGGAAGATTTTGGCATGACTCTTAAACATCGGAGAGGTAAAATCTCTCTAGAAGATTTGATGATTGCCTTAAATATCGAAGAAGAACATCGGAAGCAACATAAAAATGATGATACAAGAATGCCTATGGATTTTATTCCAAAGGCAAATATAGTAGTCTCATCTGACAAGAAGAAATTCAAAAATCAGAAAATGAAGAACAAGATGAAACCCAACCCAAAGGTTCAAAAGAAAACTGGAACTAAACCTAAGCCTTGCTGGGCATGTGGACAGGTTGGATATTATGTCAAATTCTGCCCTAAGCGAAAGGACAAGAACCAAAGCAATACGTCTAACACCAAGGCACAAGTAAATGTCGTGACTGCTAGTGACGACACCAGCGATAGGTTTGTTACCTTCAAACCCGAAATAAACTTGATCTATCAACCCAATGAATGGTTAGTTGATACAGGTGCTAATGTACACTGTTGTGCTGATCGATCTGCCTTCCTTACTTATCAGGTAATTGAAGGCACTTCCGTGACCATGGGGAACCATTCTGCAGCCAGGGTGTTTGGGATAGGACAAGTTGACCTGAGGTTCACCTCTGGAAAAGTCCTGTCACTGCATGAGGTGCATCATGTTCCAGCGGTCCGTCGGAATTTGATTAGCGGATCAAAGTTAGTCTGTGCTGGTTATGAGTTGAACTTTAAATGTAATAAAGTTGTAATATTACATTTAGGAATCTTTATTGGAAAAGGTTACCTTAATGAAGGTTTATTTAAACTCAATATAGAAAATGCTACTTTAAATAAAACTTCTGATATTGGTTGTTCATATAACATTGAGTCTTATGATCTGTGGCATGACAGATTAGGACATGTCAATTTTAATATCCTAAAAAGGATGATGAATCTTGACATGATCCCTAAGCATGCTATAAATGATAAGAAAAAATATGAAATTTGTGTGCAATATAAACAAACCCGTAAACCCTTCAAATCAGTTGATAGAAATTCTGATATTTTAGAATTGATTCATACTGACTGTTGTGAGTTTAACGGTGTAATAACGAGAGACCATAAAAGGTATTTCATTACCTTCATTGATGATCACTCTCGTTATTGTTATGTTTATTTGCTAAAAACCAAGGATAAAGCTTTAGAAAAATTTATGATTTTTAAATCTGAAGCTGAGAATCAAACCGATAAAACTATTAAGAGGTTAAGGTCTGATAGGGGTGGAGAATTTACCTCGAACCTGTTTCAAAAATTTTGTCAAGATACAGGTATAATCCATGAGGTAACTGCTCCATATAGTCCTCAATCCAACGGTATAGCAGAACGAAAAAATCGAACCCTTGAAGATATGATTAATTCCATGTTAGGCAGTTCTGGGTTACCCAACTTTATGTGGGGGGAGGCTCTATACACTGCATGTCATGTGCTAAATAGAGTCCCAATGAAGTCAAGGGATAAAATCCCATATGAGCTTTGGAAAGGCCGAAGGACAAGTTTGAAATACCTTAAAGTGTGGGGGTGCCTTGCAAAGGTACTAGTACCTGAACACAGAAGGAAAAAACTTGGTCCAAAGACTGTAGATGATATCTTCTTGGGTTATGCTCAAAATAGTATTGCATATAGGTTCCTGATTATTAAATCAGAAATTCCTGGAATAGATGCAAATACTATTGTAGAACTTCGCGATGCTACATTTTTTGAGGATA
Source organism: Zingiber officinale (assembly GCF_018446385.1). Classification (NCBI taxonomy): domain Eukaryota; kingdom Viridiplantae; phylum Streptophyta; class Magnoliopsida; order Zingiberales; family Zingiberaceae; genus Zingiber; species Zingiber officinale. The sequence continues at coordinate 148,521,699 of NC_055987.1, read as the reverse complement.
TATTTCCTATGAAGACGAGAACACCTCAATCTAGTATTCCTACTAGAAAAGAGCCTTCTTCTGTAGAGGTCCCATTATCCGTAGTGGGTACACCTTCCTCAAGTCACTCTAGACTAGATGAATCTAGTGAGTGTACAGAACCGAGAAGGAGCAAGAGGCAACGTGTGTCTACGGATTTAGGCCAGGACTTTATCACCTATAATATAGAAGGTGACCCTGTGACATATAGAGATGCTATGGCTTCTCCTGAAGCTAAGTACTTGAAAGAGGTCATTAAAAGTGAAATGGACTCTATTATCTCTAATGCTACTTGGGAGTTAGTAGATTTACCTCCTGGGTGTAACACTATAGGATGTAAATGGGTGTTTAAAAGAAAACTAAAACCTGATAGGTCAGTAGATAAATTCAAAGTCCGCCTAGTTGCTAAGGGATTCAAACAGAAAGAAGGGATTGACTATTTTGACACTTATTCTCCTGTTACAAGAATTACTACAATCCGAGTATTAATAGCATTGGCGTCCATATATCATCTTGAGATCCATCAAATGGATGTTAAAACGGCATTCCTTAATGGAGATCTTGAAGAAGAGATATATATGGATCAACCTGAGGGATACGTAGTTTCTGGAAATAAGAACAAAGTTTGTAGGTTAGTCAAATCTCTTTATGGTTTGAAGCAAGCCCCAAAGCAGTGGCACGAAAAATTTGATAGAACTATGCTATCATTTGGCTTTGAAGTGAATGACTCTGATAAATGTGTATATGCTAAAATGAAAGGTGATAATTGTATTATCCTATGCTTATATGTAGATGATATTCTACTGTTTGGAACTAACCTTTCTATTATAAATGAGACTAAGACCCTCTTAAGTGGTAAGTTTGATATGAAGGATATGGGTTGCGTTGATATGATTTTAGGGCTGAAGTTGACTCGATCAACTGATGGAATAGCAATTTCTCAGTCACTCTATGTTGAGAGAGTATTAGAGAAATATGGCTATAACCAAGTTAAATCTGTAGTCACACCCTATGATCCTTCAAAAACTCTTCACAAGAATAAGAGTGGTGTGGCAGTGTCTCAATTAAGATACTCACAAATAATAGGTAGTCTAATGTATTTAGCAAATTGTTCTAGACCTGATATTTCTTTTGCTATATTGAAATTGAGCAGGTTTACCAGCTGTCCGGACAGAACGCATTGGGATGCATTAGACAGAGTACTCAGATATCTGAAAGGCACTATATCCTTGGGCTTGTGGTACGGGAGATTCCCTGCAGTCTTGGAGGGATATAGTGATGCTAGTTGGATAGCTGACACTGCTGAGTGTAAAGGCGTTACTAGTTATGTCTTTACACTTAGAGGCGGTGCAGTTGCTTGGAGGTCTGTTAAACAGACGATTATAACTCGGTCTACATCTGAGGCAGAATTGTGTGCTTTGGATACCACAGTAACTGAAGCTGATTGACTTAAGGGTCTTCTTTCTGAAATTCCCTTGATGATGAAGTCAATACCTTCTATTTCAGTACACTGTGATAATCAAACAACAATAGCTCAAATTAGAAGCTCCAAGTATAACCAGAAACAGAAGAGACATGTACCGTACGAATAATATTAAAGTCTATTCGTGAGCTAGTGTCTCTTGGAGTGGTGTCATTGGACTTTGTAAGTTCAAAAGACAATATTGCTGACCCACTCACTAAAGGACTTGATTCTGAGAAAATCAAGAAATCCAATAAGGGAATGGGACTGAGGCCTGTCCTGGTTTCATCTATAGCGGCAACCCAACCTATCTGATTGGAGATCCCAAAAAGTAGGTTCAATGTGGTACAAACAAGCTATAAGGGTGAAACGTAAGCATCAAATTGATTGAGATGTAATCTCATAGTCTCTTCCCTGGATAGATGCTTGACTGCTAGTAAGGATGAGCTTAGGAGCTCTTAATGAGTTCAAGGTCTTAATGACAGGATGCTTGCAGTACATCCTTGGAGAACTCACATATGTAAGTGTAACTGTGTGACCGCAGTGTGGGGGGTCTAGGCAACTCCCCTTAGCACTTATGAAACAAGATTCGGTGGCATAGCCGTAATGCACCAACCCAGAAGGATTCAACCGTCGCCCGTTATGAGTTGTTACCAATTGACTTCACATATAAAAAAAAGGTTTAAGCTCAAGACCTAGTTCACTTCAAACCTATGTGAATAAGATTGGTGTACTCAGGTGAAAATTCAAACCGGAAGGTATTTTCACTAAAAGCTCATTGCAACCTAGCCTCAGGACATATTTTATCTTTTAAACCGAAATGATTTGAATTTGTGCGGGATTGTTGAATTTTGTATTAAATTCAAAGCATTTGTTGGTAGTGTTTTTAGTCCCACATTGCTAAGTGGAGAAGCTTGGAAGAGCTTATATAGGAAGCTCTTCCATCCTTGCTTAGCAATGATAAGGGGACCTACACGCATGCGCGGGCCAAGCCCAAATAGAGTGGATTTGGGAGGTTCGAGCCGGAAATCCATAAACCGGGCGTCACGTACACGATTAACGCGCGCAGGGGGGGTGCAAATCCCCAGCCCGTGGGCTTCAAAAAGTTACAGGTTTTTTGATTCTAAGTAGTAGGACCTAAAATCTTATTCATAAACCAGGACAAACTATGCTCATGTATTGGATATCATATTGTCCTAAGGATTACTTAACTTTTCCTCATTGGAGTCTATGTTAAGGTTGTTATGGTTATTGCACATGATGTTTTTTTTGCCTTGTTAGATTGTTAGTTTTTCTCTTTAATATGAAGGCTGTCCCAAGAGGACTACTTAAGTTACACACATTTGTTATCAGTACGTCTTTTAGCAATGCCTTCCAACAATATTTATCAATTTTATTTTATAGTCACAAGTGAGCTCGCTGAAGAGTAGTCTTTTCTATGTTTTTTTCCCTCCTTTTGCCTATATATTTAATGTTTACAGGGATAGTGGTGAAGATCAGTATTTTGAAAATTGTACCAGTTGGTTCAGCTGTCTAAACCAAAACTGGTTGGTTATTTCCATCCGGTTGAAATAATAGAAGCATTCCAGTTGAACCAATAAAGAGTATTGGTTCAACCAACCAATAAAAGAAAACCCATGAACTAAGGGCTCATCAGCCCAACCCCATCTAAAAGAAGATTTCCCAAGGCCTTACTAATGCCTGTTGTTCCTTTACCTTGTACTTTTGGGCTGTTCAACCAGACTTGACCTAAAGCAAGATGTCACATCAGTCCTGTGACTCTAGAGTACTTCGGGTGGGAACAAATTATTACACGTGCTATTTGTCGGCGAACTCGTAGCAAAAAATCAGTTAGCGAGACATTTGTCTTCTCTGTCTTGAAAAGTGGTTAAATTCGTTAGAGAATTTGTTTCTTCAAAAAAAAAAAAAAAAAAAAAAAAACCTAGGACGCAAGTCAGTTACTTTCAATGTTGCCATGAGATATATTAGCTGACCACCCTTATAAGAGTGGCTGATGTTTCATCGCTGTAGCAGTTATTCTATGGTAACTCTGGTGATTAATGTTTGATTTCTTAGATACCAAAAGCTGTTACTCTAATGACTAATTTTTCACTTCTGGGATACCGAAGTTAGTACAATCTAAGGAGAAGACATGCCCGAAACATTAATATAATAGGCAATTGTTTTTGTTTGAATGACTTCAGTTTTTTTCCCTCCCAAGTCCTGATGGAATGAAAAAAGTTTCCAAGGTTTTTTTTTTTGCATTCTTGATCACGCTAAATGTTCGTATTCTATTCAAACTTTGTTCAAGAAAAATTACGGTTTAAAAATTCATGTAATTATGCCTTTAGTTCATTCAGATCGAGCAGACTCGGTGTCCGAACCGAGAAATCGATGGGAAGACTCGTATTATTATTTAGAAATTTAAATGTCGTATTAATTTAAAGTTATTTTTCATTTTAATTTTTTACGACAGTAATATGTCCGTTGCCCTCGACCCCACACAAGACTCTTGACTGTCTCATCTAGATTATTTAAAATCTCTGTATTTCAACTATTTGGAAACCCAATATTACAAACGTTGGCATTGCGCTCTTTAGTAAGCATTTCCAGATATCTTGTATTCTTGACAATAAAACGATAATTACATAGATGTTGCAGCCAGCTCTCTAACAAAGTATACGTAATAGGCGTGTAACTTTCACAATAAAACATTGTAATAGAAAAATAAACGATTAAAATAATGCACTAGGTATTTTCATCACAAAAACTATATATATATATATATACGAGTGTAATCATACAGGGAAGCGAAGTTTTCAGCATGTCTTTTACATGGTCTTCAAAAACTAAGACAACCAGTTCCACTGAAACTACCCCATTTTACAGCCCAAAATGACAAATATTTGAAACGTATAGCAAATGTGGGAGGGGAATAAACAGAAAAGGCAAAACCTGAAAAGAGACAACCAACTGGCAACTATACCCTTGAATTTGCCCCTCCTAATCCAAAATCTTATGTACTAAGTTACACTGAACCAAAGATGAACAAAATCTACCAAGGTTTGATGGAACAAAACCCACCAAGCCAAAATAAAAATGAGAGCGAGGCATTACAAGAACTCGAGATCAAGCGACTAGTCTCCCAAATTTTACCTCCGAGATGGCAGTGGCACTCGAGACACCAAACATATTTTGGTGCGAAATCCACTTCATTCTACTTCACCTTGCTTCTTTTATTTTAAGAATATACAGTTCATTCTCCCTACTCACGAGTTGGTGAAGTGGACAAGCATGTGTTGCCATCGGAGGAAATCCAGACGACTTTCAATTATAAATTTTCACTGGCTTCTCAAATGTGTGACGGTTCTGCATGTGAATACAGTCCTTAATAAATAAAATCAAAATGACCAAAGCCCAATGAAATTTAGCCTAGAAAAAAAAGAGTTAAAAGGTCGATAGTGAGTTCGAATGGAAACGGCTAACGCACCTGATTAGTTGTATAAGCTCTTTTTGGAGCAGTGTCTGAATGCTCTAAACCAAGATACTGCTCCCAGGCTCCATAAATATCTCTCCTCTGCACCAGTTTAATTGTGTTATAGAGAGTGACAACATAAGAAGAAAAACCAAAATAATCATACCTGAAACCTATTCGACACTACATCTGAATCTTGGAGGTATTCGGGGCGACCAAGTGATATAAAAGCAATTTTCCACTGATTGAACAAAAGAATCATGTGAGATTCAATGATAAAACTGAATAAAAAATCTAAACAGTATATAAGCAAACATGGAAAGCAGTAACAGCGGCAACTAATATGTTTGACAGGTTTTCAAGTTTATGCAAAATATAATAATGGAAACAGCTAGGTAGAAAGTCCTGATTTTTACAAAGCTAAATATCTACATCAGACAATGCATTTTGACAATTTATTATCAGGCACACATAAAAAGGAAGTTAAATTACCATTGAATCACTTAAGTAACAAGAAAAGTACCTTTGCAAATTCTTCATCTGGAACTTGCAGTTTCTTCTGAATGCGTAACTTGACATCGGCTAAAGCCTCACCTTCCTTAATAACTAAGAAGAAAGGTTCTCCAAAATTCTGAACTTGCTGCAAGTAAACAAGAAATGTGATAATGTGAAGTTCTTAGAAAATTTTATCTTCACATGAGTATGGGGAGAGGTAAGAAATAATCATGGATCTGTATTAACAACATGATCAGCTACTCTAGATTTTGAAGCAAATCTGAATGTCTTTATGGTATAATAAACCAAATGGAAATCTGTATGTATATAGAATTGGAAGTAGGAAAACTTTGATTTCACAGATAATAATAATAACCTTCATGAACTAAGCTATCAATGAACACAGAAAGTGTGTGGATATCCAAACATGGCAATTTGAGCAAGAAATAGTTAGAATTCTGGGAGATCTTTATCAAAAGATAAAAGGCACTGCATGCACAAGGCATGTCAAGGATAGAGGCAACACAAATTAATTTCTTTGGCACATGGATGAGCAAAACTTGGAAGCCATATCTAAAGGAAAAAATAGGTCAACAAGTCAACCACATTATACTTGCCATTTGGTTCTGATTTGGATCTCTAGTAAAATGGTAGACATGAATCAAGCGATCATGAGGACCAAGGTTTTTCTCTTCTTCTGGAATCTGAAAGAGTAACCAATCATTCATGAGATACTACAAGGCATAATATATGAGGCAAAATAAGGCAAATTTGCATTCGGAAGGACAGGTCTGCTAACAAAGATGAAACAATACAATAGAACATGTAAACAATAATATTTGAATTACAACCCCAGTGCAAATGGAAACTCACCTCCTCGGCACGTAAAGTCCAGTACTGATCATTGATGTTCTCAATCTTCTCACCAAGTGGAAAGATCTGCATGAATAGAGTAAAATGAAGGCTACAATCTCAACAATTCTAACTAAAAAAGATTTCCAAATTCAGGGATGTGCAAAAAATAGCTGGTGGCTCGATAGAATTGGACTTTGAAGTATCTGTTAATGACAAGTATATGCTTGCCAAAGGAATTGCACATTCTCACTTTTAATGCTTATGTTAAATTGCTCATGGACAAGTTTTGGATAAATTTCTGAAATTAGGCATGCTAGTGTTTAATCTTGAGGCCTATTGATGCAGGTAGGCGACATAAAGCCTTTAGGGATGAATCCCAAACCAAGAGAGTTAATATTGTAGGTTTTTTTGAGTAAGCTATTTGTGTTTTACCCAAGAATCAGGTACCTTATAGATTTTGTGATAGAAAACCTCAAGCAACCTGAGTTCAGCATCAGGACGAGAGAGCTCAACCTAGTATACAAAAAATAATCAGGTAGAAATGGTGAAACCACAAATAAAGCAGCAAAATAACATGGTCAATGAAACACTTAAAAGATAAAAAAAAAATGGATTTTAAAAAATATAACAACGAAGCACACACAAAGTTACCTTATTCTTTAGGTCATTAATTACATCAGCCACAGTACTATTCTTTGGAAGTCGGATGCTGTGAATTGCCACCTAAAAGTGAAATAGTCTAGCTTTTAAGAAAATTTCAGAAGACAAGGAAATATATATAAACAGAATGATCAAGCTAACCTCCTCCTTTGTAGCATGGTGGAATGCTACTTTTAGCGTTTTTAAACCTTGTAATTCAGGCAGAGGAATATCCAATATCTCATAATATAGTATATCAGATGTCTGTGGCAACTAAACTAGTATCAATTAATTAAGTTTACCGAACCCAATGAGCTTCTAGAAATAAATTATTGCAAAAGTAAATAAAACCTGGTTGTAATGAGCTAGCATATCAGAAAGGTGATCCACACCACGGTACTTGATTGGTTGTGGTTTAGGCTGCTGAGAATAGCAGTTATGAGAGGTGAGACGAATTTTTGTGGGATCATCTAGACCAAGGTGGCATGCAACTCTTTCAACAACATCATCATAGGTAAAGAGCTTGGATCTGAATAGATATCATATGAGAAAAAGAAGTTAGCGAAATGACTTGAGCAGATATATTTAAAATGATTATTATTCTCAATACTTACAGTTCCAATGAAAAATCATCCTCCTTTGGCTTCTCCAAGGATCGAAAATGAACAACCTATATTATCATATTATGCAAGCCTGAGTACAAGCCTCTCAAACCCTGGTTAGGGCAGAAAACAATGTGGAATTTCGAAGATAATGAGAGCGAGACCATGAGACAGCCAAATTCACAATAGCCAGCAATCAACCATCATATTTTCTCCACAGAATTTATATGGAAAAGTTTTCATAGAAAAAGTTGTACTAGCTTTCCACCCTCCCTCCCCTCATTTATCCCTACAAGTAAAATAAGAATTGTAGTTCCCACAATTCCTTTTCTTCCCCTCCCTCTCTTCTTTTCAACCAAAGGAAATAAAAACTTGACCTTCATTTTTCTATAATCAGGAAATCAGACTAAATAAAGTGACTCATGGATTTAAACTTTGGGTTGCATCAGAAAATGCAGGTCGAACATAGTGGTTTAAAGGTAGAGAGTCCAATTCGAATCCTCTGCATGCATTTAAAGATATACATCTAGTGAACCTCCATGTATTAAATGACTTTGATTCTTCCCATTACAATTTTCTGCAAGAAACATTTTCCCTTCAACTTCAGCCTCAATTTTGAAAAGTCCCCACTTGGGAGCATATGTGGCCGTGCAAGTAAGCTTTCCCGCAAACGCATAGCAAAGGTACATGATATACTCTCTGGTGCTGTTAAAAACCATCTATGGTTCATTTAAACAAATTTAAACAAGATCATACTGACTTAATCCTAAACTATGTTATTTAATTGTTCGTAGCTTGGAAGTATTAACATAAATACATCTTTGCAAGTGCAGATATTAATAAAAGATTTTTAGTATATATATCCTCACTGAATACTGCATACACCCTAGCTGCCAACCAAAGAGGGGTTCCAAAATCTTTCTTTTGGCAGTAGTTCTTTCCATTGTGGAAATCAAGGTTGTCAGTGACAGTGCAATTACACCACAACTAACAGAGGACTCGCCATGGTAAAGAAGCTCAACGATCTCCTATGGTAATGGTTCATATGGACTCTTGCTCCCCATTTAAGGAAACAGATGGTAAGTCAATTAGAAAACTAGTTACTAACAGTGCCTTCCCAGATACCAACTACACTGTCCATACACTTTTGGAAACCTTAAACTTCAGTATATGCTCAACCACCTAGCAGCTTTCAACTTTATTCAATAAATTTGTCTCCTTACAGTTTTACTGGTCACTTTACTGGAAACAGGCTACAAGTATGCAACAGAGTCACATGCTGAAAGATGCTAGAAATGGCATTTATCAATGTTGTTTAGGAAGGCATACCTGGCGGTTTCGAACATATTCCAAGAATGAGGGAACATCAGGATACCGAAACTGATCTCTATTTGCAGATGTCAAAGTTTTTTGATAGCAAATGATATCTCCATCTTCAAGCTACATCCAATGAACAAGATAAGTGAAGAAGTGGATTTGCTGGAGAAACGTTAAAAACTAGGTGCATATATACCTGGCTTGATTTGAAGGAAATCCTCTTATCAATGTGTTCGCACATAACATTTGGTTCAAACTTTATTTCCTATATATAATAGCAGAGTGAAATTAGATCCTATCTTGGATTAACATAGACATGCAATTAGACTATCAAAAGTATACTGTGTTAACAAGAAGAGGATAACTAGAATACACTGGTTCTGTGATAGTTTTAATCTGAAATCTCAGAAGACGGGAATATGAATTTGGATTATGTTGAAAATAATAACAAATATCTGTTGTGTGAAATGTAACTGCAACTAAAATGAAATAAGTTTCTACTCCTATAACAATTGCGTTAGGCAACTCCTAACATGAAAACCTTTGCTAGGAAGAAAGCTCGTGAAAAGAAACTACTATATATCATTACTTTCAATTATTCAAGTGCATTACTACTTGCACTTCAACTTAATTATTTTATTAACAAAAAATAAAATTTTAATAAAAGATGAGATTAAATTGATGATGCACAAAATACTTATAAAGATATAATTACTTTATATCTACACTGCATTCATTCTCTCTAAAGGAAACTATTTTTAAACCCAAATACTGAGATAAAGAGTTGAAGGAATCCATTGATTGCATTGAACGCAAAACACACCTCATAAAGTTCAATTTCTTCATTCGCAGGAAATTCAGCCATTTCAATCAATTTTGGGAGAATTTCGGTTGGTTTCCCCAAAGCCTTCACAAATAGCCTTCCTGCAAATCTACAAACACAAAAGCAAAACAAATAAAGCAATAAGAGGATGCTTGGTTCATGATAAGATCTGAAACTACTTTAATAGCATTTAGAAATAGCTGCCAACCTAAACATTAACCTCCACAAATCCAAATTGATAGGAAAATTTTAGCAATAAATTCTCCTTGTGGAAGAAATCATGTAGATTCATAATCAAAATAATAAATTTAAGAAACAAAACATACCTCAGAGCTTCTTTTTCAGGGTCATAGAGCTTGAAGAAAAGTAGTATATCTTCCTTAGTTTTTAATGGTGGAGAGAGAGGGCTAAGATCCTAAGTTGCCACAATTGTCAAAATATGAAGCCTTTAGCACAAAATACTTTCAACTTTGTATAGATTATCCGGAAAAAATGCAATATGGCAAAACGGAATAATTCAATATTAGTGCGTTGCACAAGGATGAAACATGGATTTACCGGTCCAAGTTCTACTTCTAAGAAAAGCTTCAGCTCAGCATTATGCGCTTTGTTTGAAACCTCCCTTAGCTGACCAACCTGTACATTTTTACATACATAAGCCAAGCAACAATTTAAAACTACAGATCATCCACATTACATGAAATAAACAGGAAATAGTAACAATCAATTTTAATTTGTATACCAGACCACATGGAAGTACATGCAAACAATCACACATCAATCAAGATAACATGAACAAATATTTTTTTTAAATTTGAAAAATCTGTGACAACACAAAATCTGTAAGAAAGAATATACAATCTGGAATTTGAAAAGGAAGTATAGAAGAGCTTTGAAGGTTTCAACTTCAATATCACTAAAAGATCAATCTAACATAGGTGTAATATCTTGATAAAAATTGCAGTCCCATGTTTTGCAGAAACCATTTTAAAACAAAAGTGGACAGAGAACTACACTATACTCACAGACTGTGCTTCTTCCTGAGGCAATAAAGGACGATTGGGTCGATATGTGTGGTTTTGCCGCTTGGCCCACAGCCAAAACCGCTGAAACTGCACTGGAATTCCTAATTCTTTAGCCACCTCCTCCTGTCAATGAAATTGACTATGTATAGATTACAAAATTTGCAAGCTAAAATATAATTTTCCTATGCAGAACTTGGGTCACTTGTACCTGTATTAAGGTGTTTCAAAAAAAATAATGAATTCTAAGTTGAGTATGCGTTATGCCTACAATTGATGTTACAATGCAATATGAATGTGAGAATTGTACAAGGCCCATAAAACCAAAAGATTCAAAAAAATGAATACTCTTTGCATAGTAAATCTATAACATTCACTAAAATGATCCAAATAATACTGCTTAATACAAATTGCTGTCTTTTCCTCTACACAAAATTATGTATAGATTAGGAAATTTTCAAGCTAAAATATAATTTTTCTATGTAGAACCTGGGTCACTTATAATTTGTATTAAAGGTGTTTAAAAAAAAATCTGAATTCTAAGTTGATTGACCATTATGCATATGATTGATGTGACTATGCAATATGAATGTGAAAATTGTACAAGGCCCATTAAACCAAAAGATTCAAAAAATGAATACTCTCTTTACATAGTAAATCTATAACATTCGCTAAGATGATCCAGTGATACTGCTTACTCAAATTACTGTCTTTTCCTCTGTACAAAATAGAATCAATGTTATATTTTGTATTTTGAAATCTCTAACATCTGTAACTTCATCCATACAAAACTATAATTTCATATCACCATCATCAAGCAGTGCTTGTCAGAATTGTTTGAGGTTCGCAGAACTATTGCTTTCAATTATTATTAAGATAAGACAAGAAGAAAAATTCCATATTGCAATAACACAGTCTGAAACACCATACATATCAAAACTTAACTAATAAAATGTCTGTTAAGATAATACATAACTGTGTACATAATCATCTGGTGACCTACTGGATACTTGCATTTGATCAATTAGCTTGATCATTTTTTTACCTTAAAATGATTGAATGGCAGTTGTTTTTGGATGCGAAAGCTCCGAACTTTGTCGTGGTCTACAAGATCAAAAAATATTTCTCTTCCAATTTGTTCTGCCAAATCCTCATTACGAGCTACCTGCTTGGATTAGGGGAAAAAATTATATAACGGGAGATATATAACAAGAGATATTTCACTACACTGGAACCCTACATCAAACCTTTATGATAGTATAAAGGTGGGCCTCAGCTTTTTCTTTCTTCTTGTGCTCCTTCTCTTCTTGTTCTTTCTTAAGTCTAACCTGGTCAATATTGAATTGTGAATACCAGAAAGATATTTGACTACATTTAATGAATCTCATTAACTTACTCGCAGGTGCTCAGCAATGTCTTTCTCATCCACATTACACATAATTTTCTCCTTGTCACTTTCACGAATGTAGACAAGCATATATGCATTTGAATATTTAGTAAATTTAAATGGAGTATTGTTGAAGCCAGGGTTTGTCTGGGGTAACTGCAAGGCCGAATGATAAAAGGTAGAATCGGCATAAGAAGGGTTCCATAAGATAAGACATTAGGATGAAACAAGATTGTGGCTATTGTTCAAACCTCTTCCTCACCACCATACTGCTCTTCTAGCGCCCTTTTTGCATCTTCCTTTGTTACCCTCTCATCATCAAATTTAAACCTGTGATAAATTTATCTTAACTTCACATAGTTTATAAAGAACTTTCTAATGCTATGTAGTTCACCCTAATAGTTAAAGAGAGCATGAACTCCAATATTAAGCATTGAGTATAAAAGTAACTCTGTTAAAGTTCAGAATGAAATGCAATTCATTCTCAAAACTACAGAAAATTCAGGAAAAAAAAGGAAGCAACTGATTTTCTACAGTTGGGTAGAACTGCTAAACTTGATAAAGCATTAATCATAAATTTGACCTTGAGGGTTTTCTTTGTGTTAGCAATGGATATTTCCAACTAACAAGGACTCACAGTGTCATATATGCTTAGAAATGGCAAAGTGAAATTTGTAACTATGAGGCTGACAGCATCTAACAATGAAGGATATCAGAAAATAAATGCAATTAATTCAGATCTTAATTCTCAACTGAATCATCCCACTCTATGCAACACGTACAACAGATGGCATTTCGTAACATTTGCAACCATAAGCATTTAGTAATATCTAGTTTCATATATTTGGTGACCTATGTCTGCTTAAGGAATAATTCATATTTTGATTAGCTACACATAACAACAGTGTAAAACTTATAGGTAAGGGAACAAGCTAAATACCACTGATCTGATAGAGTTGGTCTTATGAAAGCATAATAATGTCCACCATGCACCCCGCCACTGTGAACAAGAACACTGCAAACAAAGAAATGAAACAAACAATAAATCATTTGAAATAAGCTAACACTGGCTTTTTCATATTAGAGATTTGCAGAGAAAAACTACTAAGACAATGATCAAATAAGTCAGAAGGTGATTATAAAAACATTTCAAACAGACAAATACCAGCTCAGGGTGGGCAAATTGCCCCACTTAACTTAATTACAGTAGGTATATCTTATAAGCAAATCAAACCCATTATGTTGCTACAAGCTAAAATTCTTAAACTACTTTTACCATCTCAGTTTGGATTTAGAAGCTGTAGTTTTAATTTATAGGCTCGCAGCAACAACCAACACTTATTCTTGAGAGTCACTAGGATATAGTATATTAAAGTATCAATCATGACCCATAAAAGTATCAATCGCTTACCATACTAGATTAATTAGGTGAATTTTTCATTTACTTATATGGAAAAACATTAATTAATATCGTTAATGATTTGAACACTCAAAGCTTTCAATCATTGCACATTCCTTAAGCGAAATTTTAATAGACATCTAACTATCAGAAATTAGTGTGCCATAATCTTTGACGCCTAGTAATTTTTTTGCCACAATTGACTCTAATGTACTGGAACTTTCATTTTCATAATTTACTTTTAAAAATGAGATATTACCTGTGAAGAGTATACAGGTTACGAACCCTCCTGTCTGCATCAGGAGAAAGATATCTACCATTATCTCTATCAAGATCTAACTGAAGTGGAAATTCATACCGATCATTTATCTGCATTCCAAGGGACAATAGTTACACATGTGGGAACAATAAACTATACTTACTATATGATTATAATAATTTATCATACAATTTGGTAAAGTTATTTGAGTGTTTCTAAGTATAAGTGAAAAATATGAATGAGCCATTTTACTATCGTATTTTCAGTCAAAGTGTGAATCAAAATAAGATTTATCTTGATGATCTGAATTTGAGAATTAACAAATATTCCAAAAATGAGATTGCTCCTAACTCAATTATGCATAAAAAATGTATCTAATAATTGTCAAGGGCAAAAGAGAGATATGTAAGTAGAAGAGGATGTGAACTGCAGGATAATTGCTGGAATGATAGATGCTGCAGCTAGATCTTCTCCTTTTGAAGGAGATAAAGCTATTGCATTTGAATTTTGGTATATTAACATCAAAAGGTCAGCAAAAAAACAGGAATGTCAGCCAAACTTGAACATGAAGACAAATTTGTTTCTATTATCATCCTACATCCCATGAGTAGATGATACAGCCCTGTTGTCAATGTTCCCCATAGAGCCAACGTATTTCCAATGTGACCCAGGAAACATAAACTGGAATGAGAGGAATACTTTACAAAACCTGTGAACACCAATTAACAACTGAAACGTGTAAAAATAACACAGAAATGGAAGATTAAAAGAATAAAAGTGAATACTTTACAAATTTATGTAAGGACAACTTGAGGCCTAAAAATATGGTTTATAGAAAATTAGCATTTGAAGCTGTGCAATCCAGCCAAGGTCTCCCAAATTAGATAAGAGAAAAGAACTTTTTATTATATTTGACTAATACTTTTTAAGGAACTCGAGGAGAACTGGAGAAACTATAATCAAATTCCCTTCAAGAAAAGAGATACATGAAAAATAACTGCATGAACGAGTCATAGCATCTTCAGTTCACTGACCTTCACCATTGTATCTCGCATGAAATCGTATTCAAAACGCTTAAGTTGGAGTTGCAAAACTGGTGGGAAATCAATGAACAGAACACCTTTCTTAGCGTCCTGAGAGAATATAATTACAGAGATGAAACTAATTCTCAGTCTAGTAGAACACCAAAATAATAAATAAACAAACAAATAAGATATTCAATAGCCATAGACTGTGCGGGAGTTAATAGTTTCCCTTTCTAACGTAGTAGAGGATAATAACTTCTATCGATAATTTTTCTAGATCCCTTAAATTGCAAATTATGGAATACCAAGAACTCATTATCAAAAGTAAAGAAGATCCAATAGATAAGCTTCAATTCAATAAGACAAAGACAAGGCAAATGGGCAGGGAAGACAGCATTAAGTACCACGCATTATTATATGCAGCACAAGTCAGGATTATGCAGTGGTAGCCAATAGGACACTATCAGTGTGTTGGATACATGTACTTCAACATCATAGAATAACACATTAAATACCAAATTGAGAACATAATTACACGAGCCACAACAAAGAAAGTGCCAACGGCTCGTGTCCATCAACCAAGAAATTTTTTTAACACTTAATCTGATCATAAAGCAGGATGAAATAAGATGAACAAGCAACTCAAAGAAATGACACTCTTTTTGTCATTTTTTTCTAAAGACAAAATAGATTCCAAACTAAGAAAATTAGAGTGAAGGAGCAATTACTTCTCCTTGTAGATGCAACTCAAACTCTTAACATTTCACCTTTTCCTAACCATAAAAGATGGTCTTAATCATTCAGGATTGTTGCTACAATAATATCCTTAAAATAAATTTATTTAGTTTAGGTATTTTGAGGACAAACATTTGTATGGGAATTGTAGTTAAGATATTCTTGATTTAAAGTAACCAAGGGTAATAGGATCCATATCTAAATCAGCATTTAGGTTAAAGTTTAACATACCTGTAACCCATGGTTTTCTGCTTGATATTTATTATCGCCCTCCAGTCGCTCTACCTCAACATACTTATCAAATGAGGCATAAACATCCCGACAACCCTTTACATCTAGCTGTAGATCTATACAAAATACAGTAAAAAGTAGTTATAATAAAAACTTATATATGAAAGTTGCAAAAGTCATATATACCATAGAATGATTCTTTTCTAGTGGATTTGTAGTCCACATTAATGCATTCAATATAGTTCATGTGGTGTCCTTCAAACAAATGCTGGATTGTGCCCTCGACCACAGTTCCCTGTGCCGATATTTAAAATACAAAGAAATTAATGGATGAAATAGACGAGCGTCAATACAGATCCTTTGAAACTCTTAAACCTTCATCTTATCTTCCAGTTTTTCACATAGAACCCTGTTGAGTTCTTGAACATCATGTTGCATAAAAGAATCATATGTGTCCCAGCCAAAAGATTTTGTCAATTCCTTTGTTGCAACACTGTTGTCACTATATTGAAGTTTATAGAAAAGACTTTGAAGAGCCAAGGGAATGCTTCCAGATGGCATATCATTCTCTGTTGTTGGCATATGATAGACAGCCTGGACATGAGATTTTAGGATTATTCACTGGATATAGAAATCATAGAAAAAAATGAACAGTCAGTTCTACCTTTCTGAAGTATGGAATATGATACAGAGTCTGTAGAAGAGAGTTCATGTAACAAGTCGCTCCTTGATTCTTAAGGCCAACATAACCAGTTTCTTTTTTTGAGTCATAACTCCAGTAATCTACAACCTTACGGACACCAACTTCAGCCTCAATTACACATGTATCATTAACAAGATATCCTCGACTCGGATCATAGAGTTCACTTAAAGACATAAATGAAGTAAAGCCCCAATCACTTTCTCGTCCATTAAATTGATGTTGTGTATCTGCAAATAGTGAGAAAATAACGGTGGTGAGTATCAAAATATCAACAATACTAAAAGATATGACCGAAATAGACAGAATCAGTCATATCAGCATGCAAAACTCAAAAGATCCAAATATCAAAATGCATATGCATGAACGAAGCAGAATTTTTGACAAACTTAGAGATGAATATTCAAGAAAACTTCACACCAATGTTGGTCATACTAACTACAATAAAAAAGAAAATATGCATACCTGTGAAAGCTCTTAGTGGTGTCACATTGGCCAGTTATCAGTGTTGTAAGAAAAAGAAGATCAAGATAATTTTATAAATGCAGATAATGGTTTTGTAATGAAAGTTGTACTTTAAAAAAGTTGGATATCAGAAAAGATAATCACTATCAGCGTATTCTCTAAAAGAAGAATATCCTTGCATCACTCTAATCCACTGTTCTCAATTCTGTTTGGTCAAAGGGGAAATCATCACTTCTAATTCAAAAGGCAAAAAAACATAATGTTGTTGAATGACGTGTTGTGGGTAAAAACTACTCAACTCACATGCTTACAAGGAGAAAGAAGGGTTAATTTGACCATCCATTTCAGAATTAATGTCAGGAATCTGTCGATAAATATAAGAAAAAGAGAATGTTTCTAGTAGCATATATGGCAAGATGTGGGAATCTTAAAATAAAGCATAGGCAATTTATTTGTACATTACAAAAATGTGCAATGCTGAAATACTGTCTAGCTTGCTAAGCAATCATGGAGGATCTCAGCCTAGCCACTTACCAACATGACAATTAAGGACTCTGCATATCGTATCCATCAAACTATTTAATTGTAATATTTAAATATCAAGAATTTGAACAATATGAGTTGATCTTAATTCTCCAAATAAAACTAACTTCTAATTTGTTGCATTATAAGATTATTTCAATCTGAATCATGAGTCTTAAACAGTTGTTTCCTTAATTCTTCAAACAAAACTAATTCTGCATCACGTCATGTTTAATAGTTGTTTTATGTATCCTTTTTTCTGACTTGTGCACTTGATTCCTCACCATGCCAAACTCTTATACCTGCCTCTTTGCAACAAAAATTGATGCATGAAAATAACCAAACATGAAAGTTAAGAAATGAAGTACCTTTTCTTATTGTGTACTTCCCATGAATTTGATTGACAACTGCAAGAGAGAACTGTGCATATCTACTCCAGCCATATGGTAAAGTAGTTGAATCAGCAACATCAAGGTATAGTGACAAGTGGTCTACATTATTTCCCTTGGGGAAAATAAGCACTCGCCTACAACAGTCAAATCAAGCATAGATCTTCAAACTCTTACATTGTTTTTCCTTAATTGAGTAAAACAAATGTTGCCCAACTAGGGAACAGAGACACAATAAGCACTGAATGAATCAGCTTACCACTTATATCCTCCGACAAAGAACATGTCCGAGTAGAGTTTCTTGGTGTTCATCCTGGAGAAATTCTCGATTGTCCACCTATATTTAAATGTAGGAGGATCCTCCACCTGTTGATTTTCTGGTGCAGTTGCCGGTTCAGCTGATATAACTATAACGCCAAATGAAAGTCAGAAAAACGCATTAAAATCAAAACCCTAAATCCAGTAAGCTAGACACAATACGAAGCAGAGAAAGCAATGACAACTTCCAATCAACAGAAGCGCGAAAAATCACAAAATTTCCGGCCAAAGTTATCTTACAATCAAAAACCTCAACTAAAAACCAATAGCAGTCACCTTCCATCGGCTGAGGTCCTTCCGTAAACTCCTGATGCGGAACCAGCATCTCCTCGTCCTCTTGCTGCTGCAAAAAGCGAGGCACAAATCAGAGCTCAGATCCATCACAAACTACCATTCGTCGATCAAAAAACGCCCTAGTCGAATTCGACCCGATTCACGAGGCAGGTAGCGCCCCACACTCCAAACCCTAGAATCCATGCAAACCTCGCTGGAGAGAGCGAGATCGACAAGTGGAGAACGCATCCCCATCTCACAACAAAGAAACGATAACTAGGGTGACCAAGTGACGAATGAGAGGCGGCGGCCAAGATTGGGAGAAACGTACGTCGAGAGGGGGCGGCGTCATCATAGTCATGAGTGGGTGGTCGCGGCAGCGGCGGGGTAAGATCCGGGCCAAGCCGGAGGATCGACCGCGAAGGAGAGAATTGGGGAGCGGAAGAGACAGAGAGAGAGAGAGAGAGAGAGGGGGGAGAGAGAGAGAGAGAAAAGCGGTAATCGAGCGACGAGGCCGAACAAGAAGTGGGTAATTGACGTCGGCCAAGTGGTTTTCTAGATGGTCGATTGAATTTGTATCGCACGAAGGTTCGCAGGGCCCACGAACCGCTCTCGTGTCACCGCATGAGTCTGGGTGGGCCTTCGGGTGGCCATTCGGGCGTGCATCTGCGTCGCCCGCGGGCTACCGGACCTTTCGCGTCCCGGAGTTGCGTCCCCTCACCTCCCTAGTCGCATACGAAATGGCGCACCGCGCCTCGGTTTGTAGACCCTACCCGCCAACAATACCTTCCTGGTTAAGGTAAAAGCCTTTGGGCCTTCTCAGCACGACAGCGTTGGTCTTGTGAGTGTTGGGGGCTAGGGAATTGGTCGAAGTGAAATTGAAATGCATTCTTGTGACTCAAGTAATCGATTGTTATTTCTTCTCAATTTTATTTTATTTTTTAAGAAAAAAAATCACAATCGATGACAATTTAGCAACATAGTGAGTATTTTGAATATTCTATAATGATCGATCAACGAGACACGCCGTTGACTATAATTGCGAAGAAGTCAATTCAAGTTTTTAATGTAGGCTAGAATACTTGGTCTTCTTCCAAATCGTCTCCACGTAAATTTCAGCATCAAAACGCATGAAATGAGAAACACGATAATGATATTATGTCACCTCATATTTATTTTTTAATTAAGTATCGATATCTTAAAAAAAAAAAATACAATTAATATCATTAATTATTTTTAAAGTAATCGTCGAATCTCACGGAAGTTTTCCCTTGAACGCTAGGATAAATCGGGAAGCACGTGCAGCGGTCAGCCAAGAAGTTCCAGAAGTCCAGTATTCTTTGGTTGTGCTCCTTATTTGGAGGAAAAATTCATATAAATACATCATAACTGAGGATTGAACTAGGGGTGCTTGGGTGATAACCTGGATGTTTTACCACGACATCATAGTCCTAGAGACTAAGTATCCATATCTTAGAACTGAATAATCTTGATAGATCGTTCTAATCTTACAAAAAATTTCCATCGGACCATGATAAATTCAAAAATTACAGACAGATCTTAGCGGACGACTCATCATTACCCGAGGTTTGAACTCTGTAGAAGTTTAGAAATGCCCAACGTGAGTGATCTCGTCTAGAAGTAGTGGAGAGTGGGCCACCGATGATGTGAGGTAAAATTTGACCTGATTGAAGAACTTCGGGAATCACCTGGCTGAGAAACTCTGAGAATCTCCTATGGACAATGACAAAGAGGAGGGAAATCATCAGTAAACATGCCAGGGGTCTCTGACGTAATTACTCCAACAATCAAGTCAAAAAACAATGGTAGTGCAAAAACAAAAGAAAATAGAAGCAAGTAATGTGGATGTATGCGTACCTGCACCAGCGGAGAAGGGTCCATTTTATAATGCTCTTTACAATCCCCGTATTTAATGAGACATTATCATGTTGTCAGACAACTTATCCCATCACCATGCTTACATCGTATCCAGTAGTCACATCGCAAGTATATAGAGGGTATGTTGCATATTTGTACACGGATACGATCTTCTTCCTTTCTGACAAGCCCACATGTTGTATTAATGATGAGATGTGCTCATGGATTGGGAGGCTTATTGGACTTTTTAACCAAAAGACGCCCTCTACAGAGAGCTCACTCTTTTATGAGGCCTAAATGAGTTGCAATAATATTCCCCAAGGAGGGCGTAAAATCCCAAGGGTGGCCCAACAAGCTAGTATGGGATCTTTTACAGCTAATCCGATTGGCAAAGAGCCGATTGAGAGAGAAAGAGAAGCAAAGTTCCATATGGGTCCAACATAATCGGGAGTATGGATCGCAAAGAGCATGTTCGATGGGTGGAACCGATTGGGAGAAGACGGGTTCGACCTAGCTGGGAGTGAGACCCTTTGAGAGTCAGTCTGATTGACGAAACTAATCAAGAGAAGAAGGGGAGCATAGCCTCGTGCGGGTTCAGTATAGCTGGGAGTAGGGCTTTTAGAGAGGCAGTCCAATCGACGAAATCTATCTGGAGAAGAAGGGGAGCAAAGCCTCGTGCAGGTCCGACAAAACTAGTAGTGGGGCCCTTAGAAAACCAATTCGATCAGCGAAACTTATTAGGAGAAGAAGAGGAGTTGTGAAATACGATAATTAAATAATATGCATTATTGGAAAAAAAATAACTTTATGGATATTTTTGATAACTTTTTAGAAATTTTTTCGGATTTAATCCAAGGTCGTATCATATGCTTTAAGGGGATAGAGTTATTAGGCTCGAAGAAGGTTGGCTTAAAATATCAATTAAGTTGGGAGTTGATTGAGAAAATTAGCCTAAGTTATAATTAAAACTTCCAACTTGATTATCCTTGGAAATATCAACCAAGGGTATATTTGGTTCAAGTTATCATGTATGACATTGGCTATGTAATTCCAAAGTTATGAGAAATAAAATATAACCTAATATTATTTGATTCAATCTAAATAATATAATAAAAAATTATTTGTTTGAAGATTTTAATATAAATCTAATTTAATATTTTACTATATTATTCTTAGTTATAAAACCAATAATACATATTATTATTATTTTTCTAAGCATGGGTGTTTTTTTAACTTTACAAATTTATTTATCTTTATGGGTTTTTAACTTTCCACATATATATATATATATATATATATATATATATATATATATATATATATATATATATATATATATGAACCCAAAGGTTATTTTGATGTGATCAAACAAGTTAAGTTAGGTCCTGTTAGTTTTTGATCCATGTGTCTAAGTGTGCAGGAGCTTAGGAGCACAGGAAGTCAAGCGGAAGACGCGACTAGCGAGAAGGACGGTACGGGAGAGAACCGACGGGTTCGGTGCGTCTGAGGGATAAGGCACCACGGAAGAGTACACCGGTGGACAAGAAAAATGTACGCGATGTTCGAGGGACGAGAAGCTAGAGAGGAAGCCTGCTCGAGGAGAAGACCGAAATTGGGTTCGGGTGAGCCTTATTTCGGTTGGCCGAAATCACCCAAGCGAGCAGAGCCGGAGCAAAAGACCTGGACTAAGGCGAGCAACACTGGAACAGAGGGCCCGGACCAGTCCGGGTGCCCAGAGCAATTCCGAGCGCCCAGAACCCGATTCTATCCAGATCATGTTTGATCGCGATCCGTTATGGAGGGGATAAAGTTTTATCCCTCTCTAGGCACCTGGAACCGTTCTAGCCGCCCCGACCAAGGCTATAAATATAGCCTTGGTCCAAGATGTTAGAGTGTATACTAAAAGCCTAGCTTTTGTAAACATTTATTTGTTAAAGTAAAAGAATCACATTGGTCAATATCTGTATTTATTTATTAAATGTAATTGTTCAATTAATTTATATAGTAGACAATATGGAGTGTGGTGTCACACTCAGAAGATCATGT
Organism: Zingiber officinale; assembly: GCF_018446385.1. NCBI lineage: Eukaryota > Viridiplantae > Streptophyta > Magnoliopsida > Zingiberales > Zingiberaceae > Zingiber > Zingiber officinale. The sequence continues at coordinate 148,499,364 of NC_055987.1, read as the reverse complement.
TGTCGGTTCTCTATAAATTATAAACAGTTGCTCACGACTAAGATAGAAAGGAACAAACTATCAGTATAGTCGTAGTGTAATTAAGTATTAGTTTATCTTATCTAATAAATTACACTAATACACTTTAAGTGTATTGAGTAGGATCATTTAGGTATGTTCTTTTTGTACTGACTTAGTAAAAGAACTAAACCTTAGTTATTATGGAAGTGTGTGCTCTTAATCCTAATATAATAACAAGCACATATATTTAATATTTATTTCTTTGATTTATCAAAGGGTGAGGTTTAGCTCGATAAAACAATATGCCCGATAAGTTGGGAAATGATATTACTTATAGTGTGTTGTTGATTATAGAAGAAATTTGTGTCCTAGTTATCTAGGTTGAGAATGTCCCCAAGAGGAGTTCATAAGGATTGCCATGTTAAACCCTGCAGGTGGACCTAGTCCGACATGACAATGAAGTTGAGTGGTACTACTCTTGGTGCTAGATATTAATTAAGTGAGTTGTCAGTAACTTACTTAATTAGTGGATATTCGTAATCTTAAACACAGGGAGATTAACACACTCATGATAAGAAGGAGCCCATAATGTAATTTGGGATTGGTGCGGTAGTGCGGTAATAACTCTCTAGTGGAATGAGTTGTTATCAATAAACTTGAGTTGTGTGTTCGGGGCGAACACGGGATACTCAAGCTCATCGGAAGGCCAAAACCAATTTCTCCTCTAGGTCCCTGTCGTAGCCTCATTATAGCCTCAAGTCCATCCAAATATAAGACTCTTCTTGGTGTCCAAGAAGGGGGCCGGACCATTGCTTGGTGACAAAGCAATGGCCGGCCACATCCTCTTGAAGGGGCCAACCCTATAGCTTGGTGACCAAGCTTGTAGGGGCCGACCATAATAATTCAAAAAGGAAGGGTTGTTTTGAATTTTTAAAATCTTCTCTTTGTAGAAAACTATAAGTTTTAAAAGAGAGATTTTAATTTTTAAAACTTTTCTTATTTGAATTAGGCCACATGTTTAAATAGAGAGTTTAAAAGATTTTAAAACTTTTTTTCTTTTAACCATCCTTATGGTTTAAGAAAAAAAAAAGAAAAGAATGTTTTAAAATTTAAATTTTCTGTCACCATGTTAAAAAAGGAAATTTTATAAGAGAGTTTTTAAATTTTAAAACATGGTTTTAATTTTTAGAAACTTTCCTTTTTTAACTCATACTTTAGGAAAGAGAGCTTGTAAATTTTATAAGAGGATTTCTTCTTGTAAAATTTTTAAAAATTATTTTTCCTTTCCTTTTAATTGTCGCCCGCCACCTTGCTTGGTGCCCAAGTAAGGGCCGGCCAATAGGATTAAACCAAATTCAATCCTAAACCAAATATGATTGATCATAACCAATGATTGGTGATTGATTCAATCAAGAGGAAAGAAAAGGAAAAATAAAAAGGGAAAAGGAAAAACTCTTGGATGATTTTATTTTTTGTAAAAGGTTTTTCCTTATTTGTCTTGGGCAAGTAATATAAAAGAAGGGGTGAGGGGGCTTCATGAGACACAACTCTTATTCTTTTGCTTGGGTGATCTCTTGGTGTGGCCGGCCCTCTCCCTTCTTCCTCTCCCTTTGCTCTCTTCTCCTTGGTGGTGGTGGTGGCCGGATTTTAGAAGAAGAAGGAGGAAGCTTTTGGGTGGTGTTCATCTTGGAGGATCGTCGCCCACACTGTTAGGACCAAAAGTAGCTAGAGGGGGGGGGGGGGGTGAATAGCTCGTCGCGTTCGCTCGGTGCTCGGCGTTGCTTGTTCCTTCAAAGATGTGCAGCGGAAATACAAAGAAACAAATCACACAACGCTAACAAGGTTGGTTTACTTGGTATCCACCTCACAAGAGGTGACTAGTCCAAGGATCCACACCTACGCACGCACCCTCCACTAATAAAACTCTCCTTTATGGTAACTACCAAGGGCGGAGAAGCCCTACAAGACTCAGTACAAGAAGAGAGGGAAAGGATACAAGAAATACAAGCTTACAAGCTTACAATGAGTACAAACCCTAACCCTAGCTTCTCTTCTTGACTTTGATCCGCCTCTTGACTTGGAAACCTTCCAAGATCCTTCAAGAACTGGCGATCTGAGCTTTGCAAGTGCTGTGGAGAAGCTGGCGAGAGATCTGGAGTGAATCGGTGAAGAGATGCTGCAGCCAACGCACGCCTGCAGCTCAAATACGACGCAATGGTCGGATCCCGATCGATTCGAATATTCCCAATCGATCGGGGAGGCTTTGGATCGATCCACGGATCGATCCAGAGTGCCTCTGTGCTTTGGAAAAACGCCTGGATCGATCCACGGATCGATCCAGCGCTTATTGCGCAAAGCAGTCGCGTCCCAATCGATCCACTGATCGATTTGGACATCTGGATCGATTCACGAATCGATCCAGAGGCTCTCTGTTCGCTAGGAAAGGCTTGGATCGATCCACTGATCGATCCAGCTCCTGGATCGATCCACTGATCGATCCAGCACTTGGTTTTTGCCCAAAACCAAGTCCCAAGCCTCTCAAACCAACATCCGGTCAACCTTGACCTGTTGATACATCATGCCTAGCATCTGGTCACTCCTTTGACCTGCTAGGACTTCCCACCAAGTGTCTGGTCAATCCCTTTGACCCACTTGGACTTTACTCGTCGTGCCAAGTATCCGGTCACTCTCTTGTCCTACTTGGACTTTCACCAGATGTCTAATCATCCTTGATCCATCTGAATTTTCCCTTGCCTGGCTTCACTCACCAGGACTTTCACCTGGCTTCACTCACCAGGATTTCCTTTCTGCCTAGCTTCACTCACTAGAGCTTTTCTTCTGCTTGGCTTCACTCACCAGGACTTTCACTTGGCTTCACTCACCAGGATTTCCAATCTGCCTAGCTTCACTCACTAGGGCTTTCCTTCTGCCTGGCTTCACTCACCAGGACTTTCACTTCTGCTGCCTAACATACCAGTTAGAACTTCCTAGTCAGGTATCCGGTCACTCTTGACCTACTTGACTCTCCTTCAATCACACTGATCAATCCCTGATCAGAATCTCCCCACATGAACAACTGCACCTGCATTGTCCATGTGTCTACATGTATTGTCAAACATCGAAACTATGACCAAGACCCAAGCTTGGTCAACTCAGTCAACCTTGACCTAAAGGATATTGCACCAACAATCTTCCCCTTTTTGATGTTTGACAATACCTTGAAGTTAGGACCATTTTGAGTTAAGCTAATCCCATAGCCTTAACTCCATTCATGCCAAAAGTATGAATGTTGGTTCCCTTCATTCTCCCCCTATGAGCTCCCCCATAGGTAATGAAAGTCTAGCTTAAACCACACATTCTCCCCCTATTGGCACACATCAACCCATCTTTGAGCACACATCAACCCATGCCTCAATTTTAGGCACACTTCAACAAATGCCCCATTGTTGAAAACTCTCCCCCTGAAGAGTTGCTCATCGTTGTTCACAACTTCACTCGTTGTGGTCAACACGATAATGAAGGTCCCATACCCTTCATTATCCTTAACCTTACATTCTCCCCCAATGTAGGCAAATGCCCATCCTTGAGCATTATCCACTAGAACCCATTTGAACAATGAGGATATCCACTCCCCATTAAAGTTCAAACGCTCAACCTTGAGCATGTTCTTAACGGAAGGTTGACCACCTTCCAAGGTTCATGAAAAATAATTTTTCATATCTTTAAAGAGTCTCTCCCCCTAAAAACATGGTGGTAACTTCTATCATTGCACCAACAATGACTTGGAATTCCTAAACCTTTAGGAAACCCAAATTTTAGAAGTTTTGAGATTTAAATGTTCAATATTTGAAACAACCTCAACCTAAACTTCTACTTAGTCTTCGTTAACCAATCCATCCTTGTTTTCAACATGAAAACACCCTTTTTATGTATACAAATGTATTTTGAGGAGTTAGGAATGGTTACATTGACTAAAATAGGTTTAGAGTGCTGAAATCAGACCTTCCCAGCCAAAATCAGCGTCCTGGATCGATTGGAGTTGGGTTCCAATCGATTCAACCTATTTGAATCGATCCACTGATCGATTCAGGATGTGTGGATCGATCGGCTGATCGATCCAGTGAGCTTCTGCTCGCGAGAATTGCCTTCTGGATCGATCCACGGATCGATTCAGGCACTCCAATCGATCCATGGATCGATTGGAGCTCTGATAGTTGCTGAATTTCAAATTCAGCCAACTTCAGAAACCCCTAGAAAATTCTACAAAAATCTAAAAATCATGAAATTTCATGTAGACATTATTTAGGGCATACTTTATCATGGAAAAATAGTTTTCTATGAAAATACCTCATATTTTCAAAGATTGATACAAACTTGAAAGCTTGCTAAAACTTTAGCGTTTTCTTCAAGTTTGTGTCTAACTATTCAATGGTGATTACTATCAAAAGATAGCCTTCACCAAGGTTTTCCAAAAGCATTTTGAAATAATTTTCAAAACCAATATCCCATCACATTCCTTGGGCTTAATGCACATGACTTGTACATTAGCTTTCCCAATGATGGGAAAACACATAACTATGTGTTTTGATGAACCTAAAACTCAAAAGAATGCACTAAATCAACATCTTGAGTTTTGTTCATCTTTCTAACATCTCACTTGTATCTAATGTGCACTAAAACACATACAAGTCACCTTATAGTCCTTGTGAGATGTGAGATTTTAGTTTTGCCCTATTCTAGGGATCATGCATATCTATCTAGGCATTTTAGAGATATTAGACATCCACCCAGGATGTCACTTGTTAATAAGTGTTGTTAAATGCCATTTGTCCTTAATTACAAGGAATTAAATTTAACGCATGATTATGTTATGGCATACATCAAAATAAAATAATTTTCAAAAGAAAAATATTCTATAACTACATGATGTATGAATGTCATGACATGGTATTTTTGGATTTTTCATAATAAAACATGAATGCAAAACTAGACATGATGTCATGGCATATGATGGGCAAACAATCATGGCAAGATTTAGCATAAATAAAATATACCTAGATTAACTATCTAAGTATCCTTAAAGTCTTAGCTAAACTTACAACTTAAACCTAGATTGCCCTAAAGTGCTTCAAGAGAATGCCAAAGCCTAAATTGACATTTCTAATTTCCTTGATTTAATGTATGCCAATTGAAAATAAACATGTCCTCAAATGTTGGCATATTCCATTTTTCCTCAAGAGTGATTACATAAATCAAGGCCCGGATTGCCTTAAATTTCCAAGAGAATACCAAAATCCCAACTTGGTATTTCTCAAGGTTTTCCCAATTTGTGTCATTTTAAGATAAAATCAATTTTTCACCATTAGACACATTTTACTCTTTCAAGGAGTAAACAATAGGTCCATTTCATTTTCAAAGGTTAACTAAAACCTTGAAAATGCTCCTTGAGTGTCAATTTTCTCAAAGTTGGGTTAACTACCCTTCTAATCGGAGTTGACACTCTCTAACCCATCTATGGGGTAGAGAAGATGCTCCTAGGAACCCAACACCTATTGGTGCTCCTTGGATGCTCTAGGTACTCACTAGGGATAACTTCCCTAGATACCTTCCTAGTGACCTTGTTGGGCTTCTTAGAAGCCTTGGTCACATTTTCTAGGTCAACTCTAGGGATAGCCTCCCTTGTGACCTTGTTAGTGACTTTCTTAGACTTCTTAGAAGTCTTAGTCACTTTGGTTGCAAAGATACTTCTAGGGATATCTTCCCTTGTATCTTTGACTTGACCTCTAGATTTAGGGTTTGTTCCATAGCTATATGGAACCCTATGATAACTAGGCACATCCTTTTTAGCTTTGGGTTTGTATCCCAAACCTCTATAGCCATTGGATGACCTTTGTGCTCCTAGCCCTAGGTATTGCTCATTTTGCCCTTTAAGGATATTCTCCATCCTTTTTAAGGTCTTTTCTAGTTTGTCAAGTCTTGACCTCAAGACTTGATTTTCTATCATTAAATCCTTAGGTTTTGGTCCATGAGCATTTTTGATCTTGGACATGTGTCTATTTTCCTTAGTGTTCCCGCCCAAGTGTCTATCTACCTTCCTAACCTTAGGTTGGGTAGTTTTGGCATGTAGGGCCACATGTTTTTCCTTAAAGCCCTCATGCTTTCTATTCTTATGGTAAATTGCATTAAAATGATAAAAGTTAGAACTATCATGCTTTTCACCATAATGTAAGGGGGTAGGCTCAATAAAAGATACCTTCTTCTTTACCTTGGAGGCTCCCCCTTGACTAGTGCCTCCTTGAGCCTTGACCACCTTCTTCCCCTTGGGGCATTGACTTCGGTAATGCCCCTTTTGATTGCAAGAGAAGCATATAATATGCTCCTTGCTCTTCTTTGTGTTGGGGATGATCTCCTTGGGCTTCGCCTTGCCCTTTTGTGCCACTTGGCCCTTCTTCTTAGCCAATTTAGGGCACTTGCTCTTGTAGTACCCATGTTCCCTACACTCAAAGCATATAATATGATTTTTATTTTTAATTGAAATATTTATACCTTTGCTTGTAGGGGTGGCATCTTTTCCTTTGGATCCGGAGGTAGAAGCTTCCTCTTGATCCGATCTTGATTCTCCTCCATTTGATTTTTCTTGACTCGTGGAGGTAGAAGCTTCTTCAATCTCTTCATCTCTTGACCCGGATGTAGAAGCTTCTCCTTCTTCTTGATCCGGCGTCACTAAGGATTGCTCCCTCTCAATCCTAGAGGTGGAGACTTCATCATCTTGAATATGAAACAAGGAGTATGCTCCCTCCTTGTTCCCTTCGTTGCATTCCCTTGAGGATGAAGCTTCTTGGATTTCCTCTTCTTCGGAGGTTGAGCATCTCTCAACCTCGGAGTCCTCCTCTTGGTCTTGCTCCAAAGAGTCACCCTCTCTGGATTCTTCATGATCTTGTACAGTGGAGGGGATCTCTTCATGAAGCTTAGCCAATTTGCTCCAAAGTTCCTTTGCATCTTCAAATTCTCCAATTTTGCAAAGAATGGTGCTTGGCAATAAATTGACCAAAAGCTTGGTCACTTTGTCATTTGCCTCGCACCTTTGGACTTGCTCCGGGCTCCATTTGCTTTTCTTTAGAACTTTGCCCTTTGAATTTCTTGGAGCCTTGAAGCCTTCCATTAGAGCAAACCATTGCTCTATCTCCATCATAAGAAAATTTTCGATTCTTGATTTCCAAGAATCGAAACTCGTAGAAGTGTATGGTGGAGCCACCCTTGTATCAAATCCAAGCCCATCTTGGAATTGCATCTTGAAGTTGAGCTTGATAAAGTCTTGAACTTGAAGAATTTGCTCCAACTTCTTCACCTTCTAGCTTTTCTTGATATGTTTGCCCCTTCCGGCGGTGATTCCGGTGAAGAGCAACCTCGCTCTGATACCACTTGTTAGGACCAAAAGTAGCTAGAGGGGGGGTGAATAGCTCGTCGCATTCGCTCGGTGCTCGGCGTTGCTTGTTCCTTCAAAGATGTGCAGCGGAAATACAAAGAAACAAATCACACAACGCTAACAAGGTTGGTTTACTTGGTATCCACCTCACAAGAGGTGACTAGTCCAAGGATCCACACCTACGCACGCACCCTCCACTAATAAAACTCTCCTTTATGGTAACTACCAAGGGCGGAGAAGCCCTACAAGACTCAGTACAAGAAGAGAGGGAAAGGATACAAGAAATACAAGCTTACAAGCTTACAATGAGTACAAACCCTAACCCTAGCTTCTCTTCTTGACTTTGATCCGCCTCTTGACTTGGAAACCTTCCAAGATCCTTCAAGAACTGGCGATCTGAGCTTTGCAAGTGCTGTGGAGAAGCTGGCGAGAGATCTGGAGTGAATCGGTGAAGAGATGCTACAGTCAACGCACGCCTGCAGCTCAAATACGACGCAACGGTCGGATCCCAATCGATTCGAATATTCCCAATCGATCGGGGAGGCTTTGGATCGATCCACGGATCGATCCAGAGCGCCTCTGTGCTCTGGAAAAATGCCTGGATCGATCCACGGATCGATCCAGCGCTTATCGCGCAAAGCAGCCGCGTCCCAATCGATCCACTGATCGATTTGGACATCTGGATCGATCCACGAATCGATCCAGAGGCTCTCTGTTCGCTAGGAAAGGCCTGGATCGATCCATCGAGTCTGGATCGATCCACTGATCGATCCAGCACTTGGTTTTTGCCCAAAACCAAGTCCCAAGCCTCTCAAACCAACATCCGGTCAACCTTGACCTGTTGATACATCATGCCTAGCATCTGGTCACTCCTTTGACCTGCTAGGACTTCCCACCAAGTGTCTGGTCAATCCCTTTGACCCACTTGGACTTTACTCGTCGTGCCAAGTATCCGGTCACTCTCTTGTCCTACTTGGACTTCCACCAGATGTCTGATCATCCTTGATCCATCTGAATTTTCCCTTGCCCGGCTTCACTCACCAGGACTTTCACCGGCTTCACTCACCAGAGATTTCCTTTGCCTAGCTTCACTCACTAGGCTTTCCTTCACCTGGCTTCACTCACGGGACTTTCACCAGCTTCACTCACCAGGATTTCCAATCTGCCTAGCTTCACTCACTAGGGCTTTCCTTCTGCCTGGCTTCACTCACCAGGACTTTCACTTCTGCTGCCTAACATACCAGTTAGGACTTCTTAGTCAGGTATCCGGTCACTCTTGACCTACTTGACTCTCCTTCAATCACACTAATCAATCCCTGATCAGAATCTCCCCACATGAACAACTGCACCTGCATTGTCCATGTGTCTACATGTATTGTCAAACATCGAAACTATGACCAAGACCCAAGCTTGGTCAACTCAGTCAACCTTGACCTAAAGGATATTGCACCAACACACACGACGTCCAAGGCGAGGCGAGGAATATGACAGAAGATCTTGAGGTCATTAGTTTACAAAGAGAAGGTATAACTAGTATTTTTCTTCTGCATCATACTAGTTATTTTTCTTTGTATGAATTCTAAATACAAGAGGCAATTAGATCTAGTTTATCAAATTTATTTTTGGATTTTGTGTTTTCTTCTTTTTCGAATTTGTGATTCGATTGTTCCTTTTGGTTAACCTAGAGTTATTTAAGAAAATAAATATTAGCTTTCCTTAAAAGGCTTTGCCTAGGCGGTGGTGGTTGCTCCTATATCCAAGAAGGCCATGTGCCTCGCCATGCAGTCCTGAAAGCCAATTTTGAAAATTAATATTTATCGAATTAATAACCTAGGTAGATTTGAATCAATAGTGTTAAGTTCTTCTTGCGATTCAAATCTAAACCATTAAGAACAGATAAGTTAAATTTGGAATCAATAATGTTAAGTTCCGTCTGCGATTCCTTATTTAATTTCTAAAGAACACAATAGGTTATTTAAGGAATGGTTCGACACTTGTACAAAAAATTTTATACAGTAGAACCGGTACGTTTTCCTAGGATTAACCAACAATTGGTATCAGAGCTAGGGTTTACCTCTGTGTAATTTTAGAATTCAAATAGGTTATGCACATGTCATACATAATTTAGGCAGGAAAATAGTAGGATGTGCTAACTCTTTGGTTGCAGGCTCCAACTATTATGACTTATTGATATTGTGTGCGATTGGACCCTTGGACATGTCAAGGGCATTATTTGTGTGCATGATTGTATGTATAAAATATAGCAGGAGCTGTATTATTTTTAGAATTTTATTTTTTGTTCGATCTAGAATAAATGTACATTCCCTCGTGGAATATAGGATCGATAAATGTAAAATTCTATTTTTGTCACGGATCGGATTCTTGCGAGGCGAGGTACTTTTGGAGCACCAGAGGCGCAGCGGAATAAGAAGCAAGAAGGATGCGACAACTCGACCCGATGGCGGTGGCTAAAGATGGCAACAGCTAGGGTTGGAGCATACTGAAGATAGTGATGGAAAATGCTATAATAGTTAGAAAATTAATTTCCAAATTTATTGCTTTTATTTACTGTGATGTTTTTATGCATGTGATGTATGCTAGGATAGGTTAAAAATCCTCATTTTTAAATAACTAAGTGGAGAGGGATTTTAATAAATCCAATGGTCTCCATTACTGGTTTGTAAGTGATGCAACAAGCTTGCGTGTTGGCTCTGAGTGCCTCCCTCCACAACGGATGGGTTTGTTGCGGATCACTAGATCAAACTTCCTTTTATGGATGGTTATAGGAAATTATTTAGGAGCGTGTGATCTTCTCCAACTGAAGGGGCACAATCCTATTTAATGGACTTAGTATCAAGTAATGGTATACACTTAGACGCATTCAATAGTATCCTCCCCAACGGAGTCACTGCTATTGTATTGTGTGACCAAAGTGAAACCAACTATTAATTTTATTTGTCATAAAGTTAGGATGACAAGATAATAAAATTAATGGGTCACACCCTCCTCTTACAAATGATGAATTTGTATACGTCCACACTAACGTGGCATGCAATATTCATGGTGATTTGAGGTGTTGGTTAATTTAAAATAGTATTGTTTGAGGAATCAATATTATTCTAAATTTAGAGTCTTGACCAAAGTTTATTTTTGTGATTCTTAGGATGACTTTCAACCCACTAGCCATTATACTGAAAGAGAACAAACTTACTAGTCCCAACTATATTGATTGGAAAAGAAACCTAGACATAGTTCTTACTGCTGAAAGCTATAAGTTTGTACTGACTGAGGCTTGCCCTGATGCACCTGACGGTGACTCTACCCCAGAGGAGATTGAGTATCATAAGAAATAAAGTCGATGAGATGGCACGGTGTTACATTTTGGCATCAATGTCAAATGTATTGCAACATCAGCATCAAGATTTACCAACAGCTTATGATATAATGAACAATCTCAAAGAACTCTTTGGGCACCAGAGTCGGACTGCTAGGCAAGAGGCAATGAGGAAGTTAATGACAACCACCATGTCCGAGGGGACACCCGTGAGGATCATATCCTCAAAATGATGGCTTATCCGAATGAAATACAAGTCCTTGGAGGAGAAATCGATAGGAAACCCAGGTCGATATAATTCTCCAAACGCTACCCAGAAGTTTTTGGCTGAACTATAACATGAACAAAAGAGAGTATCGTTGGTAGAACTCCGATGTAACTGAGCGAAGGAATATTTCGTCACGCCTCGATTCACTATCGAAATGGTTCTACTTCTAAGTCGAAGGCAAGAAGAAAAGAAACAAGTATTTTCAACAAAGAAGGTGAATAAACCTCAGTGCAGGACAAAAAGCTGGAATGAAGAAGTCAAAGGGCAAGTGCTTCTGGACATTGGAAAGCGGGCTGTCCTCGTAGGAACCAGAACAATTAAGGTATATCTCATACTCTAGTAGTTGAAACATGTTTAGCGGTGTTATCTACCAGCACCTGGTGTGTATATACGGGAGCCACTGATCATGTCTGCAATTCTTTGCATGGGTTCTAGGAAACCCGACGACTATTTGATGGAGAGATAACTGTCTACATGGGCAATGCTACTAAGGTGGCGGCTATTGCAGTGGGAGACATCTACTTATCTTTTGATAGGAATAGAAATTTGATTTTAAGAAATTGTCTTTATGTACCCAATTTTAGAAAGAATTTAATTTCAGTTTCTAAACTGTATATGGATGGATATTCAGTTTTCTTTAGTAACAATGTCGTTATAAAGAGAAATAAGGTGATTATCTGTTCTGGTGCATTGGTTGGCAATTTATACACTTTAAATCCAATTTCTCCCACAAAGCAAAATATAGAAATTAATAACACATCTTCTAACTCTAATAAGAGAAAAGAACCTTCGGAAATGAACCAAACATATCTTTGACATCTAAGGCTTGGACATATTAACTTAAGTAGGATTCAAAGGCTTGTAGCCGATGGACTATTGGGTTCATTAGAGTTGGAAAATTTTCCAACATGTGAATCCTGCTTGGAAGGTAAAATGACCAAGAGACCTTTCGAGGCCAAGGGGTATAGAGCCAAACATGCGTTAGAATTGGTCCATTATGATTTATGTGGTCCTATGTCTATCCAGGCAAGAGGTGGTTATGAATACTTCATCTCCTTTATAGACAATTATTCAAGATATAGATACATTTACCTGATGCGCCGCAAGTCTGAATGCTTTGACAAATTCAAAGAATATAGGGCCGATGTGGAGAAACGTCTTGGTAAAAGTATCAAGACACTACGGTCTGACCATGGTGAAGAATACCTCTTTGGAGAGTTTAGGAATTACTTATCAGAAGTCGGGATTCAATCCCAATTATCTGCACCTGGTACACCCCAGCAGAATGGTGTGGCAGAACGAAGGAATAGGACTCTTATGGAAATGGTTAGATCAATGATGAGTTATTCAGAATTACCGAATTTGTTTTGGGGATATGCTTTAGAAACAACAGTGTACATTCTGAATATGGTACCTTCTAAAACAGTTCCTTCTACTCCCATGGAATTATGGAATGGGCGTAAGCCTAGTCTGAATTATATCCGGATATGGGGTAGTCCAGCACATGTGTTGAAGGGAGATACTGACAAGTTGGAATCATGTACAGAAGTTTGTCTGTTTGTTGGATATCCTAAGGGAACGAAAGGTGGTTTGTTTTATAATCCTAAAAATCAGAAGATCATTATTAGCACCAATGCTCGTTTTTTAGAAGAAGATTATGTAATGAACCATAAGCCCATGAGTGAAATAGTTCTAGAAGAAATTAGAGAGGACACGTCTACTTCAGTACCAACAGTACAAGATGAAGTACCACAAGAGACTGCAACACGTGTTGCACATGATACACAACCACAGACGGTGCCTCATCGTAGTGGGAGGGTTGTAAGGCAACCTAAGAGATTCATGTTTTTGGAGAGTCTTCGGACTTGATCTCGGGTAAACATGAACCTGATCCCCGGACATATAATGAAGCACTCCAAGATATAGATGCAGTATCTTGGCAAAAGGCAATGAATTCTGAAATAGAGTCTATGTACTCTAATAAGGTCTGGGAGCTTGTAGAACCACCTGATGGTGTAAAAACCGTTGGATGTAAGTGGATCTACAAAAGGAAAAGAGGGACAGATGGGAAGGTAGAAACCTTCAAAGCAAGGTTTGTTGCGAAAGGGTATACTCAGAAAGAGGGAATCGACTATGAGGAGACTTTTTCGCCGGTAGCCATGCTTATTTCTATCCGGACACTCTTATCCATTGCTGCTCATATGGATTATGAGATTTGGCAAATGGATGTCAAGACAGCTTTCCTTAACGGAAGTCTTGAAGAAAACATCCATATGAAGCAACCAGAAGGGTTCATTGAAAAAGGCAAAGAGCATCTAGTGTGCAAGCTTAATCGGTCCATTTACGGATTGAAGCAAGCTTCAAGATCTTGGAACATTCGGTTTAACGAAGTAATCCAGTCATATGGATTTATTCAGTGTCCGGATGAGTCTTGTGTATAGAAGAAGTGTAACGGAAACGTGGTGATATTTCTTGTACTATATGTAGATGATATTTTGTTAATTGGCAACAATGTCAAGGTATTATCGGACGTAAGGGTATGATTGTCCAAACAATTTGATATGAAGCACTTAGGAGAATGTGTACACATTCTTGGGATTAAAGTTATAAGGGATCGCAAGAAAAGAATGTTGTGCATATCCCAAACTTTATATATAGATACAATCCTTACTCGTTTTAGCATGGAAAACTCCAAGAAAGGTTTCTTACCTTTTAGGCATTGAGTAGCCTTATCTAAAGAGATGTCCCCAAAGACATCAAAGGAGATTGAGGACATGAAGGTGTTGGATCGAGACGCGCTAGAGGGGGGGGGGGGGGGGAATAGCGCTCGCGGCTATTTCGTTTTTCGGAATCGTAAAACTGTTCGAGTAAATGCAGCGGAAATAAAAATAATCACACAAAGAGGCAAACTATTTACTTCGTTCGGAGCTTAGATTGACTCCTACTCGAAGGCCTGCGATCCTTGATTGCTTTCGGTGGGTAACAACTATAAGCACGATAATTTGTACAAGTATAGGAATTTACAGCTCATAAACTTTATACCGACAACTAAAGATGGAGAAGCGTAGTTCCGGGTCGTTGGTATCGCGTCGCAACACTTCTGGATCGTCAGGTTCGCAGCACGTAGCAAGTGATTATTCAGAGAGAGTTGTACTTGAAGAGGTGCTCGAACACTGCTTATAAAGGGTGCTGGAGGCGCCTCCAAGGCTGTCCGAGGCGCCTCCAAGCCCCGGGTTGCACGCGTCGATAAGCGCTGATCAAGTCGCGCAATATCCCTCTTAACGCGCCTTCATGCGCCTTTAAGGCACCTCCATGCTGCGGTCCAAGGCGCCTTCACTGCCCTTTAAGGCGCCTCCAACTCCAGCACACAGTCAGCTCACCTTCGCACCCGAGGCGCCTCCAAGCTCCATGGAGGCGCCTCGGACATTGTTCATCCGAGGCTAATGTTGCTCTTTTGTCCCTGCACAATGTGTTAGTCTACAAACTACTCACATATCCTACAAGACAAAGTTAGCACACATAATATCATAAATATGAATGAAAGTTCGACAGTCTTCGGACTGTCCGGGTCTGACTTCGGATTTTCGACCGGAAACCCTAGGTCGACCCGACGCCTACTGTTCCCTCTACGGGGAACGCGCCCTCACCTACTCCACTCAGGAGATTTACCTGTTGCCAGTCGATCCTCCAGATCGACTGGACTTTTGCTCAGCACTCGATGCTTCCGGACTTTCTGCTGGACATCCGCTTCCCGGCCAGTCCAGTCTTTCACCTGGTTCGCGACACCAGGACTTTCCACCTAGGGTTACCACCCCCTAGGACTTTTGCCTGAAGACATCGACCTACCAAGACTTTCCGCATAGGGTTATCACCCCCTATGACCTAGAGTTACCACCCCTTAGGGTTTTTCCCCTGCAGCTAGGACTTTCCTGAAATCCTCAAGTAGACTTGTTAGAAAACAAAACACCTTAACTTTGAATCCTTTGCCATTATCAAAACACAAGTTCGATCGTCGGATGTTTCCCGCACCAACAATCTCCCCCTTTTTGATTATGGCAACTCAAATTCAAAGTTAAGTAAATAAACGAATAGATAAGCATTTTTAACACAGGAAAATCTGCTAAGTATAGATGAACAAAAATGGCCAAAGCAAATTTGCTAAAGTAATCTATATGCTCCTCCTTAACTTTTGCTTCCCCTTAATTTGAATTTTACAATTTGCTACTTACAAGATGACCAAATTTGCTAAAGTAACCTATATGCTCCCCCTTAATTATTAATTTGAATTTTAATTTGCTACTCTCCCCCTTTGTCATATATCAAAAAATGGTCAATAATAGACACTTGAATAACATTATAAAACTGTTGAGGAGTGTATCGCTTTGATAGATTTAGAAAGTTAGTGATTATATCTTTCTTACTTAACAGAAAATTACTGTTAGTCCTTTGAAAAAAATTGTACAGGAAATTACTAAGTTCAACAGGTTAGCTAAGTTGGGTTTGAAAGTTAAGATTGGAACTTAGCTTAAATAATATTTAAGATTTAGGACAAGGTTAGTCATTCAAATTTAGTTGGTCCTTAAGTCCAACCATGAGTCATGTTTACTGGATTGATTTACTAGGTATCAGAGCCCTAAGGATCAAGGCATTCTTAACTAGAAAATTGAGTATCCTTTATCAACTATCTAACCTTTAGTTACTTGCTGACTGCCTATAGGGCAGCAGTTTTCACATGGTTAGTCAAGTCAAGTTGATTTGGTCCAGTTAGATTTGACTAGAGCTGGAAGACTCAACTTGATTAATGTATATTGCGTATTTAACGCCCAGATTCATATCGATGCACAGATATAAGCATTCTTGAGTCCAGGCTGAACCCTATGCATCTCACGCCGTTCTATATTTTCCAAACACAATCAAGGTAAACCTAGGTGTTTGTGAGATGCTCCGGCTTAATTCATGATTTCTAGGGGGAAACTTAGGCTAATTTCAGAATTTTGAAAAATCTAAGAAAATTGGGAATTTAAAAAAACTATTTTTCCTAAATTTTGAAAAATGACAAATAAATCCAGAATTTGTGAAATTGACTAAGTATTCAAGTAAGTACATAACCCTTCAAAGAAGTCTAACAAAATGAATAGGTAGTGCAAGTGCTCATAGTACAATGCATAAAAATAGTCATATCAAATAGCTGGATCATCCATGTGAGGAGCATCAGCTGGAGGGTCATCAGCGGAAGATGGTGCATGGGGATGCTCGAGTGCTGGCTGACCCAGACGTCGTATCTCGTCACGAAGGGACGTAAATCCGGCAGCCATCTCAGATCGAATAGAGAGAACTATCCGTCGTGTCTGGATGGACTCGACCTCGAGTCGAGCAAGTCGGTCCTCGACGGAGAGTGATGTAGATGTCGAAGGTCCAGCTGAGGTGGATAGTCTGGCAGACGGGGAGGGATCTGAGAAAAGAGCCTCGGCTAAGAAATCAGCCCACTCCTCTCCCTCGCCTGGTATATCCTCGGCTGCTGGAGCGATAGGGGCAGCTGCTGGCTGTGGTCGTCCTGTCCAGGCTAGAACTCCATCAGCTGTGATATCAGCACCGGCTAGTCTACAACTACGGGATCCTAGCTCGTCATATATAGTAAGAGGAATGACTGTTCCCCTGGTCACATCTATACCCTCTATAGTCGAAAAGAAGTGTGTCAGAATATGACAATAGGGCATGTGTACTGTCCTGGAGGTGACTGCCCCAGATGCACAGATAATGTTCTGAAACATATGCAAGGCTATATCGATGTCAAATCGATGACACAGGGCGTACAAGAAAAATGAGTGTGAAGATCTCATCTTCGGGACATCCCGAGATGAGATCGGCAAAATACATGCTGTCAGGACCCTATACATCATATAGTCCTGAACCCGAAGAGAGACTGACTTGAACTCAGTCAGGCCAGCATGTCTCTCTTCCCCAAAGAAATACGTGTAGATAGTATCTAACGTAATGTGGGAATAAGGATCGCCAAATGGCAGGTCCCTACTAGGTTGCATAAAAAAGTAGACTCTGAAACCCTAAGTCCTAGGGTGGTGCGTAGCAGGGTGGGAGTCAGCTCAATGTCAACGCCAGCAACTCTAGTGGAGTATATATTATCATCAACCCTCTTAAGGTTGTGATAAAACTGTGCACATAACTCCTGGTTTACTGTATCAGTGCAGTAAACCAATTGGTCCAGTTGATAGTACTCTATCATTTGGATAGATGGCTGACAAAACTGGGTATAAAAGGTCCTATTTACATATCTAGGTTTGACTGGTTCAAAAACATAATTAGCAAAGGTATCCCTAAGATGTATAGTGGGAATCTGATATCTGCTGATGGAATTCTAACTGGATTAGGGTCAACGTGTCGGCGCTTCCTATTTTCAACGATTTTGCAAAAATTGACAGAAATAAGCAGAAATATTACGTAGAACATGAACAGGAAGGCTTGAAATTATACCTAGGAGGCATTGCCAGGTGTAGAGGGAAGATTAAATGGGATGAAGGTGCCTTGGTTGTTCGAATTTGCACGCGGAGGATATACTCGGTGTTGGCAGAAAAACGAACAGAAGGATTCTGTTCGTTTTCTAATGAGGAAAACTGAAGGCGCCTTAAGCGTGTTTAAGGCGCCTTTAGTTGGTTTAGGAGGCGCCTCAGATCGATCCGAGGCGCCTTAAGGTGATGCGGCGAGAACTTTCCCGCCGCTCTTTAAGGCACCTTCTAGTTGTGGGAGGCGCCTCCAGGAGGCGCCCTACCCCTTTTATATATATATATATATATATATATATATATATATATATATATATATATAAATTTAATAAGAAGATTTAAAACATTGAAAAAAGGGTTTAAAGTTTAATGGATTTTGTAAAGTAATTTTAAAATAATTTTGAAATTTAAGTTTTTAAAATAATTTTGAAATTTAAGTTTTTTAAAATAATTTTGAAATTTAAGTTTTTAAAATAATTTTGAACTTTAAGTTTTTAAAATAATTTTGAAATTTAAGTTTTTAAAATAATTTTGAAATTTAAGTTTAAAATAATTTTGAAATTTAAGTTTTTAAAATAATTTTGAAATTTAAGTTTTAAAAATAATTTTGAAATTTAAGTTTTTTAAAATAATTTTGAAATTTAAATTTTTAAAATAATTTTGAAATTTAAGTTTTTTAAAAATAATTTTGAAATTTCTTAGTCATCTCACCCGATCTAAATTGTCAATCAGGGAATCCTATAATTGTTGTGAGATGAGTTATTGTTGAATTTAAGGGTCTGGTTTAACTTTGTGTTAGATTCAGGATTAGCTTTGGGTTCAACAAGTAAGCATTCTTTGGATAAACTTCTAGGCTATGGTGAGTCACATGGAGCTCATTAAAGTAACCATGCTTTCGAGGTTTTCCAAATAGTACTACCAATTGGACTTAATACTACTCCTTGGTCTAACTAGTTAGGATCCATTTAAGGGTAGCTTCGGTCAGTTCCACTTGGCCAAATGCACCAGGTCGAAGCCATATCTTCCTAGACATGCGATGCCCAAGTTTCCCTAACGTACTATCATCCAAAAACTTCACCGGTACTGTGGTTCAAGTTAAACTCAACCTGTTTTCAAACTAGCCTTAATTACCCTGCCGGGTAATCTACTCTTGTTTTACCCATTTCGGGTAAATTAAGTTCAGTTACCCTGTCGGGTAGTTGAGTTGGAGGTGCCAGCTAGTTTGGATCCACCATCTATTTTTGAATTTTAAATATATAATTTAATTTCAAATTTTTAATTTGATTTTGAATTTTGAATTTTAAATATTTAATTTCAAATTTTTAATTTGATTTTGAATTTTAATTTTGAATTTTTAATTTGATTTTGAATTGATTTTGAATTTTGAATTTTAAATATTTAATTTCGAATATTTAATTTGATTTTGAATTTTAATTTCGAATTTTTAATTTGATTTTGAATTTGAATTTTGAATTTTGAATTTGATTTTGAATTTTAATTTTGAATTTTTTATTTGATTTTGAATTTGAATTTCAAATTTTTAATTTGATTTTGAATTTGAATTTAGATTTTTAAGATAGTTTTTCTTTTAGCTTTCCCTGGATCATATCCTCGGTATGGTTTATCGAGGTAGTATATTTGATCCTTCGGAACCCAGTATTGGCCAAGTCCAACTTGATTGATCAATTTGGACTTGGGGACCTATGCTTGGACTGATTTACTATTTTGTTTGTTTATTAAGGATAGATAAGATCTATATTTCTTTTTTACTTTTATATCCCAGCCCAGTTTTGTTGTAAATGGCTCTTTGTGTCCCAAGAATTAGATCCAAATTCTTGGAGTCCAGAGAAAACTTTTCTAAAGTAATTTTTAAATCTTTTACCTGATTTTTCAAACTAGAGTTTTCTTCCTCAAGTTTTTGAACTTGAGTAGAGTTTCCAGTTTGAACTTGATTAGGTAAAGAATTAGTGTTTGTCACTTCTTTAAGGACGGCTACTTCCTTTAGAAGTGATTTAATCCTAAGGTTTGATTTAACTAGTTTGCGAAGTAAGTAATTAACTAAATTATTAAGCCTTGAAATACTTACATTGGAGTTTGGCCCTTCTGAAACGGATGCGGATCCGTGGCTTTGCTCGGACTCGGCTTCTGACTCGCTCTCGATGATCTGGTCTCGGGCCATCAGTGCGAGTAGACTTGTTTGATCAAGTTCATCGTTGTCGTCCTCTGAAGAAGATTCGTCCCAGGTTGCTTTCAGGGCCTTCTTTCTTCTTTGCTTTTTGGCCTCCTTTTGGTTGGGACAGTTGACTTTAATATGCCCCTTCTGGTTGCACCCGTAACAAGTGACTTCGAATTTTACCTTTGAGTTCGGTTGGGCCTCCCTGGACTGAACTGCCTTCTTCAGATCTTTCTTGTTGAAGCCCTTCTTCTTCTTGTAGAGCTTCTTCACAAGGTTCACAAGTTCGCTGGTCAGTTCATCCTCTGAATCTTCTGAGTCGGATTCGTCTTCTGATTCCGATTCAATTTTTCGCCGTACTCTTGATTCCCGTGTTCGACTTGTACCTGCAACCAAAGCAATACCCTTCTCGGATGGCTGTGCATTAGTTTGTTCATGAAGTTCAAATTCAGAAAATAACTCATCTAACTTTAAAGAAGATAAGTCTTTGGAGACCTTGTAGGCATCTACCATTGATGCCCACAATGTACTCCTTGGAAACGAATTTAATGCGTACCTTATGACGTCCCGGTTTTCGACTTTCTGTCCTATTGCATGAAGAGAGTTAAGAATGTCCTGGATGTGTGCGTGCAGCTGGCTCGCCATCTCACCTTCCTGCATTTTTAAATTATATAATTTATTAAATAATAAATCACGCTTACTTACCTTGGTTTCCGAGGTGCCCTCGTGAAGTTCGATCAGTTTCTCCCAGAGTTCCTTTGCGGTTGAAAAGGGACCGACTCTATTGAGTTCCTCCTTGGTAAGACCGCACTGGATGGTGCAGGTAGCTTTGGCATCGGCTTCCACCTTTTTGATGAAGGCTGGTTCCCAGTTCTCACAGGATGTAGGCTTACCGTCTGTATCAGTTGGTAGTTGAAGTCCTGTCTTGACTATCATCCAGGTGTCGAACTGGATCTTCAGATATATCTCCATTCACCCCTTCTAGTATCCGAAGTCTTCTCCAGAAAATAGTGGGGGACGAACAGTGCTATATCCTTCTTGTTGAGTCATTTTAGACCTAGATGAGCAAAAACAAAAAGATCTATTCCAAGACTGTGTCTTGGATTAGTAGTGCGGGAGGAAAAAAAAATAACGAGCTCAAGTGGTATTGACCAACTTTGAGCAACACTGATTAAAAAAAAAAATTAGAACTTTAGCTAATTAGCTAATTTCTAATTGACTCCGAAACAAGATACCACGAAAAAAATGTTTTGAATGGTGGTTGCACCAATTCAAAACAAACCCGCTCTGATACCAATTGTTGGATCGAGACGCGCTAGAGGGGGGGGGTGAATAGCGCTCGCGGCTATTTCGTTTTTCGGAATCGTAAAACCGTTCGAGTAAATGCAGCGGAAATAAAAACAATCACACAAAGAGGCAAACTATTTACTTCGTTCGGAGCCTAGATCGACTCCTACTCGAAGGCCTGCGATCCTTGATCGCTTTCGGTGGGCAACAACTATAAGCACGATAATTTGTACAAGTATAGGAATTTATAGCTCATAAACTTTATACCGACAACTAAAGATGGAGAAGCGTAGTTCCGGGTCGTTGGTATCGCGTCGCAGCACTTCTGGATCGTCAGGTTCGCAGCACGTAGCAAGTGATTATTCAGAGAGAGTTGTACTTGAAGAGGTGCTCGAACACTGCTTATAAAGGGGGCTGGAGGCGCCTCCAAGGCTGTCCGAGGCGCCTCCAAGCCCCGGGTTGCACGCGTCGATAAGCGCTGATCAAGTCGCGCAATATCCCTCTGAAGGCGCCTTCACTGCCCTTTAAGGCGCCTCCAACTCCAGTGCACAGCCAGCTTACCTTCGCACCCGAGGCACCTCCAAGCTCCATGGAGGCGCCTCGGACACTGTTCATCCGAGGCTAATGTTGCTCTTTTGTCCCTGCACAATGTGTTAGTCTACAAACTACACGCATATCCTACAAGACAAAGTTAGCACACATAATATCATAAATATGAATGAAAGTTTGACAGTCTCCGGACTGTCCGGGTCTTACTTCGGATTTTCGACCGGAAACCCTAGGTCGACCCGACGCCTACTGTTCCCTCTACGGGGAACGCGTCCTCACCTACTTCACTCAGGAGATTTACCTGTTGCCAGTCGATCCTCCAGATCGACTGGACTTTTGCTCAACACTCGATGCTTTCGGACTTTCTGCTAGACATCCGCTTCCCGGCAAGTCCAGTCTTTCACCTGGTTCGCGACACCAGGACTTTCTACCTAGGGTTACCACCCCCTAGGACTTTTGCCTGAAGACATCGATCTACCAAGACTTTCCGCATAGGGTTATCACCCCCTTTGACCTAGAGTTACCACCCCCTAGGGTTTTTCCCTTTGCCTAACCGCAGCTAGGACTTTCCTGAAATCCTCAAGTAGACTTGTTAGAAAACAAAACGCCTTAACTTTGAATCCTTTGCCATTATCAAAACACAAGTTCGATCGTCGGATGCTTCCCGCACCAACAGAAGGCAGTTCCTTATGCTTCGGCTGTAGGAAGCCTTATGTATGCAATGCTGTGTACGAGACCTGATATCTGTTTTGCCGTGAGCATGGTTAGCAGATATCAGAGTAACCCTGGACAAGGGCATTGGACTGCGGTAAAGCATATATTAAAGTACCTGAGAAGGACTAGAGATTATATGATAGTTTACCAAGCAGACGATTTGCTTCCTGTGGGTTACACGGATTCGGACTTCCAATCAGATAGGGACAATAGTAAGTCAACATCAGGCTATGTGTTTACTCTAGGAGGTGGAGCCATTGCATGGAGGAGTGTTAAGCAGAAATGCGTCTCAGACTCAACCATAGAAGCTGAATATGTTGCAGCCTCTGAGGCAGCAAAAGAAGCCGTATGACTCAGGAATTTTCTAATGGACTTAGATGTGATTCCTGGTTTGCCCAAGATCATCACAATCTATTGTGATAATAGCGGCGCAGTTGCAAACTCGAAGGAACCACGAGCCCATGAAGCAAGTAAACATATAGAGCGCAAGTACCACCTGATACGAGACATCGTCAAGCGAGGAGAAGTTATCGTCGCCAAGATTGCATCAGAAGATAACCTGGCAGATCCTTTCACAAAGGCCCTTCCGGCGAAAGCTTTTGATCGGCATGTGGAGGGGATGAGAATCAGATGTAAGGCAACAGATATGACAACTTAGACTTTTAGTATAAGTGGGAGATTGTTAAAGTGTATACTAAAAGCCTAGCTTTTGTAAACATTTATTTGTTAAAGTAAAAGAATCACATTGGTCAATATCTGCATTTATTTATTAAATGTAATTGTTCAATTAATTTATATAGTAGACAACATGGAGTGTGGTGTCACATTCAGAAGATCATGTTGTCGGTTCTCTATAAATTATAAACAGTTGCTCACGACTAAGATAGAAAGGAACAAACTATTAGTATAGTCGTAGTGTAATTAAGTATTAGTTTATCTTGACTAATAAATTACACTAATACACTTTAAGTGTATTGAGTAGGATCATTTAGGTATGTTCTTTTTGTGCTGACTTAGTAAAAGAACTAAACCTTAGTTATTATGGAAGTGTGTGCTCTTAATCCTAATATAATAAGAAGCACATATATTTAATATTTATTTCTTTGATTTATCAAAGGGTGAGGTTTAGCTCGATAAAACAATATGCCCGATAAGTTGGGAAATGATATTACTTATAGTGTGTGTTGTTGATTATAGAAGGAATTTATGTCCTAGTTATCTAGGTTGAGAATGTCCCCAAGAGGAGCTCATAAGGATTGCCATGTTAAACCCTGCAGGTGGACCTAGTCCGACATGACAATGAAGTTGAGTGGTACTACTCTTGGTGCTAGATATTAATTAAGTGAGTTGTCAGTAACTTACTTAATTAGTGCACATTCGTAATCTTAATGTAACGACCACCCTTCTTACTACTACTACTCTCTAAGGATGACCGTTACTTAACTACTAACTCTACTTAACCGGTATGATTAAAAATCACATGGAAACCTTACCGAAAAATTTCGACAGAATCTCCCCTGTACCGGTGACCATATTCAACAATACATGCAATATATACTCAGCCACAAGCGGCTGGAACACATATCAATCAACCACGCAGTATAATAAATCCAAAATAAAGAAAACAACACACAAATATCTACTTACTAAACTGAACTCATTTTACATGCAATCTAAACAGAATAATCTCAAATGACATGCACTTAAAATACAACTCAAATGTTTACAATAACTAAAATGCGGAAACTAAATTAAAACTTCTTTCCTAGTCCCAAGGCTTCCATAGTTCTGGCATCACACATCCTTCGAACACCTCCTTATCGCCTTCCTTTCTATATCTTTCCCTTTCCTGTATCTGCAGTAAGAGGAAGTGTAGTCTATAAGCAAAATTTGCTTAGTAAGCGCTATCTAACTCACAAAAACACGAATATGTATGTATACGAAAAGAACTAGAAACTATATGCTCTAAAAAGAAATAAAGCATAAACATAACTGCTCATGTCGAACTAATAGCAAAGAAAAGCTAAGGAATCTACTCATGTAATTCTAATAGTTAATCATGCTACTCATCTAATAGGTAAACATGAAAACTACTCATCTACTAGATAAACATGGTAGAACAAATAACTAAACTTACTGATTTTTTAGAACTATATGAAACTTATTTCAGTTGTTCTAACTTAATCTCTGATACTTTATGTTTATGTAAAACCCGTTTTACTTGTTCAAAAACTTATACTTATAATACTTCAAAATAATAATCAACTTCTTCTTGGGCCCGACAATTGTGCTTTTACTTTTGTAACGACCCGACCTATTCGGCGGCCCATTTGGCGGCCCATTTGGCGACCCTATGGTCGTCGACCGTCGACCGTCGGCCGAGCCGTTACTACTAGGTTATCTAAACCTAGGGACGACTATGGGAGCCCAGCCCAAGGACAGAGAGTCCAGTACAGTGCCACTGATAAAAGTAAAATACTTGTTATCTTTTAATACTTCTATATAATGCCTCGGCATTTTCTTTAGCACCTTGTGTGCCAAAATCCCTAAAGTCTTGACTTTGGGATCTACTTAAGGCCTTGGCCTTTTTCTTTCTTTTCTTTATCTTTCTTATACTTGTTAATACTTCTAAAAGAATACTTCTTTAAAAGAAACTGAAATGTTTAAGCAAAATCTAACTTTGAAATGCTTAACCCAAAAAAATCTGCCTACTATGCTAATAAAATTCTGTATATTAAAATCTGCATACTATACTTATAAAAATCTGCATGCTAAGCTTATAAAAATCTGCACATGTTCAGCTAAGGGTAAATGAATTCTGCACACTAATACTTAATAAAAATCTGCACACTAAAATGCTGCATATTAAGCTAACACAATTCTGCATATTAAGCTCTAAAGAAACTAGAAATTGATTGTTTTAGAAGGAAGGCTACTCATGCACATCTAATAACATAAGAAACTAGAAATCTGCTCATGTTATTCCAATAGCAAAGGAACTAGAAATCTAAATCTACACATGTTCATGTTATTTACTAAATCTAAATAGCAAGTAACGAAATGAATATGTAAGTGCACACTTGAATGTATCTGTTCATGCCTACTTCTACTTGAATGAATATCAATGCTCACTTGAATAGATCTGCTCATGCTCATGCCTACCGGTGGGAGTTGTTTATAGTTCCACGGCAAGAAAGTAATATAAGGGAAGCAAAATGCTATACATAGCTATTCAAACCAACATATATATCAAATTCACAGCTTAACCCTTTTGTAAGCAACCCTAATTCTCCAAATCATGCTTCATCAGATGGCAAAGAAAACCAACAATATAAACTTCAATTCATGACCGTAAATAAAGGAATCCGAATTACTCTATTGCAAACCACAAGCAACCAAAGCAAATACTGATTACATATATATCAAATTCACAGCTTAACCCTTTTGTAAGCAACCCTAATTAAATCATTATGGGCAACTAGACATCTGGTAAGAGGGATCACAACCGGACCAAATCTATAATTCGAAACAATATAATCCGTTTCTCTTCTCTGATATTCTCGGCAGAAACCTAAAGACTGAAGGAAACATGAATCCTTAAACTATTTTAGATAACTTAAGGACACAAAGGATTTAGATAAGAACACAATCTATTCTTCCTTTGAAGGTCACGACAGCAACCCTAATCTAACCTTCTTCACAGAACAAGTTCGGAACACAAAAGAAATAGAAATCCGAAGCTATCCTACTGCAGGTGAGTAAGCGACTTACCACGATTCTTGAATTCAAACCGAAGGAGAAGAACTTCTAGGGTTTCGGTTGGCTGAGATCTTGGCCTCCTCTTCGTGCTCTCGGCTTCTCCTCGACGCAAGAATCACGACGGTGAAGGAACCTTCGGAGAACGCCCTCGTCGGTCGCTGCAAACGAAGCTAGGGCTTCGTTTTCTTCACTCGGCAGAATCGGCGCCGTCGCAGAAGGGAAGAGGAGAAAAGGAGAGAAAGGTTCGGGGAAAAAGAAAACTTAAGTTCTCTTTTCTTATAACTAGGGTTTCAATTATAACTTATATAGAAATCGGTCCATATTTGTTCACAAAACACTTGCAGAACAGTTGGTTAGTTGCGTTTTGACCGGGTCAAAGGCCGCTGGTTCGAATCCTCAGCCGAACTCTTTTTCCAATTTATTTTCCATTTTAATCATTGCTTAAATAAATTTTGCTTCTTATTTTACTAGCAACGATCGCCAGCACACCTGGTCAGCCGGGTTTTGACCGAGCCAAAGGTCGCTGGTTCGAAACTCGACTGCAACCATTTTTCTTCCTATTTATTTCCTATTCATTAACTACTGCTTAAATAGAATATTTCTCCATCTTGATTAACAAAATATTCGCAGACTAGATGGTTGGTTGAGTTCGGTTAAGACTCGGGTTCTGGTTCGAGATCTTGGGTTCAAAACCCCACTTCAATATATTCTTTTTCTCTTTTTTTTTTTTAAACTTCTTCCTCTTGGTAAAAATACCAAACGAACTCCAAAAATTACATAAAAATACTCTAAAAATTTCTAAAAATCTCTAGAATATTTCTATAGCATTTTTAAATATTTTTAAGAACTTTTAAAACTCCTAATGAGGAAAATTGGGTTGTCACACTTAAACACAGGGAGACTAACACACTCATGATAAGAAAGAGCCCATAATGTAATTTGGGATTGGTGCGGTAGTGCGATAATAACTCTCTAGTGGAATGAGTTGTTATCGATGAACTTGAGTTGTGTATTCGGGGCGAATACGGGATACTCAAGATCATCGGAAGTCCAAAACCAATTTCTTCTCTAGGTCCCTGTCGTAGCCTCATTATAGCCTCAAGTCCATCCAAATATAAGACTCTTATTGGTGTCCAAGAAGGGGGCCGGACCATTGCTTGGTGACCAAGCAATGGCCGGTCATATCCTCTTGAAGGGGCCGGCCCTATAGCTTGGTGACCAAGCTTGTAGGGGCCGACCATAATAATTCAAAAAGGGAGGGTTGTTTTGAATTTTTAAAATCTTCTCTTTGTAGAAAACTATAAGTTTTAAAAGAGAGATTTTAATTTTTAAAACTTTCCTTATTTGAATTAGGCCACATGTTTAAATAGAGAGTTTAAAAGATTTTAAAACTTTCTTTTTTTTAACCATCCTTATGGTTTAAGAAAAAAAAAGAAAAGAAGTTTTAAAATTTAAATTTTCTATCACCATTTAAAAAAAGGAAATTTTATAAGAGAGTTTTTAAATTTTAAAATATGGTTTTAATTTTTAGAAACTTTTCTTTTTTAACTCATACTTTAGGAAAGAGAGCTTGTAAATTTTATAAGAGGATTTCTTCTTGTAAAATTTTTAAAAATTATTTTTCCTTTCCTTTTAATTGTCGCCGGCCACCTTGCTTGGTGCCCAAGCAAGGGCCGGCCAATAGGATTAAACCAAATTCAATCCTAAACCAAATAGGATTGATCATAACCATTGATTGGTGATTGATTCAATCAAGAGGAAAGAAAAGGAAAAATAAAAAGGGAAAAGGAAAAACTCTTGGATGATTTTATTTTTTGTAAAAGGTTTTTCCTTATTTGCCTTGGGCAAATAATATAAAAGAAGGGGTGAGGGGGCTTCATGAGACATAACTCTTATTCTTTTGCTTGGGTGATCTCTTGGTGTGGCCGACCCTCTCCCTTCTTCCTCTCCCTTTGCTCTCTTCTCCTTGGTGGTGGTGGTGGCCGGATTTTAGAAGAAGAAGGAGGAAGCTTTTGGGTGGTGTTCATCTTGGAGGATCGTCGCCCACACGATGTCCAAGACGAGGCGAGGAATATGACAAAAGATCTTGAGATCATTAGCTTACAAAGAGAAGGTATAACTAGTATTTTTCTTCTGCATCATACTAGTTATTTTTCTTTGTATGAATTCTAAATACAAGAGGCAATTAGATCTAGTTTATCGAATTTATTTTTTGATTTTGTGTTTTCTTCTTTTTCGAATTTGTGATTTGATTGTTCCTTTTGGTTAATCTAGAGTTATTTAAAGAAATAAATATTAGCTTTCCTTAAAAGGCTTTGCCTAGGCGGTGGTGGTTGCTCCTATATCCAAGAATGCCATGTGCCTCGCAATGCAGTCCTGGAAGCCAATTTTGGAAATTAATATATATGGAATTAATAACCTAGGTAGATTTGAATCAATAGTGTTAAGTTCCGCTTGCGATTCAAATCTAAACCATTAAGAACAGATAAGTTAAATTTGGAATCAATGATGTTAAGTTCCGTCTGCGATTCCTTATTTAATTTCTAAAGAACACAATAGGTTATTTAAGGAAAGGTTCGACACTTGTACAAAAATTTTTATACAGTGGAACCGGTACGTTTTCCTAGGATTAACCAACACAAGAAGCTATGAATAACAAGCATTCTTGCAACAACACTTGTACACGCTCTAGTTTTCATTTAGCTTCTAATTTTTTGTGCTTACACTGTTGTAAAGAAGCTTCTTCGCCTGAAGGGGAGTTAGTGTATTTCACTTTCTTAGATTAACAACTTCCCCGATTGTAACCAAGTAAATTCAGGTGTCTCTTACTTTTTAGTTCATTTTCTATTCTATCTTTATGCAAGTGTTCATTTAAGTCTGAGAAGGGTATTTTCCATTTTATATCGTGTAAGGCTATTCAACCCCCCTTCTAGCCAGCCTAGCGGTCCCAACAAGTGGTATTAGAGCCAAGGCGCTTTAGGAGGACTAACCGTCGATCGAAGCAAAGACGATGGCCGAACCGAGCATATACCCGCCAAAGTTCGAGGGGGAGTTCGCTAGCTAGAAAAAGTGAATGCAGGTATTCTTTAAAATCGACTTTGAAATACTTTTAAAAATGAAGTTCAGTTTTGTAGCACCCGAAGGTAAGGAAGAATACCAGTGAACGAAGAAAGAGTAGACCGACTATGTGGCAAACGACAAAGCAGAATTCCATCTGCTGAACGTCCTTCCGTTATAAGAAGTCAACCGGATCGACACCAGCAACTCAGCAAAGGAGTTTTGGGAAAAGTTCCTTGAGCTACACGAAGGGGTGTCCGAGGCCAAGCTCGCGAGACGAGACTTGCTCCGCAACCAGCTAACGAACCTACAACTTGGAGAAGGCGAAACGATTGCACATCTTCACTTGAGGACTAAGGAGCTCATCACTGGACTTTCGAATCTCGGAGAAAAGGTAAGTAACCGAGATTCACTAAGATACGCTCTTAATGCATTCCCTAGGAATACCAAATGGGCATCATTAGTAGATGTCTTCTTTATCTCTAAGGACTTAGAATCTATTACCTTAGAATTATTCATTTTAACTTTTGAAGTGAATGAATCGAGATGTGCAGGTACGAAGGAGCCGAAGCACAACATCGCCCTCAAAGTAACAGGAGACGAACATGAGTCAGAATCTTCTTTCGATGACAAGGAAATGGTGATGATGGTAAGACATTTTAAAAAGTTATGTAAATCTAGAAAAACTAACCATCCGCAGGGTAAAAAGAAAAAGACGATTAGATGCTACCACTACAACGAAGAAGGGCACGTCAAAAACAACTGCCCCAAGCTAAAGAACAAGGACAAAGATAAAGGAAAGAAGCATGTTTAAACGAATAAGTACAAGACACTAAAGGCGACATGGGACGATACGTCGTCTGAATCAGAAGTCGAGACTTTCTCCGAACTTGCATTAATGGCAAGTCATCAAGAAGATGGACACGAAGCAAGCTCATCCGAAATGAGCATCAAGAGAATCGATAAAGGGGGAGCTACATTGGAAGAAAGCAACAGTTCAGGGGGAGCTACGGATAACGAAGTCGACAAGGTAAGTCAGGTACTATCTCTCTTACCTAACAAGTTATTTCAGTTTGTGAAATTATTAATCAAACATTGTTGCAAACTTAAAAAAGAAATTAAAAATTTAAAATTAATTCTAGCAAAATCTTGCCCATTAGAAGAATTTGACAAGATTAAACTGGAAAATGATATTTTACAAAAAGAAATAAGTAACTTGAAAAATAATGCATGCTCATATAACACAAGTTTTAGAAATTTCAATAACATAAATTGGTATTTTAGATATCACAAAGGACAAATTAGAAATATTTTAAAGAATATGCCCCTAGGAAATATCTAATCAATCTAGTTGGCTGGAATCTATATTGAGTTCCCAAGTCTTGTCTAACTTGAACTTAATTTATACTTTGAGCTTTCAGTGAGAAAATTAAATGTTTAATTTCCGTATGCGACTTTGTCTAGAAGTGGTTGATGATCCAATGACCAAGAAGGCCTAGTGCCCCGCCACAACCTGAAATCCAAATATTAAAATAAAATAACCCCCAGGGCGTAGCGCAGACGGTGGGCGCATGGTATCTCTGGCGTAATGGCCAGGGGTCGATTCTCAGGAACTGAGGACCTGGGGTTTACCCCGCCATGCGCCTATTGCCTGTGTACCTGCATGAACCTCCCTCCATATCCGTGGGGCTGGTACTAGGAGGGTCGTTAAGGTAGCGGATCTACCTTTTATTAAAATAAAATATTTAATTACCTAATTGATAAAATATTAAAATTGAAATTAGATAATGTTTTAAATAGTTATTCAATTTTTTTTTTGCTTAACATTTTTGTAGATTTTTTTTAAAAAAACTTAGAAATTATTTAAATTTTTTTTCCTTAAAGTCTCTTTTAAGTTTTTTTTTAAAGAATGAATTTTACTTAGAATTTTTTAAAATTGTTTACTTTACCAAAATTTCTATAAAAAAATAATTCTTGAAAATTTTCTTTAACTAAGAAAATTTTTCATTTTTTTATTTAGAAAATATTTCTAAAATTATATTTTCAAACTAAGAGTTTACTTAGAAATTTTTGAAATTTTTTTAGAAATTCAGAGTTTTATAAAAGTTACCCTTAGATCTTTATTGAACTCCATTTTTTTTATGTGATCAAAGGGGAAAAAGAAAAAGACTAAGTGTAGGGGAGTTAGCTTAAAATTAAATTTCCTATTTTTTGTGCTTTATTGTAAAATTTATTTTTACTTTAACTTTATTTGTTTACCCTATCTTAACTTGGGTTGCTCATATCAAAAAGGGAGAGATTGTTGAAACCCCAAAGTTATTTTGATGTGATCAAACAAGTTAAGTTAGGCCATGTTGGTTTTTGATCCCTGTGTCTAAGTGTGCAGGAGCTTAGGAGCATAAAAAGTTAAGTGTAAGACGCGGCTAGTGAGAAGGACAGCAAGGGAGAAAGTCGACGGGCTCGGTGCGTCTGAGGGACAAGGTACCCCGGAAGAGTACACATGTGGACGAGAATAACGTGCATGACGTTCGAGGGACGAGAAGCCAGAGTGAAAGCCTACTCGAGGAGAAGGCCGAAATTGGATTCGGGTGAGCCTTATTTTGGTTGGTCGAAATCACCCAAGCGAGTAGAGCCAGAGTAGAAGACTCGGACTGAGGCGAGCAGCACTAGAGAAAAGGGCCCGAACCGGAAATGTCAACGATGTTGACTTTAAGGATTTGGGCACCCAGAGTGATTCCGGGCGCTCGGAACCCGATTCTTTCCAGATAGCATTTGACCGTCATTCGTTACGAAGGGGATAAAATTTTATCCCCGTCCGAGTGTTTGGAACCCTTCCAGGCACCCCGACCAAGGCTATAAATATAGTCTTGGTCCAAGAAACTACGAATAACAAGCATTCTTGCAACAACACTTGTACACGCTCTAGTTTTCATTTAGCTTCTAATTTTTTGTGCTTACATTGCTGTAAAGAGGCTTTTCCGTCTGAAGGAGAGTTAGTGCATTTCACTTCCTTGGATTAATAACCTACCCGGTTGTAACCAAGTAAATTTAGGTGTCTCTTTTTTTTTTTAGTTCATTTTTTATTCTATCTTTATGCAAGTGTTCATTTAAGTTCGGGAAGGGTATTTTCGTTTTATATCATGCAAGACTATTCAACCTCCCTTCTAGCCAGCCTAAAGGTCCTAACAAGTGGTATCAAAGCCAAGGCACATCAGGAGGACTAACCGCCGATCGAAGTAAAGACGATGGCCGGACTGAGCATAAACCCGCCAAAGTTCGAGGGGGAGTTCGCTAGCTGGAAAAAATGAATACAGGTATTCTTTAAAACTGACTTTGGATTACTTTTAATAATGAAGTTCAATTTTGTAGCACCCGAAGGTAAGGAAGAATACCAGTGGACGAAGAAAGAGTAGGTCGACTACGTGGCAAACGACAAAGTAGAATTTCATCTGCTGAGCATCCTTCTGCCACAAGAAGTCAACCGGATCAGCACCTACAACTCAGCAAAGGAGTTTTAGGAGAAGTTCCTTGAGCTACACGAAGGGGCGTCCGAGGCCAAGCTCGCGAGACGAGACTTACTCCGTAACTAGCTTATGAACCTATGGCTTGAAGAAGGCGAAACGATTGCACATCTTCACTTGAGGACTAAGGAGCTCATCACCAGACTTTCGAATCTCGGAGAAAAGGAAAGTAACCGAGATTCGCTAAGGTATAGTCTTAATGCATTCCCTAGGAATACCAAATGAGCATCATTAGTAGATGTCTTCTATATCTCTAAGAACTTAGAATCTATTACCTTAGAAGAATTCTTTTTAACTTTTAAAGTGAATGAATCGATATGTGCAGGTATGAAGGAGCCGAAGCACAACATCACCCTCAAAGTAACAAGAGACGAACATGAGTCAGAATCTTCTCTCGACGATGAGGAAATGGTGATGATGGTAAGACGTTTTAAAAAGTTATGTAAATCTAGAAAACTAACCATCCGTAGGGTAGAAAGAAAAAGACGATTAGATGCTACCACTGCAATGAAGAAGGGTACGTCAAAGACAATTGCCCCAAGCTAAGGAACAAGGACAAAGATAAAGGAAAGAAGCATGTTCAAACGAACAAGTACAAGACACTAAAGGCAACATGGGATGATATGTCGTCCGAATCAGAAGTCGAGACTTTCTCTGAACTTGCATTAATGGCAAGTCATCAAGAAGATGGACACGAAGCAAGCTCATCCGAAATGAGCATCAAGAGAATCGATAAAGGGGGAGCTACATTGGAAGAAAGCAACAGTTCAGAGGGAGCTACGGATAACGAAGTCGACAAGGTAAGTCAGGTACTATCTCTCTTACCTAACAAGTTATTTAAGTTTGTGAAATTATTAATCAAACATTGTTGCAAACTTAAAAAAGAAATTAAAATTTTAAAATTAATTCTAGCAAAATCTTGCCCATTAGAAGAATTTGACAAGATTAAACTGGAAAATGATATTTTACAAAAAGAAATACGTAACTTGAAAAATAATGCATGCTTATATAACACAAGTTTTAGAAAATTCAATAACCTAAATTGGTATTTTAGATATCACAAAGGACAAATTAGAAATATTTCAAAGAAATATGTCCTTAGGAAATATCTAATCAATCTAGTTGACTGACACCTATATTGGGTTCCCAAGTCTTGCCTAACTTGAACTTAATTTAGAATTTGAGCTTTCAGCGAGAAAATTAAATGTTTAATTTCCGTATGCGATTTTTTCTAGAAGTGGTTGATGATCCAATAACCTGTTGGTTGCTACTCGGAAAACCTAGAGGTTCCACTGTGTTAGGATCGATGGTCGCGGCTAGAGAGGGGGGTGTGAATAGCCGCCCTAAATCGTTCGTTTCTTTCTACAAATCAAGTTAGCGCAGCTGAAATAAAATGAATAGAAACGGAAGCGGAGAATAGCAAACCTCAAACTCGTCGATGTAACGAGGTTCGGAGATGAAACTCCTACTCCTCGGCGTGTCCGTAAGGTGGACGAGCCCTATCAATCCGTCGGTGGATGAGTCCCCGGAGAACCGGCTAATAAGTACTCCTTGTGGGTGGAGAAACCTCGCCACAATAACTTGCAACAGCAATATGGAAATACAAAGAAGAGCAAGAACAAAATACACAATGAATGTACAAATACTCGCTTGCCTTCTCATCGACTGAAGTCCCGGATGAAGCACTAACTTCACGAACGAATGCCAACAAGCAACTCAGTCAAAGAAGCTCACCCGAAGCTTCGGAGCTCAGCAAAGCTCAAGAGCACAGCAGTGAAGCAGCCACCGTAGAAGAGTGAGAGTCCTTTTATAACCTGCACTCATACCTGCATGCACCTGCGAAGAACAGAAGACAGCCGTTGTAAGCCAACGGCTAGGGCTGGACCGATCAGACAGCTCCGATCGGTCCAGGCCCTGATCGGTCCCGGGGACCGATCGAGCTTCCTCCGATCGGTCCAGGGACCGATCGGCATGCATTCCCTTCCTTTTCTCCGACTTTTGCCCGATCGTTAGAGCCTGATCGGTCCGCAGACCGATCGAGCACATAGAATCGTAGCAGTTTGATCGATCCGTGGACCGATCCAGATACTCCAATTCACCGATCGATCCACCGATCGATCCGAGCTTGGTTTTTGCCCAAACCAAGTCCCAAACCTTCAAACCAACATCCGGTCAACCTTGACCTGTTGGTACATCATGCTTAGCATCCGGCCACTCCCTTGACCGCTAAGACTCCCCACCAAGTGTCCGGTCAATCCTTTGACCCACTTGACTTTTCTTCGTCCAAGTATCCGGTCACCCCCTTGACCTACTTGACCTTCACAATACCAGATGTCGATCACCCTTGATCCATCTAGATTTTCCTTGCCCGCTTCACTCACCGTGACTTTCACCTAGCTTCACTCACTAGGGTTTTCACCGCTTCACTCACCAGGTTTTCCAATCTGCCTGGCTTCACTCACCAGGACTTTCCAACTGCCTGCTTCACTCACCAGGACTTTCCCACCGCCTGGCTTCACTCACTGGGACTTTCACCTAGCTTCACTCACTAGGGTTTTCACAACCGCCTGGCTTCACTCACCAGGACTTTCCCACCGCCTGGCTTCACTCACCGGGACTTTCAAACCGCCTAGCTTCACTCACCAGGACTTTCTCCAACCTGGCTTCACTCACTGGGACTTTCACTTTCACCTAGCTTCACTCACTAGGATTTTCACCGCTTCACTCACCAGATTCCCGATTGCTGGCTTCACTCACTAGGATTTTCACCTGGCTTCACTCACCAGGATTTCCCGACTGCCTGGCTTCACTCACCAGGACTTTCCGAACTGCTTGGCTTCACTCACCAGGACTTTCCGAACTGCCTAACATCCCAGTTAGGACTTCCCAGTCAAGTATCCGGTCAACCTTGACCTACTTGACTCTTCTTCATCCAACCTGATCAGACCCTGATCAGTATCTCTCCGCATGGACAACTGCACCTGCATTGTCCATGTCTACATGTCTTTCTGTATTGTCAAACATCGAAACCATGACCAAGGTTTACGCTTGGTCAACTAGGTCAACCTTGACCTACTGGAAATTGCACCAACAATCTCCCCCTTTTTGATGTTTGACAATACCTTTAAGTTAGGCTAATCCAATAGCCTCAACTTTCTTCATGCCACTAGGTAATGAAACATAAGTTACAACCTTACATTCTCCTTCTAAGAAGACAACCTCCTTCTTAGATAATGAAGGCCTAACTTAAATCCTTCATTCTCCCCCTATTGGCACACATCAACAAACTCTCCCCCTGAAGAGTAAGTTACCGTTGTTCATAACTTCACTCGTTGTGATCAACAAACTCTCCCACTAACTCCAATGTTCTTCCTTGAACATTCTCTAGACATTCTCCATTCTCCCCCTTTTTGACACACATCAAAAAGAGTGAATCAAGGTCAAGAGTTTCTTCCTAATGAAAGTCCCATACCTTTCATTGAAACCCTTAATTTCCCCCTTGATACTAATGTCAATAGTCAATTTAGTGATTATCCCATATCACTCATCCTCAAAAATTTCGACGAGTAAAAACTCCCCCTAAAAGTCAACTCCTCCTTGACTAATAGGTAAAAACTCCCCCTAAAGGTCAACTCCCCCTTGACCATTGCACCAACAATGTCTTGGAGAGTTTCAAACCTTTAGAACTCTAAAACACCACTTCCATAGCTGCAATTTCAGACAAACAGTCGAAATTCAGCAGGTTGGCACGCCCTGATCGGTCACCAGACCGATCAGGCTCCCTCTGGATCGGTCACAGGCTCCCCTGGACCGATCAGAAACCCTTCTGATCAGTCCACAAACCTGATAAAGGTCTGATAAGTTCTGATTTCTCTCCACGAAATTCAGAAACCTCTAGAAAATTACAGAAAATTCCAAAAATTGTGAAATTTTGAGGATACATTCCTCATAACATATACTATCATGGAAAAATAGTTTTCTATGAAAATAACTTCCATTTTTCAATCTTGATACAAAGTTCAAAAGTCTTTGAAATAGCTCAAAGTTAACTCATCTTTGTATCACTTTGCTCAATGATGAATGCTATCACTAGAAAAGCTTCATCAAGGTTTTTCAAATCAATTTTGAAATGATTTTAAACCCTTTAATTTGGGACCACAATCTTTGGGCTAAATGTACATGACTTGTACATAAGTTTTCCCTATGATCCCCAATTTTGAATTAGACTCATCTAGGTACAAGAACTATGCACCTTGTTCTTAACTCATAATCCTAATATCTCACACACATCTAAGGTGTATCAAATACATCCAAGTCAAATTTGATGTGAGATATGGGTTTAGGTTAGCTTAATCTAAGTTCTCATGCATTTTTCTAAACATCAATTTGATCTCCATATCAAATTGTGTTTTAGTCCTTAAATCAATTTCATTGATCATTAATGCACAAGATGATGACATGGCATATAATTGTATCATAAATGGAAACATGTGCCAATGTCATGATGTCATGGCATAAAGTATGAAACTTAAATAAAACATGACATTTAACTAACCTAAGCATTATCATGACATTTTAAATGATCATAAAATAAATATGATGTCATGACATGGCATATGGCAAACAATATATGGCAAATAGCACATAAAGGTATAGAAAATACCTAATTCTAGCCTTAGTTACCATTTTTGATAATTTTGATTATTTTACCATAAATTCTATATTCCTAAGTGTAATAGACCTAAAATCATATCCTCAAGACTTTTAGATCACTATGTGCCAACTAGATTGACTCAAGAGAACTCCTCAAATGTGATTGGCACATCCTAATCACCTTAGGAATAATTTTCAATTTCATTTTCAAGGCTTGATTGCACCTTGAAAATTCCTAAAGTGCCACCTTTTTCCATGATTAGGTTAACTACCTATTCAAGTAAGGTTGGCACATCCTAACTCATCTAGCGTGATGAAATCACGCTCCTAGGAACCCAATACCTATTGGAGCTCATTGGGTTCACTAAATATTCACTAGGGATGACTTCCCTAGCAACCCTCCTAATGACCCTCCTAGGCTTTAAAGCCTTGGTCATTTGGGACTCATCAAGATCAACTCTAGGGGTGACTCCCCTTGTGACCTTGGTGATGGTCTTCCTAGCCCTAGACTTTGTTCCATAATCGAATGGAACATTGTGATAAGTGGGCTTGACCACTTGGGACTTAGGTTTGTGACCCAAACCTTTCTTGTCCTTGGACTTGAGTTTTTGACCCCTAGACCCTAGAGTCAAATCCTCAAGAGCCTTTTCTAGAGAGTCAAGTCTTGACCTCAAGACTTGATTTTCTTTCTCTAATACCTCAAGCTTTAATTTATCATTTTTCTTTGAGGTATTCCTAGGCATATGTCTAGATGATTTGGGATTCCTACCTAGGTTTCCCTTAACCTTAGATGAGTTAATCCTAGGGTTGACATTTCTAGAGTTGTCCTTATTCAAGCTAACATGTTTAGCACCTAAGCACATATATTGATTCCTATAATTAACATGCTTATCATTATTAGCAATTGCAATAAAACTACTAGCATGTGTCTTATTAGAATTGCAATAATGAGCCTTAAAGGTTACCTTAGGGTTTGCCTTAGCTCCCCCTATTGATGTGCTTGGTTTCTTGTCCTTGTGAGGTTGCCTCCCCCTCGGACATTGGCTCCTATAGTGTCCCTTCCGCTTGCATTGGAAGCACACCACGTGCTCCTTGCCCTTGCGTGTTGGGACTCCGACTTCCTTGACCTTTGGCGCCGGTGGAGTCTTTCTAACCCTCTTTAGACATTTACTCTTGTAATGTCCAAATTCCCTACACTCAAAGCACATTATGTGTAATTTGCTAGAAACTAAATGGCTTGAGTTACCTAGAGTTGAGGATGGATGAACGCTCTCTCCTTCATCCCTTCCGGAGGTAGAAGCTTCTTCTTCTTGCTCCGAACTTTAAGAAGAACTCTCCTCCTCTTCTTCTTTAGATGTTGAGTGGCCCTCAACTTCTAAATCCATTCCTCCATGAAGTGAGCTACTTGGCTCACTTGACTCCTCTTCATGGCTTGAAGTGGAGTTCTCCTCATGGAACTTTGCCAAGTTGTTCCACAACTCCTTGGCATCATTATATCCACCTATCCTACACAAAACGTCATTAGGTAAAGAAAATTCAAAAATTTTCAATACCTCATTGTTGACTAGGGATTGGTGGACTTGTTCCTTGGTCCACTCCTTCTTCTCTAGGGTTTCAACTTTCTTGTCCATCGGAGGCTTGAAACCTAATTGAACACAACTCTAATTTTCAAGGTTAGTCATAAGAAAGTACTTCATTCTTACCTTCCAAAACGCGAAGTCGTCGCGATCGTAGAAGGGTGGAATTGTGACATCTTCTCCAAATAGATCCATTCTCTAGCTCGTGCTCCCCCGGATGTTGATCCAACGAAGAGCGACCTCGCTCTGATACCACTTGTTAGGATCGATGGTCGCGGCTAGAGAGGGGGGTGTGAATAGCCGCCCCAAATCGTTCGTTTCTTTCTACAAATCAAGTTAGCGCAGCGAAAATAAAACGAATAGAAACGGAAGCGGAGAATAGCAAACCTCAAACTCGTCGATGTAACGAGGTTCGGAGATGAAACTCCTACTCCTCGGCGTGTCCGTAAGGTGGACGAGCCCTATCAATCCGTCGATGGATGAGTCCCCGGAGAACCGGCTAATAAGTACTCCTTGTGGGTGGAGAAACCTCGCCACAATAACTTGCAACAACAATATGGAAATACAAAGAAGAGCAAGAACAAAATACACAATGAATGTACAAATACTCGCTTGCCTTCTCGTCGACTGAAGTCCCGGATGAAGCACCAACTTCACGGACGAATGCCAACAAGCAACTCAGTCGAAGAAGCTCACCCGAAGCTTCGGAGCTCAGGAAAGCTCAAGAGCACAGCTTTCAGGAGTAGGAAGAAGAAGGATTCACGCCGCTGTAGAAGCCCTTGAACTCCTTTTATAACCTGCGCTGCACCTGCGAAGAACAGAAGACAGAAGACTAGCCGTTGTGAGCCAACGGCTAGGAGCTGGACCGATCAGGACATCTCCTGATCGGTCCAGAAAGACCCTGATCGGTCCTGGGGACCGATCAGGCTAAGCCTGGACCGATCAGGCTATGTCCTGATCGGTCCAGGAGGAGTCTGATCGGTCCACAAGACCGATGAGCCTTGTTTGGTTACTG
Source organism: Zingiber officinale (assembly GCF_018446385.1). Taxonomy (NCBI): domain Eukaryota; kingdom Viridiplantae; phylum Streptophyta; class Magnoliopsida; order Zingiberales; family Zingiberaceae; genus Zingiber; species Zingiber officinale. Next base: position 148,459,513 of record NC_055987.1, on the reverse strand, counting down.
ATCGGTCACCAGACCGATCCAGATACTCAGTGTATTACTGGATCGATCCACTGATCGATCAAGAGCTTGGTTTTTATCCAAACCAAGTCCCAAACCTTCCAAACCAACATCCGGTCAACCTTGACCTGTTGGTACATAATGCTTAGCATCCGGTCACTCCCTTGACCTGCTAAGACTCCCCACCAAGTGTCCAGTCAATCCCTTTGACCCACTTGGACTTTTCTCTTCGTGCCATGTATCCGGTCACTCCCTTGACCTACTTGACCTTCACAATACCAGATGTCTGATCACCCTTGATCCATCTGGATTTTCTGCCTGGCTTCACTCACCGTGACTTTCACCTAGCTTCACTCACTAGGGTTTTCACCGGCTTCACTCACTGTGTTTTCCAATCGGCTTCACTCACCAGACTTTCCAACCGCCTGGCTTCACTCACGGACTTTTCCACCGCTTCACTCACCGGGACTTTCACCTAGCTCCACTCACTAGGGTTTTCCAACTGCCCAGGATTTTCCACCGCCTGCTTCACTCACTGGACTTTCCAACCGCCTAGCTTCACTCACGGGACTTTCCAACTGCCCGGCTTCACTCACAGGACTTTCACTTTCACCTAGCTTCACTCACTAGGATTTTCACCGCTTCACTCACTACCATTGCCTGGCTTCACTCACGGGACTTCCCTGGCTTCACTCACGGGACTTTCCGAACTGCCTGGTTTCACTCACCAGGACTTTCCGAACTGCCTGGCTTCACTCACCAGGGCTTTCCGAACTGCCTAACATCCCAGTTAGGACTTCCCAGTCAAGTATCAGGTCAACCTTGACCTACTTGACTCTTCTTCATCCAACCTGATCAGACCCTGATCAGTATCTCTCCGTATGGATAACTGCACCTGCATTGTCCATGTCTACATGTCTTTCTGTATTGTCAAACATCGAAACCATGACCAAGGTTTACGCTTGGTCAACTAGGTCAACCTTGACCTACTGGAAATTGCACCAACACACTGTACAAAAATTTTGTACAAAGGTCTGAACCTTTTCCTAGCTACCATGTGTTCTTTTAAATTAAATTTTGGATCGCCTGCGGAACTTAACACGTTTGATCCAAAACTTAATCTATTTGTTCTTTTAGGTTTTGACTTGGATCTCCTGGGAACTTAACACGTTCGACCCTAATCACCTTAAGTTATTAATTCCATTAAATATTAATTTACATAATTGGTTCCCAGTACTGACGTGGCGAGGCACATGACCTTCTTGGATATGGGAGCAACCACCACCGACTAGACAAAACCTTTTATGGAAAGCTAATATTTAATTTCCTAAAATAACTTTAGGTTAACCGAAAAGAACAATCAAATCACAAGGAAAAGAAAAACAAAAGAACACTATATCGAAAACAAATTCGAAATACTAGAATCGTAAACCTCTTGTATTTGGTATTATTTCCATAAATAACTAGTATGATGCGGAAAAGGAAAAACTACTAGTTATACCTTCTAGAAAGACCTCTTGATCTTCTACCGTATTCCTCTTCTAACCTCGGACGTTGTGTGGGCAACGATCTACCAAGATGAGAAACCACCAACCACCTTCTTCTCCTCCTAGCTAGGTTCGGCCACAACAAGAAAGCTTCATCAAGGAAGAAAATCAAAACACCAACTAAACTCCAAGAGATGCTAGCTTCCTCTCCTTCTTCTTCTTCTTCTCCAAGTAGTATCCGGCCACCACAAGAGCTCCAAGCAAGAGATAAGTTTCGGCCACCACAAAGAGGAAGAAAAGAAGAAGATGGCCGGCCAAAATAACTTTCTTCAAGCATGAAGAATTTCGGCCACCACCAATGCTCCAAGGGATGCTAGAGACGAGACTTGCTTTCTCTCCTTCTTCTCCTTCCTTGATCCGGCCACCAACAAAAGCTCCACCAAGAAGATAGGTTTCGGCCATCAAGAGGAAAGGAGAGAAAGGGAAGGGCCGACCACCATACCAAGGAAAAAAGAGGGAGAAAAATAATAGATGTTATCTCATGAAGGCACCCTCACCCCTTCTTTTATATTCCTTGGCCTAGGCAAATTAGGAAATTTAATTACAATAAAATTTCCTTAACTCCCTTGACATGATTTAATTGAGAAAAATAAAATAAAATTTCCCCAATTAAACTCTAATGGCCGGCCACATCAATGAAGGAATAAATTAGACAAGTTTTAATCAACAAATTAAAACTTCCTAATTTGTTTCCGGAAATTTAAAAAATAAAATTTCTCTTCAAAAATCTCTTCATGGTTGATAAAAAGAAATTTCTATAATTTTAATTTTATCAACATGTGGATAATTTTTAAAGAGAAAATAAAATATCTCACCAATCTACAAATAAGGAAAGAGATCTAATCTCTTTCTTTAATCTTTTGTAGATCTTTTACAAGAGAGATATTTTAATTTTAATTCTCTTTAATAAATTATATCTTCCACATAATAAAAATAAAAATAAAAATTCTTTTTAATATGGCCGGCCCCCTCTAGCTTGAGTTCAAACTAGGGCCGGCCACCCCAATTTATACCTAGGTCGACCCTAGCTTGGTTCCCAAGCTAGCTTGGCTGACCCCCTTTAGGTGGGTATAGAAGGTGGGTATAGGTGGGTATAGTACTCTATAAATAAGAGGCTATGATAGGGACCGAGAGGAGGAATTGGTTTTGGTCTCCCGATGAAATTAAGCATCCCGTGTTTGCCCCGAACACACAACTTAATTTCATCAATAATAATTCATTCCACTAAAGGACTATTATTGAACTACCGCACCAATCCCAAATTACATTTTGTGCTCCTTCTTATTATGAGTGTGTTAGTCTCCCTGTGTTTAAGATAACAAATGTCCACTAATTAAGTAAGTTACTGACAACTCACTTAATTAATATCTAGCTCCAAGAGTAGTACCACTCAACTTCATCGTCATGTTGGACTAAGTCCACCTGCAGGGTTTAACATGACAATCCTTATGAGCTCCTCTTGGGGACATTCTCAACCTAGATCACTAGGACACAGTTTCCTTCTATAATCAACAACACACACTATAAGTGATATCATTTCCCAACTTATCGGGCTTATTGATTTATCGAACTAAATCTCACCCATTGATAAATTAAAGAAATAAATATCAAATATATGTGCTTGTTATTATATTAGGATTAAGAGCACACAATTCCATAATAACTGAGGTTTTTGTTCCTTCATAAAGTCAGTATAAAAGGAACGACCTCAAATGGTCCTACTCAATACACTCTAAGTGTATTAGTGTAATTATATAGTTAAGATAAACTAATACCTAATTACACTACGACTTTCCAATGGTTTGTTCCTTTCCATCTTAGTCGTGAGCTACTGTTTATAATTTATAAGGAAACCGATAACATGATCTTCTGTGTGTGACACCACACACCATGTTATCTACAATATAAATTAATTGAACAACTACATTTATCATAAATGTAGACATTTGACCAATGTGATTCTTATTTCTAGATAAATGTTTATACCAAAAGCTAGGCTTTTAGTATACACTTTAACAATCTCCCACTTATACTAAAAGACTAAGCTGTCATATCTGCTGCCATACATCTGATTCCCAACCCTTCAACATGCCCATCAAAAGCTCTTGCCTTAAGGACCTTAGTGAAAAGATCTATAGGTCATCACCTGATGCATTCTAGGCAGCAACAACTTCTCCTCATTTATACGATTTCTCGTATTGGGTGGTACTTGCGCTCTATTGTGTTTACTTGCCTTATAGACTTATGGTTTCTTCGAGTTTGCTACTGCACCAACATTATTACAATAAATTGTAATAATCTTTGGACAAACCAGAAATCATATCTAAGTCTATCTTGAGGTTATTGAGTCATTCAGCTTTTATGGCTACCTCAGAGGCTTGCCATATACTAAGCTTCTATGGTCGAGAAAAACACCTATGCTTATCACTCTTCCATAGTTATGACTTTACCTCCTAAAGTAAACACAAAACCCCGAGGTTGACTTATTATTGTCCCTATCCGATTGGAAGTCAAAATCCATGTAACTCACAAGGACCAAATTAACTGCCTTGTAAGCTAGCATATAATCTCTAGTCCCTCTAAGGTACTTCAATATATCCTTTACTGCAGTCCACTGTCCTTGTCCTGGGTTACTTTGATATCTGCTAACTATGCCCTTGGCAAAACAGATTTATGATCTCGTGCATAACATACATTAGGCTTTCGACAGCCGAAGCATAAAGAACTGCCTTTATTTCCTTTATCTCCTTTGATGTCTACAGAGACATATCTTTAGATAAAGTTACTCCATGCTGAAAAGGTAAGAAACATTTCTTGGAGTTTTGCATGCTTTAAAATGAGCAAGGATTTTTCCGATGTATGAAGCTTGGGATAAGTAAAATATTCTTTCCTTGCGATCCCTTATTACTTTGATCTCAAGAATATATACATTCTCCCAAGTCCTTTATATCGAATTGTATGGACAACCATACCCTTACTTCTGACAACATTTTGATATTGTTTCCAACTACCAAAAATGTTATCTACGTATAGTACAAGAAATACCACCACGCTTCCATCACACCTTTTGTATACACAAGACTTATCCGGTTACTAATTCCATAGATCTGGATTACTTTGATAAACCGGATGTTCCAAGACCTTGAAGCTTTGCCTCAGTCCATAGACTGATTGAGCTTGCACACAAGATGCTCTTAGCCCTTTGCAATGAACCCTTCTGGTTGCTTTATATGGATGCTTTCTTCAAGACTTCCATTAAGGAATGCTGTCTTGTCATCCACTTGCCAAATAGATAAAAAAATCCGGATAGACTTAAGCATGGCTACCAGTGAAAAAGTTTCCTTTTTCATCAAGCCTTGCTTTGAAAGTTACTACCTTCCTGTCTATCCCTCTTTTCCTATTATAGACCTTTTTACACCTAACGGCTTTTACACCATTTGGTGATTCTTCAAGCTTCCAGATTTTATTAGAATACATATATTCTAATTCTGTTATTCATTACTCTTTGCCAAGATACTGCATCTTTATCTTGGAGTACTTCATCATATGACCGGAGATCAGGTTCATGTCCTCTAGGGATAGAATCCAAAAACTCTCCCAAAACATGAACCTATTTAGGTTGCCTAACAACCCTCCCACTACGACAAGGTACTTTCTGCAATTGTGTATCATTTGTGATACGTGTTGCAGTTTTCTTGTGGTATCTCATCTTGTACAGTTGGTACTAGGTTAGACATGTCCTTTATTATTTCCTTAAGAACAAATTTACTTATGAGCACGTGGTTCATTATATAGTCCTTTTCTAAAAATCAGTCATTGATGCTAACAATGACCTTCTGATTTTTAAGACTATAATCCTACTTTTGTTTATCTAGGATAACTTACAAACAAGTGAACTCCTATCCAACTTATCATTGTCTCTCTTTAACATATGTGCTGGATTACCCGAATCCGAATATGCTTCAAAATAGGTTTTCACCTATTCATCAATTCTATATGAGTAGAGAGTTCTAACTTGGAAGGTACTATGTTCACTTTCGTTTTCAGAGTTTATCCTTAAAACAAATTTGGTAATTTTCTGAATAACTCATCATCTATCTAATTATTCTATAAGAGTCCTTTACCTTCTTTCTACTACACCATTCTGTTGGGGTGTACCAGATGTAGTTAGTTGGGATTGAAATCCAACTTCTAATAAGTGACTCCTAAAATCTCTCAAGAGGTACTTGCCACTACGATCTTCCATAGTGACTTTTTACTTTAACATTTCTCCGCATCAACCTTGTACTCTTTGAACTAATCAAAGTACTTAGTCTTGCTGTACATTAAGTAAATTTATCTGTATCTTGAATAGTTGTCTATAAAATAGACAAAATATTCAATACTACCTCTTGTCTGGATAGTCATAGGATCACACAAATCAGAATGAACCGATTTCAACATATCTTTGACTCCATACCCCTTGGACTTTAAAAGCTTCTTGGTTATTTTCCTTCCAAGTAAGACTCGCAGGTTGGAAAGATTTCCACTACCAATGAACCCAAAAGTTCATCAGCCACCAATGAATCCTACTCAAGTATAACCTAGCTTTAGATGCCAAAGATATAATTAGTTCATTTCCGAAGGTTGCTTTCTCTTAAAATTAGAAGATGTGTTACTAATTTCCATTTGTTGCATCGTGGGAGTTATTGGATTATAAATTGTCAACCATCATACCAGAATAGATAACTTCCCTATTTTTCTTGATAACAACTTTGTTATCAAAATAGACACAATATCTATAATAGTTTAGAAACTAAAATCAGGTTCTTTCTAAACTTGGTACGTAAAGACAATTACTTAAAATCCATATTTTATTCTTATCAAAGGATAAACATCTCCCACTGCAACAGCTACCACTTTTACAGTAGTGCCCATGTGGACGGTGATTTACCTTTCATTTAGTTGTCGGGTTTCCTGGAACCCTGCAATGAATTGCAGACATGATTAATGGCATCTTGTATCTACACTCCAGGTTCTGGTAGATAACACCACTAGACATGTTTCAACTAATGAATTAAATACACCTAAATTGTTCTTAGTTCTTAGAAGACAGTCTACCTTAATGTCCAAGTCCTATTTCCAATCATTACAATTGGGACTACTAAGTCTTTTCTATAGTATAACAACTAGGGAATTGACAAACATTTTAAATCCTAAGAATCACAAAAAGATTTGGTCAAGATCAATTCCTTAAAATCCCCATGAATTTTATATGCCACGATAGTGTGGACGTATACAAAATCAAAGAGGAGATTTTATCCATTAATTTTATTATCTCGTCAACTTTACTTTATGACGAATAAAATTAATAGTTGATCTGTCTTTGATCAAATATTTGGTCAAAAACTTTTGATTTTAAAAAATATTGATTCCTCAAACAATATTATTTAAATTCACCAACACCTCAAACACCGTGAATTTTGCATGTCACGTTAGTGTGGACGTATACAAATTCAACATTTGTAAAAGGAGGGTTTTAACCTATTAATTTTATTATCTTGTCAACCTAACTTTTTGACAAATAAAATTAATAGTTGGTATCATTTGGTCACACAAATAATAGCAGTGACTCCGATGAGGAGGATACTATTAGATGTGTCTAAGTGTATATCATTATTTGACACTAAGTCCATTAATAAGATTATGCCCCTTCCGTTGGGGAAGATCACACGCTCTTGATTAACTTCCTATAGTCATCCAAAAATGGAAGTCTGTTCTAGTGATCCACAAACAAGCTCATCCGTTATGGAGGAAGGCACTCAGAGCCAACGCACAAGCTTGTTTGCATCACTTACAAACCAGTAATGGAGACCATGGGATTTACTTAAAAATCCCTCTCCCACTTAGTTATTTATAAATGAGGAATTTTAACTATGCTAGCCTACTAACATGCACACACAGCACAATATAAAAGCAATAAATAGAAAATCTAATTTTCAACTATTATGACTTTTATCTCTTGTTGTCCTCCGTGTGTTGTCATCCCAAGCTGCTGCCATATTTGGGTCTAGCTGTCGCATCCATCTTGCTCCTAGTTCCGCTGCGCCTCTAGTCCTTAGAAGGTTCCACGCTTTGCAAGATTCGATCCGCGACATAAATAAAATTTTACATTTTGATCCTATATTCCTCGAAGGAATGTACATGTAAACTAGATCGAACATAAAATAAAATTTACATCCATCGATCCTATATTCCATAAAAGGAATGTACATGTAACTAGATCAAAAATAAAATCCTAATAAAACTAAATATAGCTCCTGCTGTATTTTATAATACAATCATGCACACACAATAAAATGCCCTTGACATGTCCAAGGGTCCAATCACACACATAATAACTATAAGCCATAATAGTTGGATCCTGCATCCACAAAGTTAGCACATCCTACTATTAACCTGCCTAAATTATGTATGACATGTGCATAATTAAACTAATACCAAATACACAGAGGCAAAACCCTAGCTCTGATACTAATTGTTGGTTGCTACTCGGAAAACCTAGAGGTTCCACTGTACAAAAATTTTGTACAAAGGTCTGAACCTTTTCCTAGCTACCATGTGTTCTTTTAAATTAAATTTTGGATCGCCTGCGGAACTTAACACGTTTGATCCAAAACTTAATCTATTTATTCTTTTAGGTTTTGACTTGGATCTCCTACGGAACTTAACACGTTCGACCCAAATCACCTTAAGTTATTAATTCCATTAAATATTAATTTCCATAATTGGTTCCCAGTACTGACGTGGCGAGGCACATGACCTTCTTGGATATGGGAGCAACCACCACCGACTAGACAAAACCTTTTATGGAAAGCTAATATTTAATTTCCTAAAATAACTTTAGGTTAACCGAAAAGAACAATCAAATCACAAGGAAAAGAAAAACAAAAGAACACTATATCGAAAACAAATTCGAAATACTAGAATCGTAAACCTCTTGTATTTGGTATTATTTCCATAAATAACTAGTATGATGCGGAAAAGGAAAAACTACTAGTTATACCTTTTAGAAAGACCTCTTGATCTTCTACCGTATTCCTCTTCTAACCTCGGACATTGTGTGGGCAACGATCTACCAAGATGAGAAACCACCAACCACCTTCTTCTCCTCCTAGCTAGGTTCGGCCACAACAAGAAAGCTTCACCAAGGAAGAAAATCAAAACACCAACCAAACTCCAAGAGATGCTAGCTTCCTCTCCTTCTTCTTCTTCTTCTCCAAGTAGTATCCGGCCACCACAAGAGCTCCAAGCAAGAGATAAGTTTCGGCCACCACAAAGAGGAAGAAAAGAAGAAGATGGCCGGCCAAAATAACTTTCTTCAAGCATGAAGAATTTCGGCCACCACCAATGCTCCAAGGGATGCTAGAGACGAGACTTGCTTTCTCTCCTTCTTCTCCTTCCTTGATCCGGCCACCAACAAAAGCTCCACCAAGAAGATAGGTTTCGGCCATCAAGAGGAAAGGAGAGAAAGGGAAGGGCCGGCCACCATACCAAGGAAAAAAGAGGGAGAAAAATAATAGAGGTTATCTCATGAAGGCACCCTCACCCCTTCTTTTATATTCCTTGGCCTAGGCAAATTAGGAAATTTAATTACAATAAAATTTCCTTAACTCCCTTGACATGATTTAATTGAGAAAAATAAAATAAAATTTCCCCAATTAAACTCTAATGGCCAGCCACATCAATGAAGGAATAAATTAGACAAGTTTTAATCAACAAATTAAAACTTCCTAATTTGTTTCCGGAAATTTTAAAAATAAAATTTCTCTTCAAAAATCTCTTCATGGTTGATAAAAAAAAATTTCTATAATTTTAATTTTATCAACATGTGGATAATTTTTAAAGAGAAAATAAAATATCTCACCAATCTACAAATAAGGAAAGAGATCTAATCTCTTTCTTTAATCTTTTGTAGATCTTTTACAAGAGAGATATTTTAATTTTAATTCTCTTTAATAAATTATATCTTCCACATAATAAAAATAAAAATAAAAATTCTTTTTAATATGGCCGACCCCCTCTAGCTTGAGTTCAAGCTAGGGCCGGCCACCCCAATTTATATCTAGGCCGGCCCTAGCTTGGTTCCCAAGCTAGCTTGGCTGGCCCCCTTTAGGTGGGTATAGAAGGTGGGTATAGGTGGGTATAGGTGGGTATAGTACTCTATAAATAAGAGGCTATGATAGGGACCGAGAGGAGGAATTTGTTTTGGTCTCCCGATGAAATTAAGCATCCTGTGTTCGCCCCGAACACACAACTTAATTTCATCAATAATAATTCATTCCACTAAAGAACTATTATTGAACTACCGCACCAATCCCAAATTACATTTTGGGCTCCTTCTTATTATGAATGTGTTAGTCTCCCTGTGTTTAAGATAACAAATGTCCACTAATTAAGTAAGTTACTGACAACTTACTTAATTAATATCTAGCTCCAAGAGTAGTACCACTCAACTTCATCGTCATGTTGGACTAAGTCCACCTGCAGGGTTTAACATGACAATCCTTATGAGCTCCTCTTGGGGACATTCTCAACCTAGATCACTAGGACACAGTTTCCTTCTATAATCAACAACACACACTATAAGTGATATCATTTCCCAACTTATCGGGCTTATTGATTTATCGAACTAAATCTCACCCATTGATAAATTAAAGAAATAAATATCAAATATATGTGCTTGTTATTATATTAGGATTAAGAGCACACACTTCCATAATAACTGAGGTTTTTGTTCCTTCATAAAGTCAGTATAAAAGGAACGACCTCAAATGGTCCTACTCAATACACTCTAAGTGTATTAGTGTAATTATATAGTTAAGATAAACTAATACCTAATTACACTACGACTTTCCAATGGTTTGTTCCTTTCCATCTTAGTCGTGAGCTACTGTTTATAATTTATAAGGAAACCGATAACATGATCTTCTGTGTGTGACACCACACACCATGTTATCTACAATATAAATTAATTGAACAACTACATTTATCATAAATGTAGACATTTGACCAATGTGATTCTTATTTCTAGATAAATGTTTATACCAAAAGCTAGGCTTTTAGTATACACTCTAACATAACCAAGAAGGCCTAGTGCCTCGCTACAGTCTAGAAGCCAAATATTGAAATAAAATATTTAAATAACTAACTGATAAAGTATTAAAATTAAAATTAGATAATGTTTTGAATAGTTATTCAATTTTTTTTTTTGTGAATCTGCTTAACTTCTTTAGAAATTAACAAAAACTTAGAAATTATTTAAATTTTTTTCCTTAAAGTCTCTTTTAAGTTTTTTTTAAAGAATGAATTTTACTTTTTAAAATTTCTTACTTTACCAAAATTTCTAAAAAAAAAATTAATTCTTGAAAATTTTCTTTAACTGAGGAAATTTTATATTTTTTTACTTAGAAAATATTTCTAAAATTATATTTTCAAAATGAGAGTTTACTTAGAAATTCTTAATTTTTTTTTTAAATTCAGAGTTTTATAAAAGTTACCCTTAGAACTTTATTGAACTCCATTTTTTTTATGTGATCAAAGGGGGAGAAGAAAAAGATTAAGTCTAGGGGGAAGTAACTTAAAATTAAACTTAAAATTAAATTTCTTTTTTTTTGTGCTTTATTGTAAAATTTATTTTTACTTTAATTTTATTTGTTACTCTAGCTTAACTTGGGTTGCTCACATCAAAAAGGGGGAGATTGTTAGAACCCTAAAGTTGTTTTGATGTGATCAAACAAGTTAAGTTAGGTCATGTTGGTTTTTGATCCCTATGTCTAAGTGCGCAGGAGCTTAGGAGTATAGGAAGTCGAGCGGAAGACGTGGCTAGCGAGAAGGACGGCACGGGAGAAAGCTGACGGGCTCAGTGTGTCTGAGGGACGAGGTACCGCGGAAGAGTACACAGGTGGATGAGAAGAATGTGCGTGACGTTTGAGGGACGAGAAGCCGGAGCAGAAACCTACTCGAGGAGAAGGCCGAAATTGGGTTCGGGTGAGCCTTATTTCAGTTGGCCGAAATCACCCAATCGAGTGGAGCCGGAGCGGAAGACCCGAACCAAAGCAAGCAGTACTGGAGCAGAGGGCTAGGACCGAAAAAGTCAACCATGTTGACTTTAAGGGTCCGGGTGCCCGGAGCGATTCCGGGCGCCCGGAGCGATTCCGGGCGCTTGGAACTCAATTTTATCCAGATCACGTTTGACCATGATCCGTTTGGAGGGGATACAGTTTTATCCCCCTCCAGACGCTTAGAACTCTTCCAGACGCTCCGACCTAGGCTATAAATATAGTCTTGGTCCAAGAAGCTACGAATAACAAGCATTCTTGCAACAACACTTGTACACGCTCTAGTTTTCATTTAGCTTCTAATTTTTTGTGCTTACACTATTGTAAAGAGGATTCTCCACCTGAAGGAGAGTTACTGCATTTCACTTCCTTGGATTAACAACCTCCCTAGTTGTAACCAAGTAAATTCAGGTGCCTCTTTCTTTTTAGTTCATTTTCTATTCTATCTTTATGCAAGTGTTCATTTAAGTCCGAGAAGGGCATTTTCTGTTTTATATCGTGCAGAGCTATTCAACTCCCCTTCTAGTCGGGCCAACGATCCCAACAATAAATAAATATATATATATATATATTCAAAAATACAAATTTATTTTTTAAATAAAATATCACATATTTTTATTTTTATTTAGTTTTTATAATTTAAAATAAAATTTTTGTTATAAAAATTTTAGCGATCTTTTTGTTGCAAAGTACAAATATCAGAGGATATTTTTGGCCAAAAAATTTCGTTAACCCCGAAATCAAGAAAAACCTTACTTTTCTGAGGTTTTCTGATTCTGGGTTGCATGCCCCGTTTGCTGACGTATCGGGCATGGATCATTACTTGAGAATCACCAATTACTTAAACCAAATAAGGTTTTCGTTAATAACCTTAGATAAATAACCAAAATTATCTAGGATAACTCTCAACTAAGCACACCCTAAGTTCTTTTTCTCTTTATTTTCTTCCACCGATTACTTATGTGCCCGATTCCTCTCCTTCTCCCCTCGATTGTTCACCACCACCGCGAATCATCATCCCATTGCCACCTTTCATCGATGTCGATCGCCTCTCCCCATGTGCGGCTAGCTTGACGACGCCATGGGCCGCTGCCAATGCAAGAGTGGATCCAACGTTGTCCGAGCCCTCTCCCGCGCCCTAGCTTCTTCCTCGAGCCGACACTGGCCTTTCGCGTGAGGCCAAGATTAGTGGCGGATCTAGAAATTCAAGTATGGAGGGGCGAATTTTACGTGAAACAATGGGTGATATCCTCTATCTCTATCGGTGGACCCCATAATGCTAGGGGTTCCACTGCCGGCAAGGGGGGGGGGGGCGACCGTCGATGTCGCCCCCCTAGATCCGCCCCTGGCCAAGATAGCGACGTTGTCGACCATTGTGAGAACCACTGCTTGATCGCCCCTCCCTCTTGTGTTGCCACGAGCACAAGCTGTCATCGCCGACACCCCTACAGGCAATCCATCATCGGCCCTTCGCAGTCGTTGCCCCTTCATTGTGACCAGCCTATCACTGCCTCGCTTTTGCTATGGCCAAATGTGGGTGGTCAGTTAGAGTCCGATGCGATTAGGTCATGGCCACAACAACCACTAGTTGTCGGTTACTTCTGACAACAACCCAACCATCGTTGATCGCTGTGAGCCACCTTTAGAGAAGCTATGGGGTAATGAATCAATTTAACCTAAGATTTTCCCAATTGATTATGTTCTATTAGCTGAAATTATCAAAGATAATCAAATAATTTAGGGTAAATGCTGATTTAATTCTATTGGTTAGAAATCTGGATCAAAGATTAAGTGGATTTAGCTTACCTAAATTCTGATCATTTGTAGGGTGATTAAAAATTGATGTTTAGAGATTCATAGATTGGTTAATTAATCTGGATTTTAGCAACTTTCTCCTATTAACGGACATCCCTCCGGCCATGAGCCACTCTCCGATCGTGAGCCACCATCAACTGCCACCTGATTTGAACTTTGATTCGAGGTGAGCATCTCAACGTAGTATTATTTAGCACGATCGACAAATAAAGGCGGGTACTTCTTACTTTATCTTCTTTAGATCTTGGATTTTGGTGCATGATTATATTTGTTGATATACTGATTATAAAGCATTTACTTGCTTACCCTGACGCCACTTTAGTTATTTCTTGAGTTAATACTTAACTGCTTGTACTTAGTTTGATTTATTTAATATTCATGTAGTCTCATTGATATCTATGCTATTTATACTTGTGCCTTATATAGTCATACCGTAGAGTAGGATATCGAGTATCCTACTAGACCTTGATTTTATAGGCTCATACTTATACTTTAGTAAGATCATATAAGGTATCGAGTATTCTACTAGACTTTTATTTATTACATAGGCTCATGCCTATATGCTAGTGAGGTTACACTTAGGTGTAGTTATAGAGTATTATAATAGATGAGATATTATGAATATATGACTAGGATTTTTCTTGCTTGAGATTGTTACTATTGTAATTACTGTTGTGGTACTTAGCCACATGTCGTTAAACTTGTCACTTATTGCATATCTATGCATTTGAACTGCCCATTAGAGCAAATAGTACTATTGAGCTATCGCACTTAGATCGTAGCTAGATAGCTAAGTATCCTACTTGACCTCTTACTGGTTGTTTGGGTAGGTGACTATTTACTAGAAAGATCATACCATGGTGTAGCTAGCAAAGTCTACACTCGGAGGTGATTTTCACTGCTTACTTTTCATATTTGGTTTATATGGATATATACCCACGAGTCCATTCATGGTAGAGTGTTCTCTCATAGATAGTGACTAGTTACTTATCCTGTCTGCCCATGGGATCATCCGTGGTAGAGCATTCTCCAGCAGACAATGATTGGTTACTTATCCTGTTTGCCCATAGAACTATCTATGGTAGAGTATTCTCCCAAAGTCAGTGGAGGAGGAGATAGATAGCTACTTCATCTTGTCCACCCACGAGATCATCTGTGGTAGAACGTTCTCCCGCAGACAATGACTAGTTATATACCCTGACTGCTCACGAGACTCATTTGTGATAACATGTTGTTGTGCTAGTCAAGACTTGTTATATACTTGTTATATGCTGGTTATACATTTGCTTGTGCAGGGTTTAGATATACTGTATGTACTTCCGATTGATCGATTATACCTGATTGAGTAGGTTAGTGGAGGATTATGTAGTTATTATGCTTTTATTACAGATGATTATATTGGTGCACTTACATTGGTAAGTAAGTATTTTATATGAGACTGCATTCTTTTGATCTCCTTATATATAGTATCATGCGCTGTCTTCTTATACCCGCTGAATATTTTATACTCACTACCCTTTGCTTTCCCTTTATTTTTAGGTTAGCAGGTAGATGATATGTTGTATCGCTCAGAGATCTTGTCTGTCAGTCACACGTCACATCCGAGAATAATTTTCTCTCTTTCTTCTTCTACGTTAGTTGCATTTTGGTTTATGGATTTGATGTTTTAATAATTTAACTTAAACTTTAGCCTTGTGGCTTCTTTTATTTATCGTGTTGGTTGTTGGGTCAAGCCGGATCGGCTCGCAGTCTGTGTTATTTTCACATCTATAGTGGATTGAATAGATCCCTCTATTGTCCAAGTTGGACACTTTTGGTTATTCCACTGTGTTGTTGATCCAGCCGTGTGGGTTGTATATATTATTCTTGTGTTGCTTTGTGCCCATGTATCTAGATTTCAATTGTCATTGTTACAAGAGTGGTGATGTCTGATTTTCATCGGACAACCTTACCCTGAGGGCATGATAGGAGCAGAGCCCTATGCGGATCCGATAGAGCTGGGAGTGGGGTCCTTAGAGAGTCTGTCAGATTAGCGAAGCCGATCGGGAGAAGACGAGTCTGGCAGAGGCGAGAGTGGCGCCCTTAGAGAGTTTATCTGATCGATGGAATTGATGGAGAGAAGACGGGCCTCCTAGGCCAACTACTTGGCCTTTTGACCAATCTGAGACTTTCACTGACACCTGTGCTAGCCTACTGACCCCTTAAGCCCTACTGAAGAGCCCTTTCCTATTCACTGTATTAGTGAGAATCAAATCCTTATTACATGGGATCTCATCCTATCTCTTAACATTGCACTGCCCTTGAGATGATGTATAATGATTAACTAGGTCGGGTAACGTTGAGCCTGGGGTGACCAGCAGCAGGTAGTCTAAAAGCCCAGCATCCCTTAGTTACAAATTCTATTTGGAGAAAAAATCCTTGCAAATATACTGTAACTGGGAATTGAACTGTGTATGTTTGGGACACAACTGAGTGTCCTTACTGCTACACGATAGCCCTAGGGCCCTGAGATGATGTATAATGTGGGAAATGGCGATTCGTTCGCCCTAGTATCTCTGTCAATCCATTCCTAGGCTAACACGAAAGAGGTAAATCACGAAGAGCTACTAGCTATTAGTACAATGACTAAGGTATGAGAGAAGACATGTGTTGAACGTGCTGAATTTCAATTTAATGACCTAATTAGGCATTTAATGAACTAGGAATAGAAGGTGTATAATGAAAGAGACTACATATTGAGTCTGCTCAAGAGAAAACAAACAAAGAAAACCAACATTCTCTTGATTTCGGAGACAAGGAAATGTTAGGATGTATACTAAAAGTCTAGCTTTTGGTATAAACATTTATCTAGAAATAAGAATCACATTGGTCAAATGTCTATATTTATGATAAATGTAGTTGTTCAATTAATTTATATTATAGATAACATGGTGTGTGGTGTCACACACAAAGGATCATGTTATCATTACCTTATAAATTATAAACAGTAGCTCACGACCAAGATGAAAAGGAACAAACCATTGGAAGGTCGTAGTGTAATTAGGTATTAGTTTATCTTAACTATATAATTACACTAGTATACTTAGAGTGTATTGAGTAGGACCATTAGAGGTCGTTTCTTTTTATACTGACTTTATAAAGGAACAAAGACCTCAGTTATTATGGAAGTGTGTGCTCTTAATACTAATATAATAACAAGCACATATATTTGATATTTATTTCTTTAATTTATCAATGGGTGAGATTTAGTTCGATAAATCAATAAGCCCGATAAGTTGGGAAATGATATCACTTATAGTGTGTGTTGTTGATTATAGAAGGAAACTGTGTCATAGTAATCTAGGTTGAGAATGTCCCTAAGAGGAGCTCATAAGGATTGTCATGTTAAACCCTGCAGGTGGACTTAGTACGATATGATGATGAAGTTGAGTGATACTACTCTTGGAGCTAGATATTAATTAAGTGAGTTGTTAGTAACTTACTTAATTAGTGGACATTTGTTATCTTAAACACAGGGAGACTAACACACTTATAATAAGAAGGAGCCCAAAAATATAATTTGGGATTAGTGCGGTAGTTCAATAATAGTTCTCTAGTGGAATGAATTATTATTGATAAAATTAAGTTGTGTGTTCGGGGCGAACACGGGATGCTTAATTTTATCGGGAGACCAAAACCAATTCCTCCTCTCGATTCCTATCGTAGCCTATTATTTATAGAGTACTATACCCACCTATACCCACCTTCATACCTGATCCGGTAGTAAGAGCGGGCCCCCCCTTCTTGCAAAGTCAACGCCAAGTGAAAGTCACCGGAGCAGCCGCCCATCCGAGGAGAGTGTGGTCCGACCGGACGGACGACCGTAGACGGCCGGCCGGCCGATGGAATCGAATACCCGGATGGGTCCGGCCGGCTCGCACTTATGGTTGGAGGACACCCTGTCAAATCGGGGTTCCGACGCTCAGTTAAAAAGGTCACGGACCGAGCTGACCTTTTGACCGGCCACAGTCATAAAGCGCCCCTGTTTATTAGTCTCCACAAAGCACAGGTAAACCACTGCGTATGTCCGGTCGGATGTTGAGGGAGTTGTCCGCTCGGACGACAAGTTTGGAGCAAGGAAAAAGACCCGAGGATTTCTCCTCTGACAACCGGTAGGTTTCACGTGTGTGTCATGCTCCAAATCTTGTGACAGGGGATTCTGCTGTCCCATCGAGGGCATGCTTTGACTATAGCGATATGGGTCAGTGACAGCCACATACCTAGGAAAGGACAGGTAAGCTTTCTGACAGCCGCATACCTAGGAAAGGACAGAAGACACGTATGCACCTAGGTACGCGTGCCCAGACCCTTCATAGCTCTATATAAAGAACCTCAGGTTTCGCCGGTGAGGTACGTATTCTGAGATTTTGGAAGCCACTTTGTTCATCGTAGCTTACCTGACTTGAGCGTCGGAGGGCCGTCGCCGGGACACCCCTCCCGGCTCGGTTTTGCTGCAGGTTCACCGGAGCACTCGAGGATCCAGCAGGGAGCGCCGCATCCCCAGCGTTCGTTGACTCTTGGTTCGAACAGGATCAAATTGGCGCCGTCTGTGGGAACGCTCCTGCATTCGAACCAGAACAATGGACGAGGCTGGACGACAACACACGGTGGCGCTTTCAACAGAAGAACTCGACGCTCTGGTCGAGATGAGGGCCGCCAAACTTGTGGAGCAGAAACAGAAAGCCGCGGCCGAGAGGCCGGAGCAACAAGCAACATCTGCGTCAGGTGGCCGAGCGGAAGCACCTCCGGCCACCGTCGCATTCCACCGGGCCTTATTTCGCACCCCTGAAGCCGCACCAGCTCGAAGAGATAGAGGCTCTTCTTCAGACGAAATGCCAAAGCGGGATGACAGAAAAGGGAAAGCCCCCCGGGCGGACTCATCTCCCGAGCGGATCAATCGCCAATTTTCGGAGGCTATTCTACAAGACCCTCTGCCCAAGCACTACGTGGCTCCGACGATCAGCGAGTACAATGGAACAATAGACCCGGATGATCATCTGGGTAAGTTCGATAACACAGCTATGCTCCATCAGTATACAGATGGAGTAAAGTGCCGAGTCTTTCTTACGACCCTCTCGGGATCGGCTCAACGGTGGTTTCGGAGGTTGCCGGACGGATCCATCACTAGCTTCAAGGACTTCCGAACGGCCTTCCTCCACCACTTTGCCAGCAGTCGGCGTTATCAGAAGACAAGTGTCAGCTTGTTTGCCATCAAGCAAGAACCGAGAGAATCGCTTCGTGCTTACATCCAGCGATTCAACCAAGTGGCGATGGATATCCCAACGGCCACATCGGAGACGATGATGAATGCCTTCACACAAGGCCTTGTAGATGGAGACTTCTTCCGGTCGCTCATCCGAAAGCCACCCCGAGATTATGATCACATGCTGCATCGGGCCAACGAATACATAAACGTGGAAGAAGCGCAAGCCGCTCGGAAAATGGAAACTCCAACCGAGCGTGCACCGACCATCGAGCAGCCATCAGCCACCCAAAGGACCGAGAGCCGAAGCAATTCGATCCCCACGCCCGATCGCACGTACAAGAAGTGGTTGCCGGCCCAAGCCAAAGAAGAGGTGGACCCCTATGTTCCGCACCTTCCACCAGACGGATCGCACAACACGAGGGATTGTCAAGTCTTCCCTTCGTGGTCAATCCCGAGAAAGCCGAACGACGGTCTCCTCCCATCGACGGAGACAAAGGACCCATGAAGCCGACCGGACCCGCACCGAAAGAGACACCCGATCGGCACGGATCTCCAAGACAGGAGAATCGCCGGGCGTCCAGAGCAGTCGCGGCCGTCCACTCGGAAGAGGAAAGCAGAGCAATACTTCCGGGATGAGATCAGCGTTATTCTGGAGGGCCGCCGGAGGAGACTCCAACCGAGCCGTAGGCTAGGCGTCTGGCGATACAGATCCACGCAGTCGGTGTAGCCAAGAGCGGGCAAGTGGACCGAAATCACTTTCGGTCCGGAGACTTGGAAGGAGTAGAAGTGCCACGGCGCTCTGCTCATTAAAGCGGTAATAGCAAATTATACTATTCACGCATATTTGTTGACACAGGAGCTCGGTCAACATCATATTCAAGAAGCGTTCGATCCAAATTGATCGTCTTGCCGCCATGACGACCCGCTCTCGGGTTTACGGACAGCAGTTGGTGGTCGGACGGATCCGCTACCTCCGGGAGAAGAGCCGCCAGAGGACCAGACAATAAACTTCGTGGTGGTCGACTCTCCTCGTCCAAGCGTCATTTTGGGACGGCCGCTCCGGCGCTTGTCTCAACTTTCCACCGAAGATAAAGTTCCCGTGGAGGACAAAGTAGGAGAAATGCGTGGAGATCAGCTAGCAGCTCGGCGGTGCTATATAGAGATGGTCCGAGCGGAAGCTTGTCGGAAGGCGCCCGAATTGAGGTACACGCCATAGCCGAGAACCTCCTGCTTTAATTTACGATGAAAAGGAGGAAGTTCAGATCCATCCGACCCGATCGGAGGCCACGACTTTTATCGCTCGATCCGGAGGAGGAGCAGAAGGAGGAGCTGATCCAATGCCTCCAACGAAATCATGATGTTTTCGTCTGGTCGACACATGAGTTGCCCGGAATTTCGCCGAGCCTAGCGCAGCATGAGTTGCATGTCCGACCGGACGCTCGGCCAGTGAAGCAGAGAAAAAGGGACTTCAGCGCCGAGCAGAATACCATCATCCGGGCGGAAGTAGAAAAACTTCTGGAGGCCGACCAACGTGGTATTGGTCTCCAAGCCGGGCGGCAAGTGGAGAGTCTGCATCGACTTTCGGGACTTAAACAAAGCATGCCCCAAGGATTTTTATCCCTTGCCCTGGATAGATCAGCTGGTGGACTCTACAGCCGGTTGTGAATTGATTTGCATGCTCGACGCATACCAAGGTTATCATCAGGTGCCGCTCGCTCGCGAAGATCAAGAAAAGGTTAGCTTTGTGACTGCCGACGGCACGTATTGCTACAATGTGATGCCGTTCGGATTAAAGAATGCTGGGGCCACCTATCAACGCTTGATGAACAAAGTGTTCAGGGAGCAAATCGGGCGGAATCTGGAAGTCTATGTGGACGACATTCTTATTAAATCCGCCCGAGCGGTCGATCTTTTCAAGGATATGGAAGAAACCTTCCGAACGCTGCGCAAATATGGAATCAAGCTAAATCCCCAGAAGTGCCTGTTCGGAGCCAAAGGAGAGCGTTTCTTGGGGTACATAGTGACCAAGCGGGAATCGAAGCAAATCCCAGCAAGGTGAAGGCTCTGCAAGACATGCCGCCCCCAAGAAATACAAGAGAAGTGCAAAGGTTGACCGGTCGGATAATTGCTTTGTCCAAATTCATCTCCAAAACCGCCGACCGGAGCCTTCCATTCTTCAAGATTCTGCGCAAGGCTACTAAGTTCCAGTGGGATGAAGAATGTGATCGAGCGTTCGGAGAATTGAAGACATATCTTAAATCTCTGCCAGTGTTAGCCAAGCCGATCGGGGGTGAGTCACTTTATATTTATTTGTCGTCAACTGAGCATGCTGTAGGCTCAGCACTTGTGAGGTCAAGCGGCGAAGAGCAGCCGGTGTATTTTCTAAGTCACATTTTAAAAGATGCTGAATCTCGTTACACCGGGCTCGAGAAGTTGGCGTTTGCTTTGGTTCTAGCCGCTCGGCGCCTTCGACCGTATTTCTTGGCTCACACCATCATTGTCCGGACGAACAGTCCACTCGGAAGAGTACTGTTAAATCCAGAAGCGTCCGGACGGCTCATCAAGTGGACGACAGAATTAAGTGAATTTGACATCCAGTATCAGCCCCGCTCGGCGATCAAAGCCCAATCCTTGGCTGATTTTGTGACCGAAGTGCAAAGGCCAGAGTCGGAAGCTATGTGGAGAATATATGTGGATGGGTCCTCCACTCGGCTCGGAAGTGGGATTGGAATATTGCTGCTCTCACCTCAAGAAGAGAAGATGCACCTATCCGTCCGGCTGGATTACAAAGCTACCAACAACGAAGCAGAATATGAGGCCCTCATAGCCGGATTGCAGGCAGCCCGGCATGTGGGTGCCGGTCGGGTGACTCTCTATTCGGATTCACAGTTGGCCGCTCAGCAACTTTCTGGTACCTTTGAAATTAACAGCGCTCGGCTTAAGCTCTACGCTGAAGCCTTTGAAAAACTCAAAGCCACTTTCCGAGAGGTCCTTATTCAAAAAATTCCCCGAACGGAGAACCAGGCAGCAGATGACTTGGCCAAGCTAGCAAGTTCTATAGTGCCGGTCACCATTCAGCAACCTATTGAAAAAGTATTGCTGGTAGCGCACGTCGACCGGATGGAAAGCCTTACGTTTCCCAGCGACTGGAGGACACCCATCATAGAGTTCCTTCGCTCGGGAGTCACACCGGCCGATCGGGATGAAGCCCAGCTGCTCAGGAGGAGGGCCGGTCGGTTCACACTTATCGGCGATCAGCTCTACAAGAAGGCTTTCTCTCGCCCATTGTTGAAATGTGTGAGCTCGGAAGATTCGGCTTACATCCTCCAGGAGGTACATCAAGGATCGTGCGGAGGACATCCGGGCGGATGATCACTAGCCAAGAAGATTTTGCTAGCTGGATACTTTTGGCCGACCTTACAAATGGACTCCGCTCGGACAGTATCTACGTGTCTTTCATGCCAGAAGTATCACAACTTCTCTCACCGACCGACAGAGGAGATGAAAGCATCAACCGTTTCATGTCCGTTCAATCAATGGGGAATGGATATTGTGGGTCCATTTCCAATGGCGACCGGGCAGAGGAAATTTTTGCTGGTAGCGGTCGATTATTTCTCCAAATGGGTAGAAGCCGAGCCACTAGCCAGGATCACCGAACAGATGGTCAAAAAATTCATATGGCAACACATCATCTGTAGGTTCGGTATCCCTCGCCGATTGGTTTCCGACAATGGGCGGCAATTCACAGGGAAGGTGCTGGAAGATTGGTGCAAAAGCTACGGCATCGAGCAACACTTCACGTCCGTGGCTTATCCCCAAAGCAACGGTCAAGCTATTCTCCGTATTCTGCGCGCTCGGCTCGACCACGTGGGAGGAAGTTGGCCGGATGAAGTGCCGGGTGTTTTATGGGCCATCCGGACGACTCCTAAAGAAGGAACGGGCGTTACACCTTTTCATCTGGTGTACGGCGGTGAAGCGGTCATTCCAGTTGAAGTCGGCGTAGAGTCCGTCCGGGTCCAGTGTTATGATGAAGTCAACGCCGAGCGGAGGAATATGGAGCTGGATATGGTTGACGAAGAGCGTGCCAAAGCATCCGTTCGGCTGATGGCGTACCGTCAACGGATGAAGCAAAACTACAACCGGCGCGTCATTCCCCGATCATTCCAGGTCGGCGACCTTGTCTGGAAGAAAGTCAAGCCGGTAGGCGACGTCGGCAAGCTTGAAGCTCCGTGGGCGGGTCCCTTCAAAATCATCGAAAAGCTCCGCTCGGGCGCGTATTATTTGGAAGATGAGGACGGTCGGCAGCTAGATAGGCCGTGGAGCGCAAACCACCTCCAGCCTTACCGGGCGGGGTGAAAGGTGTGCCTATGTAAATCATCCTGTGTACGTCTTTCGACTGAATACTTGAAATGCAGAAATGAAAAGTCAAAAGAATGAATATAAGGCATTGTCATCAAGGAACGAAGGCCCCGCGCCGCTCGGCCGGAGGTAAAAGGGTCGAACTGAGCGCGCGAGTATCGAAGGCCCCGTACCGTCTGGACGGAGGGAAATTAGCCGAGCCAAAGTGCTCGACGAAACAGATCCTGAGCCGTTCGGCTAAGCGTACGTTCTCCAAGTCGGGCGAAAGGTGCGCTAAATACAAATTTATATACTTTTTGGTCGCCTATGTACTTGCGATGCAGGAAGTAGAAAGAGGAAAGCACATTGAGTATTCTCTGCTGAAAGGAAGGCCAAGGTCGCTCGACCTGGCAAGGAGTTAGCCTTAAAGCCGTCTTGGCACCGACCGGCTATAAATATCCGCGCCGACGAGCTCCGTCGTTAAAGATCAAGAGACGAGCTGGCGTCTATAAACCCTTCGAGCGGAAGACCGACGAGCTCCGTCGTTAAAGATCGAGAGCCGCGCCGACCGGTTATAAATATCCGCGCCGACGAGCTCCGTCGTTAAAGATCAAGAGACGAGCCGACGTCTATAAACCCTCCGAGCGGAAGACCGACGAGCTCCGTCGTTAAAGATCGAGAGCCGCGCCGACCGGCTATAAATATCCGCGCCGACGAGCTCCGTCGTTAAAGATCGAGAGCCGCGCCGACCGGCTATAAATATCCGCGCCGACGAGCTCCGTTGTTAAAGATCGAGAGCCGCGCCGACCGGCTATAAATATCCGTGCCGACGAGCTCCGTCGTTAAAGATCGAGAGCCGCGCCGACCGACTATAAATATCCGCGCCGACGAGCTCCGTCGTTAAAGATCAAGAGACGAGCCGGCGTCTATAAACCCTCCGAGCGGAAGGCCGACGAGCTCCGTCGTTAAAGATCGAGAGCCGCGCCGACCGGCTATAAATATCCCCGCCGACGAGCTCCGTCGTTAAAGATCAAGAGACGAGCCGGCGTCTATAAACCCTCCGAGCGGAAGGCCGACGAGCTCCGTCGTTAAAGATCGAGAGCCGCGCCGACCGGCTATAAATATCCGCGCCGACGAGCTCCGTCGTTAAAGATCAAGAGACGAGCCGGCGTCTATAAACCCTCCGAGCGGAAGGCCGACGAGCTCCGTCGTTAAAGATCGAGAGCCGCGCCGACCGGCTATAAATATCCGCGCCGACGAGCTCCGTCGTTAAAGATCAAGAGACGAGCCGGCGTCTATAAACCCTCCGAGCGGAAGGCCGACGAGCTCCGTCGTTAAAGATCGAAAGCCTCGCCGACCGGCTATAAATATCCGTGCCGACGAGCTCAGATGTTAAACATCAAGGGACGCGTCGGCGTCTAAAAATAATCCGAGAGGAATATCGTCGACACGGCAATTACCCGCAGCCGATAATGTTAGACCGACGTTAAGTTCCGCTCAGACTCGAGGTATAAAAGGTTCTGGTCGGCCTATAACGAGCGAGTCTTGCTAGCAACACAGAATGATATTCTGCCGCACGGAAGGGCTGGGGAAAACACTTGCAAGAATGCACCTCGAATGCCAAAGGGGTGATAGCGGACGAGCGGACAGCACAGGTATTAGCAAGTGGACAGTGCAATAAGATAGAGTACACGAAAGGAAAACATTTCATTAAAATTAAAAACCTTAGGCCGAGTGGCCTAAGTACAAAAAGATTCATGTTCAGCCGAGCGGCGAAATTACAAGAATTACTCGATGTAGTCGTAGAGGTCCCTCGGAATGTTGCTCAAGAGCTCCACTTGATCGCCGGCCGGAATATTGGTGGACTCCGGAAGAAGGCCCTTCGACTTCAGATAGGTCATAGTAGCCGTAATGGCCAAGTCGAAAGCCGAGTACATCCGCTCGTAAATTTTCTCCGAGAACTCGGGCGATCGGATGTGGCTTTGTCGGAGAGCGGCGACTCGGCTCGGCTCAGCATCCTGGTATTCTTTGAAGGTCGCCTGGGAGCTTGTGAGGGCCTCATTCAGACTTTCAATCTTCTCCGCATCGGCCGAGCGGCCTGCCTTCTCCCGGTCAAGCTGCTCCGTCAGCTCCTTTATCTTCAACTCCAGGCCCCGGGCCTCCACGTTTTTCTTCTCCAGATCGGAGATGGCTGTGTTCTTCCGAGTGGTGGCCAGAGTTATCTTCGTGTCAAGCGACTTGACTTGTCGCTCGGACTCGGCTAGGGCGTGGGCCTGGTCAGCTGTTTTCTTCTGCTCAGCAGCCAGCAGAGTTTGAGCTTTCTTCAGCTCTTTTTGCAGCTCGGAGTAGGAAGGGCCTTGGGAGCCGCTCGGACCGCCTGCCGCCCTCAGTTGCCTTATCTCCTCGTCCGCCATAGCCAGGCGGCTGGAAACTGCTATCTCTTCCACCCATCTCTGAAGCAAGACGCATTTGTTAAAAGCCGGGCGGAAATATTCAGACAAAACTTCAAAAAGCAACAAACTTACCCCCGTAGCCGCTTGCATGTGGCTGTTGGCTAAGTTCTGGAGAGGGATCATTGCTACTCGCGCCCGAGCGTCGGCCCACATCTCGGCGAGGGGCCCTTTCAAAGTAATGGTGTGCTCGGGCGCGGTGGGCCGGTCGGCTTCTGGTAGCAACTCTTCAGTTGGAAGATGAAGAGTAACTCGAATTGTGCGGCCGTGACCAGGGATCGCCCGATCGGGATCAGAAGCTGGCGCAGAAAATCGCGAATGGATGGTCGAGCGTTGGACTGAACGGCGAGCAGGGGGGAGAGTGTCGACCGGAGTGGCCTCAACCGGAGTAGGCAGCTCGTCCCAGTCAGAAGGCGTCCGATCGGACGAGATGGTCTCGGGCACTGGCGCCTTGCCTTTAGCAGTCGCAGCGGCCCGGTCGGGGGGTTGGACCGCGGAGGTAGCCGAGCGCAGCGGAGTCTCCACCCGGCGCCTCTTAGGCAGTGGCTGTTCCTCCTCCCGAACGGATCCTTCCTCGGTGGCCGTTGGTTCCCTGGAGGGGGCAGCTCCGCTGGCCGCCTGCTGTTGAGAGGTCGGAGCGGCCGATTCAGCCTGGGTGCCGCTCTCTCCTTCGTGAGAACCGACCGGCTGAATGCCCAGCGCCTCCATTTCCTTGGCCGCCGCGGCCTCCAGCGCCGCTGCCTTTCTCTTTAGAACGCCGGCCATCACCGAGTCCATGACGATTTCAGCTGCATGAAAAGAAGAAGAAATCAGTTAGCAATTAAAGCAAGTGCCCAAGCAAAATTCTTACCGAAGCCGGTCGGAAGTGGGGTCCGTATAGGACTCAGCCCAAAAATGTACATCACTCCCTCGTGAAGAAGTTTGTTGATGTCAAGCCGCAGACCGGCTAGTACATTTGCGGCGTGAAGATAATCCGGTCGGGTCTTGAATTTCTTCAACTCGGGAGTAGGAGGTAGACTGACCTGCCACTGGGTCGGAAAGTTTGGCTGACTGGGCATGCGGATGTAGAAATAATAGTCCTTCCAATGTTTATTGGAAGTGGGTAGTTTATTGAAGAAGACCAGACCGGGCCAAGCTTGGAACATAAAGGTGTCCGGCTCGGCTTGTTTAGGATAATAGAAATAAAAAAAGACCTCCGGGCGGAGGGGAATGTTGTGAATCTTAAACAAAATGACAACGCCGCAGAGGAGACGGAAGGTATTTGGTACTAAACTTCCGAGCGGCACGCCAAAATAATTACAGACGTCTGCTATAAAGGGATGCACGGGAAACCGCAGACCGGCGGTAAATTGATCGCGGAAGACACAGAAACCACCGCACGGCGGTTTGTGTGGCCGAGCGGCGGGACCAGCTAGACGAACTTCGATATCCTCGGGTATTTCGAAATTGTCAGCCAAAATATCAAAATCCCGTTGTTCGAAACGGGACCGCATGGTAGTATACCATGGGCCTAGGGATTGTTCTTCGGGATGAGAGGAACTGGCCATGATCCGGATAGGAGAAATCACAAAAGGAAGTTCCAAAGACGAAGAAATGGAATTTCAAAGACTGGGGCTAGGGGAAGAAAGGCGAATTCGATGCCGAAAAGGAAGGAGAAAAGCTCTAAAACCTTACTGAAGGGAGATGGATCGAGGAGAGGCGCCGGAGAGCGTCAGAAGGCAGCAACAAGATCGCCGGAGCTCCAAAGCGTAGAGAGCAGCAGTAGAGGTAATGGAGGCGTGTGAAGGTGAAAAGGAAACGAAGAATTTATAGGGTGAGGGCCGGGCGGCCTCCACCGTCGGATCCAGGTCACGGGAATCAAAGCACACATCTAGCCGTTTATTTCGAATTGCTTCGATCACATCACAATATCATGCAACCGCCTCCGTACTCTGGTGGCCTTGCTCCACGTGGCAGTCAATCATTCGGAGCATTTAATGAAGGTATGATCGGCCTTGATGGCGAAGATTGGCGCAGAACGCGAGGAGATCCGGTGAAGGCCATCGTTGATTCATTCAAGGATATTTCTACGGCTGACCGAGCGGAGAGTATTAGCGTTGAGGAGCCGTTCGGCTAGACTCACAGTCCAGTCAGTCGGACTATTCGCCTCCTTCGACTAGACTTGAAGGGGAGGCAAGTGATCCGGTAGTAAGAGCGGGCCCCCCCTTCTTGCAAAGTCAACGCCAAGTGAAAGTCACCGGAGCAGCCGCCCATCCGAGGAGAGTGTGGTCCGACCGGACGGACGACCGTAGACGGCCGGCCCGACCGGACTGCCGGCCGGCCGATGGAATCGAATACCCGGATGGGTCCGGCCGGCTCGCACTTATGGTTGGAGGACACCCTGTCAAATCGGGGTTCCGACGCTCAGTTAAAAAGGTCACGGACCGAGCTGACCTTTTGACCGGCCACAGTCATAAAGCACCCCTGTTTATTAGTCTCCACAAAGCACAGGTAAACCACTGCGTATGTCCGGTCGGATGTTGAGGGAGCTGTCCGCTCGGACGACAAGTTTGGAGCAAGGAAAAAGACCCGAGGATTTCTCCTCTGACAACCGGTAGGTTTCACGTGTGTGTCATGCTCTAAATCTTGTGACAAGGGATTCTGCTGTCCCAACGAGGGCATGCTTTGACTGTAGCGATATGGGTCAGGTAAGTTTTCTGACAGCCACATACCTAGGAAAGGACAGGTAAGCTTTCTGACAGCCGCATACCTAGGAAAGGACAGAAGACACGTATGCACCTAGGTACGCGTGCCCAGACCCTTTATAGCTCTATATAAAGAACCTCAGGTTTCATCGGTGAGGTACGTATTCTGAGATTTTGGAAGCCACTTTGTTCATCGTAGCTTACCTGACTTGAGCGTCGGAGGGCCGTCGCCGGGACACCCCTCCCAGCTCGGTTTTGCTGCAGGTTCACCGGAGCACACGAGGATCCAGCAGGGAGCGCCGCATCCCCAGCGTTCGTTGACTCTTGGTTCGAACAGGATCAATACCCATGGTGTAGGGGCCGGCCAAGCTAGCTTGTGGATCAAGCTAGGGCCAACCAAACCATTGGTTCATGGGTGGCCGACCCTAGCTTGAACCCAAGCTTAGGTGGCCGGCCCTATTTAATTAAAAAAGAATTTTAATTTTAAATTTTTCTCATGTGAAAGATATAATTTATTGGAGAGATTAAAAATTAAAATATCTTTTTTATAAGGTTCTACAAAAAATTAAAGAAAGAGATTAAATCTCTTTCCTTATTTGTAGATTGGAAAGATATTTTATTTTTCTTCTTTATAAATTATTCACATGTTGAAAAATTAAAATTATAGAAATTTCTTTTTATCAACCATGAAGGGATTTTAAAGGAAATTTTATTTTTTAAAATTTCCGAAGACAAATAAGGAATTTTTAATTGTTGATTGAAAATTGTCTTGTTTGCTCTCCATGAGGTGGCCGACCATGACATGAGGGATTAGGAAATTTTGTTTAATTTTTCTTAATTAATTCATGTCAAGGAAAGTTAAGGAAATTTTATTGTAATTAAATTTCCTTATTTGCCAAAGCTAAGGATTATAAAAGAGGGGGTTTTGGGAGCCTTCAAGGTGAACAACCTCTATTATTTTCTCCCTCTTTTCTTCCTTGGTGTGGCCGACACTTCTCTTTCTCTTCTCTCCATCCTTGTGGCCGAACCTTTCTTCTTCCTTGGAGATCTTGTGGTGGCCGGATTTTAGCTTGGAGAAGAAGGAGAGAAAGCTTACATTCCTTGGAGTTTGGTTGGTGGAAAAAGATCTTCATCTTTTGGAAGCATTGTGCTTGGCTGAAACTTGAAGAAAGGAGAAGAAGGTGCTTTGGTGGTTTCTCATCTCAGAAGATCGTTGCCCACACAACGTCCGAGGTTAGAAGAGGAATACGGTAGAAGACCTAGAGGTTTTTGCTTGCAAAAGAAAAGGTATACTAGTATTTAATTTCCGCATCATACTAGTTTTATTTCTTTGTAAAAATACCAAATACAAGAGGCATGCGATTCTAGTATTTCGAATTAGTTTTCGATATTGTGTTCTTTTATTTTTCTTTTCCTTGTGATTTGATTGTTCTTTTTGGTTGACTTAAAGTTATTTAAGGAAATTAAATATTAGCTTTCCTTAAAAGGCTTTGTCTAGGCGGTGGTGGTTGTTCCCATATCCAAGAAGGTCATGTGCCTCGCGCGCCATGCAGTCCTGGAAGCCAATTTTGGAAATTAATATTTAATAGAATTAATAACCTAGGTGATTTGGATCGAACGTGTTAAGTTCCGCAGGAGATCCAAGTCTAAACCTAAAAGAACAAATAGATTAAACTTTGGATCAAACGTGTTAAGTTCCGCAGGCGATCCAAGTTTAATTTAAAAGAACACATGGTAGCTAGGAAAAGATTTAGACCTTTGTATAAAATTTTTGTACAGTGAAACCATTATATTTTCCGAATAGTAACCAACAGAAAAACTATACATTGTGAATGAAATCGGTGAGCAACACGAGTAAATTCCATTGTCACAATGCATGAAACGAGAAACACGTTAATGATATAATGTCACCTCATATTTATTTATTTTAATTAAGATATCTGTGTCTTAAAACTAAATAATTCTAAACGGTCGTTCTAATCTTATAAAAAAATTATATTGATCATCAGACTAAATTCAAAAATTATAAATGGATTCTAGCGAACAACCTATTATCATCCATGGTTCAAACCAACAGTCTCTTAATTTCAGAGATAAAAATAAACTATATATTGTGAATGAAATTGGTGGGCAACATGAGCAAATTTAGAGAAGCCTAGCTCATATAGGAAATTGCAAGAAAATATTTTTTTTGAAAAAAAACATTACAAATAATTAGAGAGATATACAGAACTTCAATGAAACTCACATATTTCTCATAAAGCTCAGGTCTTTGCCTTCAGCTCATCTGAATCTCTTAGGGCAACCAACATCATCTTTATATTGACTATGGTAGAAGAAGATAGGCACAGTGGAACAACAATTAACAGCTGAAAAACATGTAGGTTTTCGATGAAAAAAAGGCACGATGCCTGCGCGAGTTCATCGATAAGCACAGTTTTTGTTGAATATGCAGTATTTGATTTGCTAGGATGGAAGAAACTATAGGAACTTTATAGATAGTGTTATGCCCATAAATTCACAAGGAGAACAACCAACGGAAGATGTAAGACAGTGATAAGAAGAGTCAACAATTTGATAAGTAGTTGACAATGATAGATGTTGTAGAATTTTGATATTGTCAGGATCAATTCTCATGGGATATCGGTGGCACCGGATGACTTCTCACTGTATATTCCCTGCCAAACTAGAAGCGCCCTTAGGCTATGATGCGTGAAAGAACATCAAGTTATGACTTAGATATTTACGATTTGATCCCTAATTATAATATATTTTTAGAGATTTTTTTCTAAATGGGATGCACGATCATATGATGTTGGACTATGGATTATTCGTCATGAGTACTTTTCGATTTACCCAAACAACTAGTAATTAGAAACTTCTATCGAATTGGATCAATCACTCCAGATTGAATGTTAGCTGGTTTAACTTCTATTAAACTAAAAGCATATAGATGATAAACATGCCAACACTACTAAAAAGATTAAGTATCAATTTGAGACATGCATTTTGTAAAAAGAAAAGTCTTATATTTTACCAAAAGAAAGTTAAATAATGGCCAAACTTAAAGCCACGAAATAGGCTATGCCATGGAAAGATCGTGCAAATACAGAAGAATTCTTTTAAAAGACAAGGAAGATATAAAATTACTAATGTAGTAGTTTCCCTTCGGCCTTTACGTGTCACGTGCGTCAATTAACCTATCAGTAAAAGTCACGCCAAGTCCATTCAAGCGAGACCCAAATCTGATCAAACTTGCTAAGTACCCTCATCCACTCTCCCTCATTCTATGGCGGACTTTATCTCAATCTTAGACTTCATCATAGTTTTAGACTCTCTCCCAGCAGCGGACTTTATATTAATTTCGGACTTCATCTTAGTCTCAGACTTTATCTTAGTCTCTGACTCTCCCTCAATCTCAGACTCCATCATAATCTCGAACTTCATCTCAGTCTCAAACTCTCTCTCAGTATAGCAGTGAACTTTATCTCAGTCTTAGACACTCTCTCAGTTTCGACAGCGGACTCCATCTCAGTCTCAGTCTCTCTCTCTCAGTCCCAACAGCGAACTTCATCTCAGTCTTAGACTTCCTTTTAATCTCAAACTTCATATCAGTCTTAGTCTCCCTCTCAATCTCAAACTTTATTTCAGTTTCAGACTCTCTCTCAATCCCAACAGTAGACTCCATCTTAGTTTCAGACTCTTTCTCAATCTAAGACTCCCTTTTAGTATAAGACTTCATCTCAGTCTCAAATTTCATTTCAGTCTCAAACTTTATCTTAGTCTCAGACTTCATCTCAGTCTTAGACGTCATCTCATTCTCAGACTCTCAATCCCAGCAGTGGACTCCATATCAGTCCTAGCAATTGACACTATCTCAGTCTTCCTCATAATCTCTGACGACATCTTCATCTCACCCCCTGATTGCCAGCGTTCTCCTTCAAAGGCGAATCCCGACATCATCTCCTCCAAGACCACTCAATACTAATCTTGTTTTCCCTATCCTTAAAATAGGTTTATGCCCTACACGGGCTCACTGATAGCAATGGTGAATATTCCAAAATGTGTGGCATCTGGAGAATGGTAGGGCAGTTACGAGGTTATTAAACCCGGACCCCTGGATACACCCCTCCTATTGACATGCGACACTAGGTGAGTGGGAAGACAACCAATGATTGTCAGATAGGGTCCTGTCACGCTCTGGAGGAGTCCCTGTCCGAAGAAATTTCGGCAGCATCTCCTCTGTACGACGGACAATCTGAAACTTTCTACATCGCCCTCAGGGCCACACATACATCGGCTAACACGGTCGGAATAATAAATAAGCAACAATTACACATCCAACATCCACGCAGTTTAATAGTGAACAACTAAGAAGCAATGATAAGAAGACTCAAAAACAACCCTACTCAACTACACTCATAAAGCACAAAACTGATGTCCTACTCCACTACACCCATAAAGCTCAAATCCGACGATAAAATCAACTTACCTCTTCTGCCATCTAGGCAGGTGTGTAGTAAAACAAATCCAAATAAGCTCATCGATAATATCCATAAGGTAAACTAATACAAGTCTAGATGGTGCAATAAGAGACATAACAAAAAGATCAAATAACTCTGGGTCTTCAGGGGACTAGCGACTGGAACTCTCCGGACAGCATCAACCTAAAAATAGCAACGGAGGAGGGTGTGAGTCCAACACTTAGCGGGTATCAACTGATATGCATAATAAAGAAAATAACAACCAGTACTAATCATGCGTACAGTCTACTGGTACAAGAAGGATAAATGCAACTGAAACAATCAGGAGAAAACTGTACTAATCAGGACCAAGGTATAAGTACAACAGGGTCGTCAGACCGAGAGTGTCATAGATCTTGTATGCATGTCAATCATATGCATCCATATAAATACAGCAAGTAAATGCAGCAAACATAAGCAATAAATGCATCATGCATATGATGCCAATGTCATGGTCACCCCTGACGTCAGTCAGCCATCTCACACACAATGGTGAGACCGAGTGGGTAGGGCTGTGACAACCGTGCACTCTGACGTCACTGCTCCTGATGAGTGACCGAGTGGACGGGATGCTGTCGGAGTACACCTATCCTCCTACCCCAAATCATAAATGGGGGAGTTCAATGCTCTCATCTCCCGGTACACAATGACGGGGAGGAATCTCTGCCGGCTATCACGTTGCGTCACACTACCCATGAGCGGATCAACGGAGCCAAACAGAGTCCAACCGCCTGCCGACTACCACGCTGCTACACTAAACCAGCGGAGCCAAACAGAGCAGAACCGTCGGCCGGCTACCACGCTGAGTCACCAGACTAACGGAGCCAAACAACAGAACTGCCACACACCTGTCTGATATACCACTAACCCATGAGTGGTGGTGTGTACAGATACATATAACTGGTGATATGCTCGACAATAATGGAGCAGACTATCGCACAACATGCAATCATGCAAGATGATGCATGACACTAAACATGACAATATCCCGAATAGCATAGCAATATCCATATATATAAATATTAAAATGTGTACCATAGGACAATGAATCAAATCAAAGGTACACAGATCAGATAGGATATGAAAAACCCTAGGTCATGAACATAATATATATCATGGTTCTGTCACTACCCCTATAAACATATATAATCACATAAGTACTAACATGATGTGCATAACAAATAAACAAACAAGCATGTAACAGATCGGGTAGTGATCAACCAAAGGAAATAAGAAACACAATCATTGCTTTTTGTTAAAAACATTACTATGTATATCAAATAACATAAAGTCAAAGTACCCGCCTCCAATAAAGGGATCATATCCGGTCCAAATTCGAAGTCGAGATGCTCGTCTCGCGTCAAAGTCCTGTGTCATCAATATATATATATACTTTTATTTAGCTAACATTCAAAAGAATGGCTAAATAAAATCCTTAAGGCTAAATTAGGATAAAATCCTAATCAACTTAACCATCGAGTATAATTCATCTACAACAAAAATGATCATCTATCTAAAATAATCGAATCAAAATCATGACCTATAGCATATATCAAATGCTCTACACCTTACCTTACTTCTTAGCCGCTCCTGTTAATCCACAGCCAAGGAAGTTTGCTCCGGAAAGGATTAGCTGGAACAATGGAAGCTGCTGGTTGAAATGTTACCAGAACCAAAAACCAGAAACCTCACCTCATGAAATTCACCTTACTGCTCGGATCTCACTTCACAGCCTAGATCCATCGAACCCTACACATGCTGGACCAATCACTGAATGAATCAAAAGAGGAGATCACTAATTCAACCAATCATTCCATAACAACCTAATTCATCTTACCTCTTCCCCTTTACCGATCGGAGGTGATCAAGGATCCAGCAACAGTGCTAGTGCACGGGTGCTCGCGGTGGATCGACAGTGGCACGACAGCGACGCTAGTGCACAGGGGAGGGTCGGCGACACTGCTGATCAGAGAATAAGAGGAAGAAGCGGTGGCGCCAACGCTAGGGCAGAGGCATCGTGGACTAAATCCAGAGCAAACTGAAGGGATAGTGGTCGGCGTTGAGCAGAGATCCGACGAAGAAGCACTAGCGACGGTGGAATCGGGAGAAAGGTCGACGGTCGGCGTCGCTAGGGCACACACACGGATGGTGGATTCATGGAGTAGGGGCGCCTGTGGTCAGGGTCAACATCGGCACAAGAAGAGAACAGAGGGGCTCGGGTAGGAAGAAGAGGATGAGAGCTTGGCCGAGGGGTTTATTCGTGAGGGGGAGCGGACCAACTCTGCGTCTCCGATCAGCATAACTCTTCTGGCGGTCCTGCGCCTTTGACATCCTCCGTCTGATAGTACGGACCAACTCTGCCTCATGCTGAGCTCTATGAAGTCCCAACAGCTGGGCCTCCCCAACCTCATCCCAGAGGGTAAGTGTCCAACATGGCCTACCATACAACGCTTCATACGGTGCCATCTGGATAGCCGAATGAAAGCTGTTGTTGTATGCGAACTCTACCAATGGCAAATGGTCCTCCCAACTGCCTCCAAAATCCAATACACACGATCTCAGCAAGTCCTCTAGAGTCTGAATGGTCCGCTCTGATTGTCCATTTGTCTGCGGATGGAAAGCTGTACTGAAACGGAGCTGCGTGCCCAAGACCTGCTGCAAACTCTGCCAGAATCGAGACGTGAACCGGGGGTCTCTGTCCGAAATAATAGTCACAGGGACACCATATAATCTGATGATCTCTCGGCAATACATATCTGCCAATCGATCCAGGGAATCTATCCTCCGGATCGCTAAGAAGTGCGCCAATTTGGTTAATCGATCAACGATTACCCAAATCGCGTCATGACCTCGTCGTGTCCTAGGCAAATCCACCATAAAGTCCATGGTGATGTGCTCCTATTTCCACTCAGGAATAGGAATCCTCTGTAGAAATCCGACAGGTCTCTAGTGTTCGGCCTTCACCTGCTGACAGACAAGACATCTAGTTACAAATTCCGCGATGTCTTTCTTCATACCGTTCCACCAGTAGGAACACCTCAAATCTCGATACATGCGGATCCCGCCTGGGTGGATCGCAAATCGAGAGCGATGAGCCTCCTGAAGTAGCTCCGACAAAATCGGGTGAGACTGAGGTACGCATAATCTGCCTCGGAAGTATATAATACCCACTTCATCTTGGGAAAACTCAGTCTGCTGCCCGAAAGCTATCCGGCTGCCCATGAACTGTAAATGCTGATCACCAGCCTAGGCCTCTCGGATCCTCGTCCTGATCGACGACTGAGCAACCATGGTAACCAGAATATCCTGCTCTGTCTGTCCCTGCTCCTCAAGGTCTAACTCGGAGAAACCTTGAATCAAGTCTGTGACTGAAGTCCGGTGGCAAGCTAAAGTCCCTCTGGACTTCCTGCTGAGTGCGTCTGCAACCACATTAGCTTTCCCTGGATGATAGCTAATGGTACAATCATAATCCTTCAGGAACTCCATCCATCTCCTCTGTCGGAGATTAAGCTCCTTCTGAGTAAAAATATATTTAAGACTCTTATGATCAGTGAGAATCTCAAATGTAATGCCGTATAAATGATGCCGCCAAAGCTTCAGAGCAAAGATGATAGTAGCTAACTCCAGATTATGAACCGGGTAGTTCTTCTCATGCTCCTTCAACTGTCGAGAAGCATAGGAGACTACCCTGCTGTGCTGCATCAGAACAGCACCCAAACCCTGAAAAGACGCGTCGGTGTAGAGCACAAATCCGTCCTCTCTAGAAGGTAAAACTAAAACTGGAGCCGACACTAATCTCTACTTCAGCTCCTGAAAGCTGGTCTCGCAATCCTTGGACCACGTGAACTTCACGCCTTTCCTGGTAAGGCGTGTCAGCGGCATAGCAATACGCGAGAAACCCTCGACGAATCGTCTGTAATATCCTGCTAATCCCAGAAAACTGCGGATCTCCTGTACTGATTTCGGCTGCTCCTAACTGGTGATAGCCTCGATCTTCTGAGGGTCTACTGAAATACCTCTGCTCGAGACCACATGTCCCAGAAAACCGACTGAGGATAACCAGAATGCACACTTGCTGAACTTCGCATACAGCTGATGTCGTCGAAGAATATCCAAGACTATGCGAAGATGCTGTGCATGCTCCTCGGAACGCGAGTAAACCAATATGTCATCGATGAAAATGATAACAAACTGATCGAGATACTCCAGAAAGATGCGGTTCATCATATCCATAAATACCGCTGGAGCATTGGTAAACCCAAATGATATTACCAAAAACTCATAATGACCGTACCTAGTACGGAAAACTATCTTCTAAATATCATATTCTCTGACTCTCAGATGATGATACCCGGATCGTAGATTAATCTTAGAATACACTGATGTACCTCTGAGCTGGTCAAACAAATCCTCGATCCATGGTAAGAGGTACTTATTTCTGACGATCACTGCATTCAGCTGTCTGTAGTCAATGCATAACCTCAGTGTACCATCCTTCTTCTTGACAAATAACACCGGAGAGCCCCATGGAAAAATACTAGGACGAATAAATCCCTTGTCTAAAAGCTCCTGGAGTTGAACCTTCAGCTCGTTTAACTCTTTTGGTGCCATACGATAAGGAGCTTTCGATGCCGGCATGATCCCCGGAATCAGCTCAATGGCGAACTCCACTTGCCTTCTGGGAGGCAAACCTAGTAGCTCCTCTGGAAATATATCTGGGTACTCTCGGACTACTGGAACGTCGGAGAGCTACGAACTACCGCTGTCGTCAGTACTAATCAAAGATAGCAGAAAACCCTGACAACTATGCAACAACAGTTTCTAAGCCTGAATCGCTGAAATGATCGATATGTCGTCGTCTCTGATGCAGTGAAATCCCACGAGGGTTGGTTCGGAGCCCGGAATGTGACTACCCTCGTCTGGCAATCAACAGTGGCATGATATGCTGACAAATAGTTCATGCTAAGAATAATATCAAAATCGACCATTTCCAATATTAAAAGATCTACTGTAAGTATCATGTTACCAAAATCTCTATACATTTGGGTTCTAGTAATGGAGTGTTTCTATGGAACTAGGAAGATGCAATTCAATTGCTCTTTCATGACACAGCTGAAATCATACTAAGATGGACAACTTAATGTATATTCAGTAATTAGTGCAAGGAAAATGTGGAAAGTTGCGTAGAAAAGGTCACAACATACACTATATATCTAGAAACAATCGAAATGTATACAAGGTTGGGGCTCTAAAAGGAGCAATGGAACTTGACTATGTGATTATGTAGCAATATAGATCACGAGCCCTCAACTGCTTTCCTTTTTAAGATCTGTTCCTTTCCTCATGTACAATCGTGATATTGTACTCACTCACGCATGGTGGAAATTTGATAAAATTATGCATAAGCAGCTTTATCTATATACTCAAATTAACCAAATATCATTAAATACTCAAAGCCAAAAGCCAAGGAAACCCTATCTAGACAAGAAACCCCACCAAACTTTCCTGCAAGGCTTGTCAGGCTAAGCAAAAGAGTCTCCGAGCATGCACAGATGCCTGCCACAGTTAGGGGAGCATAAGAAAGTTGTGGCCAACTTTACATGCAAAACCTATGATGCTTGCAGCCTTAAGAGTTAGATTTGTTATTTTCATTAGATGAAGTTATTGAGAGACACCTTATTAACACCTAAGTGATTTTACCGAGCAATGTCCAACACTATGATCCTCAATCTTTGATATATTATATCCCAATATATCACAATTATCCTCTTGGGATCCATCTTCTATAATTAATTAAATCAACTTCATCTGTGTCAGTGGTGGTACTGCTGGTAACAAACTTGGGCCACCTTAAGTCACCTTCATTCCTTAAGCTTGGTATTACTTCATAATAAAAGAATCCTGTTAAGTTATAATAGGAATATCACTCCTAGTATAAAAATTATAAAATTTACCTTTATACCTATTTGTCATCCGGAGAAGTTCCGTCGCTGTCCAGTCCTCATTTATAACCTCAGAATTCCGTACGAGAAAATTATCAAAAATCCATATAAATCCGAAATGGAAGTCCGAAACATAACATAATGGACATCCGTGCAAACCCGAAATAAATACTCAGTTTGACTCACAAACTTGGGCTAACCCAAATATCCAGAACACCAAAAGGAGGTATCATAACCCACTCTGATACCAATAAATTGGTATCAGATATATCTCAAAATTTGTAACACGATAAACAACAAGTATCGCCAACTTGGCTCTGATACCAAATAAATTGTCACGCCCCGGAGGAGGGTGTGAGTCCAACACTCAGCGGGTATCAACTGATATGCATAATAAAGAAAATAACAACCAACACTAATCATGCGCACATTCTCCTGGTACAAGAAGGATAAATGCAACTGAAACAAGCAGGAGAAAACTGTACTAACCAGGACCAAGGTATAAGTACAACAGGGTCATCAGACCGAGAGTGTCATATATCCTGTATGCATGTCAATCATATGCATCCATATAAATATAGAAAGTAAATACAGCAAACACAAGCAATAAATGCATCATGCATATGATGACAATGTCATGGTCACCCCTGACGTCAGTCAGCCATCTCACACACAATGGTGAGACCGAGTGGGTAGGGCTGTAACAACCGTGCACTCTGACGTCACTGCTCCTGATGAGTGACCGAGTGGACGGGATGCTGTCGGAGTACATCTATCCTCCTACCCCAAATCATATATGGGGGAGCTCAATGCTCTCATCTCCCGGTACACGATGACGGGGAGGAATCTCTGCCGGCTACCACGTTGCATCACACTATCCATGAGCGGATCAACGGAGCCAAACAGAGTCCAACCGCTTGCCAGCTACCACGCTGCTACACTAAACCAGCAGAGCCAAACAGAGCAAAATCGTCTGCCGGCTACCACGCTGAGTCACCAGACTAACGGAGCCAAACAACAGAACTGCCACACACCTGTCTGATATACCACTAACCCATGAGTGGTGGTGTGTACAGATACATGTAACTGGCGATGTGCTCGACAATAATGGAGCAGACTATCGCACAACATGCAATCATGCAAGATGATGCATGACACTAAACATGGCAATATCCTGAATAGCATAACAATATCCATATATAAATATTAAAATGTGTACCATAGGACAATGAATCAAATCAAAGGTACACAGATCAGATAGGATATGAAAAACCCTAGGTCCTAAACATAATATATATCATGGTTCTGTCACTACCCCTATAAACATATATAATCAGATAAGTACTAACATGATGTGCATAACAAATAAACAAACAAGCATGTAACAGATCGGGAAGTGATCAACCGAAGGAAATAAGAAACACAATCATTACTTTTTGTTAAAAACATTACTATGCATATCAAATGACATAAAGTCAAAGTACCCGCCTCCAATAAAGGGATCGTATCCGGTCCAAATTCGAAGTCGAGATGCTCGTCTCGCGTCAAAGTCCTGTGTCATCAATATATATATACTTTTATTTAGCTAACATTCAAAAGAATGGCTAAATAAAATCCTTAAGGCTAAATTAGGGTAAAACCCTAATCAACTTAACCATCGAGTATAATTCATCTACAACAAAAATGATCATCTATCTAAAATAATCGAATCAAAATCATGACCTATAGCATATATCAAATGCTCTACACCTTACCTTACTTCTTAGCCGCTCCTATTAATCCACAGCCAAGGAAGTTTGCTCTGGAAAGGATTAACTGGAATAATGGAAGCTGCTGGTTGAAATGTTACCAGAACCAAAAACCAGAAACCTCACCTCCTGAAATTCACCTTACTGCTCGGATCTCACTTCACAGCCTAGATCCACCGAACCCTACACATGCTGGACCAATCACTGAACGAATCAAAAGAGGATATCACTAATTCAACCAATCATTCCATAACAACCTAATTCATCTTACCTCTTCCCCTTTACCGATCGAGGTGATCAAGGATCTGGCAACAGTGTTAGTGCACGGGTGCTCGCGGTGGATCGACAGTGGCACGATAGCGACGCTAGTGCACAGGGGAGGGTCGGCGACACTGCTGATCAGAGAATAAGAGGAAGAAGCGGCGGCGCCAACGCTAGGGCAGAGGCGTCGTGGACCAAATCCAGAGCAAACTGAAGGGATAGTGGTCGACGTTGAGCAGAGATCCAACGAAGAAGCACTAGCGGCGGCGGAATCGGGAGAAAGGCCGACGGTCGTCTTCGCTAGGGCACACACACGGATGGTGGATTCGTGGAGTCGGGGCGCCTGTGGTCAGGTCAACGTCGATGCAAGAAGAGAAGAGAGGGGCTCGGGTAGGAAGAAGAGGAAGAGAGCTTGGCCGAGGGGTTTATTCGTGAGGGGGAGTGGCAGTTTTGCATTGCCGGTTGGGAGAGGGCGGTTAGGGCACAGGGTGGTTCGGCGGCGTCGGGCGCGCGGGGTAAAAGGGAGAGTTCGGCGAAAACAAAGAAAATAGAAAAAGAAAATAGATAATTAAATTCAACTTTTCCTCGCTTAAATTAGGTAGCCAAAACAGGCTTTCTCGGGTCCCATTTTTATCCCCGTAAACTCGTCTATACGAGCTCAAAAAAATTTCTAAAAATTCTAAAAAATTTCCTTATTATTATTTGCCCTTTTTCAGTATTTTACAGGTCCCCTCTTCGACCCTTGTGATGATGATATTCCCGCTGACATGGAGATGCTCTTAAGGGGACCATATAAGCACTCACGAAGGTAAAGAGAAAAGATTCCGATTTCTGAGCAAACTTCACCAAATTATATCTTCCTCCTCCTTCATTTTCCACACATCATCTCAAGAAAACCCTAACTTGAGCATCCAAGTGACCCCAAGATTTGCCCCATGGTCAATCTAACTCTTCATTTGAGTGTGTCCCAGTTCCCTACATCTTCTTCATCTATGATCTCCTGAGGATACGTCTGTTAGTTCGTTGACTAGTAACTTGATCGTCCACAGTATTTTTGAAAGAACAAATTAACATCGTCTATGGAAAATCTGAGCAAAGACGCTGTTATAATTAATAGTAGAAGGACTGCTGACAACCATGACTTCGATGAAGAAAGAAGCCATGGTGGAGTGGCGATCATCACCAAGTGTTAATGAAATGATTTCTAATGCACTATAGGGATTTTTGTAGCAATACCCTCTCTCATAATTCCTAGTAGCTGGGGGCCTCTCTCCTTTAGCAGGAGCGTTTTCGGAAGTAGATCGATTGCCTCCGCCTTTTATAGGGGTCTTGCCACCCATGGCCCCAATCAATAGAGGTGATGTCTCCCTACTAAAGCTTTCCATGAATCACAACCAAGGGAGACGTTACCTTGTGAGCACAAGGGAAAGACCTTGGTCTCTAATAAGGTAATAACACAAGGAACACCCTTCTCTAGGGAGATCCTTGAGTAAGAATTACCTCGGAACTTTTTAAAACCACCACTAGCTGAGTACATAGAGTTAAATCTAGAAGATCATTTGTATCACTTCAAAAATATTTTTGTGCTATATTGATACCCAAATGATGTTAAGTATCAAGTCTTCTTGACTACCTTATCAGGATCTGCTCAGCAATGGTTCAACAAGCTCAATGACTCTTCTATTCACTCATTTGCTACTTTTAAAGTTGTGTTCCTACACTAATTTGCTAGCTATAAGAGACACCAGAAAATGCCTCTCAACTTATTCATTATGGAACAAAAGTCTTAGGAGACCCTTCGAGAATACATGCAACAATTTAATCAAGTCGTCTAGAAAGTCCCTTCGAGTTCTTCAAAAATACTAACAGTGGTACTGCTATGGTCTTAGGGGTGAGTCTTTAGTTAAAGTCAAACTAAATTGAACTGAATTAATTGAAACAAACCAAACCAATTTATTTTGAACTAACCGAGCCGACCAAATTTTTAAAATTAATCAAAGAAATCAAACCGATAAAATATCAATTCATTCATTCAAAAATTGAATTAGCCAAAATTTTTAATTAGGGTCTAAAAATTTAATTTTGTTTAATAAAATTCAATTTTGGTCTAAAAAATAGGGTCTAAAAATTTGGTTTACTCCAAAAAATTCAATTTATTTGGTCTATTCGATTTAACTGAATAAGAAAATTTAAAATAAAACCTGAACTAAATTAATCAATTTTTTAGGAAAAAAATAAAATTTTGAATAAACTTAACCAAATTTTAAAATTTGGCTAGTTCAATTAGTTTGTTCGGTTTAATCAAATTTTTGTCCACCTCTACACGGCCTAATAGAGGAAGATTTCTTCAAGTCTTTAGCGAAAATCCCTTAGGGGACTACCAAAAATTGTTGGAGAGAGTGAAGAAGTATATCCAGTTGGAGGAAGCCCAACTGATACACAAGGGAGATGCCGTTGATTCTCCCAGATCTGGTAAAAATCACTTTCAGCCTCAAATCAAGAGACAGATCCTCCATCAACCTCTTAACTATATTTTATTAGATCGAGTTGCACATGAGAGGGGGGGGGGAGGTGAATCACGTAGTTTTGAAAAACTTTTATTTTTATTTTGAGATCAGAGTAAATGCAGCAGCAAAACACAAAAATTAAAAGCAAGTAAGAAGATAGAAATAGACACGATCTGTTTTACTTAGTTCAGAGTCTTCGGCGACTTCTACTATAAGACCTAGGTCCCGTGGACCAATCGATGGGTAATCCACTAAAATACCTCTTTTGAAATTGCTGAAAGAGGGAATCAGGTACAAAGAAAGTTGGAACAAGTGAAACACACTACACTTATCCTTTTTCAATAATCAAGTACAGAATTTTAAAGTTACCAAACACTTTTTCAGAAACGGTCTGCTTGAGCTCGGTGTTTGGGCAGCTTCTTAGTGGTAGACGACCATAGCAGCATCATAATAGAGTTGTAGCAGGAAGTCGGATCGGAGCAGTCGGAACCTCAATCCGACGTATACGAAGCTTGTATTTTTGTTGTATATTGAAGCTTGGTCGAGCACTTCTTTTATAGGCTGTGGAAGACACATTCCATAGGGTTGAAGGTGCCTTCAGTGTGTAAAATTTGATTCTGAAAAGTGATAATCCTTATCACCAAAGAGGTCAGAATTTTATCCTACGGAAGACGCCTTCCATGAATAGTGCAAAGGCGCCTTCCTTCACCTGGAAGGCGCCTCGGGCACTCTTCACCGAAGGTATTTTGTGCTCCTTTTATCCTGCAAAATGTGTTAGTCTAAAACTAAAATATGTAGCCTATAACACAAAGTTAGCATAGTAATAATAAGTAGTAATAGTTAGCTTCTGTCCTCTCTGGACAAGGAACTAGTCAAGGTCTCAGTTTAGGGGTCCAAAATAGACCTAAACTGGACTGACGCCTATTATCTCTCAACTGGAATGTGTACTCACCGAGTCACTCTCCTCCAATGACTTACCTTCATTTATCAACTTACAGTCGGTTGACTAGCCTTTTTACCTACCACGTCTTCATGCAAGTTATCAAATCCACATACCCAACTAGACTTCTCTCGGTTGTCAGGTCCCACGGACCCAACCGAGCTTTCCACCAG
This sequence comes from Zingiber officinale, assembly GCF_018446385.1. NCBI lineage: Eukaryota > Viridiplantae > Streptophyta > Magnoliopsida > Zingiberales > Zingiberaceae > Zingiber > Zingiber officinale. Next base: position 148,415,243 of record NC_055987.1, on the reverse strand, counting down.
ATATCAGGTCAGTTCTTTGACCTATCTAGACTTCACACCAACTATTGAATCCCGTGGATCTAGCTAGATTTCAGCCTGGTGTCAGGTCCTCCAGACCCATTAACTCCTGCACACTTGGTAAAATAATTAGATCATAAAAGACCTAACTTAACTCATTTGTCATTTATCAAAATCTAAGTTAGACCGTTAGTACAAATTATACTAATAATCTTCTCCTTTTTGATGTAATGACAACCTGGGTTAAAGTTAGGAAAAGGTATGTATAAAATAGTAAAACTTTATTCAGGAGAAAAGATGCTTGAGTAAGATCAATTATTTTTTTAATTCTTCTTGACGGTTTTAGAGTTAAGATTTGTCACAATTTAGTGTCTTTTTCTTACTTAACATGTCTTTTTCTTACTTAACCCTTTCCCTTCCCTTTTGGTATTCGTCAAAAAATACACAGAGAAATTCAATAAACTATAGAGTAAGCATGGAAGGTAGGCATGGAATGTAATAAAATTTTGACAAGGACTACAGAAACCAACTGAAAGCTTAAAAAGTTTGTAAGTATTAAGTCAAAATTTGTAAGTAAAGTTTTGATTAATCTTTTAAAAAATTCCTAAGTAACATTAGAAAACTTTTGTCAAGGATTTCTGAGTAAACGCTTTCAAGAATTTGATCAAAAATAAAGCTTTGAAAAAATATTGAAATATAGTTTTGTAAGAATATTTTTCAAAAGGTTTTTGAAGGATTTTTATCAATAATTGAAAAGGTGATATTTTCTAATAATTTTTTGAGTCATAGTAAGTTAGAAAAATGTTCAAAGGAAAATAATTTTTATGAAAAGATTTTCCTAAGTAAGAATTTCAAAGTGATTTCCAAAAGAAACTCTTCTCATAGAAATGCTTTAAGAATTGTCCAAGCACTTGATTGCGAATGTTGTAAAGTACTTTTAAAGAGAGGTATCTTTCTAAGATAGATGTTTAAAGAAGGATTATGTCAAAGGTGAAATGCTTTCAGAAGTTTTTAGGTAAGACATTCCAAAAAAAACTATAGTAAATGTCTTCAAGAGTTTTCATGTTAGTAAATATTTTCAAATAATTTTAAGAGTGGATTACAAAGTGTTTTAAAACAATTTTCAAAGTAGGCCTTTGTTCTAGGAAATTTCTAAGAATTTGAAAGATTTTTCACAAGATCCTTTAACTAAGGAATTTGAATGATTTCAAGGTGTTTTTAAACACGAACTTAGAATTTGTTTTCCAAACAAGAGTTTATCTTAGAAATATTTTCAAAATACTTTTAAGTTATTTTGAGTAACATTTTTTTTCAAACCTAATCTTCCTTTTCAGAAGTGAAAGTTAAAAAAAATTTAAGGGTATTTTTCACAATATTCTCCCCCTGAACCTGATATAATATAAGAAAATATTCATTTAAAAATTGTCCTTAAATGTCTAACCGTAAGTTATTTACCAACTATCAAAAGATAGCAGTGTTCACTTGATTAGTCAAGTTAAGTAACTGCATTCAGTTAGTGTTTAACTAAAATGAATTACTTAATCTGATTACTATAATTTGGTCTTTCTTATCCAGACTTGTGATGATGTACTGATACAAGCATCTTAAGTTCAGGCAATTTGTCTACACATTTCATGCCGTTCTAGATTTTTTGAATACACAATTAAGGGAGGCCTAGTGTGTTTGTGAGATGCTCGATACCTAGAACTATAGGAGCATGCATTCTATAGATTTAATCTAGACTAAGGCTAAATTCAATTTTAAAAGACTAAGAAAATGAGAATTTAAACAAAAAATCAAAGCAATGACTTTTTCCTAGAATTTGTAAATCATTTTGAAAAATTATTTTAAAAGTGGCAGTCCTAGTCTATGACACACATTCCTAATTGTCGACGTAAATTACTAAATTCATTTTCAAGGAGAGGTTTGGTAAATATATTGGCTAAGTTTGACTTGGACTCAATGTAGTTGAGTTCAATGTCTCCTTTAGTTACATGATCCCTGATAAGGTGGTGTTTGATTTTGATGTGTTTAGTTCTCGAATAATGCACTGGATTTTTTGTTAAGTTGATTGAGCTAAATATTATCAATTAGTACTTTCATATTTTTAAAGTTTAGATTGAAGTCTTTTAGGGTGTGCATCATCCATAATAATTGTACAACACATTCTCCTATTGCTATATATTCTGCCTCAGTAGTAGATAAAACAACACAATGTTACTTTCTACTAAACCAACTGACAAGTGATGATCCAAGTAGTTGACAACCACCACTTATACTTTTTCTATCTAGTTTACATCCGGCATAATCTGAGTAAAAAAAACCTATAAGTTCAAAATTGGCTATTCTAGGGTACCATATTGTTGGGTCACTTAGGAGTCTGAGAGGGGGGGCGAATAGCTTCTCGCTTCAATGATGATGATTTTGCAATGGAATAGAATCGAAGCCAAGATCTCTAATGCTAACAAGTAGATTTACTTGGTATCCACCTCAAGAAGTGGTGACTAATCTAAGTATCCACATACGACATACTCTCCACTATGAAAATAACTCCTTCTCGGAAACACTTCAGAGGCGGAGAAGGCTCGTACAATACAAGAATAAGAATACAACTCTAAACAAGAAGTAAATATAAAAATACAAATCAAAACCTCTTCTTGCTTGATCTCGTGTTGCTTGTGGATGCCTCTGGACCAGTTGAAAAGTGCTACAACACTTGTCTTCCAAAACTCAAGATTCGGCAAAATGTGTAGAGAATAATCGTTTAAGTGCTACTGAGAATAGAGTTCGAGAAACCCTTTTCTAAGGTTACCGTTTGCGCCTTAATCGATTAAAAATCCCCTTAATCGATTACCACGTCAGCAACCTACATAAACAACTATATTTTCAACCTTAATCGACTACCCTAGTCGATTAGGTATTGCTGAATCGATTAGCCAGATTGATTCAGTAACATTCTGTTGGATTGCGAGACATATCTTAAGCGATCAACTTGATCGCTTAAGCTTTGAACAGAACCATTCTGTTCGAAGCAAAAAGGCACCGTAAGTGATTACCCTAATCACTTATGGTGTCTAATTGATTACACCAATCGAATAGGAAGTCTTTCTCACGATTCCAAGCTTAAACGATTACCCTAGTCCCTTAAGCTATGGTAATCGACTAACCTAGTTTATTACTAACCCTAACTTCCCAATCGAAGTCTAGGGTTCATTTACCCAATATCCGATTAGCCTTGACCTATTGAAACTTCTCTTTGCCTAGCATCTGGTCAACCTTTCTCCTTGTGTCATGTATCCGGTCAATCCCTTGACCTACTTGGACTTTCAATCACAAAGTGTCTGGTCAATCTTGACTCACCTAGATTTTCACGTGTTTGACTTCACTCACTAGGACTGTCGTACTGCTTAACTTCACTCACTAAGACTTTCACCTGGCTTCACTCACTAGGATTTTTCAACTGCCTAACTTTACTACTAGGGCTTTTCACCTGCCTTCACTCACCAGGATTTTCCAACTGTCTGGCTTCACTCACTAGGACTTCTTATTTGCCTAGCTTCACTTACTAGGGCTTTTCACTTGGCTTCACTTACCAGGATTTTTTCACTGTCAGACTTCACTCACCGGGACTTTTCACACTGAGTGTCCGGTCAACACTGACCCACTTGAACTTTCTTCTTCTGCCAACCTTCTCGTTGGACTTGTCTTTGCCTAGTCTCCAGTTAGGACTTCCTAGTTAAGTATTCGGTCAACCTTAACCTACTTGACTATTCTTCACATCAAACTGGTCAAACCTTGACCAGAGGGAAATTGCACCAACAATCTTTCAAAATAGACAATTGCACCTGCAATCTCCATACATTGCTAAACATTAAAACTTAAACATCACGACTCAAGTTTAGTCAAATTGATCAACCTTGAACTAGGAAAATTGCACCAACACACATTCTTACGTTAGATGTTCCTTTTAAGTATCTAAAAATTCTTTTAACATTAGCCAAGTATGACTCCTTGGCACATGTTTTGTAAGGACCCGCCTTCTACTGACTAGGCTGTGAGGCCGATCGCTACATTATGCTGTGCTAAATTACTATTGCAGAAATCTGGATTGATTAAAATTTACTAAACTGATTACTGTAAAATCTGAACTTAATATTCTAGGTGTACCTAGGAGTTGTACACATGCTAGGGAAGATAATCTATGCCTCTCGGATGTCCTGCTAGCTGTAATCAGGCATTTCAATCGATCCATGAATCGATTGGGCTGTCGGATCGATCCAGATTTCTGCAATAGTAATTTAGCACAGCATAATGTAGCGATCGGCCTCACAGCCTAGTCAGTAGAAGGCGGGTCCTTACAGAGTGGTATCAGAGCAGTTTCCATACTTCCTACACACACATCAACATTGAACCTGCAACTTCCAAGTAAGAACATCTCTCACTTTCTCTATGTTTCTTATTTCATGTTCAGATATAACTAAAGCATGCTTGTTTATGATAATAGTTAACATGATAACCATAGTCACTCCCTCATGATTGTGTTAGTTATGTAAGTCCTTCATGTCTTTAGAAATGGCACGAGGACGCCCAACTAGAAGGGCACCAGCCACTGAGCCCCAGCATGAGGCAGGCAGTTCAGTGCCTACCCCAGACCTTACAGCATTAGTGGCTCAGTTACAGCAGCAGCTAGCTGAACAGCAACAGGAAATAGCCACCTTAAAGGCTAATCAGCAGAATACTCCCACAGTCACTCCGGAACCGAACTTAGCGACACCAGTAGTCTTAGAGGTTCCACCAGTCCAGCCTACAGCACCAGTAGCTCCAGCAGCAGGAACACAGAGAGAAACCTATCTGATCCAGTAGCAGAGAGTCAAGTCAGAGAATTTCTCAGGCGGCAATGAACCATGGGATGCTCAGGCATGGTTCAAAACACTGGAAAGTACGATGGAGCTTCTGGACTGGCCAGAACATGAGAAGGTGAAGTGCGCCTCCTTCTGTCTGATAGGAGATGCACGTATGTGGTGGGAGAGAATCAGAGCGAAGCGCCCAGTAAATCAGATGACATGGGCAGACTTCGAGAAAGAATTCTTTGAGGAGTTCTTTCACACGCGGGTCACCAACCACCACTACGACGAGTTCACTGAGTTTCGTCAGGGCAACCTATCAGTTGAGGAAGCCGTGAAGAAATTCAACAGATTGGCTCGTCTATGCCCCGAATTAGTCAGCACAGAAAGGGAACGAATCCGGTTGATGCTCAAGATGCTGAGGCCGGAAATAGCAATGAATGTGGTTGGTGGCGTTCATAGGCCACAAACCACAGAAGATTTAGTGAGCAGTGCTCTAATCACTGAGCATTACCAGAATAGCATCAAGCAGCAGAAGCAAGTCCTCTCATAAGCTAGAGGCCAAGGAGGCTCAGGCACTCAGAAACAGCAGGGCCACAGCTCCCAACGGCTCTAACTGGAAAGGGAACTCTAACAACAAGCGCAAACCAGGGAGTTACCTAAAAGGAGGGCCAGCCAGCAAGCAGCCCAGTTATCCAAAGTGTGCTACTTGTGGGAAATTCCATCCTGGAGTTTGTCGTAAGGGCACACGAGGATGATTTGAATGCGGACAGGAAGGGCATATGGCCAAGCAGTGTCCAAACAAGACCAGTCTTCCTCAGCCACAGCCGATTCAGTACGGAGGCCAGCCAGCTTAGTTACATCAGATGCAGGCCGCTTTAGATGGTCCACATATCAGCCAGGGCAGATTAGAAGCCCCTCCAGCTATGACCAATGCGAGGATCTACTCACTCACCAGAGAGGACACAGCAAATGCCTCGACAGTTGTCACAGGTCAGATTAGTATTTTACAGCAAAGTACAACTGTCTTATTCGATACTGGGGCAACCCATTCATATATATCCAGGGCATTTACTGAGAAGTTAGCAGTACCTCCAGAGGTACTCAGTAGCCAGTTCCTTACGACGTTACCCTCAGGAGAAATCATGGCATCTACGCACTGGCTCAGAGCAGTGCCGATCACTATAGCGGACAGAGAGCTCTTTTGCGATCTGATAGTGATTAATATGACCGACTACGACGTCATCTTCGGGATGGACTTCTTGATCAAATACGGTGCCTCCATCGAGTGCCGTAAACGGAAAGTCATATTCCAACCTGAAGCAGAAGCACAGTTCGAATTCGTCGGAGAACCCAGGAGAAGGGCCAAGAAGTTTCTCTCAGCTATGAAAGCACAGAGGTTGATGGATTCAGGATGTACGGGGTTCTTAGCACACGTAGTCAGTACCAGTCAGGACAAGGACCAATAGCTAGCAAAGGTCCGAGTCGTATGTGACTACCCAACAGTCTTCCCTGAAGAGTTACCAGGCTTAGCACCAGACAGGGAGATCGAATTTGAGATAGAGCTCATTCCCGGTACAAATCCTATCTCCAAAGCACCTTACCGCATGGCTCCAGCAGAACTGAAGGAACTTCATGAGCAACTACAGGAGCTACTTGACAAGGGCTTCATCCGTCCTAGTCACTCACCATGGGGAGCACCTGTATTGTTCGTGAAGAAGAAAGACGGGAGCATGCGCCTGTGTATAGACTACCGAGCACTGAACCAGGTCACAATCAAGAACAGGTATCCTCTTCCCTGAATAGATGACCTGTTTGATTAGCTAAAGGGAGCAACAGTGTTCTCTAAGATAGACCTCAGATCAGGTTATCATCAGGTGAAGGTTAAAGAAGGGGATATACCCAAGACAGTATTCAGGACTAGATACGGGCATTACGAGTTCGTGGTCATGCCCTTTGGCGTGACGAATGCTCCAGCTACCTTCATGGATCTCATGAACAGGGTATTTAGGGAGTATTTAGATAAGTTTTTCATCGTGTTCATCGATGATATTCTTATCTATTCAGGAACTCAGGAAGAACACGCAGAGCACCTGAGAATAGTATTGCAGATCCTTCAGCAGAACCAGCTGTACGCCAAGTTCACCAAATGTAAATTTTGGCTAGATCAGGTGTCCTTCCTGGGTCACATCATCTCAAAGGATGGTATCATGGTAGACCCCAGTAAGATAGAAGCTGTGAGCAACTGGAAAAGACCCAAGAACGCCAGTGAGATCAGAAGCTTTCTGGGATTAGCAGGTTACTACAGGAAATTCATAGAGGACTTCTCCAGGATAGCCTCCCCACTGACAGCTCTTACCAGAAAGAACAGAAAATTTCAGTGGACAGAGGACTGGGTGTAAAATACCGGGAAAAAAAAATAGGGAATAATAATAAATGAATTTTCCGGAATTTTTGGATATTTTTCGGGAATTTTTCGGAGCTCGTACGGACGAATTAACGGGGATAAAATGGGGTCCGGAAAAGCCTGTTTAGGCTACCCCATTTTAGCGAGGAATTGTTTCTTTTATAAATTCCTTATTCCTTTTCCTTTTCCTTTTAAATTTCTTTTTCTTTTTATTTTTCCCCTGCGCCGTTTTCTGTGTTTTCTCCCTCGCGCACCCGAGCAGCCGCCTAGCTCTCTCCCTTTGCCCTAACCACTGCTTTCTTCTTCCTCTCCTCTCTCGCTGGACACGCCGCCGTCGCCACAACGGAGTGCTGCCTTCGCAACATCTAGCCGCCGCGCCTCCTTTTCCTCGTCTCCTCCTCCTCCTCGCTGAGACCATCGCCGGCCCTCCACCTCGCTGCGCCGTCGCCGGGCAAATCACTGCCGGCTCCTCCTCCTCTGCCCTAGTTTCTGCCGCCGACGAGGTGAAGCCGACGCCGACCCCAATCGTCGGAAACCTACTCTCTCATTGTGGAGTTGCTCATCGTCACCACAGCCGGCAGGCGGCCGCCCCCTTTGCCCTGGTCTCTGCCGTGGGATTCCAAGTGCCGAGACTTCTCTGCCCTAGATTGCCATTTCACAGAGCAACGCTGGCACACCACAGGTCGCCTTCCTTCTACTCTAGTTGAATTCCTTCCTTCTGTGGCCTAACCCCGAGATTTACTGCCGGTTCCTTCTTCATCCATCAGTTGCCGGCAGAGAGACAAAGAGGGGACTCCAAATTAGGGTTTGCTTTGTTGTGGATTTGCTTGGTTCCAGCATCAACAGTAGGTTGGTTGCTATGGAAAGTTACTGTTGGAGATCACCACTTCCTCCTACTTGATTCGGTTGACTTGAGGTAAGGTGTAGGGCATTTTATATATGCTTTAGAATATGGTTTTGATTCGATTGTTTAGATGGATGAATATGAGTAGGTTTGGGTTGTGTATATTGATTAGGGTTTTACCCTAATCTTAGGGTTAGGGAGTTGAAATTTAACCCTAATTAACCGTTTGATTTAATTTAGGTAGATTGAGATTGATGGGTTAGAGTTTATCTCTAAATTTATATTTAGGATTTATTTAGCTATTTATTGTATTCTAGCTAAATAAAAGTAAATGTATTTGTTTACACAGAGCTCTGATTCGAGACGAGTATCTCGGAGTTGGATTGGATCTTTCTATTTTTGGAGGCGGGTACTTTGACTTGTGTCTTTTGATATGCATGATAATATGTTTAACATATAACAGTAATTGTGTTACCTGTTTATTTCGGTTGGTCACTACATGATTAGTACATGTTGTTTGCTTATTTATTCTGCACTGCATATTATCTACCTGATCACATATGCCTTAGGTAGTGACCTAACCACATGCTCTGTTATATTCTGGATCTAGGGTTTATTTGATACCCTCTTCGATTTGTGTACCTTCTATTTGATACGTCTTCTTGTGGTACACACTTTGTATCTATTTATATGGATCATGCCATGTTATTCATGAGATTGCCATGTTCAGTATCATGCATCATGATTGCATCTGTTGCGATTGTCGGCTCTACTTTGGTTGAGCTCATCGCCATTTATGCACACATCACCCATGGATTTGTATATCCGGTCGGTGTGTGGCGGTTCTCATTGTAGCTCCGCTGGTCGCGACTCGTGGTAGCCAATGGCCCGCCTGCTAGCTCCTGTTGGCATTTAGGGTAGCGTGGTAGCCGCAGATGGTGGACTTTGTTTGGCTCCGTTGGTCGGACTCATGGCCGGCAGAGATATCCTCCCGCCATCGTGTACTGGGAGATGAGAGCATTGAGCTCCCCATTTATGATTTGGGGTCACAGACGGAGTACTCCGACAGTTTACTCTGTCATTGCACAGGAGCATTGATTTCAGAGTATGGGGTTGACATATGCATTTATTGCATTTTTATTTGCTTGTGATTGCTGCACTTATATGCTGCATTTGTTTGGATGCATTGATTGACATGCATACAGGATTATGACTCACTCGGTCTGACGACCTGTTACCTTTATACTTTGATCCGGTCAGTACAGTTATCCTCTGATTTCATTTCTGTTGCATTTATCCTCCTCATATTCAGGAGACTGTACGCATGATTAGTGTTGTCTGTTATTTGTTTTATTATGCATATCAGTTGTACCTGCTGAGTTTTGGACTCACTCCGCCTCCATTGTTGATTATTTTCAGGTTGAGGCTGTCCGGAGCAGTTCCAGTCGCTGGCCCCCCATCAGCACGTAGAGCCAGTTCTCTGCTGGTTTGAGTCTTATTGATATTTTGGCTTTTTCCATATAGAACGTTGTCTTATTCTGGTTTTGGATCTTTATTTATGGAATGTGTATGGATTATTTTTGTTTGATGAACTCTTGATGTGATTTTTGGATTCTATTCTACTACGTACCTGCCTGGACGGCAGAAGAGGTGAGTACGTCGGTTTTGAGCTTTACGAGTGTAGTGGAGTAGGGTGGATTTCGAGTCAGAGTATATTTATTTTATGTTGCTATTATCAACTGCGTGGTTGTGACAGCCAGAGGCTGATTTTACATATAAACTGCGTGTGTATGTTTTTATTTACAGTTATGATTCCAGCCGCCTGTGGCTGAGTATTTAGTGCTTGTAGAATTTTTTTGATTGTCCGCCGTACAGGGGAGGTGCTGTCGAAATTTTCTCGGACAGGGACTCCTCTGGGGGCGTGACACTGGGAGAACAGTTTCAGCGAGCTGAAAAGGAGATTGACCAGCGCTACCCTATTATCTCTAGCAGCCATGTCACCGCCCCTACAGAAGGAGATCTCAGATTTCGGTCTCGAGCTCATAGTCGGACAGCTCTCTACCATGACATTAGAGTCTACCTTACTCGGTGACATCCAGACAGCTTAGGAGCAGGATCCTGAAATTCAGAGAATCAAGCAAGGTTTAGCAGAATCAGAAGGTGGAGAGTTCAGAACATCAGATAGTGGGGTGTTGTATTTTGGTGACAGGCTATGTGTTCCGGATTAGGAGGAACTACAGAGGAAAATCCTAGACGAGGCTCACAAGACTCCCTATGCGATGTATCCTGGCTCCACCAAAATGTACCAGGACATGAAGAAACGTTTTTGGTGGCCTGGGATGAAGAGAGACATCGCTCGATATATCAGCACCTGCCTAACCTGTCAGAGGTTAAGGCAGAACATCAGAGACCAGGGGGAGTTTTGCAGCCCATACAGATACCAGAATGGAAGTGGGAAGACATTTCTAGGGATTTTATAGTGGGATTACCCAGAATCACGAATGATTTTGATACCATCTGGGTAATAGTCGACAGATTGACTAAATCAGCCCACTTCTTAGCTATCAGGATATCCTACTCCATGGAACAGCTAGCTCAGTTGTATCTCAAGGAGATCGTTAGATTACATGGAGTCCCACGAACTATTATTTCAGACAGAGACAGTAGGTTCACGTCACACTTCTGGGAGTGTGTACAGACAGCTTTGGGCACGAAGTTAAAGTTTAGCACAGACTTCCATCCGCAGATAGATGGACAGACGGAGCGAGTAAATCAGGTACTCGAGGATATGCTCTGAGCATGTGCCCTAGATTTCAAAGGAAGTTGGTACAAATATCTGAGTCTAGCAGAATTTACATACAACAACAGCTATCAGGTCACTATCGGTATGACACCTTACGAGGCTCTCTATGGGAATCTACTGGTATGAGAGTGGTGAACAGAAAGAACTAGAACTTCAGACAGACCTAGTAGCAGATACCACGGCAGCTATACAGCAGATCCGCCAGTGGATAGAGACAGCTCAGAGCCGCCAGAAAAGCTATGCTGATACACGGCGCAGACCTTTAGAGTTTTCAGTTCGGGATTCAGTGTTCCTCAGAGTAGCTCCCATGAAGGGAGTAATGCGTTTTGGGAAGAAGGGCAAGCTGAGTCCCAGATATGTGGGACCATACCTTATCAGCAGAAGAGTGGGCAAGGTAGCGTATGAGCTAGAGCTACCTCAGGAAATGTCAGCTGTCCACAATGTATTTCATGTCTCTATGCTGAAGAAGCATATCCCAGATGCCACTCAGGTGATTGAGCCCCAGCTGGTACAAGTCCGCGAAGACCTCAGCTATGACAGTTGGCCTACTCAGATAGTAGATCGAGCAGTTAAGAAATTACGGAATAAGAAAGTACCATTAGTGAAGGTTATTTGGCAAAATCACACAGCAGAAGAGGCAACTTGGGAAATAGAAGCCAGTATGAGACAGAAGTACCCAGAGTTATTCTAAGTTCGAGGACGAACTTTTTATAAGGTATGGGGGATTGTAACGCCCGAAAATTCTCAAAACTATTTTAGAAATATTCTATGATTTTTCTGGAATTTTAGAATATTTTTTTATGAAAATTTTAGAGTAGCGGAAGTAGCAAAAACAAATAGAAAATGAAAGTAGTTTAAGCGGGAATTGAACCCGAGACCTATGGGTCCTACGACTTATGGTGAACCATGGTAACCAAGTGAACCCAGCAGGGCCATGCTGAAAGGAAAGGGAATCAATTTTATTTAAGTTGGAGTTAGGCCGGAATTATCACTTAATATAAATAGAAAATAATTAAGTGAGGGTGATATTTTTGGTTTCCACCGTGAACTTCTTCTCCTTACCCTAGCCTCACGCCGCCCCTCTCCTTTCCTCCTCCTTCTCTCGGCGCCAATCCTAGGGTTCCCTCCCTAGGGACCCAAGGTCATCTTGCGGTGACAACTCCGGCACGAGGACGCTCTTCTTCGCGAGAGGAACGCATAGACGCGAGAAGATTGTCGAAGGGGTCGTCTCTACCGGAATTCTAGCGAATAGAATTGTAAGGAAATTAGCGTACGAGGTAAGAAACCCCTCACCTGCAGTATAAGTAGCTTCCGTGTGAATTCCATGTCTTAGTTTAGTAATATGTAGACTATCGACACAAAGGATGCGAGTTAGCGCATACTAAGTGTTCGATTAAATTATTTAGCACAGAAAAATGTAACTTAGGCATTTTAATAGCTCAGTAAATGTAATAGAAGCATTTAAATAGTTTAGTTGGCCTTGCCACAGCATATATGGGACTACGGTCCAATGGGTGGGCACCCACAGTCGCCTCTAGGTTCAGATAACCTAGTAGAAGCAAGGTAAATTAACTAGCTATGATTCAGTATATTATTTTCAGTAGTGGCACTGTACAGGATTAGATATCCATTGGGCTGGGCTCCCATAGTCGGTTCCTAGGTTTAGATAACCTAGTAAACCTTACTAAATTCGGGATTTGCAACCCCGGGTCTAGTTAAGGATGCGCGCACAGCATGTACAGTTGCCGGGCCCATTAGCAGTATGATTATGTATTTTAATCTATTATATTATAGTTTTTCAAAACTCACAAAGATCAGTTATGTTAGTTGAGTTTGAATTCAGTTCCAGACTAGTTTAATTCATGTTCAGCTCAGTTTTCTTTATTGTTATACATGATAGTTATGGTTAGCTTAGTATGCCATGCTTTAGTGTTCATGTTCAGCTTTTATTACACATGTTTAGATGATAGTATGCCATGACTAGCTTTGATTTCTATGTATGATAACATGCCATGTTTCAGTCTAATCAGTGCACTCTCAAACAGCATGTTTTAAAAACATATTGCATCGAATGCATGTTTTAGTGAGGTAGATGGTTTCTTACTAAGCGAAAGCTTATAGATACTTTCTTTTCCTTATACTGCAGATAAAGGTAAAGGAAAGATGGACTAGCGGAGGCTGGAGGACAATGTTACGAAGATGTGTGTGGGCAGGAACTTGGAAAGAAGATCTTAGGAAACTCTAGCAAGTTGTTTAAACATTTGAACTTTTCAGTGTTTTAGTATTTTGCACTTCAGTATGTTAATTGTCATGAATTAGTTAACCATGCACCTGATCATGCTTAGAACACTTCTGTTATGATGTTAGAATGTTATTTGTTAGTGTTAGAGTGTTTCCTAGCCATCTTAGAACATGTAATGTGATTGAGGCACGAATTAGTGCTGAAATCAGGGGTTCTGGTTCGAAATCAAACCCGGATCAATCTACGATCGATCGAGTTGGTGGTGCCATTGATCGGTCGGTGACCGATCGATCCAAACGAGAGTTAGCTGTTATGGATCGGTCACCGACCGATCCGGATGCGAATAGTGAGTCGAAAGCTCACCGATCGGTCACCGACCGATCGATGAGTTAATCGATCGGTCTGCCGACCGATCAGTGTACTCCTGGATCGGTCGGTAGACCGATCCAGCCGCATACAGAAACAATATCGCTTATGGATCGGTCAGCCGACCGATCCAGAGTCTTTCTCCGTGCCAGTATCAAGCTGGATCGATCACTGGATCGATCCGACAGCCCAATCGATTCATGGATCGATTGAAATGCCTGATTACAACTAGCAGTACATCCGAGAGGCATAGATTATCTTCCCTAGCATGCGTACAACTCCTAGGTACACCTAGAATATTAAGTTCAGATTTTACAGTAATCAGATTAGTAAAATTTTAATCAATCCAGATTTCCGCAATAGTAATTTAGCACAGCATAATGTAGCGATCGACCTCACAGCCTAGTCAGTAGGAGGTGGGTCGTTACATGTTTGGTACCTAGCACAAATACTAACTGCAAATAAAATGTCAGATCGACTGACAATCAGGTATAGTAGACTTCCTATGACGCTTCTGTAATATTTGAGGTCTATGAGTTTTTCACTTAGATCACTGTATAGGGTCACATTAGTGGCCATTTGAGTTTTATTTTTCATAGAATTTTCCATACCAAATTTCTTAAGTAATTCAAGTGTATATTTTTATTGGTAAATGTAAATTATCAATATCCGAGAGGTTACGAAAACAATGGTTAATGCTTCTGTTACCACTTGGATAAATTTTGTCCCGACCGGTCTGACATTCGATACTCGTAAATCGAGCTTGCACATTAGTCAAAGTGTAATCTAGATCCTAGATTTGCACCTCCTGTGCATCTACGCATAAAAGAGAGTCTCTCCCCATGTATTTGTTCACATCATCAATATATGTGAATCAATATAAACCAACTAATATGTCTTGAAACTCCCAATGTGAGACTAAAGTCTCATTCACAATGGAGAACTTCTTTCCTCTTCTGCATTCACATATATCCAACATTTTTGTGATTCAATTCATATATAAGTTATTTTATACATATTGCATTAATTTCGAGACAAAAGAATAAGTTTGAGTTTTCACTACTACTCTTAAACTATAAATCTCAAATCTCACTTCTACCATGATTCAAAACTTTTTATTCAATTTTTTAGATTTTACAAACCTCTTATAAATCTTGCATTGAGATGCCCAACCAATCAAAGCTAAGAAGATTCTTTTAGTATGAAATCCAATTTCCAAAGGATGATCATAAGCCCCATATCCATTAGTAATCAGAAACATTATTATCTACCTTGGATCATCTCAAAAGAAGTTATTCGTTAGGAACAACTGGAGAAGTAAAACAATTAATTTCATGAATTTCAGCCAAACATTTATGGCTGATGTTGCCATGTGACAACATAAAACTGCTTAATCTGACTAAGACCTCATTACAATCCATGTATCTTATACAAACACCAAGATTTTTAAAAATTGCTTAATATATAAACTTCCCCTGCCTTCCAGGTTGATGATCCTTTGGATCTAAATAAATTTAAAGGAATTGATCGATAAATCTATTATCATCTTTTAAAATATATAATAAATTCATTAAAATGGATAAAAAGTAAAAAAAAATCTTGTATTTAACCCAATGAATTAAACTGTTAACCAATAACCTTCAAGTTTTGTTTCGTCTTGGATCCATAAATGCCAACACAAAAGAAGCTCCAAAAAACACCAATCGATCGATA
Source organism: Zingiber officinale (assembly GCF_018446385.1). Taxonomy (NCBI): domain Eukaryota; kingdom Viridiplantae; phylum Streptophyta; class Magnoliopsida; order Zingiberales; family Zingiberaceae; genus Zingiber; species Zingiber officinale. The sequence continues at coordinate 148,400,027 of NC_055987.1, read as the reverse complement.
CCAAGCAGCTGTTCCATTGGATTGTCAATCCCCATAATATATAGACATCACATAAGCCATATCTCTTCTTTGTCCTTTTCTTTCTTGCAGCAGCTAGCTAATAACACAAGAATCTAAACAAACTTAATTACTCTCGCCGACCTTCGCCTGCTAATGAACTTAATTGTGGCAATTATCTGAAGAATGAATGGCAGTGCGTCGCAAACAATGCCACCATCTCCAAGTTCGATGTGGCGTCTATATATATATACACACACGCATACACGCCAGAAACTCCGAGAGAGAATTGTGATCAAGGTAGCAAATTAAATAAGGAAGATCCATCAATGGCTTCCAAGCTTCAGGACCTCGCAGTGCTCCTTGCCATCGCAACTGTCATGGTGCCCGTCGCCATGGCAGCAGACATCGTGGTCGGCGATGACAACGGTTGGAGGCAGGACTTCAACTACACCGAATGGGCTGCGAACAATATGTTCATGCTTGGGGACAATCTAGGTGAACATTAGTTCAGGTTATAATATATATATTCGGTGCATGAAAATTACAAAAAGATTATTATTATTATTATTATTGCTATACAAATTTGCGCAGTTTTTAAGTACGACAGAGCGATTCACAGTGTGGTTGCGGTGGGAGGAGATGACTTCAGGACGTGCAATGTTTCGAACGGAGCGATTAGGAGGTTCGACAGTGGCAACGACGTGATACAGCTCAACACGACGGGGAAGAGATGGTACGTGTGCGGAGTGGTAGAGCACTGCATTAATGGGCAGAAGCTTGCCATCGAAGTTCTTCCGGCCATGTCGCCGCCACCGAACTCGTCGACGTCGAATCAAGTCATGTCGCACGCGTACCAGACGCTGATGGCGGTTTTGATTGCGGCGATGATGATATGATCAGTTGATTAATGAACGGCAAACAATTCGCGAGTTTTAATTCCTTTTTGTTTGAATATAATAAATTATATATATGCTATTTTAGTATGAATATCGAGTTTGTCTTTCATTATTGTAGCAAAACCGAATTAAGGGGAAGTCTTATCTATCGAATCGATCGGTCGAGTTTCATGCATGTCAAAAACATAAAAGTTTGATAAAAAATTGTTAATTATTTCTGAATCTTATCATTTGCCTGACGTTCATTATATTTTTTCGTTGGAAGGATATGATAATATTGTACGTGTTTATCTTATTTTGTTTGAAATTAAAGCAAATATTGCTCGACCACTTGCAGACGTTTTTGGTGTCAAGATTTTGAATCCATCATTCTTTTAAAAATTCTTTTTGAGATTTTAAAAAATATATTTTTTAAATAAAAAAACATAAGAAATAAAAATAAATTGTATGTGATCTCGTCCGAAAGCTGAGTCAGACAGAAGCTGGCCGCGCTGTCGCTGGTGCTGACGGAAAGTCGCAGAGACACTTGGTTGATCTAGCACCTACCGGAAGGGTCTCACGAGCGAATGACGGGGGGTGGTGACGAGGACGACGACGCGAGGGCCCTGCGCACACTCGGACAAGCCCCCTCTGCGTTAGAGATCAAGAACCAGAGAAAAAGTCCTCAGGTCAGACCCTCCGACGCTCAAGTCAGGTACTTTTTTCCAGAAGCACAGTGAAAGGACGAAGAGTAAAAGACTAGAATGAAAAGACGAGTGAGCGTACCTGCGTAGAGACAAAGCCTCCCTTTTTATATGGCAGTGGATGCTTCTGGAGTCTGATGAGTGTCAGGGAATGTCGGGTGTCAAGATTTGTCTGGCGGTGAATGACACGTGACATCTTTCTATAGGTCTGAGGAGGGATCAGGAGGCAACGAGCCCCAGACCGTTAGCATATTCCCTGACAGGTGGTGATTATTCTCTGACGGGTTGTTACGATTCTCTGGCTTGATTGTCATGTAGTGTCTACCCGCTTTGGTCTGTTAACCTTAGACTGAGTCTTCATACTTGTAAATCTTGACCTGTAGGCCCAGACCTGCATTCCCTGGCGTAATCCCTGACTTGTGTTTGTCATCCATAAATCCAGATCTATATGTCCCACCTTGCATTTGCTATTCGGTCTATTCCAGTAAATCCAGACCTACATCTACTGCCCTGCCAATCGAGGCCTTTGCTTGTCATTCCTTAAATCTCGTCCCGTATGCACGACCCTGTTCCATATCTTACCCCGACTTGTAAGCCTTCATCCACATATCCTGACCTGTACATCTTTAGTCTGTGTATCTTGTTCTGCAACCTGTATGTCTTTAGTCCGTGTATCCTGTTCTGCATATCTTGTCCTGTAGATCCCGACCTGTAAGCCCTAGTCCACATATCTTGACCTGTATGTCTCTGGTCCGCATATTATGCTCTGCGATCCTTGGTTTGTATATCCCGACCTGTACACTTCGGTCCTGGTATCCTGTTCCGCAAGTTTATAAGTCCTGCCCTATAATCTTTGGTTTGCATATCCCGATCTGTACTCTTTAGTCCTGGTATTCTGTTCTGCAAGTCTATAAGTCCTGCCTTGTAATCCTTGGGTTGCATATTCCGATCTGTACACTTTGTCGGGGTATTCTGTGTCGCAAGTTTATAAGTCCTGACTTGTAATCTTTGGCTTGCATATCCTGACATGTACGCTTTGTCTGGGTATCCCGACCCGCAAGTCAGTAAATCCTGACCTGTCATCCTTGGTTTGCACGTCACGCCCTGTACGCCTTGTCCGGGTATCCCGACCCGCAAGTATGTAAGTCCTGACCTATCATCCTTGGTTTGCACATCACGACCTGTACGCCTTGTCCGGGTATCCCGACCCGCAAGTCCGTAAGTCTTGACCTGTCATCCTTGGTTTGCACATCACGACCTGTACGCCTTGTCCGGATATCCCGACCCGTGAGTCTGTAAGTCTCGACCTGTCATCCTTGGTTTGCACATCACGACCTGTACACCTTGTCCGGGTATCCTGACTCGCAAGTCCGTAAGTCCTGACCTGTCATCTTTGGTTTGCACATCATGACCTGTACGCCTTGTTCGGATATCCCGACCCGCAAGTTCGTAAGTCCTGACCTGTCATCCTTGGTTTGCACATCACGACCTGTACGCCTTGTTCGGATATCCTGACCCGCAAGTCCGTAAGTCCTGACATGTCATCCTTGGTTTGTACATCACGATCTGTACGCCGTGTCCGGATATCCCGACCCTCAAGTTCGTAAGTTCTGACCTGTCATCCTTGGTTTGCACATCACGACCTATACGCCTTGTCCGGATATCCCGACCCGCAAGTTCGTAAGTCCTGACTTGTCATCCTTGGTTTGCACATCATGACCTGTACGCCTTGTCCGGATATCCCGACCCATAAGTCTGTAAGTCCTAACCTGTCATCCTTGGCTTCCGAGTTCCTACTCGCCATGTAGGCCTAACTCCGGAATGCCACTTGTGCCCGACCAGGTCCATCCCATAGTCTGGCCCTTTAAAGCCCATGTAGGCCAGACTTTTGACCTCCCCATAGTCTTGACTTCTGACTGTCACATGATCTTGACTTTTGACTGCCTCATGGGTTTGACTTTTGACCGCCCCGTGGGCTTGACTTCCGACCACGTCCGCTGTCCGACCCCACTATCATGCGTCGTATCACAAGCCTCCCCCTCAAATCTAGTCGAAGGAGGCTTCAGTCCGACTGACTAGACCCAAGTCTCGTTCTTACCTGACCTGGCCTTTGTGTCTCTTTGGCTGCTGGCCCTTTTCCCGATATCCCACTCAGAATTTATCACCCTTCCTAAGTGAGTCTTTATTGCCTGCGCGTTTACTTCGTTATCCTCGATCCTGCTATTTCCCCATAAATGCCACATTATTTCCCAAATATTTTCACATGTTCCAAAGTTAACTCTTCACATTCCCCTTCTTTAAAAGAGGGGCCTCGTATATTGTTGCCTTCACTTTCCTCAGGCTCCCTTTGTACTCATGGAATCAGATGAGGTATCTTTTCTGCGCCATCAACTCGCTCATTTGACCTAGTCACTAACTCACAGAGATGAGGCTCTGCTTGAAATGACGCAGAGTAGGGACCTTGTTACGCAACCGCAAGTGTACGGTTTCGTCGTCAGTAATAAAAATATCGAATCCATAGGGACTATTGATTAAGCACTAGAGATGTCGCAAGGTAAGTTATCTAGACGGTCGAAAGCTGGCTTTAGCGTTTGCAAACTAACGAGGGTGATTGAAAAAGAAAAGAGAAGGATGAGAGAAAGAGAAAGAACTGATTTTGGCTGGAATGAGCTTCGGGAGATGGATTTTAGGATTTCAGTTTCATTGTAATACTAAGAGATACTACATAGATTGCTTAGTTTCTACTCTCTGTGTCCATGCTCTTGTAGGAAGTTAGATTGGTCAATATCCCTAAGTATCGAATAGAGACGATCCTTGTGAAATCCTATAACGGTTAACCCCCTGTCACGAGGGCGCATCGGTAGATCACTGGGATACACATCTAGTAAATAACAATAAGGATAAGGGTTACCTACCTCCTTATGGAGGAATTGCCTCTCCCTTCAAGAGAATGCCCTAGACGTCCGTGAACGGGTTACCCTTGTCACTAGGGTCCCTCGGGTATACGATCTAGAGCACTCTCTTTACGAGAGCAGCAGTTCCTAAGGGATTATTTCTCCTTTTAAGGGAACGTCTTAGACGTCCGGAAAGGGTTACCCCTGTCACTAGGGTACCTTGGTCAATATGCTCTAAGGTATCCCCTTTGCGGGATCAACAATCCTCCACATCAAGCAATCAAAGCATAGAAACGTAAACATGGCACACACGCAACTCATTAAGCACAAACAAGGCATCAACAGATCATTGAATAGAAACAAGGCGAATCTACATAGTTCTACATCTCCATCACATTACAAATACTTCCTAATCCTAGAAGTGGACGTTTACTCCATCGTGGGGGAAGAACAACTCCAGAACATAAAGAAAAGCATACTTACAACCCTTGATGTGAGAAGAAGGGGATGCTTGATGATTCTAATGTCTTGGTGATGCTTCCTTACTCCGGAGATGGATGGATCATCAAGGGATGACGGTGGATGAAGCTCTAGGGTTTCCCCCGAAGGAGAAAACTCTTTCCCAAGGAGAGGGATGAGGTCCCCGAACCAAAGATGATCAAAGAATAGGGTTCTTGACCCTTTTATACCTCCTCCACGCTGCCCAGGAAAATCAGGATTACAGACGTCCAGTAAACTAGGTTTTTCACCCATTAAACTAGGTTTTCTCGTGATTCACCCTGAACCAAAGTTGTAGCCCTTGAAATTATATTCAATCTGATACTTGGATTGAGCCCTGGCTCAAACCGATCCGAAAGTTATGGCGGTTCGAAGTTTGGTCTGCAGTCTGGGCGGAGGTCCAGTTGAACCCACGGTTGGGAGGCACGGCCGTGCCATTTAGCACAGGTAAAAAATTCTTTCTCTCTATTGGATCTGAAGAAAAGTTGTAGATATTGAAGTTAGCTACGTTTCGGTATAAAGAACAACCTGAAACTCCAACGGAGCGCAAAGTTATGGCCGTTTTACAAATGGTCTACAGTTTGCCCAGAATTCAGCACAGCTCTGTTTTGGCGTGGCACGACCCGCGTTCTTCGTCGCACGACCATGTGGAATCCACAGGGCCTCACACGGCTTCCTCTCGGATTGAGTCACACGGCTGTGGCCTTCTTCGTCTCTTCCAAGGTCACACGGCCGTGTGGATTCACACGGCCGTGACCTTCCTCACCACTGGAATGTTGGCACGGCCGTGTGCTGCTTGGCCTCGGGACGATTGGCATGGCTGTGCGGGTTTGCACGACCGTGCAAGGATTTGCTTCTGCTTCGGCCGTACGACCGTGCAAGAGTTGCACGGCCGTGCACCATTCTGCCTCTGTTTGTCCACACGGCCGTGCGAGGTTGCACGACCGTGTTCTCTGCCTCGTTCCGTTGTGTCGACAATTGCTGCTTTTGCTCCAAAAGCTATCCCTGTCAACACAAAATCAAACAAAGAGCAGATCTCCGAACAAAAGAGTATTTATGATGAGCATATGAATAAAGAGACGATTATGTAAAGAATATGCACGCATAAAGTAAGTGAATGTGCGTTAAAACATGCATAAATGATCATACTATTTACGCACATCACACCCCCGGACTTGAACATTTGCTTGTCCTCAAGAAAAACCCGCAATCTATATTCATGTGGTTAGATAGTGCATCATAATCTCTAGCAAGTCAATCTAATTCTATCAAATGATTTTATTGGTGAGCAAGATACAAAAGTAGTTTAAGTATGACCTAAGTAGTAGTCCTCCGTGCTCAGTGCGAAAGTGGCCTAAATTTATCAAGTTTCAATCCCTAAGTCTAGTCAAGTCGTCATAAAATTGTGTTCCTTATGCTTCCGGCGATAGACACTTACTTGCCACATGCAAGGTTCGTTCCCCTCAAGAATGCTATGCATTGTCTACACAAGGTCTCAAAGGAATACTCAGTATCAAGAGAAACATAGCATTCATTTCCCCAGTAACCTAACTCGGTCTCAAAGGGGTGAATTGGTAGTTTCCACTCACGACAACTATTTTTTATCCCTTATTTTTTTATTGAATGTTTGCAAAGTATCAAACTTGAACAAACCTTCAATTTTTCAATTTTTTATTATTTTATTTTATTTTTTAATTTTTTGGGATTGATTTTTTCAAATGAGTTTACATGATCTGAGTTTATCTAGTAACCAAAATGTAGTTGAGAGGTCACCATAGAAACACAAGTACTAGTCTAATTCTATGAATCATGACTATTTTTGAGTTATCAACCATCAAAAATAGGCATAGTGTATAGAGATCCTAAAACAAGGCCAATACTTAAACTCTTATAGTAAAAATATTGCTCACTTCATGCTATCATAGATAGAAAAAGATAGATCACTAAACATAAGTAACACATGAACCACATAAATTCTAGAATAGACGTGCTAATATTTTACATTAAGGAACAAGCAATCATAATATGATGTAGGATGCAACTAGCAAAAATTTTATTATGCAAAAAGAAATAAGCACTAAACTAAATGCATCTAATGCATCCCCCCAGACTTAAACTTTTCATCGTCCCGATGAAAACTAAAAATGTAATGTGAAGGAAATTTATGAAGTTTAGAGAAGTTACCAAGTGATGAGCTCCAAATCATTGACATTCATGTTTTTAAAAATGCTCCTCTATCTAATGCTCACTTTCCTCCACAACTTTGAAATCTACAAAAATAAGATAGACAAGAAAAATTGAGTAGAGGGTATGATTTATTATCAATGAAGTAAAAACAAACTAAAACTAAAATGAAAGCAAGATTGAACTTGGGTTGCCTCCCAAGAAGCGCTTGTTTAAGGTCATTAGCTCGACCATCTCATTAGATTTATCGAAATCTCGCTTTTGGAGGGGTAAGATATTTCAACACCCTCCTACCAAGGGCTCTTATTATGTAGAGAGCTTTCATCAAAGGAGCTTCAGAGTAAAGTATAACTCTCTCCATTTTCATCTTCTTTGAAGTTCTATCAGGAGGTCGAAGATGGTTCAGATCGAGCTTCTAATTATAAGCCCCATGAAAATCTACACATGCAAAGAAAATACAAATCTCCCGCAAACGTATTAGATAAGATAGAGCCATAACCATATTAAGATAAGCAGAATAAGAAATAAAAACTGAATCACATCTAATAAAGTCAATGGCAGGTACCTCTATAAAATTTTCCAAAAGATCACAAGAAATACTAACCTTACTTTGCTGAGAGGTACCTAAAATTTCTAAACATGTGGATGTGACTTCCTCTGAATCAAATGATGGTTCTGGCTCTGGCTCTAGTGTTGGTACTTCCAAAGGTAGTGATTCTTGAGACTCTGCTAACTTGCACAAGTCCCTACACATGGATCCACAACATGTTCAATTCTTGCAACTCTCATAATCTCTAAAGGTTGTGTGGATGAAGGAGGTGATTCTTGAGATGCTGTTTCCACACCACAGCTCCCTACACTTCCTTCCAAATCATCATTATCAACACAAGCATCAAAAAATAAACCAACGTCTATATCTTCAACAGGAGAATCAACTATAGGAGGATCATTGACTTCGTTTGCATTTTTTACGTTGATCTACCTCAATATATTCATCATCTAAAAATTCAATGTCACTATAACATCCTGTAAAATCTGGAGGAAGATCTGAAAACTTGTTATCCACTGCATTATTATCACAATCCTCATCTGAAGAGTCCTCATCTTTATATACATCCAGAAATCTACACTCAAGCATTTTTATATCACAAAATTTTCCAAGATCTTTATCTTCGTTAGCCCCCACTAGCCTTTGTGGAAAAGGAACCCTTAGTGAAAGTCTTTGGAATGGTTGAGCATATGACTGAGGTTCAAATTGCTTATCTAGTGATGGTCTGATCAATCGTTGAGGGAAAGGTACTTGTGGCATTTGGGAACCTCCTAGAATAATGGAACTGAGTTCATGTGGTCTTCTATTGTTCTTCTCCTCAATTCTATACAAGTCATTTTTCAGAAGTTCTTCATGATTCTTGCCGCTCCTCAACTTACTATCATTACACTTTTCACTAGATCTTATTTGTGTAGGAGGAGGATCTTCTTTGAACCATTTTGAAACTATGCTCTCAATCTTTGCCCCCAAATATTTGAACTCCTCACTCCGTGACATCCGAATTTCGACATTCTTGGGGTGGTTGAATTGTATTTCATTTGACAGGCTCTCTAGTATATATGGCTTGTACTTCTTGAGTTTCTGAGGGAGATTCCATTCAACTTTTGCTCGACCATCCATGGAGGTTCAATGTCACTTGATCAATTAATGTATAAGCTTCTTCTATACTCTTGTCCATAAATGAACCTCCAGCTGATGAATCTAACAAACACTTATCTGAAAAAGAAATTCCCCTATAGAATATGTGTAGAATCAATCATTTCTCCAAGCCATGGTGAGGGCACTGCCTTTGTAGACTCTTGAATCTGCCCCATGCTTCAAATAAAGATTCTCTATTTGCTTGAACAAAATTTGTGATGCAACTCCTCATGTAGATTGTTCTGCTTGGAAGGAAAAAATGATTCAGAAATTGCTGCTCCAATTGTTCCCAACTTGTGATGCTTTGAGGACAAAGAGAATATAACCAAGTCCTTGCTTTGTTCTTGATACTGAAAGGAAATGTCATCAATCGAACTGCATCCGCTGACACTCCTTCATAGTCCACTATATCACAAAACTCTAAAAATCTCTCAAGGTGCAGATAAGGACTTTCTGATACTTCTCCAAATTTATGACCTTGTATCATGGAAATTAACTCTGGGTCTAGTTGGAAACTTTCTGCTTCAATATGAGGCTGCATAATGGGAGATAAAAATCTTGCAGAAATGGGTGCAGAGAAATCTCTTAAGGACCTGCATGACATGTTAGCGCTCATGATATCTAAAAAAAAATTTATGAGAAGAATTAAAAAAAAATGAAAGACAAGAAATAAATTGCTATATAAAAAACAAAAAATAAATTCAGAATTTAAAGGCAAGAAAGAAAATGCAAATTTTTATTTTATTTTATTTTATTTTTTTTGAATTATGAAAATGGGAAAATAAAACTATTCACAAATCTAGACTAACTAAATTGCTAATCTACTAATGTTAATGCGAACAGTCCCCGACAACGACGCCAAAAACTTGTTACGCAACCGCAAGTGTATGGTTTCGTCATCAGTAATAAAAATATCGAATCCACAGGGACTGTTGATTAAGCACTAGAGATGTCGCAAGGTAAGTTATCTAGACGGTCGAAAGCTGGCTTTGGCGTTTGCAAACTAACGAGGGTGATTGAAAAGGAAAAGAGAAGGATGAGAGAAAGAGAAAGAACTGATTTTGGCTGGAATGAGCTTCGGGAGATGGATTCTAGGATTTCGGTTTCATTGTAATACTAGGAGATACTACATAGATTACTTAGTTTCTACCCTCTATGTCCATGCTCTTATAGGAAGTTAGATTGGTCAATATCCCTAAGTATCGAATAGAGACGATCCTTGTGAAATCCTATAACGGTTAACCCCCCCTGTCACGAGGGTGCCTCGGTAGATCACTGGGATACACATCTAGTAAATAACAATAAGGATAAGGGTTACCTACCTCCTTATGGAGGAATTGCCTCTCCCTTCAAGAGAATGTCCTAGATGTCCGTGAACGGGTTACCCTTGTCACTAGGGCCTCTCGGGTATACGATCTAGAGCACTCTCTTTACGAGAGCAGCAGTTCCTAAGGGATTATTTCTCCTTTTAAGGGAACGTCTTAGACGTCCGGAAAGGGTTACCCCTGTCACTAGGGTACCTTGGTCAATATGCTCTAAGGTATCCCCTTTGCGGGATCAACAATCCTCCACATCAAGCAATCAAAGCATAGAAACGTAAACATGACACACACGCAACTCATTAAGCACGAACAAGGCATCAACAGATCATTGAATAGAAACAAGGCGAATCTACATAGTTCTACATCTCCATCACATTACAAATACTTCCTAATCCTAGAAGTGGACGTTTACTCCATCGTGGGGGAAGAACAACTCCAAAACATAAAGAAAAGCATACTTACAACCCTTGATGTGAGAAGAAGGGGATGCTTGATGATTCTGATGTCTTGGTGATGCTTCCTTACTCCGGAGATGGATGGATCATCAAGGGATGACGGTGGATGAAGCTCTAGGGTTTCCCCCGAAGGAGAAAACTCTTTCCCAAGGAGAGGGATGAGGTCCCCGAACCAAAGATGATCAAAGAATAGGGTTCTTGACCCTTTTATACCTCCTCTACGCTGCCCAGGAAAACCAGGATTACAGGCGTCCAGTAAACCAAGTTTTTCACCAATTAAACCAAATTTTCTCATAATTCACCCTAAAACAAAGTTGTATCCCTTGAAATTATCTTCAATCTGATACTTGGATCGAGCCCTAGATCAAACCAAGTTGAAAGTTATGGCGGTTCAAAGTTTGGTCTGCAGTCTGGGCGGAGGTCCAGTTGAACCCGCAGTTGGGAGGCACGGTCGTGCCATTTAGCACGGGCAAAAAATTCTTTCTCTCTGTTGGATCTGAAGAAAAGCTTTAGATATTAAAGTCAACTACGTTTCAGTATAAAGAACAACCCGAAACTCCAACGGAGCGCAAAGTTATGGCCGTTTTACGAACAGTCTGCACTCTGCCCAGAATTCAGCAAAGCTCTGTTTTGGCGTGGCATGACCCGCGTTCTTCATCGCACGGCCGTGTGGAAACCACACGGCCTCACATGGATTCCTCTCGGGTTGAGCCACATGGCCGTGTGGGGTCACACGGCCGTGGCCTTCTTCATCTCTGCTGAGGTCACACGCCCGTGTGGATTCACACGGCCGGCCGTGCAAGGATTTGCTTCTGCTTCGGCCACACAGCCGTGCAAGAGTTGCACGAACGTGCACCATTCTGCCTCTGTTTGTCCACACGACCGTGTGAGGTTGCACGACCGTGTTCTCTGCCTCGTTCCGGTGCGTCGACAATTGCAATTTTTGCTCCAAAAGCTATCCCTGTCAACACAAAACCAAACAAAGAGCAGATCTCCGAATAAAAGAGTATTTATGATGAGTATATGAATAAAGAGACGATTATGTAAAGAATATGCACGCATAAAGTAAGGGAATGTGCGTTAAAACATGTATAAATAATCATACTATTTACACATATCAGACCTTCAGTCCTCCCTTCGTCGGGAAATGGAAGAACTTTGGCTAGCGGCTAAATCCAGAACTCGAGCCGAGGTAGCTCTCAAGCATAAGGCTCATTCAGACCTGAGGAGTCTAACTCATTTTATTGCCTATCTGAAACTGAAGCATGAGGATACTGTAACCCTCCTGCACGAGGAAAATCGGATCAATGATGAAACCATCACCCATCTGCAAAGCAATATCCAATGCATCAAGGAAGAATTGGCTCAAGCGCAGGCTCATTTGATGAAGAGGAACCAGGCATCTTGTTCTTGCAATAGTGTGAATCCTTGACAAATGTTGCCCAACTCTTATTAAATAAACCTTGTTTTCTGCATTATCTGCCTATTGAGTTGTGGATCTGTATTTCTTTGTCTTTCCTATTATCATGTTCCATATGCGCATGCCCCCAAGAGAATTTACTAAAAAAGATAATTTAAAAAGAATAATTTACTTACCACACCTTTTTCTTACCATAAGGGGTGGGAAGCATATTGGCAATAGAAGTATGGCCATGGATCTGTTGAGCATGAAAGTATACCTCGCGGCTTCAAATTGAGGCGAGAGTAGGAAATACCGACCGAGAAAATCATTAGTTGTGAGAGCAGACTCACTTATAACTCGCCTTGGGCGAGAGTCTGGGACCCGACCTGGAAAGGTCGTTGAGCGTGAGAGCATGCTCACTTATAACTCACACTGGGGCGAGAGTCTGGGACACCGACCTGTAAAGGTCGTTGGGCGTGAGAGCATGCTCATTTATAACTCGCACTGGGGCGAGAGTCTGGGACACCGACCTGAAAAGGTCGTTGGGCGTGAGAGCATGCTCACTTATAACTTGCACCGGGGCAAGAGTCTGGGACACCGACCTGGAAGGGTTGTTGGGCGTGAGAGCATGCTCACTTATTGTTGGTTGCTACTCGGAAAGCCTAGAGGTTCCACTGTACAAAAATTTTGTACAAAGGTCTGAACCTTTTCCTAGCTACCATGTGTTCTTTTAAATTAAATTTTGGATCGCCTGCAGAACTTAACACGTTTGATCCAAAACTTAATCTATTTGTTCTTTTAGGTTTTGACTTGGATCTCCTGCGGAACTTAACACGTTCGACCCAAATCACCTTAAGTTATTAATTCCATTAAATATTAATTTCCATAATTGGTTCCCAGTACTGACGTGGCGAGGCACATGACCTTCTTGGATATGGGAGCAACCACCACCGACTAGACAAAACCTTTTATAGAAATCTAATATTTAATTTCCTAAAATAAATTTAGGTTAACCGAAAAGAACAATCAAATCACAAGGAAAAATAAAACAAAAAACACAACTTCGAAAAATATATTCGAAACACTAGAATCGTAAGCCTCTTGCATTTGGTATTATTTCCATAAATAACTAGCATGATGCGGAAAGAAAAATTACTAGTTATACCTTCTAGAAAGACCTCTTGATCTTCTACCGTATTCTTCTTCTAACCTCGGACGTTATGTGGGCAACGATCTTTCGAGATGAGAAACCACCAAGCACCTTCTTCTCCTCCTAGCTAGGTTCGACCAACACAAAGAAGCTTCACCAAGGACGAAGAACAAAACACCAACCAAGATCCAAGGGATACAAGTTTTCTCTCCTTCTTCTTTTTCTTCTCCGAGTAGTATCCGGCCACCACAAGAGCTCCAAGCCAATAGAGAAGGTTCGGCCACCACCAAGAGGAAGAGAGGAAGAGAGGTTGGCCGGCCACAACACCAAGGAAAAGAGGGAGAGAAATAATAGAGGTTGTTCGCCTTGAAGCCTCCTCTACCCCCTCTTTTATAATCCTTGGTCTTGGCAAATAAGGAAAATTTAATAAAAACTTCTTAATTCTTTTGCCATTGAAAAGGAAAATTTATTTAATTAAAATAATTTTCTCTTTTCAAATTATAATGGCCGGCCACTCTTCTTCCCAAAACAAGGAGAGTTTTAATTAAAACAAAAATTAAAACTTCCTAATTTGTTTCTAGAAATTTATAAAAATTTCTCCAATAATTTTAATCCCTTCATGATTGGTTAATAAAAAGAAATTTTATAAATTAAAATCTTTCTTTTAAACATGTGGATAATTTCCAAAAGGAAAAGTTATCTCTAAAAATTAAAATCTCCTTTCAATCTACAAATAAGGAAAGATATTAAATCTTTTCTTAATCTTTTGTAGAAACTAATAAAAGAGAATTTTTAATTTTTAAACTTTCTTTTAAATCATGAATATAATTAAAAGGAAAGTTTTTACCAAAATTAAAATCAACCTTTTAATCTACAAATAAGGAAAGAGATTTTAACTCTTCTCTTAATCTTTTGTAGAATCTTATAAAAGGAAGGATTTAAATTTTTAAACTCTCTTTTAAATTATATTATCCACATAAGAAAAATTTTAAAATTTAAAATTCCTTTTTATTTAATAGGGTCGGCCACATGAATTCACCTATGAACATACCCATGGTCGGCCCTAGCTTGGTCTCCAAGCTAGCTTGGCCGACCCCTATATGATGGGTAAGAAGGTGGGTATAGGTGGGTATAGTACTCTATAATTAAGAGGCTACGATAGAGACCGAGAGGAGGAATTGGTTTTGGTCTCCCGATAAAATTAAGCATCCCGTGCTCGCCCCGAACACACAACTTAATTTTATCAATAATAATTCATTCCACTAGAGAACTATTATTGAACTACCGCACCAATCCCAAATTACATTTTGGGCTCCTTCTTATCATGAGTGTGTTAGTCTCCCTGTGTTTAAGATAACAAATGTCCACTAATTAAGTAAGTTACTGACAACTCGCTTAATTAATATCTAGCTCCAAGAGTAGTACCACTCAACTTCATTGTCATGTCGGACTAAGTCCACCTGCAGGGTTTAACATGACAATCCTTATGAGCTCCTCTTGGGGACATTCTCAACCTAGATTACTAGGACACAGTTTCCTTCTATAATCAACAACACACACTATAAGTGATATCATTTCCCAACTTATCGGGCTTATTGATTTATCGAACTAAATCTCACCCATTGATAAATTAAAGAAATAAATATCAAATATATGTGCTTGTTATTATATTAGAATTAATAGCACACACTTCCATAATAACTGAGGTCTTTGTTCCTTTATAAAGTCAGTATAAAAAGAAACGACCTCTAATGGTCCTACTCAATACACTCTAAGTGTACTAGTGTAATTATATAGTTAAGATAAACTAATACCTAATTACACTACGACCTTCCAATGGTTTGTTCCTTTCCATCTTGGTCGTGAGCTACTGTTTATAATTTATAAGGTACTGATAACATGATCTTCTGTGTGTGACACCACACACCATGTTGTCTACAATATAAATTAATTGAACAACTACATTTATCACAAATGTAGACATTTGACCAATATGATTCATATTTCTAGATAAATGTTTATACCAAAAGCTAGGCTTTTAATATACACTCTAACACTTATAACTCGCACTGGGGCGAGAGTCTGGGACACTGACCTAGAAAGGTCGTTGGGTGTGAGAGCATGCTCACTTATAACTCGCAGTGGAGAGAGAGTCTGGGACACCGACCTGGAAAGGTCATTGGGCGTGAGAGCATGCTCACTTATAACTCGCACTGGGGCGAGAATCTGAGACCCGACCGGGAAGGTCGTTGGGCGTGAGAGCATGCTCACTTATAACTCGTACTGGGGCGAGAGTCTGGGACACTGACCTGGAAAGGTCATTGGGCATGAGAGCATGCTCATGTTGGATTGTAAGCGTTCGATAGAAGCGGGGGTGAATATCGATTAAAATTTTCGAGATGCGCAGCGGAAAAAGTGAACAACCAATAACAATGTTAACACAAGAACCTTTTACTTGGTTCGGAGCCTGTGTCGACTCTTACTCCAAGGCCTGCAGACAAGAGTGCTTTCGATGGGTAATTCACTAGCAATTCGAAGAATATTACAATAGTAATTATAATTGTTTTTTAAAATAAAAGTATACCGACGAAAACACGGAATGAAAAAGAAGAGCTTGTCATCGGAAGAGCGTCACAACGTCACAGGAGCATAAAAAAGCAGTTCTTGAAGTTTCAGCCTTGACCCTCCTTATATATGAGGTTCGGGGCGCCTGGAACCTTCAGGGCGCCCTGGATGTGATGTAGCCGAGCCAATCAATGAGCTCCACTTGGTGAGGCGACGTTGGGGATAAGTTTTCACCTCCGGGCGCCCTGGTACCTCCCGAGCGGTCGGACCCCAGTTTTCCAACAGCTTCCTTCCTGCAAGAAAACGTTAGTCCAGAAGCAAATATATAATACATATATCCTGTAAAATAAAGTATTAGCACAGTTTAAGTTTAACAAGTAGAGTATTAATTAGATTCTGTCTCTCCGAGACCGGAATCTAGTCAAGATCTCGACTTAGAGTTTCGAAATGGTTCTAGGTCGAATTGGCGCCTAAGTTCCCTTCCCGGGAACACGTGCTCACAGTCACTCCCCTCTAGTGACTTACCTTCACTTACCTATCAAACATTCGGTCAGCCCTTCGACCCGTCTGGGCTTCGTGTCAGCTATCCGGTCGGTCCGTCAACCTAGCTGGACTTCGTGCCAAACGTCCGGTCAGCCCGTCGACTCATTTGGACTTCGTGCCAGCTATTCAGTCGGTCCGTCGACCTAACTGGGCTTCGTTCCAAATATCAGGTCAGCCCATCGACCTGTCTGGACTTCTCCTGCACACTCGATCAGAGTGTTAGATAACAATGAAACTAACTTAACTTGTTTGTCATTCATCAAAACTTGAGTTAGACCGTTAGTGCTAACCGTACCAACAACTCACATATAACTCGCACTGGGATGAGAGTCTGGGACACCGATCTGGAAAGGCCGTTGGGCGTGAGAGCATACCCACTTATAACTTGTACTGGGGCGAGAGTCTGGGGCACCGACCTGGAAGGTTGTTGGGCGTGAGAGCATGCTCACTTATAACTCGCACTGGGGCAAGAGTCTGGGACACCGACCTGGAAAGGTCGTTGGGCGTGAGAGCATGCTCACTTATAACTCGCACTGGGGCGAGAGTCTGGGACACCGACCTAGAAGGTCATTGTGCGTGAGAGCATGCTCACTTATAACTCGCACTGGGGCGAGAGTCTGGGACACCGACCTGGAAAGGTCGTTGGGCGTGAGAGCATGCTCACTTATAACTCGCACTGAGACAAAAGTCTAGGACACCGACCTGGAAAAGGTCATTGAGGAGTTCTTTGGGGGTTGATCCAGGAATCAGCTTTGATATTTGAGGACTGACCTGAGGATTATCCCCAAAATACCCGCCCTGGTGCCGCATTTTGGGTGTCCAGCCAATTGTGCGCGACCTGGGATATTTCCTACAAATATTTTGTACAAACTTTAATCAGCTCAGTTTTTTGTTTATTTTATATCTCATGGAGCGCCAAATTCAAATTCATGCTTTTCTTCATTTTCCTTCCTCTTTCCCAAGGCGGTTGCATAACCCTGACGTATGACTTTTCTTTGTTTTTCCCGAGGTAACCGCATGACCGCCTTTCCTTCTGACGTATGGCCTTCCTGCGCCAGAATGATGTTGTACGAAAATCTCTTTTCATGATTTTCTTGTCACATCCATCATTAATGCCTTCTTAATACCTTTCATAGGAGAGTGACGCGTGCCCCACTAACCTTTCTTGCCACTGTAGCTGATCAACGCCTTTTGGCACGCGACCTTAGATCCGACGACTCAAATTATTATACTTTCCCTCCTTTCGATGCTTCCTAGGGGTTTGACTTTATAAACCCTAAAGGCTGTCTGCCATCTTCTTCTCACCGTTCGCGCTGCTTTCGACTCTTCCACTTCTTTTTGCTCTTCCTGCTAAGTCTTCCTTCTGTGTTTGTTTCTTGCAAATGCTTCTTCTCCTTTTCATCTTCCTCAGTTCCCTCATGCCTGAAGGTAATGAAATGCTCTGGTATTCATATTATATTTCATACTTGGATGATAACGACATGTTCCAGATCAGTACTAACTTGCACCTCACCGAAGACTATCAACTACGAGCTCCCCGCCATGATGAACACTTAGGCCTGTTCAACCGGTCGGTTAACCGGTTTACCGGTTTATCGGTTCCAGTTAACCACATTTTATTGCCAACCGGTTAACCGACCGGTATTATTACCGGTTCTACCGGTTCCGGTTGAACCGGTTCCGATTGGTTAACCGGTTCTAACCCAGAACCGGTAAGCCTAGTAAGTAACAAGTGACAAGAATGCTGCTCCATTCAGGAACTATGGATCATCCATGAATTCTCTGTCCTTTGGATTTCTTGCCACTGCAATCTTGATTTTGATGTTCCTCTTCATGGCAATCTTTGAGCACCTGTTCAGATCAAGGGCCTCCCACACGTCATCTCCCCTCGACGATGCCATCAGAGTGCGACAAGAGGCAGATTAGACTCAGGCAAAGAAGAAGAAGAATTCACACAGTGCAAGTTGAGTTTAACATTAATCGTTGAAATGGTTTCTAGATCAATGCTTCTTTGCTTTTAGCAATTCATTTCATGAAACAAGTAAATTTCACCCCATTCGATTCGTTAAGGAGATCACAAAACCGATTTAGGTTGTTGCAGGAAGCAAGTAGCATTGCAGTGGATTTCTTAATTAGTGTTGATGCCAGGGCAGCTATATCCAACATACCTTGCTCAACCAGCTCCTCTGCCATGCCCAAGGGAAGGAGTCCATTGGCCTTCTCATCATCAGCCTTCCTTTGATTTTCCTTAGCTTTCTCTTCATCACTTGTCATAATATATCAGAAGAGCACTGCATCAACAATGTATTGGTTTATTCTACATCAACAAAGCTACAGCTTTTAATTCATGTATGTTGTCTTTTTGTTCTTTGAACTAATGCATTAGCAGATCCCTTAGCGTCGCCTGTAAACATGTCGGCATAAGCTGATCTTAGCTTAGATTAACCGGTTTAAAAAAAATTAAACCGAAAACCGAACCGGTTAACCGGTTAACCAGAACCGGTAAGTTACCGGTTTCGGTCCGGTTTTCGGTTTGTCGGTTTTTTTGCACAGCCCTAATGAACACCCTTCTTCCCCTCCCCAAGGCTTTGTAACTTTCTTTAAGGACTAACTTTTGGGAGGTCTCCGCTTTCCTCTTCATCCAATTTTCTCTTCCTTGAGTGAATATTTTAGTATTCCCCTTTCACAGTTTGCTCCCAATGTTATTCGTGCTATCTTTGGCATGGTCATCCTTTATAGGGTATACCAGGTTCCTTTAACCACACAACTCTTCCACCACTTCTATTCTCTGAAACGATCCAAGCCTGGCGTGTTCATGGTGCAATCCAAGGTCGGGTGTAAATTCTTCCCTGATATGCCCTTTTCCAATAAGGGTTGGAAGTCCCGCTTCTTCTTCATCAGACTGCCTGAGTTGGTATCTTGGCCGACCAACTGGCGTTCTAGCCTTCCCTCACCTTTTGAATTGCTAGAGCACCGACATCAACCTGTCTGCCATACCTCTTTAGAGAAAATAAAGGGCGTCCGCCTTCTCCTGTCTATAATATTGCAAGAAGACTTTTTGCACTTTTTTGGACTCATACCCAGTCCCTGTAGCTATAGGAGCTCCATTCGGTAAGACTTTACTTTTTTCCTTCTGCTAGTGTTCGCTAACTGAGGTATTTTCTTTTTGCTTTGCGAGGCTGCTATGTTCTTGGCCTATTCGCGTGAATCAAGCAGGCTGTCCAGCAATGTTTTGAAGGCTGTGGGCGAGGAAATCGCAAGAGGCCTTGTCGTTCCCTCGACTACTTCCTCCCAGGAAACAGCAGCGGAGCCAGCAGAGTCCTCCAGCCAACTTCTTCTGGAAGCTGTCCTCTCGGAAGCTAGCTCTGCAGCCCTGGAGCCCATCGCGGAGGAGCGACCTCTTTCTCTGCCTCCAGATAAGCGCCTGCGCCTCCAGCAAAAACGCAAAAGAGTCACTCCGGCAGTCCAATCTTCCTCTTCGCTTCCTCCTCTAGGGCAGGCTTCCTCCCAAGTCCCCAGGGCCTGGGTCAAAACAACTAGACCCCCTGTCCCCAAGCCTTCTCCTGTGGCAGAAGTCCCTGCACCCACACCTGTCCGGGTCTTAGCTCCTGAGTGGGTCGGCCCCTCTGCCGGAGACCAGCCCGGGAGTTCGGCAACCCCTTCCACAGCTCCTGTTGCCTCCTCCCCTTCATCTGCTCGTACCAGGGCGTGGTCCAGCAGGAGCAAATATGATTTCACGTCCTCCTGGAGTCTGCCCTCTGTGCTCAGGCAGGATTCGACAGGGGGTTCATCAAATGTGGGTGGCGCTTCTCCTCTTCACGACCAAGTTCAACTTCATGGAGCCTTGACCACTCTCTGGAGGTCGGCTAATGAGCAATTCTGGGGGGAGGGCACCCAGTGGGAAGGGCTATATCTGGCCTCGCAATACATTATATCGGTGAGTCTTCCTTTTCCTGACCTGACTATCTGACCTTATTTCTGACTTCCCTCTTTTTGCCTGGCAGGCCTGCTCCATGAGCCTTAGCCTGACCCAATTTGTCGTCGAGCTACTGAAGCAGAACGAGTCACTGAGGGCTCGAGTTCAAGAATTGGAGTTGCCCCTTACTCCCCGCGCTCTGCTCGACCCTCTGACTGCGGATGACCCTCTGGATTCTTATCTTCACTCTGTAGGGGAGTCTACTCGGTCAGCTATGAATCTGGCTCAGGTGTCGTCCGAAAAGATAAAGGAATTACAAGCGGCCCTGAAGACCAGTGATTCAAAATTGAACTCGGAGGGTCAGCGTCGTCGCTAGCTGGCAACAGAGTTGGAGGAGAGAGAGTCAGAGCTAGCCGCCTGCTCTGCGGATTTGAAGGCACTCCAGGAGTCTAGGAAAGCCTTGCAGAAAGACCTAGGAGTTGACCGAGCAGACTTGGCCGCAAGTGCTGACTGGGAAAAAGCTCTCCAGGCTCAACGGGATCTGGACCAAGCTACTATCAAGTCTCTTCAGGTAGATCTCCTCAAAGTCCAGGCGGAGGCTTCTACCCTCAAGCAGGAGAATACGCTGGCTCTGGCAGCTGCCGACAAAGTAAAGGTAGAGCTGGTGGAATACAGGTAAGGTGAAAACGATCGCCTCAGAGCCTATAGAATCTCTTATGTCAAGTCTCCTCTCTTCCAGAAGAAGATAGGCGATCTCCTCGATCGGATGCTCTGCTATGGGGGCATGGGTGTTGTGCGCCAGTTGTGATCCCAGATGAGATGGCGCAGACTTTTATATCAAATGTGCTGCAACATCAACATCAGACCATGCCTACTGGCCATGACATAATGTACAATCTCAAGGAACTCTTTGGACACTAGAATCGGGCTGACAAGCAAGACTGAATGATCTCTAGGTATTGGACTAAAAGCAGGAATGAAGAAGCCGAAAGGCAAGTGCTTCATTTGCAAGCAGTCTGGACATTTGTAGGCAGGCTGTCCTCGTAGGAAGAGAACAATATAGGTATATCTTTTTCTCTAATAGTTGGAACATGTTTAGTGGTGTTATCTATCGGTACCTGGCATGTAGATATGAGAACCACTGATCATGTCTGCAAATCTTTGCAAGGGTTCCAGGAAACCCGACAACTACACAAAGGAGATATCACTGTTTACATGGGCACTGCTACAGAAGTAGCAGTTGTTGTAGTGGAAGATGTTTATAAGAATAAAATATGGATTTTGAGAAATTATCTTTACGTACCAAGTTTTAGAAAGAACTTGATATTTTGTCTCTTTTGATAACAAGTTGTTATCAAGAAAAAAAGAAAGCTGTCTGTTCTGGTACATTAATTGGCAATTTATATATTCTAAATTTGATAACTCCCACAAAGCAACAAATGGAAATTAATAACACATCTTCTAATTCTAATAAGAGATAGGAATCTTCGAAAATGAACCAAACATATCTTTGACATCTAAGTCTTGGTCATATTAACTTGAGTATGATTTAAAGGCTAATAGCCGATGGACTCTTGGGTTCATTAGTGTTGGAAAACTTTCCAACTTGCAAATCTTGCTTGGAAGATAAAATAACCAAGAGACCTTTTAAGGCCAAGGGGTATAGAGCCAAAGATGTGTTAGAACTGGTTCATTCTGATTTGTGTGGTCCTATGTCTATCCAGACGAGAGGTAGTTTCGAATACTTTGTCTCTTTTATAGACGATTATTCGAGATATGGATACATTTACTTGATGTGCCGCAAGTCTGAATGCTTTGATAAGTTCAAAGAGTACAAGGCTGATGTGGAGAAATGTCATGATAAAAGTATCAAGATACTACAGTTTGATCGTGGTGGCGAATACCTCTTTGGAGAGTTTAGGAATTACTTATCAGAGGCCGGGATTCAATCCCAATTGTCTGCACCTGGTACACTCCAACAGAATGGTGTGGCAGAAAGAAGGAATAGAACTCTTATGAAAATGGTTAGATCGATGATGAGTTATTCAGAATTACCAGATTTGTTTTGGGGATATGCTCTGGAAACAATAGTGTACATTTTTAATATGGTACCTTCTAAATCAGTACCCTCTACTCCCATGGAATTGTGGAATGGGCGTAAGCCTAGTCTGAGTCATATTCGGATATGGGGTAGTCCAATACATGTACTAAAGGGAGATACTGACAAGTTGGAATCACGTACAGAAGTTTGTCTGTTTATAGGATATCCTAAGGGAACGAAAGGTGGTTTGTTTTATAATCCTAAAAATAAGAAGATTATGTAATGAATCATAAGCCCATGAGTGAAATTGTTCTAGAAGAAATGAGAGAGGACACGCCTACTTTAGTACCAATTGTGTAAGATGAAATATCACAAATGATACACAATAATAGACAATGTCTCGTCGTAGTGGGAGGGTTGTTAGGCAACCTGAAAAATTCATGTTTTTGGGAGAGTCGTCGGACTTGATCCCTAGCGAACATGAACCTGATCCCCAGACATATGACGAAGCACTCCAAGATAAAGATGCAGTATCTTGGCAAAGAGCGATGAATTCTGAAATAGAATCTATGTATTCTAATAAGGTCTGAGAGCTTGTAGAACCACCAAATGGTGTAAAAGGCATTAGATGTAAGTGGATCAATAAAAGGAAAAGAGGGGCAGATGGGAAGGTGGAAACCTTCAAAGCAAGGCTTGTTGCGAAGGGGTATACTCAGAAAGAGAGAATCGATTATGAGGAAACCTTTTCACCAGTAGCTATGCTTAAGTCTATCCGGATACTCTTATCTATTGCTGCTCATATGGATTATGAGGTTTTGTAAATGGATGTCAAGACACCTTTCCTTAACGAAAGTCTTGAAGAAAACATCCATATGAAGCAACCAGAAGGGTTTATTGCAAAGGGCAAAGAGCATCTAGTATGTAAGCTCAATCAGTCTATTTATGGACTGAAGCAAGCTTCAAGGTCTTGGAACATCCGGTTTAATGAGGTAATCCAGTCATATGGATTTATTCAGTATCCGGATGAGTCTTGTGTATACAAGAAGTGTGATGGAAATGTGGCGGTATTTCTTGTACTATACGTAGATGACATTTTTGATAGTTGGAAACAATATCAAAGTGTTGTCGGAAGTAAGGGTATGGTTGTCCAAGCAATTCGATATGAAGGACTTAGGTGAATGCGCACATACTTAGGTGAATGCGCACATATTCTCGGGATCAAAGTAATAAGGGATCACAAGAAAAGAATGTTGTGTTTATCCCGAGCTTCATATATCGATACTATCCTAGCTCGTTTTAGCATGCAAGACTCCATGAAAGGTTTTTGTACCTTTTGGGCATGGAGTATATTTATCTAAAGAGATGTCTCCGAAGACATTAAAAGAGATAGAAGAAATGAAGGTAGTTCCTTATGCTTCAACTATAGGAAGCCTAATGTATGCTATGCACGAGAGCATATATCTGTTTTGCCATGGACATGGTTAACAGATATCAAAGTAACCCAAGACCGGGACACTGGACTGCCGTAAAGTATATATTAAAGTACCTTAGAGAGACTAGAGATTATATGCTAGTTTACAAGGCAGATGATTTGTTCCCTATGGGATACACGGATTTTGACTTTCAATCAGATAAGAATAATAGTAAGTCAACCTCGGGGTTTTGTGTTTACTTTAGGAGGTAAAGCCATAACAATGGAGGAGTGATAAACATAGATGCTTTTCAGACTCCACCATGGAAGCTGAATATGTGGCAGTCTTTGAGGCAGCCATAGAAGTTG
Source organism: Zingiber officinale (assembly GCF_018446385.1). Lineage (NCBI taxonomy): Eukaryota > Viridiplantae > Streptophyta > Magnoliopsida > Zingiberales > Zingiberaceae > Zingiber > Zingiber officinale. The sequence continues at coordinate 148,376,011 of NC_055987.1, read as the reverse complement.
TAGGGCTCAGAGACTTCATGATGGACTTAGATGTGATTCCTGATTTGCCCAAAAATTATTACAATATATTGTGATAATAAGTGGCGCAGTAGCAAACTCGAAAGGAACCACGAGCCCATAAGGCAAGTAAACACATAGAGCGCAAGTACCACCTAATACAAGACATCGTATAAACGAGGAAAAGTTGTTGCCGCCTAGATTGCATCAGATGATAACCTGGAAGATTCTTTCACTAAGGTCCTTAAGGCAAAAGCTTTTGATGGGCATGTTGAGGGGTTGGGAATCAGATGTATGACAGGGTATATGGCAGCATAGTCTTTTAGTATAAGTGAGAGATTGTTGGAATGTATACTAAAAGCCTAGCTTTTGTATAAACATTTATTTAAAAAAAAGAATCACATTGGTCAAATGTCTACATTTATATGCTAAGTGTAGTTGTTCAATTAATTTATATTGTAGATAACATGGTGTGTGGTGTCACACACAGAAGATCATGTTATCGGTTCCTTATAAATTATAAACAGTAGCTCATGACTAAGATGGATAGGAACAAACCATTGGAATAGTCGTAGTGTAATTTGATATTAGTTTATCTTAACTATAAAATTACACTAGTACACTCTGAGTGTATTGAGCAGGACCATTTAAGATAAGTTCTTTTTATACTGACTGCATAAAAGAACAAGACCTTTGTTATTATGGAAGTGTGTGCTCTTAATCATGATATAATAACAAACACATATACTCAATATTCATTTCTTTAATTTATCAAAGGGTGCGATTTAGTTCGATAAATCAAAAGGCCCGATAAGTTGGGAAATGATATTATTTATATGGTGTGTTGTTGATTATAGAATGAAACTGTGTCCTAGTAATCTAGGTTGATGATGTCCCCAAGAGGAGCTCATAAGGATTGTCATGTAAACCCTGCAGGTGGACTTAGTCCGACATGCCGATGAAGTTGAGTGGTACTACTCTTAGAGCTAGATATTAATTAAGTGAGTTGTCAGTAACTCATTTAATTAGTGGACATTCTATATCTTAAACACAAAGATATTAACACACTCATGATAAGAAGGAGCTCATATAATAATATGGGATTGGTGCGGTAGTTCAATAATAACTCTTTAGTGATATGAACTATTATTGATGAACTCGAGTTGGGTGTTCGGGGCGAACACTGGAAGCTCAAGTTCATCGAGAGGCCAAAACCAATTCCTCCTCTCGGTCCCTATCATAGCCTCTTATTTATAAAATCTTATACCCATCCATACCCACCTTCTTACCCATCCTTAGGTGGCCGGCCAAGCCAAGCTTGGAGCCCAAGCAAGGGCCGGCCACATCAATGCTTGGATGGATCAAGTGGTGGCCGACCCTAGCTTGGAGCCCAAGCTTAGGTGGCCAACCACAATAAAATAAAAGGGATTCTATTTTTTAAAATCTTTCCTTATGTGGAAGTCATGGTTTTAAAAGAGAGTTTAAAATTTAAATCTTTCCTTTTATAGCTTTCTACAAAAGATTAAGAGAAAGGTTTGATATCTTTCCTTATATGTAGTTAAAAGGAAGATTTTAATTTTTGATAAAACTTTCTTTTTTTATAAGCATCCTCATGATTTTAAAAGAGAGTTTTAAATTATAAATCTTTCCTTTTATAGTTTTCTACAAAAGATTAAGAGAAAGATTTGATATCTTTCATTATTTGTAGTTAAAAGGAAGATTTTAATTTTGGAGAAAACTTTCCTTTTTGTAATCATCCACATGTTTTAATAGAGAGATTTTAATTTATAAAAGTTTCCTTTTATAACCAATCATGAAGGGAATTTTTTTAAAGAGAAATTTTTATTTTAAAAATTTCCGGAAACAAATTAAGAAGTTTTAATTTTTGTTTAAAACTTTCCTTGATTGGAGGGCAATGAGGTGGCCGATCATTAAGGGTTGAAAAGGAAATTTTTAATTAAATTTTCCTTCTTAAACATTGGCAAGGAATATAAGGAAATTTTATTTATTAAACTTTCCTTGTTTGCCAAGACCAAGGAATATAAAAGCGAGGGTAGAGGTGCCTCACCTCATAACAATACATCTATTATTTCCTCTCCTCTCTTCCTTGGTGGTGGCCGACCCTCATCCTCTCCTCCTTTTCTTCTTCTTTGGCCGGCGGCATCAACTCTCTAGGAGACTCTTGGTGGCCGGCTTTTGCTTGGAGAAGAAGTAGAGAAAGGAGGATTTGTTTCTTTGCATCCCTTGGAGCTTGGTTGGTGGCCAAAGTTCTTCATCTCTAGGAGATTGTTGTTGGATGAAACTTGCAAGGAGAAGAAGGAGGCTTGGGTGGATTCTCGCCTCGGTAGATCGTCGCCCACACGACATCCGAGATAAGAAGAGGAATATGACAGAAGATCGTGAGGTCTATAACCTATAAAGGGTATAACTAGTTATTAGTTTTCGCATCATAACTAGTTCATCCTTTTATTTAGATCTTGAAATACCAAACACAAGAGGCTAATGAATCTAGGTGATCGAATCTATGTTTTCGATTTTGTGTTTCTTTTGTTTTTCGAACTTGTGATTCGATTGTTCTTTTTGGTTAAACCTATGGTTACTATAAGAAAATTAAATATTAAATTTCGTTGAAAGACTTTGTCTAGGAAGTGGTGGTGTTAGGATGTATACTAAAAGCCTAGCTTTTGGTATAAACATTTATAAGAATCACATTGGTCAAGTGTCTACATTTATATATACCAAATGTAGATGTTCAATTAATTTATATTATAGATAACATAGTGTGTGGTGTCACACACAGAAGATCGTGTTATCGGTTCTTTATAAATTATAAACAGTAGCTCACGACCAAGATAGAAAGGAACAAACCATTGGAAGGTCGTAGTGTAATTAGGTATTAGTTTATCTTAACTATATAATTACACTAGTACACTTAGAGTGTATTGAGTAGGACCATTAGAGGTCGTTTCTTTTTATACTGACTTTATAAAGGAACAAAAATCTCAGTTATTATGGAAGTGTGTGCTATTAATCCTAATATAATAACAAGCACATATATTTGATATTTATTTCTTTAATTTATCAATAGGTGAGATTTAGTTCGATAAATCAATAAGCCCGATAAGTTGGGAAATGATATCACTTATAGTGTGTGTTGTTGATTATAGAAGGAAACTGTGTCCTAGTGATCTAGGTTGATAATGTCCTCAAGAGGAGCTCATAAGGATTGTCATGTTAAACCCTGCAGGTGGACTTAGTCCGACATGACAATAAGGTTGAGTGGTACTACTCTTGGACTAAGATATTAATTAAATGAGTTGTCAGTAACTCACTTAATTAGTGGGCATTCGACATCTTAAACACAGGGAGACTAACACACTCATAATAAGAAGGAGCCCAAAAATGTAATTTGGGATTGGTGCGGTAGTTCAATAATAGTTCTTTAGTGGAATGAATTATTATTGATGAAATTAAGTTATGTGTTCGGGGCGAACACGGGATGCTTAATTTCATCGGGAGACCAAAATCAATTCCTCCTCTCAGTCCCTATCGTAGCCTCTTGTATATAGAGATTTATATCCACCTTCTTACCCAACCAATAGGGGCCGGCCAAGCCAAGCTTGAAGCTCAAGCTTAGGGTCGGCCAAGCATAAAGGTTGAGCCTTAAGGTGGTCGGCCAATAGCTTGGAGCCCAAGCTTAGGTGGCCGGCCACATCATATTAATAAAGGATTTTTATTAAAATTATTTCTTATGTGGATATCATGGTTTTAAAAGAGAGTTTAAAATTTAAAATTTTCCTTTTATAGCTTTCTACAAAAGATTAAGAAAAGATTTGAAATATTTCCTTATTTGTAGATTGAAAGGAGATTTTAATTTTGAGAAAACTTTCCTTTTTAACCATGTTCATGATTTAAAAGAAAGTTTAAAAATTAAATATCTCTTTTATAAGTTTCTACAAGAGATTAAGAAAAGATTTGATATCTTTCCTTATTTATAGATTGAAAGAGATTTTAATTTTTTAGATATAACTTTCTTTAAAAGAAAGATTTTAATTTATAAAATTTCCTTTTTACTAACCAATCATGAAGGGATAAAAATTATTGGAGAAATTTTATAAATTTTCGGAAGCAAATAAGAAAGTTTTAATTTGTGTTTAAAATTTTATTTGCTTGGAGATTTTTAGTGTGGCCGACTATATGAATTGAGAAAATAAAATTGATTTTTAATTAATTAAATTTTCTTTTTCATGGCAAAAGAATTAAGGAAGTTTTTATTAAAATTTCCTTATTTGCCAAGACCAAGGATTATAAAAGAGGGGGTAGAGGTGCCTTCAAAGAACACGACTCTATTTCTTTTTCTCTCCCTCTCTTCCTTGGTGTGGCCGGCCAACATCTCTTTCTCTTTTCTCTTCTCTCCACTTTGTGGCCGAACCACATCTTTTTCTTGGAGTCCTTGTGGTGGCCGGATCTTGCTTGGAGAAGAAGGAGAGAAAAGGAGGCGATATTTCTAGCATCCCTTGGAGCTTGGTGGTGGCCGAACCTCTTCATCCTTGGAAGAGATTTTGGTGGCCGAAACCTAGAAGGAAGAAGAAGGTGCTTGGTGGTTCTCATCTCGGAAGATCGTTGCCCACACAACGTCGGAGGTTAGAAGAGGAATACGATAGAAGATCAAGAAGTTATTTTGCTTACAAAGAAAGGTATAACTAGTAATTGTTTTCCGCATCATACTAGTTTTCTTTGTATAGTTATTTATGGAAATACCAAACACAAGAGGCATATGATTCTAGAGTTTTCGAAATAGTTTTTTTTTCGAGTTTGTGTTTTTTTTTTTTCGAATTTGTGATTTGATTGTTCTTTTTGGTTAACCTAGAGTTATTTAAGGAAATAAATATTTGCTTTCCTTAAAAGGCTTTGCCTAGGCAGTGGTGGTTGCTCCCATATCCAAGAAGGCCATGTGCCTCGCCATGCAGTCCTGGAAGCTAATTTTAGAAATTAATATTTATGGAATTAATAACTTAGGTAGATTTGAATCAATAGTGTTAAGTTCCGCTTGCGATTCAAATCTAAACCATTGAGAACAGATAAGTTAAATTTGGAATCAATGATGTTATGTTCCGTCTGTGATTCCTAATTTAACTTCTAAAGAATACAATAGGTTATTTATGGAAAGGTTCGACACTTGTACAAAATTTTTTTGTACAGTGGAACCGGTACGATTTTCCTAGGACTAACCAACAATTAGTATCAGAGCTAGGGTTTGCCTCTGTGTGTTTGGTTTTCAAATTAGGTTATGCACATGTCATACATAATTTAGGCAGGATAATAGTAGGATGTGCTAACTTTGTGGTTGCAGGATCCAACTATTATGACATATTTTTATTGTGTGTGATTGGACCCTTGGACATGTCAAGAGCATTTAATTGTGTGTGCATGATTGTAAAATTAAATACAGCAGGAGCTGTATTAGTTATTATGATTTTACATTTTTTGTTCGATCTAGAATATATGTACATTCCTTTATGGAATATAAGATCGATGTATGTAAAATTCTATATTTGTCGCGGATCGTATCCTTGCGAAGCGTGGTGCTATCGGAGGATCAGAGGCGCAGCGGAATAAGACGCAAGATAGATGCGACAACTTAACCCGATGGCGGTGGCTAAAGATGGCACCAGCTAGGGTTGGAGCACACGGAGGACAGTGATGAAAATGCCATAATAGTTGGAAAATTAATTTCCATATTTATTGCTTTTATTTACTGTGATGTGTGTGTATGCATGTGTTATATGCTAACATAGGTTAAAATTCCTCACCTTAAATAACTAAGTGGGAGAGGGATTAGTATATTAATCCCACGGTCTCCATTACTGGTTTGTAAGTGATGCAACAAGCTTGCGTGTTGGCTCTGAGTGCCTCCCTCCACAACGGATGAGTTTGTTTGCGGATCACTAGATCAAACTTCCTTAATGGATGGTTATAGGAAGTTATTTAGGATGTGTGTGATCTTCTCCAACTGAAGGAGCGCAATTCTATTTAATGGACTTAGTATCAAGTAATGGTATACACTTAGACATATTTAATAGTATCCTCCCCAACGGAGTCACTACTATCACTTGTGTGACCAAAGGGAAACCAACTATTGATTTGTCATAAAACTAGATTGGCAAGATAATAAAATTAATAAACCCCTCTTACAAATGTTTGAATTTGTATACGTCCACACTAACGTGGCATACAAGATTCATGGTGTTTGAGGTAATTTTATTTGTCAAAAAGTTATATTGACAAGATAGTCAATGGGTAAAACCCTCCTCTTACAAATGTTGATTTTGTATATGTCCACACTAACGCGGCATGCAAAACTCACGGTGTTTTGAGGTGTTGGTAAATTTAAATAGTATTGTTTGAGGAATCAATATTATTTTAAATTTAGAGTCTTGACCAAATATTTGATCAAAGACAGACCAACTATTAATTTTATTTGTCATACGTTAACAATATAATAAAATTAATGGATGAAATCTCTTTTTAGAATTTATATACGTCCACACTAACGTGGCATACAAAATTCACGGGGATTTTGAGATGTTGGTCTTGACCAAATATTTTTATGATTCTTAGGATATTAATAAATCCCCTAGTTGTTATACTATAGAATAGACTTAGTTGTTCCAATTGTAATGATTAGAAAACTTGGACATTAAGGTAGACTGTCCTCTCAGAACTGAGAACAATAACGGTGTATTTTATTAGTTCTTGAAACATATTTAGTGGTATTATCTACCGGTACCTGGTGTGTAGATACAGGAACTACTGATTATGTCTGCAATTCATTGCAGGGGTTCCAGAAAATCCGACAACTATATAAATCACCGTCCACATGGGCACTGCTGTAAAAGTACTAGCTATTGCAGTGGGAGATGTTTATCCTCTGATAGGAATAAAATATAGATTTTTGAGAAATTGTCTTTACATATCAAGTTTAGAAAGAACTAGTTTTCAGTTTCTAAACTATTCAAAGAACTTGATATTCTGCCTCTTTTAATAACAAAGTTGTTATCAAGATAAAGAGGGAAGTGATCTGTTCTGGTATGTTGGTAGACAATTTATAATCCAATAACTCCCACCATGCAATAAATGGAAATTATAACACATCTTCTAACTTTAAGAGATAGCAACCTTCAGAAATGAACCAATCATATTTTTGGCGTCTAAGGCTAGGTTATAACCAATGAACTCTTGGGTTCATTGGTAGTGAAAATCTTTCCAACCTGCGAATCTTATTTGGAAGGAAAAATAACCAAGAAGCTTTTAAGGTCAAAGGGGTATGGAGCCAAAGATATGTTGGAATTGGTTCATTCTGATTTGTGTAAACCTTTGACTATCCAGACAAGAGGTTGTTTTGAATATTTCGTAAACGATTATTTAAGATAAGGATACATTTACTTGATGTGCTGTAAGTCTAAGTATTTTGATTGGTTCAAAGAGTACAAGGCTAATGCAGTAAAACGTCAAAAGTAAAAGTATCAAGACACTACGGTGAGATCGTAGTGGCAAGTACCTCTTAGGATAGTTTAGGAGTCACTTATCAGAAGTCGAGATTTAATCCCAACTAACTACACCTGGTACACCCCAACAGAATGGTGTAGTAGAAGGTATAAGACTCTTAAGGAAATGAGTAGATTGATGATGAGTTATTCAGAAAATTACCAAATTCATTTTAAGGATATACTCTGGAAACGGAAGTGAACATAGTACCTTCCAAAGTCAGAACTCTCTACTCATATAGAATTGCTGAATAGGCGTAAGCCTATTTTGAAGCATATTCGGATTCGGGTAGTCCAGCACATATGCTGAAGAGAGATAATGATAAGTTGGATAGGAATTCACTTGTTTGTAGGTTATCCTAGAGAAATGAAAGTAGGTTTATAGTCTTAAAAATCAGAAGGTCATTGTTAGCATCAATGACCGATTTTTAGAAAAGGACTATGTAATAAACCACGAGCCCATAAGTAAATTTGTTCTTAAGGAAATAATAAAGGACATGTCTAATCTAGTACCAACTGTACAAGATGAAATATCACAAGAAACTGCAACACGTATCACAAATAATACACAATTACAGAAAGTGCCTCGTCATAATGGGAGGGTTGTTAGGCAACCTAAGAGATTCATGTTTTGGGAGAGTTTTTGGACATGATCCCTGGTGAACATGAACATGATTCCCAGACATATGATGAAGCGCTCCAAGATAAAGATACAACATCTTTGTAAAGAGCAATGAATACAGAATTAGAATATATGTATTCTAATAAAATCTGGGAGCTTATAGAATCACCAAATGGTGTAAAAGCTATTTGGTGTAAATAGGTCTACAATAGGAAAAGAGGGATAGATAGGAAGGTGGAAACTTCCAAAGCAAGGCTTGTTGAAAAGGGAAACCTTTTACCGGTAGTCATGTTTTAGTCTATCCGGATTCTTTTATCTATTGCTGCTCATATGGACTATGAGATTTGGCAAATGGATGACAAGACAATTTTCCTTAATGGAAGTCTTGAAGGAAACATCCATATAAAGCAACCAGTAAGGTTTATTGCAAAAGGCAAAGAACATCTTGTATGCAAGCTCAATCAGTCTATGGACTGAAGCATAGCTTCAAGGTCTTGGACATCTGGTCTAATGAAGTAATCCAGACCTATGGATTTATTTAGTGTCCAGATGAGTCTTGTGTATACAAGTAGTGCGATGGAAGCGTGGTGGTATTTCTTGTATTATACGTAGATGACATTTTTGGTAGTTGGAAATAATATCAAAGTGTTGTCGGAAGTAAGGGTATGGTTGTCCAAATAATTTAGTATGAAGGACTTGGGAGAATGCATATATTCTTGGGATCAAAGGAATCGCAAGAAAAGAATATATTTTACTTATCCCAAGCTTCATAAATCGAAACAATCTTAGCTCGTTTTAGCATGCAGAACTCCAAGAAAGGTTTCTTACCTTTTAGGCATGGAGTAACTTTATTTAAAGAGATGTCTCAGAAGACATCAAAGGAAATAAAGGACATGAAGGCAGTTCCTTATGCTTCGGCTGTAGGAAGTCTAATGTATGCAATGTTATGTACGAGATTGATATCTGTTTTGTCGTGGGCATTGTTAGCAGATATCAAAGTAACTCTGGACAAGGACATTTGTCTGCGGTAAAGCATATATTGAAATACCTTAGAGGCACTAGAGATTATATGCTAGCTTACAAGGCAGATAATTTAGTCCCTGTGGGTTACACGGATTTTAACCTCCAATCAGATAGGGACAATAGTAAGTCGACCTCGGGGTTTTGTGTTTACTTTAGGAGGTAAAGTCATAACTATGGAAGAGTGATAAACAAAAGTATTTTTTCAGACTCAACCATAGAAGCTAAGTAAGTGGCAGCCTCTGAGGCAGTCATAGAAGCTGAATGACTCAGTAACCTCAATATGGACTTAGATATGATTTCTGGTTTGCCCAAAGATTATTACAGTTTATTGTAATAATAGTGGTGCAGTAGCAAACTCGAAGAAACCATGAGTCCATAAGGTAAGTAAACACAATAGAGCGCAAGTACCAACCTGATCCGGCAGTAAGAATGGGGGACCCCATTTAGCAGAGTCAACGCCGCGAGGAGGGCCAAAGGCCTTGGCCGAGCGGATAAGGAGGGCGACGACCAGCTGAGGCTTCCGAGCGGAAGCAATATACCCCGCCGGAGGCGGGGTTCCGACGCTCATGATGAACAGTAGGAAAGGCCGAGCAGAGGGCCTGCTCGGCCGAAGGAATAAAACATCAACGCTGCGAACAGTCCAGAGCACATGACCCGGAAGTTCCCGCGCGGATCAGAACATCCGATCGGCCGGACACGAGGAAACGGCCGACCGGTCGGACGATTGACGGGGAGTAAGAAAAGGCAAGGATAGGAACATCTTCTGACAGCAGATGATATGCAGGATCCTAGGGCATGGGCTCACTGTCCCATCAAGGACATGGGCTCACTGTCCCATCAAAGACGTGCTCGTACTGTAGCAGTAAGGAGTCAGGCAAGTTCCTCTGACAAGCCCATATTGGGTATGGGTTGAGGACACGTGTGTGTGCCTCGGTATATGTACATCAGCCTCCTCAGAAGTCTATATAAGGCCTCCACTTCTTCAACCGGAGGTACACGAGTCTTCATCTTTGAGCCACTTCCTTCATCTATTCCCTCGTCTAACTTGAGCGTCGGAGGGCCGTCGCCGGGACACCCCTCCCGGCTCGGTTTTGTTGCAGGTTCGCCGGAGCACTCGAGGATTCAGCAGGGAGCGCCACGTCCCCAGCGTTCGTTGACCCCTGGTTCGGACAGGATCAAATTGGCGCCGTCTGTGGGAACGCACCTGCATCCGAAAGGGAACAATGGACGAGGCTGGACGACAACACATGGTGACGCTTTCGACGGAAGAACTCGACGCTCTGGTCGAGATGAGGGCCGCCAAACTTATGGAGCTAAAACAGAAAGCAGCCGCCGAGCGGCCGGAGCAACAAGCAACATCTGCATCGGGTGGCCGAGAGGAAGCACCTCAAGCCACCGTTGCATTCCATCGGGCCTTATTCCACACCCCTGAAGCCGTATCAGCTCGGAGAGATAGAGGATCTTCTTCCGACGAAATGCCTAGACGAGACGCCAGAAAGGGGAAAGCTCTCCGAGCGGATGCTTCTCCCGAGCGGAAGCACCGACTGCCACAGTTCCATTTCCCTCAAAAGCAGATACTTCATCTCCCGAATTCGACTTATAGCAAGCCCCTCCTTCTGGAACCTCAAGAGCGGGAGTTTGATGTCAGGTGATGAATCGTCCGCATACGAGGAAGTTGGGTGGACGAGCCGCCGAGCGGATGAAGAGGGATTGGCACTTGGATCCACCATGAAGCACAAGTTATCTCTAGCCTGTCCGGGGCAGGGCGAGAGGTGCACCAATAGAATATGTGCTGTATATTTTCCGTTTGGTTGTATATTTGAAATGTAGAAGGCAAAATGTTATAATGTGCGTAATTGGAATTATTGGCCGAGTGGCCTATCTTCATGGTGTATAAGATACGAGCCAAGCGCTCTTGGATCGATGAAGAAGGCCTCGAGCCGTTCGGCTGGAGGTATAGTATCCGAGCCAGGCGCTCGCTGACGAAGGCTCATGGAGCCATGGGAGCAGAAGGCTCAAGTAAAAGGATAAAGCAGCAGGACGCCTCCACCTCTGGTAGGCCGAACGGCCATGGAGGACCGACCGGGAAGTTTCGCCATCCTCCTGGCCTTGGATGAATTTCGACGAAGTACATTGTATCCACCTCACTCCACGGGTATTCGGGAGTTGAGAAATTGCGTTAGATCTTATGCTGATCGGCAGGTTAGTTTTTCAGATAGTTTCTTTCGGGCGTAGAATTCATCGTAATTTTCCGAATGAAGGCCCCCGAGCCGCTCGGCCGGGAGGTTGATATACTAGCCAGCCAGAGGCTCGACGATGAAGGCCCCGAGCCGCTCGGCCGGAGGTAAATGGGTCGAGCCCAGCGCTCGAGGATCAAAGACCCAGTACCTTCCGGACGAAGGTAAATTATCCGAGCCAAAATGCTCGACGAAGCAGACCCTGAGCCGTTTGGCCAGGGGTACGTTCTCCAAGCTGGGTGAAAGGGGCATATGGATTATCCGAGCCAAGCGCCCGAATAGTGAAGGCCTCCCAGCCGATTGGATGCACAAGCAAATGACCCGTGCCGTTCGGCCGGGCACAAAGACTGTTCAAGCGCTAGATAAGTTATGAAGGCCAAGGTCGCTCGACCTGGTAAGGAGTTAGCCTTGAAGGCCGTCTAGCCCAGACGTTAAACCGTAGAGCCGCGCCGACCGGCTATAAATATCCGCGCCGACGAGCTCCGTCGTTAAAGATCGAGAGACGAGCCGGCGTCTATAAACCCTCCGAGCGGAAGACCGTCTAGCCCAGACGTTAAACCGTAGAGCCGCGCCGACCGGCTATAAATATCCGCGCCGACGAGCTCCGTCGTTAAAGATCGAGAGACGAGCCGACGTCTATAAACCCTCCAAGCGGAAGACCGTCTAGCCCAGACGTTAAACCGTAGAGCCGCGCCGACCGGCTATAAATATCCGCGCCGACGAGCTCCGTCGTTAAAGATCGAGAGACGAGCCGGCGTCTATAAACCCTCCGAGCGGAAGACCGTCTAGCCCAGACGTTAAACCGTAGAGCCGCGCCGACCGGCTATAAATATCCGCGCCGACGAGCTCCGTCGTTAAAGATCGAGAGACGAGCCGGCGTCTATAAACCCTCCGAGCGGGAGACCGACGAGCCCCGTCGCTAAACATCGAGAGCCGCGCCGACCGGCTATAAATATCCGCGCCGACGAGCTCCGTCGTTAAAGATCGAGAGACGAGCCGACGTCTATAAACCCTCCGAGCGGAAGACCGTAGCCCAGACGTTAAATCAGAGCCGCCACCGAGGCTATAAATATCCGCTACCGACGAGCTCCATCGTTAAAGATCGAGACGAGCCGGCGTCTATAAACCCTCCGGCGGGAGACCGACGAGCCCCGTCGCTAAACATCGAGAGCCGCACCGACCGCTATAAATATCCGCCCGACGAGCTCCGTTAAAGATCGAGAGACGAGTGGCGTCTATAAACCCTCGAGCGGGAGACCGACGAGCCATCGCTAAACATCGAGCCGCCCGACCGGCTATAAATATCCGCGCCGACGAGCTCCGTCGTTAAAGATCGAGAGACGAGCCGGCGTCTATAAATCCCCGAGCGGGAGACCGACGAGCCCCGTCGTTAAACATCGAGAGCCGCGCCGATCGGCTATAAATATCCGCGCCGACGAGCTCCGTCGTTAAAGATCGAGAGACGAGCCGGCGTCTATAAACCCTCCGAGCGGAAGACCGTCTAGCCCAGACGTTAAACCGTAGAGCCGCGCCGACCGGTTATAAATATCCGCGCCGACGAGCTCCGTCGTTAAAGATCGAGAGACGAGCCGGCGTCTATAAACCCTCCGAGCGGAAGACCGTCTAGCCCAGACGTTAAACCGAAGAGCCGCGCCAACCGGCTATAAATATCCACGCCGACGAGCTCCGTCGTTAAAAATCGAGAGACGAGCCGACGTCTATAAACCCTCCGAGCGGAAGATCGTCTAGCCCAGACGTTAAACCGTAGAGCCGCGCTGACCGGCTATAAATATCCGCGCCGACGAGCTCCGTCGTTAAAGATCGAGAGACGAGCCGGCGTCTATAAACCCTCCGGCGGGAAGACCGTCGACGCTAAACATCGAGGCTGTGCCGACCGGCTATAAATATCCGCCGGCTATAAATGAGAGACGAGACGGCATCTATAAACCCTCCGAGCGGGAGACCGACGAGCCCCGTCGCTAAACATCGAGAGCCGCGCCGACCGCTATATTCGCCGACGAGCTCCGTCGTTAAAGATCGAGAGACGAGCCGACGTCTATAAATCCCTGAGCGGGAGACCGACGAGCCCCGTCGTTAAACATCGAGAGCCGCGCCGACCGGCTATAAATATCCGCGCCGACGAGCTTCGTCGTTAAAGATCGAGAGACGAGCCGGCGTCTATAAACCCTCCGAGCGGGAGACCAACGAGCTCCGTCGTTAAACATCGAGAGCCGCGCCGACCGGCTTTAAATATCCGCGCCGACGAGCTCCGTCGTTAAATATCGAGAGACGAGCCGGCGTCTATAAACCCTCCGAGCGGGAGACCGACGAGCCCCGTCGTTAAACATCGAGAGCCGCGCCGACCGGCTATAAATATCCGCGCCGACGAGCTCCTCATTAAATATCGAGAGACGAGCCGCCGTCTATAAATCCCCGAGCGGAAGACCGACGAGCTCCGTCGTTAAAAATCGAGAGCCGCGCCGATTGTCTATAAACATCCGCGCAACGAGCATTCGCAAAAACTAAATTGTTTAAGTCCGATCGGCCGTCGGTTTGTTAATACTTCGCATTCATTGAATGCAAACAGTATAGCCAAGCGCTAAACGATTTCGAGGAAAATGAGTTAATTGATTAACCTGATCGGTTGTCTAGTGGGAGACACGCATAGCTTAACTGACTCTACAAATGAGCACCAAACAGATAGAAGAGGGCAATAAAGGACCGACAAAAATTGAAGCAAAGGAATACAATTAGGCCGAACGGCACGTACAAAAATTTTACATCCGCCGAGCGGATGAAATACAGTAAGTACTTGGAAGAACTCGCCTCACTCCGGGTCCTCAAAATTGAAAAAGGCATCCGGGATATCGTCAATCATGGCCGCCAGGTCGGAGGCGGGAATGTGCATTCCCGCAGGAAGGTGGCCACCCTTCTTCAAGTACGCCACGGTGACCTTGACCGCCTCGGTGAAGGTTGATGAGACATTGCCGCCGAATTTTGCGCCGAATCGTTCCGAGCGGAGGTAGTCTTGGCGCGCTGCTACTAGGCGGCTCAGCTCTCCCTCCTTATATTTTCTGAGTACCGCCCGGGAAGTAGTTAAGGAATCTTGGACCGCCTTCAAGTCCATTTCAGCCTTTGTGCGTTCTGCCGAACGGTCTTCCCGTTCGGCGTTCAGCTGGGCCTCCAGATCCTTGGATCGCTGATCTAGCGCACGGACATCTACTTTCATCTTCTCCAGATCAGCTATCCCTCGCTTCTTCCGGGCAGTAGCGCGTTTGGCATCCGCTTCGCGCTTCTTGATTTGGCCCTCTAGCCGAGCCACCTCTGTAGACAGGTCGGCGGCCTTCTTCTGTTCGGCCTCGCGGGCTTGTTTCTCCCGCTCGGCCGATGGACCCCCTGACACTTGGAGTTTCTCCAGGAGATCCTCCAGCTCGGCTAGCCGATGGCTAGTGGCGATTTGCTCAGCCCAGCGCTGTAAGGAAAATAATAAAATGAGGAACCGGACAGTAGCATGGCACAGAAAGAAAAATGAATTCACCTGAGTGGCCTGCTGCATGTTGTTATCGCCGAGCTGCTTAGGCGTCATGAGGGCCACTTGAATCTGGGCATCCTCGAAGAGCTTGGCGAGTGGACCCGTCAGGGTTATTTCATGTACGGGGCTTGATGGCCGATCGGCGGACATCAAATATTCCTCCAATGGAAATCGGAGAGTAGTCTTGATGGTCAGGTGGCCGGACGGCGTTTCCTCGGCCGCACTCGCCTTGCCCGAGGACTCCCCTATGGTAAAGGTTTCGCCCAACCGTTGTAAGCGACGGCGAGTTCGTGGAGGAGAACCAGAGGGCTGTGCGGTGGGCGAGGCCACTGGAGTCCCGATCTACGACGGCGTGCGATCTGGCGAAGCTACCCCGATCGGCGCCTGTGGTCCGCCCTCTTGGGTCGGCGGAAGGCTGGAGTCTCTTTGACGTTTTCGCCGAACTTCCATTGGGGGATCCCCGACCTGGGGGACCCCCAGCTCGGCTGGGGCAGAGGAAACAGGGTCCGCCTCAACTTCCGTTGAAGTGGATGGGGTAACTTCTGTTTCAGGAGCGGACTGCGTCCCCCCCTCTCCGGTAGCTGCCGGGCGGCTGGGAATAAGACCCCGCTCGGCGAGTTCTTTTTTAGTCGCCGCCTCAATTTCCACGTCCTTCAACTTCAGATGATCGGTGGCCTTGGAACGCCACATGACTTCAGCTGCAATGGAAGAAATTAAAATCAGTTAGACAAAAAAGGGGAAGAGAGTAAAAAGTCCTTACTCATGCGGTAGGGGAGATTTGCCCGAACGGGAGATAATCCGAAAATGTATAACACCCCCTTGAGAAGCAATCGTCGATTTTGTCACTGACTGCAACCGTCACGCATGAAGGTAGGCGGATTGTTTCGAATTTGCCGAGCTCCTACTGATCCGCCATTTGATTCTCGAATGTTGGCCGCCGAAGTCGGATATAGAAGAAAACTCCTTCCAGTGCTTGTTGAGTCATATTATCAAAAAATTTAAAGCCTATTCTACTTTGGAAAATGAAAGTGCCCAACTCGGATTGTTTGGGGTAGAAGAAGAAGTGGAATATTCTGGGGTCAAGTGGGATCGTGCAGCTTAAAGAGGACAACCATCCCGCTCAAGCAACCTAAAGGAGTTCGGCACAAGTTGGCCGAGCGGATGCGGAAATAATTACAAACCTCCAAAATAAAGGGATGGGTAGGAAATCTAAGGTCACCCTGAAATTGGTCCAGAAAAAAGCAAATGGTACCGATCGGAGGGTTATGCGGCCGGGTCGGCTATAATTATTTCATGGTCATCAGGGATCCCATACGTCCGAACAAGACACCGAGCACCCTCTTCATCAAACCGACTCTCCATGGTCATATACCAAGGGCCATGAACATCCACAGTGGGTACGGAAGTACTTGCCATGACTGAAGTATCAAGAAAAAGAAAGAAGGAAGCCGAAGGAAACTCGGAAACGGAGGATAGACAAGAGTTCGCAAGCAGGGGAACGAAAGGAGTTCCACGCGAAAAGGAAAGGCCGAACGAAAGGAAGGGAGAAGCTTACTGAGGAAAGGTGAACGGAGAAGATCACTAGAAAGCCGAAAACCACCAAGAGGCGAAAGCTAGGACAACCGGAATGAAGCAGCCGCGGGCACCTTCGACGGAGGACGAGCGATGAAACAGAGAAATGCGGCGTAAGGGTGGAGACGAAGGCTTTATGCGAACGAGGCTGATCGACCTCGTCCGTCGGATGCAGGTCACGGGAGACGAGGTTATCCTCTAACCGTCCATTTCAAAGTAATCGCGTCCCATCGTACGGATCATCACCGCCACGCGAGAAGAGCCACGTGGCACTCTGTCACCAGGCGCAATTAATGCGCCCATACCGCGCATGCTTCGACTTAATGGAAAAGATTTGCATGATTTTCGAGAAGATTTAGACAAGCAAACATCCACGCTGGAGGACAAGACATTCAGAACGAAGAGCCGAGCGGATGATGAGTTATGAGGGCCGAACGGCTCTAGGTATATCATAAGCGGCGGTAAGATGACGACCGGCCGTTCGGACACATAGTCCAGTCAGTCGGACTCACTGCCTCCTTCGACTAGACTTGAAGAGGAGGCAAGTGATCCGGCAGTAAGAATGGGGGACCCCATTTAGCAGAGTCAACGCCGCGAGGAGGGCCAAAGGCCTTGGCCGAGCGGATAAGGAGGGCGACGACCAGCTGAGGCTTCCGAGCGGAAGCAATATACCCCGCCGGAGGCAGGGTTCCGACGCTCATGATGAACAGTAGGAAAGGCCGAGCAGAGGGCCTGCTCGGCCGAAGGAATAAAACATCAACGCTGCGAACAGTCCAGAGCACATGACCCGGAAGTTCCCGCGCGGATCAGAACATCCGATCGGCCGGACGCGAGGAAACGACCGACCGGTCGGACGATTGACGGGGAGTAAGAAAAGGCAAGGATAGGAACATCTTCTGACAGCAGATGATATGCAGGATCCTAGGACATGGGCTCACTGTCCCATCAAGGACATGGGCTCACTGTCCCATCAAAGACAAGCTCACTGTCCCATCAAGGACATGGGCTCACTGTCCCATCAAAGACGTGCTCGTACTGTAGCAGTAAGGAGTCAGGCAAGTTCCTCTGACAAGCCCATATTGGGTATGGGTTGAGGACACGTGTGTGTGCCTCGGTATATGTACATCAGCCTCCTCAGAAGTCTATATAAGGCCTCCACTTCTTCAACCGGAGGTACACGAGTCTTCATCTTTGAGCCACTTCCTTCATCTATTCCCTCGTCTGACTTGAGCGTCGGAGGGCCGTCGCCGGGACACCCCTCCCGGCTCGGTTTTGTTGCAGGTTCGCCGGAGCACTCGAGGATTCAGCAGGGAGCGCCACGTCCCCAACGTTCGTTGACCCCTGGTTCGGACAGGATCACAACCAATACGAGAAATCGTATAAACGAGGAGAAGTTGTTGCCGCCTAGATTGCATTAGGTGATGACCTATAGATCCTTTCACTAAGGTCCTTAAGGCAAGAGTTTTTGATGGGCATGTTGAAGGGTTGGGAATCAGATGTATGACAGCATTTATGACATCATAGTCTTTTAGTATAAGTGAGAAATTGTTAGGATGTATACTAAAAGCCTAGTTTTTGGTATAAACATTTATAAGAATCACATTGGTCAAGTGTCTACATTTATATATACCAAATGTAGATGTTCAATTAATTTATATTGTAGATAACATAGTGTGTGGTGTCACACACAGAAGATCATGTTATCGGTTCTTTATAAATTATAAACAGTAGCTCACGACCAAGATGGAAAGGAACAAACCATTGGAAGGTCGTAGTGTAATTAGGTATTAGTTTATCTTAACTATATAATTACACTAGTACACTTAGAGTGTATTGAGTAGGACTATTAGAGGTCGTTTCTTTTTAAACTGACTTTATAAAGGAACAAAGACCTCAGTTATTATGGAAGTGTGTGCTATTAATCCTAATATAATAACAAGCACATATATTTGATATTTATTTCTTTAATTTATCAATGGGTGAGATTTAGTTCGATAAATCAATAAGCCCGATAAGTTGGGAAATGATATCACTTATAGTGTGTGTTGTTGATTATAGAAGGAAACTGTGTCCTAGTGATCTAGGTTGATAATGTCCTCAAGAGGAGCTCATAAGGATTGTCATGTTAAACCCTGCAGGTGGACTTAGTCCGACATGACAATAAGGTTGAGTGGTACTACTCTTGGACTAAGATATTAATTAAATGAGTTGTCAGTAACTCACTTAATTAGTGGACATTCGACATCTTAAACACAGGGAGACTAACACACTCATAATAAGAAGGAGTCCAAAAATGTAATTTGGGATTGGTGCGGTAGTTCAATAATAGTTCTTTAGTGGAATGAATTATTATTGATAAAATTAAGTTATGTGTTCGGGGCGAACATGGGATGCTTAATTTCATCGGGAGACCAAAACCAATTCCTCCTCTCGGTCCCTATCGTAGCCTCTTGTATATAGAGATTTATACCCACCACATATCCACCTTCTTACCCAACCAATAGGAGCCGGCCAAGCCAAGCTTGAAGCTCAAGCTTAGGGCCGGCCAAGCCTAAAGGTTGAGCCTTAAGGTGGCCGGCCAATAGCTTGGAGCCTAAGCTTAGGTGGCCGACCACATCATATTAATAAAGGATTTTTATTAAAATTATTTCTTATGTGGATATCATGGTTTTAAAAGAGAGTTTAAAATTTAAATTTTTCCTTTTATAGCTTTCTACAAAAGATTAAGAAAAGATTTGAAATCTTTCCTTATTTGTAGATTGAAAGGAGATTTTAATTTTGAGAAAACTTTCCTTTTTAACCATGTTCATGATTTAAAAGAAAGTTTAAAGATTAAATATCTCTTTTATAAGTTTCTACAAGAGATTAAGAAAAGATTTGATATCTTTCCTTATTTATAGATTGAAAGAGATTTTAATTTTTTAGAGATAACTTTCTTTAAAAGAAAGATTTTAATTTATAAAATTTCCTTTTTACTAACCAATCATGAAGGGATAAAAATTATTGGAGAAATTTTATAAATTTTCGGAAGCAAATAAGAAAGTTTTAATTTGTGTTTAAAATTTTATTTGCTTGGAGATTTTTAGTGTGGCCGGCTATATGAATTGAGAAAATAAATTTGATTTTTAATTAATTAAATTTTCTTTTTCATGGAAAAAGAATTAAGGAAGTTTTTATTAAAATTTCCTTATTTGCCAAGACCAAGGATTATAAAAGAGGGGGTAGAGGTGCCTTCAAAGAGGACGACTCTATTTCTTTTTCTCTCCCTCTCTTCCTTGGTGTGGCCGGCCAACATCTCTTTCTCTTTTCTCTTCTCTCCACTTTGTGGCCGAACCACATTTTTTTCTTAGAGTCCTTGTGGTGGCCAGATCTTGCTTGGAGAAGAAGGAGAGAAAAGGAGGCGATATTTCTAGCATCCCTTGGAGCTTGGTGGTGGCCGAACCTCTTCATCCTTGGAAGAGATTTTGGTGGTCGAAACCTAGAAGGAAGAAGAAGGTGCTTTGTGGTTCTCATCTCGGAAGATCGTTGCCCATACAACGTCCGAGGTTAGAAGAGGAATACGATAGATGATCAAGAGGTTATTTTGCTTACAAAGAAAGGTATAACTAGTAATTGTTTTCCGCATCATACTAGTTTTCTTTGTATAGTTATTTATGGAAATACCAAACACAAGAGCCATATGATTCTAGAGTTTTCGAAATAGTTTTTTTTTCGAGTTTGTGTTTTCTTCTTTTTCGAATTTGTGATTCGATTGTTCTTTTTGGTTAACCTTGAGTTATTTAAGGAAATAAATATTAGCTTTCCTTAAAAGGCTTTGCCTAGGCGGTGGTTGTTGCTCCCATATTCAAGAAGGCCATGTGCCTCGCCATGCAGTCCTGGAAGCCAATTTTGGAAATTAATATTTATGGAATTAATAACTTAGGTAGATTTGAATCAATAGTGTTAAGTTCCGCTTGCGATTCAAATCTAAACCATTGAGAACAGATAAGTTAAATTTGGAATCAATGATGTTAAGTTCCGTCTGCGATTTCTAATTTAACTTCTAAAGAACACAATAGGTTATTTATGGAAAGGTTCGACACTTGTACAAAAATTTTTTGTACAGTGGAACCGGTACGATTTTCCTAGGACTAACCAACAGGTGGATGCTCCCATACCCAAGAAGGCCTAGTGCCTCGCCATGTTTAACCTAGAAGCCAATCTCTGAAATTAATATTTAATTGAATTTGTAACATAGGTGGATTTGGATTAATAATGTTAAGCATCGTTTGCGATCCAAGTCTAAACCACTAAGAATAGATAAGTTGAATTTGAAATCAATGATGTTAAGTTCCATTTGTGATTCCAAATTTAATTTCTAAAGAACACAATAGGTTGTTTGGAATGGTTCAGGACTTGTACAAAATTTTTGTACAGGGGAACCTGTACGATATTCCGAGTATCAACCAACATTCATATCATTTTCCTAATCGTAAAAATGTCCTTATTTATAATTTTGACATAATTTATTGAGTGTGACAATTTTTAACTTGAATTACATCAAATTTGGGTTAAAAAATCACCACACTCAAAATATTAGGTCAAAATTATGGATGAGGACATTTTTACGATCAGGAGAATGATACGAACACATAGAAACTTGTTTCATATAATTCTGATATCACTAGGTCCATATTTAAGACTTACAATTATTTATTATTATTATTATTATTATTATTTTAAAAATCAATTCTGGGGCGAATCTAGGATTTGTCCCAAAATTGGGGATGAATCCTTGGATTCGTCCCAAAAATATGGGACGAATCCATGGATTTGCCCCTAAAATCTGGGGCGAATCCTGAATTCGTCCCAAAATCTGGGGCGAATACCGAATTCATCCCGGAATCTACGATGAATCCTAGATTCGTCCCAGAATATAAAAAATAAAAACAAAGATAAATAAAATTGGAAGACTCAAATATGGATCTGGAAATATCGAAATTCTATGAAACAAGTTTTTATGTGTTCATATTATTCTCCTGATCGTAAAAATGTCCTTATTTATAATTTTGACCTAATTTATTGAGTGTAATAATTTTTTAACCTGAATTGCGTCAAATTCGGATTAAAAAATCACCACACTCAAAATATTAGGTTAAAAGTATGGATGAGGAGATTTTTACGATCAAGAGAATGATACAAACACATAGAAACTTGTTTTATAAAATTCTGATGTCTCTAGGTTCATATTTAAGGCTTTCGATTATTTTTTTTTAAAAAAATCAATTCTGGGACGAATCTAGGATTCATCCCAAAATTGGAGACGAATCCATGGATTCGTTCCAAAAATCTAGGATGAATCCTGAATTCATCCCGAAATCTGGGACGAATCTACGATTCGTCCCAGAATATAGAAATTTTTTTTTAAAAAAAAGATAAATAAAATTGGAAGGCTCAAATATGGATCAAGAGATATCGGAATTCTCTGAAATAAGTTTCTATGTGTTCATATCATTCTCCTGATCGTAAAAATGTCCTTATTTATAATTTTAACCTAATTTATTGAGTGTGATAATTTTTTAACTTGAAGTACTTCAAATTCGGGTTAAAAAATCACCACACTCAAAATATTAGGTCAAAATTATGGATGAGGATATTTTTACGATCAGGAGAATGATATGAACACATAGAAACTTGTTTCATAAAATTATAATATCTCTAGGTCCATATTTAAGGTTTCTGATTATTTTTTCTTTTTTTTTAAAAAAAAATTTGATTCTGGGACAAATCCAAGATTCACCCCAGAATTGGAGAGGAATCCTGGGATTCGTCCCTTATAGTTTTTAAATATTTTTAAAAAAATTTCAATCTGAGACGAATCCTGGATTCGTCTCATCTGGGATAAATTTTGTGATGATTTAATTTTCGTTAGGAATTTACGACGAAAATATTTTATTGTAGATTTTGTTGCTAATTTGGGTCGAATATTATTTTTGTTGCCAAACTTGTTGCGATTTTAGGACGAAAAAAATTCCTCCCAAATTTTCGTCCTTAAATCATTATTTTTTGTGTGTCATATACCAACTTTATTTTTGTTGTTTTTTGGATGTGTAGTTTTGTTTGTTTGGATGTGTATAAATATGATGTGTGTTGAGTTGACATATTTGAATGTTGATATGGGATGTGTAGTTTTTGTTGTTTTTTTGGATGTGTAGTTTTGTTTGTTTGGATGTGTATAAATATGATGTGTATTGAAGTTTGACTAATCTTACTATTTTATTAAAAATCTCCCCCCTTTACTAACTAACTTTGGTGAAGTCTAAAATGTATTTACGTTAATGTCCTTTTTTCTATTTACACTAAAAATAATTCCAAGGTTTATTAGTAATTCCACAAGCGAAACAATCAGTGATCTAGAGTTCGAGACTCAGCTACAGCGTATTATTATAAATTTTTCTCATCATTAATTTTCTCTGGTTGTTTTATATATAAAAAATATATAGTTCTCTTTAGTCTCATATCTTAAAATTGACAACACTATGATCAAAGAAACTTGTATAAATATTTTAGGCCGACGATGTTAAAAAATATATATTTTTTAGTTTTTTTACTAAGACAAGTATAATATTAAATTAAAATAATTTTTTACATAGGGAAGCCCATTGTTGGGATTCTCTAGCGTCACTATTGTATGAGTCTGACAAATCTTACCCAAATAATTAATTCTTGGTTTATAAGAATGATACTAGAAAATCCAAATAATTCGGATTTTTAAATACCTAAATAATTTATATATTATTATATTACACACGCAACGCGTGTGCATAATCACACTAGCATATTTTAAATTTGGATATGGGGATGATAAGAGATTTATAGAATGTAATAATGTATTTGATATGTAAATAGGATAAAGAAAATAAAATTCTAGAGAATTTTTTATTTTGGAATAAAATTTGGGATGAACTAGGGTTCATCTCAAATTTGAGACAAATTTGGATTCACCCCTAATTGGGGACGAATTCAGGTTCATCCTAAATTTGGAACGAATCTTGGGATAAATTTTGGGACAAATTTAGGTGCGTCCCAAAATCCCACATCGAATTACCCATGTTCATCTCAAATTAGGTACGAATTGATTCACCCCAAATTTGAGACAAACTAAAATTCATCTTCAATTTAGGAAGAATTTAGGTTCGTTCCAAAATTCGTCTCCAATTTGGGACGAATTTAAATTCGTCCAAAAAAAAAGTCATTATTTTTTTAGTGTCATATACCAACTTTATTTTTTTTCATACAATCACCCCCTACTTTTTCAATTTACAAAAAAACATGTTAAGAGAATGTCACGGAATGTACCTTATATAACTTGATTCGTAAATGATATTGTGTATATTTGAATTATAAACAATAATCAGTCATCATTTAGAGACATTTCGGTAATACTTTTAAAACAAGTGACAATTTAATAATTGTGAAACTAGATGGATCTTTTCAAAACGTAGGAGGAGGAGGAGGGTTTTTTGGATAAATATTGCGTCTTCGATCTCTATATAGGTCCCTAGAGCGTGTTACGCAGAAGAACATGCAAGCTTGCAATGGCGTCCACCATTATCATCTTCTCCTGTTTCATCTTTTTCCTCCTCTGCACTTCTCACGCAGCAAATCATACACAAGCCAACTTCCTCAATTGCTTTCTTGAAGCAACCGGAGGATCTTCCTCTTCTCCTTCGAAGATTTACACTCCCAACACCACCTCCTTTTCCACCCTCTTCCGCTCCTCTGTCCAAAACCTCCGGTTTCTCTCCTCCGGCGCAGAGACTCCCTCCTTCATCATCCTCCCCTCCGTCGACCACGACTCCCAGGCCGCGGTTCTCTGCGGCCGCCGTCACGGCATCCGCCTCCGAGTCCGGAGTGGCGGCCATGACTACGAGGGACTCTCCTACGTCTCCTTCTCCAGTACTGATGGCCCGTTTGCCGTCGTCGACCTCTCTGGCCTTCGTTCCGTCGAGGTAGACGCCGCAGACCACACCGCCTGGGTCGGCGCTGGCGCCACCCTCGGCGAGGTGTACTACAACGTGGCTGCCGCCAGCCCCACTGCCGGGTTCCCTGCCGGCATCTCCCCCACGGTCGGTGTCGGTGGGCTCATCAGCGGCGGCGGCATTGGGTGGCTGCAGAGGAAGTACGGCCTCGCCGCAGACAACGTCGTTGATGTCAGGTTGGTCAACGCCGAGGGCGAGCTGTTGACCAGGGAGACCATGGGGGAAGACTTGTTTTGGGCGATAAGAGGAGGCGGCGCGGCGAACTTCGGCATCGTCGTGGCCTACAAGTTGCGACTTGTTCCGGTACCACCCAAGCTGACGGTGTTCTCCGTTAGCAGAACGCTGGGGCAGGGTGCGACGAGGTTGCTGCATTCATGGCAGAGCATCGCGCCGCGGTTCGCCGACGATCTATGGATCAGGGCCTTGGTGATTGCGATCGGAGAAGCGCCGGCGAACCGCACGATCCAGGCCACATTCCAAGGCCTATTCCTTGGGTCGCGTCGCGCGACGCTTGCTGCCATCAAGAAGAGCTTCCCTGAGCTGGGCGTGAGGGGCGAGGACTGCAACGAGCTGAGTTGGGTGGAGTCGACTCTCTACTTCGATGGCCGTGCATGGAATGATACCCGCGCGCTGTTGACCCGGCGGCCGGCGTTCAACAGCTCCTTCAAAGCCAAGTCGGACTTCGTGAGGGAGCCCATCTCCGAGAAGGCATGGGAGGGGATATGGAAGGTTATGATGGAGGGGGAGGAGGAGCCTCTGGAGATGATATTTGAGCCGTGGGGCGGAAGGCTTTGGGAGATAGAAGACGATGCCATTGCCTTCCCTCACAGGAAGGGGAATTTGTATAACATTCAGTACTTCATGAGGTGGTTCGAGACAGAGGCGGCGGTGACGGAGAGGCATTTGACATGGATGAGAAAGTTCTACGAAGACATGACTCCTCACGTGTCCAGCAATCCGAGAGCTGCGTATCTCAACTACAAGGATATCGACTTGGGTAGCAGCACAGAGGAAGGGAGGACGAGCTACAAGGAGGCAAGCGCTTGGGGAAGAAGATACTTCCTGCACAACTTTGAGAAGCTCGCGAAAGTCAAGGCTCGAGTTGACCCGGAGAATTACTTTTGGAACGAACAAGGCATCCCTCCTTATACTGCTTAATTAATTGAATGTCACAGGACAGTTGCTTTGTATGTATTTGAATGCATTAAATAAAGGAATTATTTACAAATAATAAATTATGTTGTTCTGCACAAATAACAAATCGGTTTTGTGCAATAATGCCAAGACTCATAGTTATGTATCTTTGTCGAGCATATATATCTTTCTGGAAGATGATTCAACGCTTTCAGCTGGCACCTCCACTTGCATAGAGTAGTTTGAGGAAATCACCTTGGACATGCATGTGGGCTTGAAACCACCACCGTGAGCCGTCTGCTTGGATTCGTCGACCCCCAGCCTCAGCATCTCCGCTGGCCACTTGCAATAGAAAGCTCACCGTCGAGGTGGGAGCCGAAACCTAGGGTAACCTTAATTATTTATGTTGATTAAGTATTAAGTAGTTAATAATTAATAGATTAATTATCTTAATTATTTATGTTGATTAAGTATTAAGTAGTTAATAATTAATTGATTAATTATCTGATTGAGTAATTAACAATAAGTTTAATTACTAGTGATCCGGTAGTAAGAAAGGGGGGCCCGCCTGGATGATGGTCAACGGCCCTGCGGCGGTCGCAGTCAAAGTCAACCTACCTGAGTGATTAGCTCGGACAGTGCCCGAGCCGACGCTTCGACAGCTCGACCGTTATGCCGAGCTTCTGACGCTCACAAGCTAAGCAAGACTCCTCTTTGTTCAGAGGACCGCGCCAGTCGCCCTCGGTCGAGCGGACTACTCGCTCGGCTCAGCCGTGATGCCCAGCGAACGATCGGGTGACTGACGGGCCAAGCGCCCCTTCCGCTCGGCCTCGACACCGACAAAAATAACATCTGGCCATATCTTCCTCGAGATAAGCGCCACCGACAGACAACATGGTCCGCGGCCGGACCGGACAGAGAATCGTACGATGGAAGTTTCTACTGTCACGTCAGGGATATGCTCGGACAATTGAGGTATAGCGCCAGGCGCACTTTTCTGACACGACCATTTCCAGGTATGCTTTGAGGAGCGTGCATGTCTCGAAAAGTGTGCATACACCCCCTGGGAGCCCTATATAAGGACCCCTAATCTTCGACGGAGGTATGCATTCTCATCTACTATAGCTACAGTCTTCATTCTTGTTACTCTACTTCGATCTCTTCTCGCCGGAGCTGACTTGAGCGTCGGAGGGCCGTCGCCGGGAACCCCTTCCCGGCTCGGTTTTGTGCTTGCAGGTTCTCACCGGAGGCTCACGCTAGTTGGAGGTTCATACGCCGTCAACAAGAGCGCCACGTCCCCAGCGTCTGTTGGCTCAGCACCCGGACAGGATCAAATTGGCGCCGTCTGTGGGAACGCACCTGGATCCGGAGGCGAGACGATGGAAGAAACTGAACGTCAACATATTGTGACGCTCTCCCCAGAAGAGCTCGACGCGCTCATCGAGGCGCGAGCAACGAAGATAGTGGAGCAGCAACAAAAGGCTCACGCCGAGCGGCCGGCACAGTAGGCCACCTCAGCGTCAGGTGGCCGAGCGGCGCTGGAAGATCGACCGGAGCAATTTTCAATCAGGCCGCTTTGGATATTCCCGCAGTCTCATCCGAGACCATGATGCACGCCTTCACCCAGGGGCTGATGGATGGCGATTTCTTTCGCTCGCTCATCAGGAAATCACCGCACAACTATGACCATATGCTGAAAAAGGCGAGAGAATACATCAACGTGGAGGAGGCGCAAGCGGCCCGTAAAAAGGAAACACCGGCAGAGTCAACAACGCCGGCCGAGCGGAGGCCTCAAACCATTCATCAACCACCCAGAGGACCCCGAGTCGAGGGGATGAGGCCGCATCAGGAATCAAGGCCGCACGTTGTCCAACACGTGGCGGCCGAACGACCTAAGCCGAAAGGAAAGGTATGGACTCCCATGTTTTGTTCAATTCATCAGTCGGCAACCCACAACACCCGCGATTGTCGGAGTCACGCCCCGGTCACTAGGCCAATGAGCTATCGCCATCGATCACCTTCGCCTGACCGACGGCATAATCATCAAAATACTGGACAGCGAGAAGTCAGACAGTCACCCGAGCAGCGACGCCAACACCAACCAAGATGTAACCCTCGAGCCTCCCATGAGCGAGTCGGACCGTCTGCTCGGGAGGAAGAAAATAGAAGCAACATCGCTCGGGGAGAAATCAACATCATCGCTGGTGGGCCAACCAGCGGTGACTCCAACCGAGCCGGCAATTCGTACATCCGACGGCTGGAGATCCATGCCGTGGGATGCAGCCAGGAGAAGGCGAACGGGCCCGAGATCAGCTTCGGCCCTGGCGACCTCGAGGGAGTTGAAGTGCCTCACAACGACGCCCTCATCATCCGAGCGGTAATAGCAAACTATACTATTCATCGCATCTTTATTGACACAGGGAGCTCGGTCAACATCATCTTCAAGAAGACGTTCAACCAACTTTAGATCGATAGGGCTGAGCTACTGCCTATGACAACGCCCCTGTTCGGGTTCACTGGTAACGAGGTTCAGCCGGTCGGACAGATCAAATTGGTTATTTCACTCGGTGAAGAGCCGCTTAGAAGGATATGGACCACTAACTTCATCGTAGTAGACGCGCACTCGGCGTACAACGTCATTTTGGGCCGACCAGCCCTCACTGAATTTCGGGTTGTCGTCTCAACATTCTATCAGAAAATCAAGTTCCCTGTCGAAGACCAAGTGGGAGAGGTCAAAGGTGATCAGTTGGCAGCACGGCGTTGCTATGTGGAGATGGTCCGAGCTGAGTCGAGGTCCGCCCGGAAGGCCCCCCGGATCGAGGTAAATGCTATAACTGAAAGGCCTCCCCCCTTAGTTTATGAAGAAAAAGAAGAAGTACAGATCCGGGATGGCCGACCGAAGGCCACCACCTTCGTTGCATCAGACCTGGAAGCGGGCCCGAAGGAGGAGCTAATCAGGTTCCTACAGCGCAACAACGACGTCTTCGCGTGGTCAACACACGAGCTACCAGGCATTTCACCGAGAGTCGCACAACACGAGCTCCATGTCTGGTCGGACGCTCATCTCGTCAAGCAGAAGAAGCGGGACTTTAGTGCCGAGCAGAGCGTCATCATCCGAGCGGAAGTCGAGAAACTCATGGAGGCCGGCCACATATGAGAGGTGCAGTTCCCAAGCTGGCTAGCGAATGTGGTGCTGGTCTCCAAACTGGGTAATAAGTGGAGGGTCTGCATCGACTTCCGGGATCTGAATAGGGCATGCCCAAAAGACTATTACCCTCTGCCCGAATCGACCAGATGGTAGACTCAACCGATGGTGTGAGCTGATATGCATGTTGGACGCTTGTCAGGGTTACCACCAAGTGCCGCTCGCCCGAGAAAACCAGGAGAAAGTGAGTTTCATTACAGTGGACGACACCTATTGCTACAACGTAATGTCGTTCGGACTAAAGAACACCGGTGCCACATACCAGCGACTTATGAACAAAGTGTTTCGGAAGCAGATCGGGCGAAACCTGGAGGCATACGTTGATGACATACTTATTAAATCAATTTGAGCGGTCAACCTTTGTGCAGATATAGAAGAAACCTTCGGGACACTGAGGACATACGAGGTTAAGCTAAATCCCTAGAAGTGTCTGTTCGGAGCAAAAAGTGGATGCTTTCTGGGGTACATCGTTACCGACGGGGCATAGAGGCAAATCCTAGTAAAGTGAAAGCGCTGCAGGACATGCTGCCTCCCAGAAACCTGAAGGAAGCTCAGCGCCTCACGGGACGGATAACCGCGCTGTCCAGATTTATCTCGAAGACCGTCGACCGGAGCTTCCCCTTTTTCAAGATTCTGTGCCGAGACACCAAGTTCCAATGGGATGCAGAGTGCGACAAAGCCTTCGAAGAGATGAAAGTATACCTCAATTCCTTACCTGTGTTAGCCAAGACGGTCGCCAGGGAGCCCCTTAGAGTTTACTTGTCCT
The DNA here is from genome assembly GCF_018446385.1 of Zingiber officinale. NCBI lineage: Eukaryota > Viridiplantae > Streptophyta > Magnoliopsida > Zingiberales > Zingiberaceae > Zingiber > Zingiber officinale. The sequence continues at coordinate 148,346,355 of NC_055987.1, read as the reverse complement.
CGACTGAATATGCTGTCGGGTCGGCTCTTGTGAGGCCGGGCGGCGAGAAACAACTTGTGTACTTCTTGAGCCACTTACTAAAGGATGCTAAGTCTCGCTACACTGGTCTCGAGAAGTTAGCTTTTGCGCTGGTACTCGCTCTCGAAGGCTCCGCCCTTATTTCCTGGCGCACCCGATCGTTGTGATGACGAACAACCCCCTGAGAAGGGTCCTTCTCAATCTAGAGGCGTCCGATCGACTAATCAAATGGACCACAGAACTTAGCGAATTCGATATACGGTATCAGCCCCGGACGACCATCAAGGCGCAGTCGTTAGCAGACTTTGTAACTGAGGTGCAAGATCCCGAGCCCGAAGCCACCTGGAAGGTGTACGTGGACAGATCATCCACTCGTCAAGGAAGTGGGATCGGTGTGTTGTTAATCTCCCCTCACGAAGAACGGATGCACTTATCCGTACGGCTGGATTACCGAGAGACCAATAATGAAGCAGAGTATGAGGCACTGATAGAGGGCCTGCAGGTCGCTCGGCATATGGGAGCTAGCAGGGTCTTGATTCATTTAGATTCATAATTTGCTGCTCAGCAACTTTCGAGAGCATTCGAGATAAGCAGCGTTAGGCTCAAGCTTTATGCGGAAGCCTTCGAAAGACTGAAGGCCATTTTTTGAGAGGTGCTCATCCAGAAGATCCCCCGAGCAGAGAATCAGGCTACAGATGAGCTGGCTAAGCTAGCCAGCTCGATATCACCAATCGTCATTCAACAGCCGATCTAGCAGGTATCTCTGGTCGCCCACATCGATCGGATGGAGGGGCTCACATTTCCAAATGACTAGCGGACGGCTATAGCAGAATTTCTGAAGTTTGGAGCAACACCCTTCGATCGGGAGGAAGCGCATCTGCTTAAGAGGAGATCTGGTCGGTTCGTCCTCATTGGCGACCAGCTCTACAAGAAAGCGTTCTCCAGGCCTCTGCTCAAATGTGTTGGTTCGGAGGATGTGGACTATATTCTGTAAGAAGTACATCAAGGGTCTTGTGGAGGACACCCGGGCGGTCGCTCGTTGGCTAGGAAGATTCTGCTAGCCGAGTACTTTTGGCCGACTCTCCAGGAAGATGCCGCTCGGACTGTCACCACATGTCTTTCCTGTCAGAAATATCACAACTCCACCCACCGGCCCACTGAGGAGATGAAGGCGTCTATAGTGTCCTGCCCGTTCGACCAGTGGGGCATGGACATTGTGGGACCTTTCCCGATGGCGATCGGGCAACGGAAGTTTTTACTTGTGGCGGTGGACTACTTCTCCAAATGGGTCGAGGCCGAGCCATTGGTGAAAATAATCGAGCAGATGGTCAAGAAGTTCATCTAGCAGCACATAATATGTCGGTTCAGTATTCCATGTCGGCTCGTGTCCGACAATGGGTGGAAATTCGTTGGATAGTAGCTCCGAGAATGGTGCGAGGGGTACGATATTCAGCAACACTTCACCTCTGTATCCTATTCGCAAAGCAGCGGGTAGGCCGAGGTCACCAATCGGGAAATCCTTCAGATTCTTTGAGTTCGGCTCGACCATGTCGGTGGCAGCTGGGTGGATGAGCTACCCAGCGTGTTATGGGCGATTCGCACTACCCCTAAGGAAGGAACGGGGGTCACGCCTTTCCACTTGGTGTACGGAGGAGAGGCTGTCGTTCCCGTGGAGGTCGGAGTAGAATCCGATCGGGTGCAACAGTACGACGCAAGTAACGCCGAGCGGAGGCAGCTAGAGCTGGACCCGATAGATGAAGCACGAGCCAAAGCAGCCGTCCAGCTAATGGCATACTGACAGAGAATGAAGCAGAATTACAACAAGCGAGTAATTCCCAGAGCATTCCAGGTCGGCGACCTTGTATGGAAGAAGGTAAAGTCGGTCGACGATGTGAGCAAGCTGGAGGCTCCCTGGGTTGGGCCCTTCAAGGTTGTCGAAAGCTCCAATCGGGCACCTATTATCTTGAAGGCGAAGACGGACGTCAGCTAGAGCGACCATGGAGCACTAACCATCTCCAGCCGTACCGAGCTGGTTGAAAAGTTCACTAATGTAATTCATTAAATGTATTTCCGTTCTTCGGTATCCTTTGATCGCAGGAAGCAATTCATGAAACACAAGGGTATAACCGGTTTTGCGCCGAACGGCTACACTCCATCAAACTGTCGAGCGGTGATGTTAAACTCTAGAGTCGGACCAGCGACTATAAACCCCCCGGCCCGAACACCGTTGAGCGGCGACGTTAAACTCCAGAGTTGGACCGGCGACTATAAACCCCCTGGCCTGAAGACCGTCGAGCTGCGATGTTAAACTCTAGAGTCGGACCGGCGACTATAAACCCCCCAGCTCGAAGACTATCGAGCGACGACGTTAAACTCCAGAGTCGGACCGGCGACTATAAACCCCCGGCTTGAAGACCGTCGAGCGGCGGCGTTAAACTTTAGAGTCGGACCGGCGACTATAAACCCCCCGGCTTGAAGACCGTCGAGCGGCGATGTTAAACTCCAGAGTCGGATCGGCGACTATAAACCCCCCAGCCTGAAGACCGTTGAGCGGCGACATTAAACTCTAGAGTCGAACCGGCGACTATAAACCCCCCGGCCTGAAGACCGTCGAGCGGCGACGTTAAACTCTAGAGTAGAACCAGTGACTATAAATCCCCCGACCTGAAGATCGTCGAGCGGGGACGTTAAACTCCAGAGTCGAACCGACGACTATAAACCCCCCGGCCTGAAGACCGTCGAGTGGCGACGTTAAACTCTAGAGTCGAACCGGCTATTATAAACCCCCCGACCCGAAGACCGTTGAGAGGCGACGTTACACTCTAGAGTCGAACAAGTGACTATAAACCCCTCGGCCCGAAGACCGTCGAGCGGCAACGTTAAACTCTAGAATCGAACCGGCGACTATAAAACCCCCGGCCCGAAGACCGTCGAGCTGCGACGTTAAACTCTAGAGTCGAACCGGCGACTTTAAACCCCCCGGGCCAAAGACCGTCGAGCGGTGACGTTAAACTTTAGAGTCGGACCAACGACTATAACACCCTCCGACCCGGAGTCTGTTCAGCGACAACCTAAGGGTCAGTTCGGTAAGTATGAATATCCGATCGAAAGCATCTCTAAATCTCCGAGTAATGGCCGAGCGGCGGTTCCATATCAAGGAGTCGCTATACTGGCATTCATCAGAAATTAAGGTCAAGTATTCCGCTCGGACTTAAGCAATCAACCAATGACAGGAGTAAACACGGAAAAACTAACTTTCATTAAAAAGTTCCCACCGGACGGCTAGCACACATCAAAAACTTACAAAATGATTAGCCCTCCTCACTCCAGATAAGCAAAGATCGGGTCAGGGATGACCTCGAGTAGGTCGGCCAGGTCCTTAGGCGGGATAGCCATCGCTTCAGAAAGATGACCCTTACCCTTTAGATAGGCAGTCGTAGAATTAATGGCTTCTTCAAAGGCAATAACGAGCCGGTCACATACTTTCTGGGCAAAATCGTCCGAGCGGATATAACTTTGCCTCATCACAACAAAGAGACCTGATTCGCCGTCTTGGTACTCCTTGAGGGCAGCTCGAGAAGCTTCGAGGGTGTCGTGTAGGTTCCTCAATTTTCCTTGGAAATCAGTCCGCTCCCCCGATCGTCTTGTTTGTTCGGCGGACAGCAGATCAGTCAATTCTTGAACACGTTGCTCCAGCGCTCGGGCCTCAACATTTTTTGCGTCTAGATCAGCAACGACCCTGTTCTCCCTTGTAGTCGCCAGCTTGATCTCCTGGTCATGTGTCTCGACCCGGGCTTCAAGCCGAGCCACCATGGTTTCCAGTCCGGAGGATTTATGCCGCTCATCTTCTAAAAGCCTCTTTGTCTTGACCAGGTCGGCCTTCAGCTCAGTAGGTGAAGGCCCCTCGACCGGGCCTCCCCCGGAAATCTTAAGTTTCTTCAGCTCTTCCTTTAGCAGCGCCAAGCGGTTGCTGACGGCGATGCTCTCCACCCAGCTCTGCACTCAGATAAGATAGCAAAAGCCTAGCAAAAATAATAATGTAAAGGGAGGTGGGGGAGGCATACACCGATGGTATGCTGCAGATGACTGTCGCCAAGCTGACCGGGAGTCATTAGGGCAACACGGGCCCTCGCATCCTCCCATACTCTAGCAAGCAGTCCACGGATGGTGATCTGATGCTCGGGAATTGTGGGCCGGTCAGCTTCTTGAACGAATTCTTCTGTTGGTAGGTGCATAGCGACCTTAACCACTCGACGGTCGCTCGGAGCAGTCTGAGCTGAACCTGAAGGACCGGAGGACTGGCCGGTCGGAGCAGAAGTGATGTCAGAGCGACGTATACGTCGACGAGCCGGGGGCAGAGAACTGACTGGTTGCGCTTCAATAGGATCTACCGGTAGATCGAGCTGTGAAAGAGTTCGATCCGAAGAAATTGCTTCGATCGAAGCCGGAGCCAGGTCAACCCCTGTGGAAGGAGCGCCAACCTGCTCGGACACCTGTTCCACAGGAGTAGCCGACCGGGTGGTTATCTCCGTCCGACGCCTTTTGCAGATCACCAAAGGAACATCCTCGGCCGAGTGCTCCACGTCCTCGTCTCGAGTAGAGGGATGTCTAGCAGACGAAGTAGCATCGCCCTCCGCTTCAGTTGTAGAAACCCGAACGACCGATCCACCTATTGCAGTAGGTGCATCGCCGCTCTCACCTTCGTGTGAGCCGACCGGCGCAATGCCCAAGTTGGCCATCTCCTTAGCAGCCGCCGCTTTAATCTCGGCGGCCCTCAATCTCATCTGCTCGGTAGCGCAAGCACGCATCATGATGTCAACTACAGAAAGGGAAAACAAATCAGTTAGATCAAAAGGAAAAAAGGATCAAGAAAGCACTTACCCATGCTGCTCGGAAGTTTCGAGCGGATCGGATTCATCCCAAACATGTATAATACACCCTCGCAAAGTAGTTTGTGGATGTTGAACTTTTGGCAGGCCAGCATATTGGCTGCATGAAGGTAGGCCGGCTGGCTCTTGTATTTACCGAGCTCTAGCGGAGAGGGTACGATGGTCTGCCACTTGGTTCGGAAGGGCGGCAACTCGGGAAAACACAGAAAGAAAAAGTATTCTTTCTAGTGTTTATTAGAGGTGAGCATTTTGTCAAAGAAGACAAGGCCGATCCGAGACTGGAAAAGGAAAGTACCCCACTCAGACTGTTTGGGATAGTAGAAGTAATGAAAAATCTTGGGAACTAAAGGGATGTCGTGCAGCCTAAATAAGACAACTACGCCGCACAGCAATCTAAACAAGTTTGGAACGAGTTGTCCGAGCGGGAGGCGAAAGTAATTACATACTTCAATGATGAACGGATGTAGGGAAAACGTAGACCAGCTACAAACTAGTCTCGGAAGAAACAAGTAGTGCCAGTCGACGGATCATGAGGCCGATCGGACGAAGAAGCTAATATTAATTTATTTTTAGGAGGAAGTTCGAAGGTGCGGACGAAGCTCACCGCGTCACCTGCATCAAACCGGCTCTCCATAGTAGTATACCATAGGCCGGGAGCAGGGTCAGACGGTTGCGACGAACTCGCCATCACCGGAACAATGGAGAAAGCAAGAATATAGGGATGCCAACGAAAAGGACGACGGGGAAACACTAAAAGCTCAAAAAGATGAGAGAAATAGAGGCAAAGACAAGAAGGAGTAATGGCCTTACACGGAGGATGGGAGGAAAGCGTGCGTCGACGGAGCCCTGAACACAAATCGTCGATGGAGCGATGAACACTGAATAGCCGGAGCACCAAAACGTGAATAGTGCCAAACGAAGCAGAGACAACGCGACAACTTTATAAAGAAGAGGTTCGGCCGAGCAGAGCTGTCCGATCTAGGTCGCAGGCCCCAAGATGCAAATCACACCGTTGAATTCAAACCGACATAGGTCACATCAAGCCTGTCACCTCGAGCGTGTGATGACAGCGGCGGTGCCACATGGCTGTCAATCATAGGAAGGCATTTAATGAACACCATTACGAGGGCGTGGCCGCATGCTCGGCCCTAATGGATGAGATTTGAGAGCATTCCGAGGAGATTTGAGGCAAGTCATCGTTGACCATCTTCAGATAGGCAAACTAATAAGTAAAAATTCTGCCAAGTGATGGCGGACATGCTCCCGGTCGGCGTTATGAGGTAGGTTTAGGGTCGCTCGGCTTCCCTGACCGGAGTAATTTTTCAGCAAACTAGTCCAGTCAGTCGGACTTACAGCCTCCTTCGACTAGACTTGAGGAGGAGGCACTTGATCCGGTGGTAAGAAAGGGGGGTCCGCCCTGATGATGGTCAACGACCCTGCGACGGTCGTAGTCAAAGTCAACCTACCTGAGTGATCGGCTCGGACAGCGCCCGAGCCCGCGCTTCGACAGCTCGACTGTTATGCCGAGCTTCCGACGCTCACACGCTAAGCAGGACTCCTCTTTGTTCAGAGGACTGCGCCAGTGGCCCTTGGTCGAGCGGACTACTCGCTCGGCTTAGTTGTGATGCCCAGCGAACGACCGGGTGACTGACGGACCGAGCGCCCCTTCCGCTCGGCCTCGACACCGACAAAAATAACATCTGGCCATATCTTCCTCAAGACAAGCGCCACCGACAGACGACATGGTCGGCGGCTGGACCGGACAGAGAATCGTACGATGGAAGCTTCCACTGTCACGTTAGGGATATGCTCGGACAATTGAGGTATGACGCCAAGCACACTTTTTTGACATGACCATTTCTAGATATGCTTTGAGGAGCGTGCATGTCTCGAAAAGCATGCGCGCGCCCCCTGGGAGCCCTATATAAGGGCTCCCAACCTTCGACGGAGGTATGCATTCTTATCTACTGTAGCTATAGTCTTCATTCTCGTTACTCTGCTTCGATCTCTTCTCGCCGGAGCTGACTTGAGCGTCGGAGGGCCTGTAACAACTCAAATTTCCTCATTACAAGTCTTAATAGTGCTTAAAAATATTTAGAAATGCTTTAGAAATATTCTAGAAATTTTTAGAGTATTTTTATACAATTTTTGGAGTTCGTTTGGTATTTTTATCAAAAGAAAGAAGTTTAAAAAAAAATAAAGAGGTTCGGCCGAGGTTTGAACCCGCGACCTCTGACCCGATCCGAGACTTAAGCGAAGCGTGATGACCAAGAACCTAGCAGGGCCGTGCTGATCAAAGAAAGGGAAAAAGTATTTTAGGCAGTAATAGTTATCAATAATACCTAGTTATAAAGGGAGATAAAGAGAGAACTTAGGGATTTATTTTGCCGTAACCTAAATCCTTGCCTTTCCTCTCTCTCTCGTGCGGTGTCTCTGCTCGGGCGAAAACGAAGCCGGGGGTTAGGACATCGTCTCCGGCGGCCGACCAAGGATCGATCCGAGGGTTTCTTTACATCCTCTAGATCCTCTCGTTGAGGAGAGCCTGTGGGCACGAAGAAGAGCCGAAATCTCAAGCTTCTTCGAAACCCTAGAAGCTTCTTCTCTCAGTTTTGAATCCAAGAATCGATGTAAGTGCTTCTCACCTGCAGTAGGAGTAGTTTCGAATTCTTGTTCTTATTGATTTCCGAAGCATGCTGAAGGGTGCGGTATATTCTTTTAAATTACTGCCGTGAAGCTCAAAGAGGGGAAATGAATTGTAAAGGGTAGGTACTCTTCAGATTTCGGAATATGCTGTATTGATATTGTGGTAGTTAGGAATTTGGTTTTCCTTTTTGCTCTCGGATCATGCTGCACAGAATGGAGATTTGTTAGAGGGTTAAGAGAAATTCCGAGTTTTGTTTTCTCTTATCATTGCTGCTGTAGCTAGTTTAAGGGATTCTGTTGTTCTATAAAAGTATAGCTTGAACAAGTTTACATGGATCTTTAGCTTTAGCAGGTTCTAGTCTTGTTCGTGCTAAGCATTTGAAATGAAGATAAGCTTTATATGGGTTTTAAATTCCAGCAGGTTTCAATTTGCTGTGCTACGTATGAGATAGGAACAACCTCATATGGAGCTTAGAATAGCTCATTCCTTTTGTGTTCTTCACGGGCAAGAACAACCCTTTTTGTCATTTATTCATTAAACTGCAGTGTTGGGTTCTTAGTGGTGTAGATTAGAAATTCAGTATAGATTTTTGTTAGTCATGGTATGCAGATTTATTTTTGTTTAAACCGCAGTTTTGGAATCTTCTCAAGCACAGCAGTTTTAGTTTGTTTAAGTATTCAATTTTAGTTTGTTAAAGCATTCAATTTTAGTTTGTTTAAGTATTCAATTTTAGTTTGTTAAAGCAATCAAATTCAGTTTTGTATGAGGTATCCTTTTATTAGAAGTATTAACAAGAACAATTATTTTACTTAAAGAGGCTAGTACCCGACTTCCGAGGTTGTCGTTAAACAAATCCAGGTGACCGTTTCCGAGGTCTCGACCCTGGTAAGACCGAGGTCTTTACCCTTGTAGGACTGGTGGTTCGCTACCTCAGTCTCTATTAGGGAGCGCACAAAGGTACTAAGCCTGGGCCCAAAAGATTATTATTTTGAAGTATAAAAGTATAAATTTTTAAACCAGTGAAATAAGCTTCACATAAGTTTAAAATTCAGCAAGTTTAGTTTCTTTTATGCTAGCATGTTATTTAGAATTTTCTTGATATTATTTGCTATTAGATGAGCAACTTTACATGTTTATCATTTCAGTATGTTCACATGCATATTCGAGTTTTGTGAGTTAAATAGCGCTTACTAAGCATTTTTGCTTATAGTTGCATTTCCTCTTACTGCAGATAAAGGAAAGGAAAAGCTATAGAGAAGGAAGGCGACAAGGAGGTGTGGATGGATGTGTGATGTTTGGACTATGGAAGCCTCGGGACTTATCTTAAAAATTTATTAAGATTTTGTATTCAGAATGTTGGAACTATTCTTGCATGATGTTAGATTTGCTCATTGGATATTTTATGTTTAGAACTCTTCCTTTTAATTGCCGAGCACATTAGTTCCATAAATTGAGTTATTTATGTTTTCCGCTGTTACATATTGTTTGCTTTAAGTTTTGAGTTGTATCACTGTGGCATGCATATACAGACTGATATGTTTTAGTTGTAAGCATATACTTGAGTAGTATGTTGAGATAAGTCATGTATGGTTGCAACTGCTATTAAATTGCATGTTTTGAGTTTTAAGTATTGATATTTACATGTGAGCAACATTAGTTAAGATAAGTTAATAGTCCAGTAGCGCTCCACCCTCACAGACTAGTAGGGAGGAGGGTGGGGTCGTTTCAAGTTGGTATCAGAGCAGTCCCCATTCTCCAGCATCACACACACATCAACACCAGCCTTACCGTTTTCAAGTAAGAAAGTATTTAATTTTTTTTTAGTATGCTTTTCTTATTCTTTACAGTAAAGAGAAATTTTTAGAAGTATTTGATTATATGTGCAGAATAATGAGGTGTTTAGAAGTGCTTACTCATAAATGTTTAAAGTCAAGAATTTTGCTTAGTTTCCTCTCTCTACATAACTAGATGTCAAGAAGAGGGCGTCCCCGTACCGCTCGTACTGAGGACCCAACACAGGAGAATGAAGAGCCCAGGACAACTGAACCAAATCTCTCTGAAGTTGTTGCTCAACTCCAGAGACAAGTGGCAGAGCAGCAACAAGTGATCGTCAATCTGATGGCTAATCGGCAACCAGTTCCTCCCACTCCTCCAACTATCAATGTGGAGACTCCAGTGGTGACTGAGGTTCCACCAGCTACCCTGGAAGTCCCCATAGCACCTAGAAGACAAGAAGCATACCTGATACAGTGGCTGAAGTTGAAGCCAGAAAGCTTCTCGGGCACGACTGAGCCCTGGGATGCTCAGGCTTGGTTCAAGAAACTGGAGAGCACCATGGAGTTTCTTGACTGGCCAGAAGTCGAGAAGGTCAAGTGTGCCTCTTTCTGCCTATCTGGAGATGCTCGTATGTGGTGGGAGAGAGTTAAGAGCAAGAGAGCAATCAATCAGATGAGCTGGGTTGACTTCGAGACAGAGTTTTACGAAGAATTCTTCCGCCAATGGATCACCAATAAACATTATGAGGAGTTTATAGAATTCAGACAAGGTGACCTGCCAGTAGAAGAAGCAGTTAAGAGATTCAACAGACTAGCTCGTCTCTGCCCAGAGCTAGTAAGTACAGAGAAAGAATGAGTCAGACTGATGCTCCGAATCCTGAGGCCAGAAATAGCACTTAACGTGAGTAGTGGAACTTACCGACCACAGCCTGGTGAAGAGCTGGTTAGCAGGGTATTAGTCGCTGAGCACTATCTGAATAGCATCAAGATACAACAAATGCAATTCAAGCCAGTCAAGATAGAGGACAAGACAGCAGGGAGTCAGAAACCTCAGGCAAGTAAGCAGCACTGGAAGGGTAAAGATAACAAGAGGAAGCGGTGGAATACAGGAGGTAGCCAAAAGGGAGGTCCTACAGACAAGCAGGCCAAGTTCCCTCCCTGTCCTAAATGTGGGAGAGTACATCCAGGAGCCTGTCTTTTGGGTATGACTGGATGTTATTCGTGTGGTCAAGAAGGACACCTAGCTAAGACATGTCCTAACAAGCTCAAAGCACCTCAGCAACAGGCAACACAATACGGGAACAAGCCTTAGTTACACTACATGCCTGCAACTCTGGACGGACCTCAGCTCAGTCAAGAAAGGTTGGAAGCCCCACCAGTTTCAGCCAGTGCTAGAGTATTCTCCCTCACCAAAGAGGAGGCTGCTAGTGCCTCTACGGTCGTAACAGGTCAAGTAGTTATTTTTCAGCATTCAGCTATTGCACTATTTGATACTGGGGCGACCCATTCTTTTATATAAGTACTCTTTGCCAAAGAATTTCAGATGCCTACAGAGAGCATGAACTCTAAATTTTTAACGACCCTACCTTCTGGGGAAGTCATGGAATCCAACCAGTGGCTTCGGGCTGTACCAGTCAGAATTTCAGACCGAGAGCTATATGTTGATCTGGTGGTCCTTGCGATGCAAGATTTCGATGTTATTCTGGGTATGGATTTCCTCAGCAAGTACAGTGCTTCGGTGGACTGTCGCAGAAGGAAAGTGATCTTCAGCCCAGAAGGCGAACCACCCTTTGAATTCACGGGAGTCCCAAAGAGGAGGACTAAGAAGTTCCTATCTTCTTTAACAGCTCACCAAATTTTAGCTAAAAGGTGTGCTGGCTTTCTTGTGTACATTGTGAATACAGAAGGACAAAAAGGACCCAAGCAGGAAGATGTTCGGGTAGTTTGTGAGTATCCAGAGGTATTTCCAGAAGAGCTACCCGGGCTACCTCCCAACAGAGAAGTGGAGTTTAAAATTGAGCTGGTTCCTGGCACCGGTCCAATTTCAAAAGCTCCGTACCGAATGTCTCCAGCAGAGCTGAAAGAGCTACAAGAACAACTCCAGGAGCTGCTTGACAAAGGTTTCATTCGCCCTAGTCATTCACCATGGGGAGCTCCGGTGTTGTTCGTCAAGAAGAAAGACGGATCTATGCGGATGTGCATAGATTATAGAGCGCTAAACAAAGTGACAATTAAGAATAAGTACCCTCTTCCCAGAATAGATGATCTATTTGATCAGTTAAAGGGGGCAACAGTGTTCTCTAAGATAGATCTGCGCTCTAGGTACCATCAGCTGAAAGTGATATACCCAGAACAGCTTTCAGGACCAGATATGGATAGTACGAGTTTGTAGTCATGCCTTTTGGTGTGACTAATGCACCTGCGGTCTTCATGGACTTAATGAACAGGGTGTTCAGAGAATGCCTTGACAAGTTTGTCATCGTGTTCATCGATGACATTCTGATCTATTCAAGGACCCCAGAGGAGCATGACACGCACTTAAGGATAATACTGCAGACCCTTCAGCAAAAGCAGCTTTATACCAAATTCTCAAAGTGCGAGTTCTGGTTAGAGCAGGTGGCGTTTCTAGGCCACATCATTTCTAAAGAAGGTATTCAGGTGGATCCAGCCAAAATAGAAGCGGACAACAACTGGTGTAGACCCAAGAACTTCAGGGAGATCAGAAGCTTCCTTGGTTTAGCTGGATATTACAGAAAATTTATGGAAGACTTTTCTAGGATAGCCTCTCCACTAACATCCCTAACTAGGAAGAACAAGAAGTTTGAATGGTCAGACAAATGTGAACAAAGTTTCCAAGCATTGAAGAAAAGACTGACCAGTGCTCCCATCCTGACTGTTCTAGAGAGTGACAAGAGTTTCGACATATACAGTGATGCTTCCAAGATGGGCCTTGGAGCTGTTCTCATGCAAGAAGGGAAGGTTATAGCTTATGCTTCCAGACAACTCAAAGATTATGAGAAGAACTACCCCACTCACATGATCTTGAGCTGGCAGCTGTGGTCTTTGCACTAAAACTCTGGCGACATTATTTGTATGGAGTCCAGTGCAGAATCTTCACCGACCATCAGAGCTTGAAGTATTTCTTTACTCAAAAGGACTTAAACATGAGACAACGCAGGTGGCTAGAGTTGGTTAAAGATTATGACTGAGAAATCCTCTACCACCCAGGTAAAGCTAACAAAGTGGCGGATGCACTAAGTCGAAAGTCCAGTGCAACTCTGATGCACTTGTCATCATTAGCACTGCCACTGCAGAAGAAACTGTTAGATTTTGGAGTCAAAATTGTTTATGGGCAACTCTCTGCATTGACCTTAGAGTCAACCTTGCTTGAGGATATACAGAGAAAGCAAAGTGAAGATCTAGATATCCAGAAGATCAAGCAAGGGATAGAAAAAGAAGGAAATTCAGAGTTTCGAGTATCAGACAGTGGAATCCTTTATCAGGGGAGTTGTCTTTGTGTCCCCAATGATGAGGAATTAAGAAGGAAGATTCTGGAAGAAGCTCATAGCACACCATACTCCATGCATCTTGGTTCCACCAAGATGTATCAAGATTTGAAGCAGAGATTTTGATGGTCTGGACTCAAGAGAGATGTTACAAAATATATTAGTACCTGCCTGACATGCTAGAGAGTCAAAGCAGAACACCAGAGACCAGGAGGAGTTCTACAGCCTCTTCCAATACCAGAGTGGAAGTGGGAAGAAATATCCATGAACTTCATAACAGGTCTTTCAAGAACTGCTAATGAATATGATGTGATATGGGTGATAGTAGACAGATTGACCAAGTTTGCCCATTTTCTAGCCATTAAGGTGTCCCACTCTATAGAGCAGTTGGCACAACTATATGTTAAGGAAGTGATCAGACTTCATGGAGTTCCGAAGTCGATTGTTTTCGATAGGGATGGGCGCTTCACCTCTCATTTTTGGGAGTGTGTGCAGAATGTTTTAGGCACCAAACTCAAGTTCATCACAACCTTCCATCCCCAGACTGATGGACAGACAGAACGAGTAAATCAGATTTTAGAAGACATGCTCAGGGCTTGTGCATTATATTTTAAGGGTACTTGGTGCAAGTATCTGTACTTAGCTAAATTCGCCTACAACAATAGCTACCAAGCCACTATCAAGATGGTACCTTACGAGGCATTGTATGGCCGAAAGTGTAGATCACCTATATGCTGGTTGGAGACTGGAGAAAGAAAAGAGATGGAATCAGAATTGGGCAGGCAGACCGAGATGATAGATGAAACCACTCAGGCTATTCAGAAGATCAGACAGGGAATTGAGACTGCCCAGAGTAGACAGAAAAATTATGCTGATGCACGCCGCAGGCCACTTGAATTCCAAGTAGGGGATTCAGTCTTTCTCAAAGTTGCTCCAATGAAGGGAGTGATGAGATTTGGCAAGAAGGGCAAGTTAAGTCCCCGCTACGTAGGATCCTACCTGATCACAGAAAGGATTGGGAAAGTAGCTTACAAGCTGGACTTACCTCAAAACATGTCAGCAATACATAATGTATTTCATGTCTCCATGCTAAAGAAGTATCTCCACGACCCTAGCCAAGTGATTCAGCCACAGTCAGTGAAGATCCAGGAGGATCTTAGCTATGAGAGCAGACCTGCACAGATAGTGGACAAAGAAGTTAAGAGACTAAGGAATAAAGAAGTACCACTAGTGAAGGTCATCTGGCAGAATCAGAAGCACGAGGAAGTCACTTGGGAGCGTGAGGACAGCATGAGACAGAAATATCCAGAATTATTCTAAGTTCGAAGATGAACTTTTTATAAGGTATGCGGAATTGTAACAACCCAAATTTCCTCATTACAAGTCTTAATAGTGCTTAAAAATATTTAGAAATGCTTTAGAAATATTCTAGAGATTTTTAGGAATTTTTAGAGTATTTTTATGTAATTTTTTGAGTTCATTTGGTATTTTTACCAAAAGAAAGAAGTTTCAAAAAAATAAAGAGGTTCGGCCGAGGTGCGAACCCGCGCCCTCCGACCCGATCCGAGACTTAAGAGAAGCGTGATGACCAAGAACCCAGCAGGGTCGTGCTGATCAAAGAAAGGGAAAAAAATATTTTAGGCAGTAATAGTTATCAGTAATACCCTGTTATAAAGGGAGATAAAGAGAGAACTTAGGGATTTATTTTGCCGTAACCTAAATCCTTGCTTTTCCTCTCTCTCGCACGTGGCGTCTCTGCTCTGGCGAAAACGAAGCCAGGGGTTAGGGCATCGTCTCCTGCGGTCGGCCAAGGATCGATCTGAGGGTTTCTTTACATCCTCGAGATCCTCTCGTCGAGGAGAGCCCGTGGGCATGAAGAAGAGCCGAAATCTCAAGCTTCTCCGAAACCCTAGAAGCTTCTTCTCTTGGTTTTGAATCCAAGAATCGATGTAAGTGCTTCTCACCTGCAGTAGGAGTAGTTTCAGATTCTTGTTCTTATTGATTTCTGAAGCATGCTGAAGGGTGCGGTATATTCTTTTAAATTGCTGTCGTGAAGCTCAAAGAGGGGAAATGAATTGTAAAGGGTAGGTATATGGTTTGGGTTCTTCAGATTTCGGAATATGCTGTATTGATATTGTGGTAGTTAGGAATTTGGTTTTCCTTTTTGCTCTCGGATCATGCTGCACAGAATGGAGATTTGTTAGAGGGTTAAGAGAAATTCCGAGTTTTGTTTTCTCTTGTTATTGCTGCTGTAGCTAGTTTAAGGGATTCTGTTGTTCTATAAAAGTATAGCTTGAACAAGTTTACATGGATCTTTAGCTTTAGCAGGTTCTAGTCTTGTTCGTGCTAAGCATTTGAAATGAAGATAAGCTTTATATGGGTTTTAAATTCCATCAGGTTTCAATTTGCTGTGCTACGTATGAGATAGGAACAACCTCATTTGGAGCTTAGAACAGCTCATTCCTTTTGTGTTCTTCACGGGCAAGAACAACCCTTTTTGTCATTTATTCTTTAAACTACAGTGTTGGGTTCTTAGTGGTGTAGATTAGAAATTCAGTACAGATTTTTGTTAGTCATGGTATGCAGATTTATTTTTGTTTAAACCGCAGTTTTGGAATCTTCTCAAGCATAACAGTTTTAGTTTGTTTAAGTATTCAATTCCAGTTTGTTAAAGCATTTAATTTTAGTTTGTTTAAGTATTCAATTTTAGTTTGTTAAAGCAATCAAATTCAGTTTTGTATGGGGTATCCTTTTATTAGAAGTATTAACAAGAACAAGTATTTTACTTAAAGAGGCTAGTACCCGACTTCCGAGATTGTCGTTAAACAAATCCAGGTGACCGTTTCCGAGGTCTCGACCCTGGTAAGACCGAGGTCTTTACCCTTGTAGGACTGGTGGTTCGCTACCTCAGTCTCTATTAGGGAGCACACAATGGCACTAAGCCTGGCCCAAAAGATTATTATTTTGAAGTATAAAAGTATAAATTTTTAAACCAGTGAAATAAGCTTCACATAAGTTTAAAATTCAGCAAGTTTAGTTTCTTTTATGCTAGCATGTTATTTAGAATTTTCTTGCTGTTATTTGCTATTAGATGAGTAGCTTTACATGTTTAGCATTTCAGTATGTTCACATGCATATTCGAGTTTTGTGAGTTAGATAGTGCTTACTAAGTATT
This sequence comes from Zingiber officinale, assembly GCF_018446385.1. Lineage (NCBI taxonomy): Eukaryota > Viridiplantae > Streptophyta > Magnoliopsida > Zingiberales > Zingiberaceae > Zingiber > Zingiber officinale. Next base: position 148,330,348 of record NC_055987.1, on the reverse strand, counting down.
TTTGCTTATAGTTGCATTTCCTCTTACTGCAGATAAAGGAAAGGAAAAGCTATAGCGAAGGAAGGCGACAAGGAGGTGTGGATGGATGTGTGATGTTTGGACTATGGAAGCCTCGGGAATAAGCTTAAAAATTTATTAAGATTTTGTATTCTGAATGTTGGAACTATTCTTGCATGATGTTAGATTTGCTCATTGGATATTTTATGTTTAGAACTCTTCCTTTTAATTGCTGAGCACATTAGTTCCATAAATTGAGTTATTTATATTTTCCGCTGTTACATATTGTTTGCTTTGAGTTTTGAGTTGTATCACTGTGGCATGCATATACAGACTGATATGTTTTAGTTGTAAGCATATACTTGAGTAGTATGTTGAGATGAGTCATGTATGGTTGCAACTGCTATTAAATTGCATGTTTTGAGTTTTAAGTATTGATATTTACATGTGAGCAACATTAGTTAAGATAAGTTAATAGTCCAGTAGCGCTCCACCCTCACAGACAAGTAGGGAGGAGGGTGGGGTGTTACAGGGCCGTCGCCGAGAACCCCTTCCCGGCTCAATTTTGTGCTTGCAGGTTCTCACTGGAGACTCATGCTAGTCGGAGGTTCATACGCCGTCAGCGAGAGCGCCACGTCCCCAACGTCTGTCGACTTAGCACTCAGACAGGATCAACTAGATGTCTTATATTTATTGTTTAATAGTGATCAGTATAATTGATAGCTAATTTGAAAAATTAATTGAATTATTAAATGGATAATTAAGTTAACATCAATTAAGAGTTAATCGAGTTATTAATTTACTTAATTAACTTCATAGTTAATGGAATTGGTAATTGACTAAGAGGGATTTAAAAGAGTAATATATGAACAAATTGATAGGTTGAGCTCGAGTTAGACTATTTCATATTCTATAATTGTAGAATTTGGTCTCGAGTTAGACCCTCTAATTAGAAGATAGCTAGTACATTCTATGGTTGAGGTGGGTAGTTCCTTCTTGACCTCTATAATTTTGTTGATCTTAGTGCATGATTATTGATTGTTACCTAATGATTAGATAATAGTTATTTGCTTACCTTGACTCTAATCTAGATCAGTTCCTGAGTTTGATATTTTATTACTTGTCCTTAGATTGAGTCTATTTGATATCTATGCAGTTTCATTGTTCTTCATGCTTGATTATTTATATACGCACGATATCATTAGACTATAGTGTAGTTAGCAAAGTTTACTCTCGGATATGATTGCTACTGCTTGTCATTATTGGTTTGTATACTTGTATATCTTGACTATCCACAGGACCATCTGTGGTAGCATGCTCGCCCGTGGTCCGTAGCTAGATAGCTATGTATATATCCTGTCTATCCATGGGACCATCTGTGGTAGAGTATTCTCCTACAGACAGTTGTCACTTATACTTTCTGTCTGCATATGTAACCATCCATGATAGAGCGTTCTCCCACAAACAATAACGGTTTACATACCCTGATTGCCCACTGGACTATTTGTGGTAGAACGTGTCTCCCACAAACAATGGCAGTTTATCACTACAAAAATACTATCACTTAGGGACAAATTTTGCAACAAATTTTAGAAAAAAATTCGTTGGAAATTGGATTTGGGACGAAAATTGCGACAAAAAAAATTCGTTGCAAATATGTCGTCGCAAAAATTTGCGACGAAAAATTATAATTTCGTTGGGAATTTTGCAACGAAAACAATATTCGTTGCAAAATTCATTGGAAATTTTGCAACAAAACCAAAATTCGTTGCAAAATTCATTGGAAATACTGCAATGAAAATAAATATTTGTTGGAAATACCAGCAGAAAAAATCTCCGACGAACCCCAAATTTGTTGCAAATTAGCAACGAAAAAACGTATTCGTTGCAAATAGATTTGTGACGAATAATTATTTGTTGGAAAAGTTACAAAATACAATATTACCAACGAAAATATAAATTCGTTGGCAATTTCCAACGAAAATATAAATTTGTTGGAAATTTCCAACGAAATTCATATTCGTTGGAAATTTCCAACAAATCCATAATTTCATTGGAAATATCCAACAAATTTGTATTTTCGTTGGAAATTGCCAACGAATTTATATTTCGTTGGAAACTTCCAACGAAAATATGGATTCGTTGGAAATTTCCAACGAAAATGCATTTTTCGTTCCAGTATTCCGATAAATACAATATTTCCAACGAATCCAATTTCATTGCAAAACACAAAACACCACTAAACACATACATCAATTTCATTGCAAACCCAAAATTTAAAAAAAACATCCAGACCCATCTAATTTCAATATTTTTTCCTATTATAGTTTTTTCAAACAGATTCAACATATATATAATACACCACTAAACACAATAACACAAATATAAACAAAAAATCAACTAACATATTAGTGTACAACAAAATAAATATAAACATCAATAATATAAACCCAAACACATACATCATTAAAACATGTTCCATATACAACCTAAACTAAGAGCATAAAACTAACAATACAACACACATCATCATCCAACAATACAAACTACACTAATATACAACTATAACTAACACCCTAAACCAAACACTACAATAAAGTTACAAGAAACATGTCATAGTATCCAAATTCCAATGTCATACAAAAACATGAAAAAGGTAAAGTAGAAGATAATCTTATGGAGATCCTTCTCAATCCAAATCCTTCTTCTACCTACATCAAAAGATAAACAAACAAAAAGAAAATCTTATAAACCAACACAAAAATAAATAGGTAAAGACTTACATATTTTTACGTCAATACCACCATCATCTTCACCTACCAACCCTGTTTGGAACAAAAAAATAATACTAATCAAAATACAAAAATTAAGAATTTATAAAATTGATAAAATAAAAGAAGTCAAAAATTATAATTACAAACACTCATGCATCATCATCAACATCATCGACGACATCATCATCGTCGTTAGCATCATCACCAATACCAGGAGGAATATAGCTTGGACCCGATCTAAATTGTTAAAATTGTTGCAAAAGAAAGGCTTGTTGTTTGCGCATTTCAACCATATATATCTAGATCTCTTTGTGAATTTTGTTTTTGAATTTCTAAAATTTACTGATCCCTTTGAGATATTATGCCTTTCAAATTGTCAACCTCTTTAGTTAAGCTATGAAATTGTGCCGTTACTGCGGGTGGGGTAGAAGAAGATAAAGATCTTCGAGGAACATTATAGATTCTACTCATAGAACCCATACTTATTATCCTTCCCCCTTTGACTCCCCCACTGGCCTCCAACCATAAATCTAAATTATTAGTAACAAACGGTTCAGATCCCTCAATATTATCGTCATCACCTGAACTTCTCTATGATAATTATAGCTCATCATATCTCTCCTATGAAAAATTAAAACCTTAATTAGAGCAAATAGATAAGTAATAAAATCTAAGTTAAAATTAAGATTAAAGATTAAATCAAACCTTAATTATTCTAGCTCTATCTCCACTCCAAGTCTTGTCATTTTTTAAAAAGTGCGGACGAAAGTGTCTATAAAGTCGGGCTCTTTTCCCAAATCCTTAGACTAAAAATAATACGGTTAGAAATAATATAATAACATCAAATATATTAAAAATCTAATTGTAGAGTTGAAAGTTTACCAATCTACGTGAATGCTCATCGATATTTATAGATCCTCCTGTATATATTGCACGTGAGTCTCCAGAATTATAAGCTTGATTTATTTTATTCTGCAAACTCCTTTCTTTGCACTCATCAGTTTGCCAAAAATTACAGATCTTAACCCAATTGTCTGACGTGATAAAGGCATGCTTTTTTCCAGTACTTTTGGCATGGTTTAATACACGGCGAATATGCTCACCACATTTCTTTTTGAAAATTCTTTTAATTTCCATCTCAAAATAGGAGTCCCAACTAAATAATCGCTGAAATGAAAAAAACAATAGATTATACATTAACATAATTGTTTTATATATAAAATAAATTAGTTATACCTTAAACTCGCACCAGAGTTCTTTTGTGGGTGATGGAGTGCTTGAGTATGACATTGAGTCTCCTCTCGAAAAGTTATTCACAATTTGATTAATCTCACGAACAACAGTTACTGAATTTTCAAATCTATCATAAAATTACAATAAACAACGTTAAATAATTAAGATAGTTAAAAATGTAATAATTTTAATACTTACGAGTCTCCAAGAGGGACTATATGCAGTCGAGCGTCGGTAATATCAATGGTTGAATGTCTGGTAGGTATCGGCGACTCAAGTGGGGAAGGTGAATGGCCATGTGAAGGTCCTACCGGTGATTGGCCACGTGAAGGTCCTGCCGGCGACTGGTCACGTGAAGGTCCTGCCGGCGACTGGTCACGTGAAGGTCCTGCCGGGGACGGTCCACGTGAGGGTCCTGGCGGCGACTGGCCATGTGAAGGTTCTGCTGGTGACTGCCCACGTGAAGGTCCTGCCGACGACTGGCCATGTGAAGGTCCTGCCTGAGGGGAGGGCGTAGGTACTATTGGATCGAGACCGCACTAGAAAGGGGGGGGTGGTGAATAGAGCTTGTGGATTTCACTCGTTTTGGATTCGTAAAAACGTTCGAGTAATAAAAGCAGCGGAAATAGTAAAGAAAACAAACAAACGTAGAAAGACACAGGGTATTTACTTGGTTCGGAGCCTGTGTCGACTCCTACTCCAAGGCCCACGCTCGTTGAGCGTTTACGTTGGGCAACAACTATAATCTCGTAAATATAGTTACAAATTTCAAGTACAATTAATAATGAAATATACCAACGACAAGATTAATAGTAGATTCTGAGCTCTAGGGTCGTCGGCGTCAAGTTATGGCTTCGTCGGAACTTCTCGCTAGCAGCTAGTTGCATAAGGATTGCTTTAATTGTGTTGATCCTGTTGCTGCCTCGAGACTGCCTTTTATAGGCCTTTGGAGGTGCCTCCAATGCCCCATGGAGGAGCCTCAAACCTGAGATGTTATCCCGAATCGAGCGTTGCGATAAACTCCTCTACGTTCTGCTTATCCTGCTTTGAGGTGCCTGCATCAACATTTGAGGTGCCTCAAGGCTTTGTCCGAGGCGTCTCAAGCTCTACAGTGTGTGAAGTTTGCTCCTTTGCACCTGAGGCGCCTCCAAGCTCCATGGAGGCGCCTCGGACACTGTTCATCTGAGGCTTAAGGTTGCTCCTTTGTACCCGCAAGATACGTTAGGCCTGAAAATACCCTGCACCACAAAGTTAGCACATAATATCATAAATATAAAGTATGGCAGTCAACGGACTGTCCGGTTCTGACTTTGGATTTCCTACCGGAAACCCTAGGTCGAACCGACGTCTACTGTTCCTTCTTCCGGGGAACGCGTCCTCACCTACTCCCCTCAGGAGAGTTTACCTTTTGCCAGTTCGGTCCTCCAGACCAACTGGACTTTTGCTCGGTGCTCGAGTCTTCCGGTCTTCATGCTGGATGTCCGATCCTCGACCCGTCCAGTCTTCCACCCGGTTCGCGACACCAGGATTTTAACCTAGGGTTACCGCCCCCTAGGATTTTTACCCGAAGACTCTGACCCACCAATGCTTTCCGCATAGGGTTACCACCCCCTATAACCTAGGGTTACCGCATCTTAGGGTTTTCCACTTGCCTAACCGCAGCTAGGACTTCTGTCTAAGTACACTTAGGACTTTCCTGCAAATCTCATTCAACATATTAGAAAACAAAACACCTTAACTTTGAACCATTTGACATAATCAAAACATAGGTTCGATCGTCGGATGCTTCCCGCACCAACAATCTCCCCCTTTTTGATTATGGCAACACAGTTTCAAAGTTAAGTAAAAAATATGACAGTAAATATAGAAACTTAAACATGAGCATTATTTTGAAAAACTTATGCTATGCTCCCCCATTGATTATGTTTAAGTTTATTCTTATTTTGCTTAACTTCTCTCTCTCCCCCTTTGACATAATTAAAAACAACACTAGGAAAAGAGAAAAATAAATATTTAATTTTAGTTCCCCCTGAAGGGTAGCACATATTTTTCGAAAAACCAACTTAGCTGTATTTTCAGTTTAAATGATTAAGAAAACTTGATTAAATACTTAGGTTAAAAAATACTCAACTTACGGATAGATAAAATATTTTCAAGAGTATTTTACTTGATTTTAATGAAAACTTAGCCAAAATAGAATCGTAGTTAAATTTTGAAATTAATTTTTTAAAGGATTTTGCAAATGATTTTGAAATTATTTTTAAAGGATTTTGAATTTAATTTGTAAAGGATTTTGTAAATCATTTTGAAATTAATTTTAAATGATTTTTCAAAATAAATTTTAAATAATTCTTCAAATGATTTTCAATAATTTTTCAAATAAGTTTTCAAATGATTTTTTAAAGAATTTTCAAATGATTTTGAAATTAATTTTTAAAAGATTTTTAAACAATTTTGAAATGACTTTTAAAGAATTTTACAAATGATTTTGAAATTAATTTTTTAAAGGATTTTTAAAGTATTTTAAAAAGATTTGTAAAGAATTTTTTTTAAAAAATAATTTTTTAATAATTTTTAAAATAATTTTTAAATGATTTTTGAAATAATTTTTAAAAGATTTTTGAAATAACTTTTAAAAGATTTTTAAAGTATTTTTAAAATAATTTTTGAAATAGTTTAAAAAAAATATTTTTAAAGTAATTTTTAAAATAAATTTTAAAATAATTTTTGAAATTGTTTTTAAAATATTTTTGAAATAATTTTTAAAAGAATTTTAAATTATTTTTAAAATATTTTAAAAGTAATTTTAAAATAATTTTTGAAATAGTTTTTAAATGATTTTTAAAATAATTTTTAAAATATTTTTAATAGATTTTTGAAATATTTTTTAAAAGATTTTTGAAATAATTTTTTAAAGATTTTTAAAGTATTTTTAAAGTAATTTTTAAAATAATTTTTGAAATAGTTTTTAAAAGATTTTTAAAATAATTTTTAAAAGATTTTTAAAGTATTTTTTAAAATGATTTTTGAAATAGTTTTAAAAAGATTTTTGAAATAATTTTCAAAAGATTTTTAAAGTATTTTAAAAATAATTTTTAAAATGATTTCTAAAATAGTTTTTAAAAGATTTTAAAAGTATTTTAAAATATTTTTAAAGTAATTTTTAAATTGATTTTTGAAATAGTTTTTAAAAGATTTTTAAAGTATTTTAAAAGATTTTTAAAATAATTTTTAAAATGATTTTTGAAATAAAATTTTAAAATATTTTAAAAGTACTTTGAAAGTAATTTTTAAAATGATTTTTGAAATAGTTTTTGAAAGATTTTTAAAGTATTTTTAAAAGATTTTTAAAGCATTTAAAAATATTTTTAAAGTAATTTTTAAAATAATTTTTTGAAGTATTTTTAAGGTAATTTTTGAAATAATTTTTTAAAAGATTTTTAAAGTATTTTAAAATTATTTTTAAAGTAATTTTTAAAATGATTTTTGAAATATTTTTTTTTTAATGAATTTTTTTTTGTTTTGCTTTTTTTGCTTTAATTAATTTGATTATGGTGTTAATTACTAAGTTGATTTATTATGTTTAGTTGATTTTGATTTTATTAGATTAAGTTGAATTAATTAAAAAAAATTATTACTTTAGACTAAGTTCAACCTAGATCCATCTCACTCGATTCTAAGTTATCAATCAGGTAATCTTAAATAGTTTTGTGAGATGGTTATCTTTATTTAAATTATTTCTAAGGATCAATTTACATTTGCGTTAGACTTAGGTTTTCCAATTAGTCAATTAAATACACATTTCAAATATTGGCTCCCAAGCAGTGGCGAGGCACTAGGCCTTCTTGGGTATGATATCATCCACCACTTTCTAGTTAGAGCTGCTCAAAGGAATTATATATTTAATCTTCTTTTTGAAATCCCTAGGTTTAACTAACAAGTGTAAACTGCGCCTAGGTCTTTAAACTTATCCTAAATCTAAGCATGTATAATAAAAAAAAAATCGAGCATCAAACAATTCTATCTATTTGTATAGATGGTCTTTCTATTGGCTCCCCCTGGATCATAGCCTCGATGTGGTCTATCAAGGTAGTAGATTTGATCCTTGGAGACTCAATAGTGTCCAAGTTCAACTTGATTAACCAAATTTGACTTGGGGACCCATGCTTGGACTATGTTTCTATTTTTTTCCATTAACTAAGGATAGATATGCTTTGTATTTTCTTTTGGTTTTAAATCCAAGTCCGGATTTGTTGAAAACAGCTCGCTGTTTTCCAAGAATCATATAAAGATTCTTGGAACCCAGGGTGAAGCGTGTTGGTGCGGGAAGCATTCGACGATCGAACCTAAGTTTTGATAACGGCAAAGGATTCAAAGTTAAGGTTATGTTATGATCTAACAAGTCTGTTTAAGTGTTTCAGGAAAAGTCCTAGCTGTGGTTAGGCAAGTGAAAACCCTAGGGGGTGGTAACCCTAGGTCATAGGGGGTGGTAACCCTATGCGGAAGTCTTGGTGGGTCGAGTGCTTCAGGTAAAAGTCCTAGGGGTGTAACCCTAGGTGGAAAGTCCTGGTGTCGCGGACCAGGTGAAAGACTGGACCAGCCGGGAAGCGGAAGTCCAGCAGAAAGTCCAGAAGCATCGAGCACCGAGCAAAAGTCCAGTTGATCTGGAGGATCGCACTGACAACAGGTAAATCTCCTGAGTGGAGTAGGTGAGGACGCGTTCCTTGTAGAGGGAACAGTAGGCGTCGGGTCGACCTAGGGTTTCCGGTTGAAAATATGAAGTCAGACTCGGACAGTTAGGAGATTGTCAAACTTTAATTCATTATTATTATTGTGCACTAACTCTGTGTTATAGGTACTCTGGACTAACGCATTTTGCAGGTACCAAAAAACACAAGCTAAGCTCGGATGTACAGTGTCCGAGGCGCCTCCATGGGGCTTGGAGGCGCCTCGGGTGCGAGCCAGCTTCTGCCAGCGCAGCTCAGTGGGGGCGCCTTGATCCAGACCGGAGGCGCCTTGGACTGGGCTTTGAAGGCGCCTTGGAGAGCACAGAAGGCGCCTTGAAGGGATAAGTCACGACCAGTTCAGGCTTGATCCACGCGGGTGACTCAGCCATCCTGGAGGCGTCTTGGATGGCTTTCAAGGCGCCTTGAACACCCCTTATAAGCAGCACTCGACCAGCAGCTCAAAACAACTGCTCCTAAGCGATTCTCTTATGACAAGCTGCAAACTCAACGACCCCGAAGTGCTGTAGCAACATCCCGACGACCCGGAACTCCAAATTCGCTATTTTTAAGTGTTGTCGGTATACTTTAACTTTTGATTATTGTACTTAATCTGTAGTATTTTCGAACTTATAGTTGTTACCCACCGAAAGTGGTCAACGACCGCGGGCCTTCAAGTAGGAGTCGAGATAGGTTCCGAACGAAGTAACCTCTCGTGTCTTTTGTGTATTTGTGCATTTTTATTTCCGCTGCTTTATAACTCGATAGTTTTACGAATTCGAAATAGTGAAAGCCACGAGCGCTATTCACCCCCTCTAGCGCTTTCGATCCAACAATTGGTATAAGAGCGGGGTCGTTTTGAATCAGTGCAACCACTATTCAAAACATTTTTTCGTGGTATTTTTAGATTTTTCGGAGTCAAATTAGAATTAGCTTAATAGCTACATTCTAATTGCTTTATCGAATCGGTTTTGCTCGAGGTTGGTACAATACCACTTGAGCTCGTTTTTCCTTCTTTCTCCCGCACTACTAATCCAAGACCCAGTCTTGGAACCGGTTTTATTGTTTTTGTCATTTAGGATTTTAAATGGCCCAATAAGAAGGTTTCAACACCGTTCGCCCCCCTACTTTTTTTTGGAGAAGACTTTGGATATTGAAAGAGGCGAATGGAAACCTTCCTCAAGACACAATTCGACACGTGGATGATAATCAAGACCAGACTACAACTGCCATCCAACGAAGACGGCAAGCCAACACCCTGTGAAAAATGGGAACCGTCCCTAATCAAGAAGGTGGAAGCTGATGCCAGAGCAACCTGCACCCTCCAATGCGGACTGACCAAGGAGGAACTCAACAAAGTTGGATCATTCTCCAGTGCAAAAGAGTTTTGGGAGAAGCTGATCGAACTCCACGAGGGAACCTCCGACACAAAAGTAAGTAAACGTGACTTGTTTCTTAATAAATTGTATAACCTAAAAATGCAGGAAGATGAGACGACCTGTCAACTCCACGCACGTATACAAGACATCCTCAACTCCCTCCACGCAATCGGTCAAAAGGTCGAGAATAGGGACATCATAAGGTATGCACTCAACTCTTTCCCTAGGAGTACATTGTGGGCATCAATGGTAGATGCCTACAAAGTCTCCAAAGATTTATCTACAATTAGATTAGACGAGCTATTTTCAGAATTCAAACTTCATGAGCAGACTAATACACAGCCTTCCGAGAAAGGAATTGCTTTGCTTGCAGGTACCAGTGGAGCTCGTGAATCAAGATCACGTCAAAGAACCAAACAGGAGCTGGAAGCAGAAACCGACTTAGAAGAAGAAGACAATGAACTAACCATTGAACTCATGAACCTTGTGAAAAGACTCTACAAGAAGAAGAAAGGCTTCAACAAGAGGGACCTAAAGAAGGCAGTCCAATCCAAGGAGGCCCAATTGAATTCTAAGGTAAAATTTGATTTGATATGCTACAGATGCAACTAGAAGGGGCACATCAAGGCCAACTGCCCCAACCAAAAGGAAGCCAAGAAGCAGAGAAGGAAGAAGGCCCTGAAGGCGACATGAGATGAATCTTCCTTAGAAGACGACGACGACGAACTCGATCAGACGAGTTTACTTGCATTGATGGCCCGGGACCAAATCAACCTGTCCGAGAGTGAGAGCGAGTCGGAGGCCGAGTCCGAGCAAAGCCACAGATCCGTATCCATTTCCGAAGGGCCCGATCCCTCTGTAAGTATCTCTCGATTCAATAATTTAGTTAATTATTTGTTACGAAAGTTAGCTAAATCAAACCTTAGAGTCAAGTCACTTCTAAAGGAAGTAGAAGTCCTTAAAGAAGTGACTAACTCCGAATCTTTGACTGAACCAGTTCAGACTGGAAACTCAACTCAAGTCCAAAAACTTGTAGAAGAGAATTCCAGCCTGAAAATTCATGTCACGAATCTGGAGAAAACACTAGAACGGTTTTCTTTAGGTTCCAAGAATCTTGATCTAATTCTTGGGACACAAAGAGTCGTTCACAATAGAACTGGTCTAGGATTTAAACCAAAGAAAATATATAAATCTTATTTATCTCTTGTACAAAGAGCAAATAGAAAAACAGTCCAAGCATGGGTCTCCAAGTCCAAATTGATTAATCAAGTTGGACTTGGTCAATATTGGATCCCGAAGGATCAAATACACTACCTCGATTGATCATATCGAAGCTATGATCCAGGGGGAGCAAAAAAAAAAGACGATATTAATAAAATGAACATAATTCAAAATTCAAAATTCAATTAAAAATTAAAAATTAAAAATTCAATTAAAAATTTGAAATTAAATTAAAAATTCAAAATTCAATTAAAAATTCAAAATTCAATTAAAAATTAAAAATTCAATAAAAAATTTGAAATTAAATTAAAAATTCAATTAAAAATTTGAAATTAAATTAAAAACTCAAAATTCGAAACTCAATTCGAAATTAATTCAAAATTAAAAGTAAAATTCAACTTAAATCAAATAAAAATAGAAGGAGGATCCAGAATAGCTGGCACCCCCAACTAAACTACCCGACTTGGTAACCGAACTTAATCTACCCGACAGGGTAACAGAACTTTACCTACCTAGTAGGGTAAATAGGGTTAGATGAAAATGAGCTAGGTTTAACTTGACCTACGGTACTGGTGAAGTATTGGATGATAGTACGTTGGGGAAACTTAGTTATCGCATGTCTAGGAAGATATGGCTTCGACCTGGTGCATTTGGCTAAGTGGAACTGACCGAAGCTACCCTTTATGGATCCTAACCAGTTAGACCAAGGTTTTGTGCTAAGTTCAATGGGTAGGACTATTTGGAAAACCTCGAAGGCATGGTTACTTTAATGATGTCCTTGTGACTCACCATAACCCAGAAGTTTATCCAAAGAATGCCTACTTGTTGAACCCAAAGCTAAACCTAAATCTAACACAAAGTTAAACTGAACCCTAAATTTGAACCATAATTCATCTCACAACAATTATAGGATTCCCTGATTAAAAATTTAGATCAGGTGAGATGACTAAGGAATAATAATTCAAAATTAAATTCATAATTAATTTCATAATTAAAATAATTCATAATTAAATTCATAATTAAAATCAATTCATAATTAAATCAATAATTTAAATTCATACTTAAATTATTTTCAAATTAATTAACTTAAATTATTTTTCAACTTAATTAACTCTAATTATTTTTTCAAGTTAATTAACTTAAATGATTTTTTCAAATTAATTAACTTAAATTATTTTCAAAATTAATTAACTCTAATTATTTTTTCAAATTAATTAACTTAAATTATTTTTTAAAATTAATTAACTTAAAATATTTTTTAAAAATTAATTAACTTAAATTATTTTTTTTAAATTAATTAACTTAAATTATCTTTAAAAATTAATTAACTTAAATTATCTTTAAAATTTTAATTAACTTAAATTATTTTTTAAAATTAATTAACTTGGTATCAAAAAATTAATTAACCTAAAATTATTTTTTCAAAAAATAATTAACTTAAATTATCCTTCAAAATTAATTAACTTAAAATATTTTTCAAAATTAATTAAATTAAAATATTTTTCAAAATTAATTAACTTAAAATTATTTTTCAAAATTAATTAACAATAAATTATTTCTCAAAATTAAATTAACTTTTAATATTTAATCTAAAAACCTAATTAATAGAAATTAATAACCTCTCAAAACTTAATTAATCATAAACTTCTTCAACGATAAAAAAAAAAAAGGGAACACGTGGCGCTTGAACAGTGGCGCCTCCCACACAAGGGAGGCGCCCTCAACAACGGCGGGAAATCTCCCGCCGACCTGATTAAGGCGCCTCGGACCATCTTGAAGGCACCTCCAAAGGCGCCTTAAGGAGCCTTTAAGGCGCCTTCATTCCGCGATTTTGCCACGAACAGAAGGCTTCTTCTGTTCGTTTTCTGCCGAAACACAACACGAGGTTCTCGTGCGAGTTCTCCCCAACCAAGGCGCCTTCAACCCATCTCTTCCTCCTCTAATCCTAGCAATGCCTCCTAGGTATACTCTAAACTCTTCTCAATCATCTATTACATAAATTTTGTGCTAGTTTTGCTATTTTTCTTGTATAATGTCAAAAATAGAAAATGTCGTATTGTTGATCCTACACCGACTAGGGCCCCTTCCACGGACCCTAGGTTCCCCTCGGAGCAACATAGGATAGATTTTGTCAGGTTTACCTTTGAGTCCATTAAGCCTTGGTATATAGGTAAGTCATCCAGCCTTAGTCAAATCTAACTGGACCAAATGACTTAACTTAACTAACCAAGTGAAAGCTATTACCCTCTAGGAAATAAGCAAGTAGCTAAAAGTTAGACAGTTGGTGAAGGAAATGGAGATTGTAAGATTGAGCATGCTTTAGGGCTCTGATACCTAATCAAAACAATATGGATAACTTAACATCTATTTAAACTGACTCATGCTTGGACTTAACGACCAACTAAATTTAAATAAATAACCTAAATTAAATAGTTACTCCCTCTTCGTCCTAAAATTTAACAAGTTCTTACTCCTATTTTTTCAAAATTAAGTTTTTTTTAAAAAAAATTAAGCTAAGTACCTTTTTAAACCGAAGCTACATTTTCAAAATTCAATGTTTGCAAAAGGCTTAGCTAAGTGATTCATATAGCAACTTTCTAACTTTCTCAAACTTAACCAACCTTGAAATCTAACTTTATAAATTTTTTGCTAAAATATTTCTCTACATTTTCTCAGATTCGTTCGTTACTTAGCTAAAGGTATTAAAAAGCATATCCTTGCAAAATTTAACTCATTGCTTTCGAAATATTTCTGCTAAGTAAAAAGAGACCTCAAATTTTTTTTTTTTGGCTCCAAAAATTCTTTAGAATCTAGCTAAGTTTTTCTTCTAACAAATTTTCAAATTTTAGCTAAGTATCTTTCAAAAAACAACTAAGTTTCAAAAGAAGTCAACCATATATTAGCATTTTAAACTTAGGTGAAAAATATTCCTTTTAAGTCCTCTTTCTCCCTTAGCTAACAGTTTTTTTAGTAAAATTTAATTATAAGCTAAGTGTTACACAAGCATTTTTTCTCTTCTTTCAAAGCCTAATCTGTTAAAACTTATTTTAAACTGGCTTATTTTTGATAAATCGCAAAGGGGGAGAGTAGGGAAATTCAAAAGTAAAAGAAAGTCTGATTCAAAAAGAAAGCCCTGTATTAAGGGGGAGCTTCACAAAGTTTAAGTGTTACCTTAAGTTATGCTTGTATTTGAATTTATATACTTAAGCTTGCTCACTTAAACCTTTTAAATATATTTATGCATTTGTTTTACTTAACTTTGAATTTGGGTTGCCATAATCAAAAAGGGGGAGATTGTTGGTGCGGGAAGCATCCGACGATCGAACCTAAGTTTTGATAATGGCAAAGGATTCAAAGTTAAAGTTATGTTGTGATCTAACAAGTCTGTTTAAGTGTTTCAGGAAAAGTCCTAGCTGTGGTTAGGCAAGTGAAAACCCTAGGGGGTGGTAACCCTAGGTCATAAGGGGTGGTAACCCTATGCGGAAAGTCTTGGTGGGTCGAGTACTTCAGGCAAAAGTCCTAGGGGGTAACCCTAGGTGGAAAGTCCTGGTGTTGCAGATCAGGTGAAAGACTGGACTAGCCGGGAAGCGGAAGTCCAGCAGAAAGTCCGGAAGCATCGAGCACCGAGCAAAAGTCCAGTCGATCTGGAGGATCGCACTGACAACAGGTAAATCTCCTGAGTGGAGTATGTGAGGGCGCGTTCCCCGTAGAGGGAACAGTAGGCATCGGGTCGACCTAGGGTTTCCGGTTGAAAATATGAAGTCAGACTCGGACAATCAGGAGATTGTCAAACTTTAATTCATTATTATTATTGTGCACTAACTCTGTGTTGCAGGTACTCTGGACTAACGCATTTTCAGGTACCAAAAAACACAAGATAAGCTCGGATGTACAGTGTCCGAGGCGCCTCCATGGGGCTTGGAGGCACCTCGGGTGCGAGCCAGCTTCTGCCAGCGCAGCTCAGTGGGGGTGCCTTGATCCAGACCGAAGGCGCCTTGGACCGGGCTTTGAAGGCGCCTTGGAGAGCACAGAAGGCGCCTTGAAGGGATAAGTCACGACCAGTTCAGGCTTGATCCACGTGGGTGACTCAGCCATCTTGGAGGCGCCTTGGATGGCTTTCAAGGCGCCTTGAACACCCCTTATAAGCAGCACTCGACCAGCAGCTCAAAACAACTGCTCCTAAGCAATTCTCTTATGACAAGCTGCAAACTCAACGACCCTGAAGTGCTGTAGCAACATCCCGACGACCCGGAACTCCAAATTCGCTATTTTTAAGTGTTGTTGGTATACTTTAACGTCTGATTATTGTACTTAATCTGTAGTATTTTCGAACTTATAGTTGTTGCCCACCGAAAGTGGTCAACGACTGCGGACCTTCGAGTAGGAGTCGAGATAGGCTCCGAACGAAGTAACCTCTAGTGTCTTTTGTGTGTTTGTGCATTTTTATTTCCGCTGCTTTATAACTCGATAGTTTTACGAATTTGAAATAGTGAAAGCCACGAGCTCTATTCACCCCCCCTCTAGCACTTTCGATCCAACAAACCGTTCTAACGTGTCCTTGAGTTCTTTAATTTGAGTTTTCAAATTAGAATTCCCTTCCTCAAGTTGTTAGACTTGAGTTGAGTTTCCAATTTGAACTGGCTCAGTTAAATAACTCGAGTCAGTTGCTCCCTTAAGGGTTGTTACCTCCTTTAGGAGTCACTTGACCCAGATGTTGGATTTAGCCTACTTCTTTAATAGATAAGGAACTAAATTCTTTAAGTCATCTAATTGAGTTTCAGCGAGTAGCGAACTTACAGTGGGGTTCGGTCCTTCGGAAACAGATGCAGATCAATGGCTTTGCTCGGACTCGGTTTCTGACTCGCTCTTGATTTCAGACTCGAACTCGGACTCGGTTTCGATGATGTTTGCTTGCACTGGTAACGTGAGGAAGCTTGTCGGTTCTTCTTCGTCAGTCTCGGATTCATCTGATAACTCGGACCAAGTTTCTTTTAACGCTTTCTTTCTTTGCTTCTTGTTTGGGCAGTCCGTCTTGTAGTGCCCCTTCTGGTTACAGCCGTAGCAGGTGACTCTAGTTTTGTCCCTCGTCTTCGTTTGAGTCGCCTTTTTGTTTCTGCAGATCTTTCGTACGAACCTTAATAGCTCGGAAACAATCTCGTCATCGTCCTTAGAGTCTAATTCATCTTTGGACTCAGATTTGGTTTTGCGCTTTGTTTTAGATTCCCGGGTTCTACTTGTACATGCAACCAAAGCAACCCCTTTCTCGACCGGGCGTGCATTAGTCTGCTCATGCAATTCAAACTCTGTAAATAATTCATCTAATTTAATAAAGGAAAGGTCCTTAGAAACCTTGTACGCATCTACCATGGATGCCCACAAGGTATTCCTCGGAAAGACATTTAAGGAGTACCTGATTATGTCCCTGTTGTCTACCTTTTATCTAATCACATGAAGCCCATTGAGCAGGTCTTGTATCCGGGTGT
Organism: Zingiber officinale; assembly: GCF_018446385.1. Taxonomy (NCBI): domain Eukaryota; kingdom Viridiplantae; phylum Streptophyta; class Magnoliopsida; order Zingiberales; family Zingiberaceae; genus Zingiber; species Zingiber officinale. The sequence continues at coordinate 148,313,537 of NC_055987.1, read as the reverse complement.
GGAGTTGGCTAGCCGTCTCATTTTCCTGCATTTTAATATTATACAATTTATTGAAAATTAAGTCGCGCTTACTTTAGCGTCGGGGGTGCCCTCGTGTAGCTCTATTAGCTTTTACCATAACTCTTTGGCGCACGAGAAGGGTCCTACTCTGTTGAGTTCTTCTTTTGTCAATCCACATTGTAGCATGCAAGTTGCTTTGGCATCGGCTTCAACCTTCTTCTTTATACTAGCGTCCCAGTTGATGCACGAGACTAGTTCTCCCGCGCCGTCACGTGGAAGTTGGAGACCGGTCTGGATAATAATCCACATCTCGACTTGCGTCTTGAGGTGGTACTCCATCCGGTTCTTCCAATAGCCAAAGTCCTCGCCGAAAAAGAGTGGCGGGTGGACTGCGCTAAAACCTTCTTGGAGAGTCATTAAAGAGCCTAGCACACAATAAAAAAGAAAAACAAATCCCAAGACTTGATCCTGGATTAGTAGTGCGGGATGTATAATAAAAAGAACACGAACTCGAGTGGTGTTGCACCAACTTCGAGCAAAAATCGATTCGAACGTGAAAATTGATCGGAATATAGCAATTATACTAATTCCGATTGACTTTGAAAAATTGAAAAAACCACAAAAAATTGCTTGACTGGTGGTTGCACCAAATCGAAGCAATCCCGCTCTGATACCAATTGTTAGATCGAGACCGCGCTAGAAGGGAGGTGAATAGTGCTTGTGGCTTTCACTCGTTTTGGATTCGTAAAAATGTTTGAGTAATAAAAGCAGCGGAAATAGTAAAGAAAAAAAAACAAATGCAGAAAGACACAGGGTATTTACTTGGTTCGAAGCCTGTATCGACTCCTACTCCAAGGCCCACACTCGTTGAGCGTTTACATTGACCAACAACTATAATCTCGTAAAGATAGTTACAAATTTCAAGTACAATTAATAATGAAATATACCAACGACAAGATTAATAGTAGATTCTGAGCTCTAGGGTCGTCAGCGTCAAGTTACGGCTTCGTCGGAACTTCTCGCAAGCAACTAGTTGCGTAAGGATTACTTTAATTGTGTTGATCTTGTTGTTGCCTCGAGACTGCCTTTTATAGGCCTTTGGAGGCGCTTCCAATGCCCCATGGAGGCGCCTCAAACCTGAGATGTTATCCCGAATCGAGCACTGCGATAAACTCCGCTACGTTCTGCTTATCCTGCTTTGAGGCGCCTCCATCAACATTTGACGCACCTCAAGGCTTTGTCTGAAGCGCCTCAAGATCCTTTGAGGCACCTCAAGCTCTGCAGTGTGCGAAGTTTGCTCCTTTGCACCCGAGGCGCCTCCAAGCTCCATGGAGGCGCCTCGGACACTATTCATCCGAGGCTTAAGGTTGCTCCTTTGTACCCGCAAAATACGTTAGGTCTGAAAATACCTTGCACCACAAAGTTAGCACATAATATCATAAATATAAAGTATGACAGTCAACGGACTGTCCGGTTCTGACTTCGGATTTCCTACCGGAAACCCTAGGTCGAACCGACGTCTACTGTTCCTTCTTCTGGGGAACGCGTCCTCACCTACTCCACTCAGGAGAGTTTACCTTTTGTCAGTTCGGTCCTCCAGACCAACTAGACTTTTGCTCGGTGCTCGAGTCTTCCGGTCTTCATGCTGGATGTCCGATCCTCAACCCGTCCAGTCTTCCACCCGGTTCACGACACCAGGATTTTAACCTAGGGTTACCGCCCCCTAGGATTTTTACCCGAAGACTCCGACCCACCAAGGCTTTCCGCATAGAGTTACCACCCCCTATGACCTAGGGTTACCTCCTCATAGGATTTCCGCTTGCCTAACCACAGGTAGGACTTCTGCCTAAGTACACTTAGGACTTTTCAGTAAATCTCATTCAACATATTAGAAAATAAAACACCTTAACTTTGAACCCTTTGATATAATCAAAACACAAGTTCAATCGTCAGATACTTCCCGCACCAATAGGTACCATCCTGTCAGATGGTGAATTAGTTTGGCCAATGCTTGAACGGTGTCGTCTATGGCGTGCCCGTCGAAACTGTCAACCAAAAATCAAAATTAGAATAAAAGAAATAAAAACTTGATGCTTGCTGAAGAAATATGAAAAACTTACAATATCCATAATAAAAAAACTCAGAGAGCGAGAATCTGCAATGATAATGTCTCACCTCTAATGACCTATAGAAAAAATAGCACACATATAACATATATAAATTTAACAATGAGATATTATATAGACAACTAATTGAACTATAAATTTTATAAATTTACAAATTAAAATTAAATATAAAAAAAACTTATCGTACATGTTAAAAATCAAAGTTGCCTCTTCCTCCTCCTCATCATCATCAACCTCATGAAATTCACTAGCATCCACATTTATCACTACTCCGCTGGGATCTCGTAATGTTGGAATAATATATCCCTCGGTCTGAAATGTATTTACAACCTCTTCTTGTTGATATGCAATGTCTTCCCAATGTTCCTCTATTTTTTCCGTGCTTTAGTTTTATAAACAACCCACCAATCAATTGTATCACGTTTCAAGCTAGGATATGAAGCATAGAACACTTGAATCGCTTGTTGTGCCAAAACAAAAGGTTCATATCTCTTATATAATCTTTTATGATTTATTTCAACCAAATTATAACATGGATGCACCTTCATCCCTCTGATAGGGTCAAACCAACAACACATAAATAAGATAACTCACATTTCTGGACCAGGGTATTCTATCTCTATAATTTCATCCAGTAGACCATAAAAATCATTGCTTACACCTTCATCATTGGATGATTGAACACATACCCCACTATTCATTGTAGTCTTCCCTTTTCCATATTCTTGAGTATGAAAATTATATCCATTTATGAAATATGTTGGCCAAGTGCGTACCATTGCTTTTGGACCCCAAGATAGATGAAATAACATTTGATGTTCGAGGTGATCTTGATTATCATAAACCTAAACTCAAATGAATATGTTATTCATTTAAAAGTTAAAATATACTATACCAATATGGTAAATTAGAATACAAGGTAAAAATTACTTACATATGATTTGAACCAAGGTGCAAATTCTTAATCACAGAAACGATCAAACTCTAGTGTTGGCATATCAGAATACAAGTTTTGAAAAATCCTATCATAAAAAATTGAATTATAACACCAAAAATTTATGACAAAAGAAAAAAATAGGAAAGATATACTAACTCGAAATATGGTGATACTTCTGGACAATTAAGTAAAACATATGTCTGGGGTGCTCGCCATTCTTGATCAGTTAAATATCTTTGCTTACATTGTCCACTTGGTCGACCAAGATAATTAAAAATTAAGAATATGTTCGTATTGGGATCAATAGGACCTTCATCATTTCTTCCAGGTCTCTGTCTTTTGGTCTGAATGTGAGGCTCAAAATAATACGATGCAAAAGTTGTTACTTCCTCCACAATGTATGCATTAACAATAGAGGTTTCAACATGTGCCTTATTTTTTTTACTTTTTTCTTCAAATAATATAAAAATCTGATTGAAATATAACAATTTGTATTAGATTAATATATATAAAAAAGTTATAAATTTACAACGCATTAATAACGAAGTATATAAGATAAAACAAAATATACCTTTCAAATGGATACATCCATCGAAAATGGACTGGTCCTCCGACTTTGGCCTCGTATGGCAAATGAACCAAAAGATGTTCCATTGAATCAAAAAATGAAGGTGGAAAGATTCTTTTTAAATTACACAAAATAATTGGAATGTCTCTCTCTAACTTCTCTATATGTGAATATCTCAAAACTGTTGAGCAAATATCATGAAGGAAAATGCTTAACTAGCTCCGTAATTGCACCTCATACAAAATTTGGTAAGAGTTCCTTAAAAGCAATTGGAATAAGTCTTTCCATAAATATATGATAATCGTGACTTTTCAAACCAATCAATTTGAATTCCTTCATATCGACACATCTCCCAAGATTAGAGACATACCTATCAGGAAATCTCAATGATTTCAACCATTCACAAACAACACGTCTCTGTTCTTTATTCAATGTATAAATTGCTTTTGACTTTGGTCCCCTACTACTTTCATCCACATCAAGAGTGGGTCGTTTACAAATTAGTCGCATATCTTTTCTTGCATTCAAATTATCTTTTGTTTTTCCGGGGATATCCATCACTATATTTATGAGATTATCAAAAATATTTTTCTCAATATGCATTACATCTAGATTATGATGAATTAAATTACTATACCAATAAGGTAAATCCCAAAATATACTCTGTTTGTACCATGTGGTTCTTCAATAACAGATGAAAAGTGAAGCACTCTATACCAAATATCTTGATCTGTCAATCTTAATGGCGGAGGTGTTCTTTCAATTCTATTCCTAGTGAACTCATCTTTATTCCTTCTGAAATTATGATTTAATGGTAAAAATTATCTATGACAATCAAAATAACTCGGCTTTTTCCCATATTTCAATCTGATCGACTTTGATCTCTCTATACATATTGGACAACCTAAGATTCCCGTAGTACTCCAACCAGATAGCATACAATAAGCTGGAAAGTTATTAATGGTCCAAAGAAGAGAAGCCTTTATAACAAACATCTGATTAGTATGAACGTCATATGTAGGAAACCCTTCATCCCATAGTTGTTTTAGCTCTGCAATCAGTGGTTGCATATAAACATCTATTAACTTCTTTGGATTTTGCGGGCCAGACACAACTAATGTTGAAAACATATACGGTGTTTTCATGCACATCCTAGGCGGAAGATTATATGGAGTTAATATAACTGGCCAACAAGAATACTGTCTTCCTGATTTACCAAATGGAGCAAAACCGTCAGCACAAAGACCTAACCTAATGTTTCGAGTCTCCTTCGCAAATTTAGGATATGTTCTATCAAAATTTTTCCATGCCTCTGCACCTGATGGATGACACATTAACCCCTCCTCTGTTTGATGATTTGCATGCCAAGTCATGTGTTCAGCAGTGGTCTTTGATGCATAAAGTGTTAGAGTGTATACTGAAAGCCTAAGCTTTTGTAAACATTTATTTTGAATAAAGAATCACATTTGGTCAAATTATCTACATTTATTTGTAGTTGTTCAATTAATTTATATTGTAGATAACATAGTATGTGGTGTCACATACAGAAGATAATGTTATCAGTACCTTATAAATTATAAATAGTAGCTCATGACCAAAATGGAAAGGAACAAACCATTGGAAGGTTGTAGTGTAATTAGGTATTAGTTTATCTTAACTATATAATTACACTAGTACACTTAGAGTGTATTGAGTAGGACCATCAGAGGTCGTTTCTTTTATACTGACTTTATAAAGGAACAAAGATCTCAGTTATTATGGAAGTGTGTGCTCTTAATCCTAATATAATAACAAGCACATATATTTGATATTTGTTTCTTTAATTTATCAATGGATGAGATTTAGTTCGATAAATCAATAAGCCCGATAAGTTGGGAAATGATATCACTTATAGTGTGTGTTGTTGATTATAAAAGGAAACTGTGTCCTAGTGATATAGGTTGATAATGTCCCCAAGAGGAGCTCATAAAGATTGTCATGTTAAACCCTGCAGGTGGACTTAGTCCGACATAACGATAAGGTTGAGTGGTACTACTCTTGGACTAAAATATTAATTAAATGAGTTGTCAGTAACTCACTTAATTAGTGGGCATTCGACATTTTAAACACAAGGAGACTAACACACTCATAATAAGAAGGAGCCCAAAAAATATAATTTGGGATTGGTGTGGTAGTTCAATAATAGTTCTTTAGTGGAATGAATTATTATTGATAAAATTAAGTTGTGTGTTCGGGGCGAACACGGGATGCTTAATTTTATCGGGAGACCAAAATCAATTCCTCCTCTAGGTCCCTATCGTAGCCTCTTAGTTATAGAGTACTATACCCACCTTCATACCCATGGTGTAGGGGCCGGCCAAGCAAGCTTGAGGATCAAGCTAGGGCCGGCCAAACCTTGGTCCATGGGTGGCCGACCCTAGCTTGAACCCAAGCTTAGGTGGCCGTCCCTATTAAATTAGAAAAGAATTTTAATTTTAAAATTTTCTTATGTGGAAGATATAATTTATTGGAGAGATTAAAAATTTAAATATCTCTTTTATAAGTTTCTACAAAAGATTAAAGAAAGAGATTAAATATCTTTCCTTATTTGTAGATCGAAAGGATATTTTATTTTTCTTCTTTGTAAATTATTCACATGTTGAAAAATTAAAATTATAAAAATTTCTTTTTATCAACCATGAAGGGATTTTAAAGACAAATTTTATTTTTTTTAAATTTCCGAAGACAAATAAGGAATTTTAATTGTTGATTGAAAATTGTCTTGTTTGCTCTCCATGAGGTGGCCGGCCATGACATGATCTATTAGGAAATTTTATTTAATTCTTCTTAATTAATTCATGTCAAGGAAAGTTAAGGAAATTTTATTGTAATTAAATTTCCTTATTTGTCAAAGCTAAGGATTATAAAAGAGGGGGTTTTGGGTGCCTTCAAGGTGAACAACCTCTATTATTTTCTCCCTCTTTTCTTCCTTGGTGTGGCCGGCCCTCTTCCCTTTCTCTTCTCTCCATCCTTGTGGCCGAACCTCTCATCCTCTTTGGAGATCAAGTGGTGGCCGGATTTTAGCTTGGAGAAGAAGGAGAGAAAGCTTGCATCCCTTGGAGCTTGGTTGGTGGAAAAAGATCTTCATCCTTTGGAAGCTTTGAGCTTGGCCGAAACTTAAAGGAAGGAGAAGAAGGTGCTAGGTGGTCCTCGTCTCGGAAGATCGTTGCCCACACAACGTCTGAGATTAGAAGAGGAATACGGTAGAAGATCAAGAGGTCATTATCTACTAAGTAAGGTATAACTAATATTGTTTTCCGCATCATGTTAGTTTAATCTTCATGTAAAAATACCAAATACAAGAGGCATGTGATTCTAGTATTTCAAATTAGTTTTCGATGTTGTGTTCTTTTATTTTTCTTTTCCTTGTGATTTGATTGTTCCTTTTGGTTGACCTAAAGTTATTTAAGGAAATTAAATATTAGCTTTCCTTAAAAGACTTTGTCTAGGCAGTGGTGGTTGTTCCCATATCCAAGAAGGCCATGTGCCTCGCCATGCAGTCCTGGAAGCTAATTTTGGAAATTAATATTTAATGGAATTAATAACCTAGGTGATTTGGATCGAACGTGTTAAGTTCCGCAGGAGATCCAAGTATAAATCTAAAAGAGCAAATAAATTAAACTTAGGATCAAACGTGTTAAGTTCTGCAGGTGATCCGAGTTTAATTTAAAAGAACACATGGTAGCTAGGAAAAGGTTCAGATCTTTGTACAAAATTTTTATACAGTGGAACCATTAGGTTTTTCGAGTAGCAACCAACATAAAGCCTTTGTAACCTAGGAGTTAATGGCAAATAAAATAACTGACTGTATGATTTACATTGTTGTTGACTCCTTCTAGTGCTCTTGTACCTATCTTGATTACAGAATCTACAAACATTTGCATCTGCATCATATCCCCAATATAGCATACAACCGTCTCTGCAAACATCAATTCTTTCCACTGGAAGACCTAATTCTTTCGTAAGTTTTTTCATACTGTAAAAATCATTAGGAAGTATATTATACATCAAATAAATTATAGTAATAATTACATACTTCTTTCATTCTGCATGTTGCCTGTTTCAAATAAATTATAGTAATAAAAACTCCTATAACATAAATACTAATGGTCAATATTACTTAGTTCACATACAACTTCAAATAACATATAATAGAGGAAAATAAAAACATGCAATCATTATTAAAATATCATGTGTAAATAAATATACCTAACAAAGGTAAATAAAACTGAACGTCTCTCCCAACCACGTCAAATCCAAACCTGCACAAACAATAATATCAGATTTACAACAAAATAAAAAAGCCTACAAATTATCAAATATAATCTTGGCCCCAACGGCAAGGCATTGACCCCCAGACAACTGTGCCGCTGTAAGGCACAGACACCCCATGACCAACCAAGGTCGAGAACAACTAGCCGACATCAAACAATGACCTGCCGATTTACAAACAGAGGTCACCCAATGCTGGCAGCGACCAACCTATGCTACCAGCGGCCAGCATCAGTCGCCAGTGGCCAGCCTACGCCGCCAGCAGGATCACCAACGCCAAACAGCAGCTAGGCGAGGCCACCAGCAGCCATCCTATGCCGACAGTGGCCAGGTGAGGCTGCTAGTGGCCAACCTCGACGCCAGTGGCCAACCTCGGCGCCGGTGAGAGCAGCCAGGTGGCGACGCTAGGGCCAGGCGTCGCCGCGAGCGGCCAGGCACCACCGTGAGTGGCCAGGCGCCGTCGCGACCGCTCGCAGCCAGGCACGGCTGCTCACAGCCAGGCGCGACCGCTCGCAGCCAGGCGCGGCCGTGAGCGTGTAGGTGACGCTACGAGATCGACGGAAAAAGAAGGACATGAGATCGACGGAGAGAGGCGGCTTACTGGTTGAGAGATGGGCGGAAAAATCGCCGCACCCGCCGTCTCGCAAGCAAGAGAAAAATTAGGTCAAGTGGTGAGGAGAAGAGATCGGGCTAGGTCGAGATATTAATAGGGTTCTTTCAACGAATTTCCAACAAAATAATTATTCGTTGGATATTTCCAACAACTCTCAAATTTCCAACAACTTTCAAAAAAAATATTTGAGCTCATCTATAGAATCAGGAGACCAAGAGGAGCGCATAGGAACTTGTTTCATCCGATTCCGAGGTCTCTAGGTCGGTCAAACGGATTTTTAAGACATTGCATACTTTGCAACGAATCTAAAATTCATTGGAAATTTCCAATGAATTGGAAGATTCATTGGAATTGTTTCTAACGAATATGCCAATTCGTTGGCAATTTTCAATGAATATCAGATTCGTTGGAAAATCTATATTTTCCTAAAATCACGGTTGACAGATCTAGAGACCTCGGAATTGGATGAAACCAACTCCTATGTGCTCCTCTATTTATCCTGATTTTACATATGTCCTCGAATATTTTTTTTACCACATATATTTTTTTCTTTATTTTTTCAATCCCCAATGTGTTAGAAAAATTAAATTCGGGTTTAAAAATTCACAAATCAAAATAAATTAGCTCCAAAATTATTTTTAATTCATGGATATAATCACAAGAACCTTACGAACGCAAACAAACTGATTTCGCCTCATTCTAAGCACTCGAACATTATTTTGTAAATCTAACAAGTTCAACTATACTTCAATTTGATTTAAAACTCTAACACTTTCATACTAATGATTCAAATTCATCTAATTGACCTAGATGTTAAAAATTCATCTTATTTAAAAAAAAATATTTGAGCTCATCCATAGAATTAGGAGACCAAGAGGAGCGCATAGGAACTTGTTTCATCCGATTCTGAGGTTTCTAAGTCGGTCAAACGGGATTTTAAGACATTGCATACTTTGCAATGAATCTTAAATTTGTTGGAAATTTCCAACAAATTGGCAGATTCGTTGGAATTGTTTCCAATGAATCTGCCAATTCGTTGGAAATTTTTAACGAATTTCAGATTCGTTGGAAACTCTACATTTTCCTAAAATCACGGTTGACCGACCTAGAGACCTCGGAATTGGATGAAACCAGTTCATATATGCTCCTCTTTTTATCCTGATTATACATATGTCCTAAAATATTTTTTTACCTCATATATTTTTTTCTTTATTTTTTCAATCCCCAATGTGTTAGAAAAATTAAATTCGGGGTTAAAAATTCACAAATCAAAATAAATTAGCTCCAAAATTATTTTTAATTCATGGATATAATCACGAGAACCTTACGAATGCAAACAAACTGATTTCGCCTCATTCTAAGCACTCGAATATTATTTTGTAAATCTAACAAGTTCAACTATATTTCAATTTGATTTAAAACTCTAACACTTTCATGCTAATGATTCAAATTCATCTAATTGACCTAGATGTTAAAAATTCATCTTATTTCAAAAAAAATATTTTAGCTCATCTAGAGAATTAGGAGACCAAGAGGAGTACTTAGGAACTTGTTTCATCTGATTCCGAGGTCTCTAGATCGGTCAAACGGTTTTTTAAGACATTGCATACTTTGCAACGAATTTGAATTTCGTTGGAAATTTCCAACAAACTGAAAGATTCGTTGGAAATTTCCAATAAATTCATGGATTCGTTGTAAATTCTTGCTCGCAAATTATTTGCTGTAAAATTGCGACAAATTATGTATTCATTGGGAAATTCCAACAAATAATATTTTTGTTGCAATATTTGTGACGAACATACTATTCGTTGCAAAATTTGCAACGAACAAATTATTCATTGCAAAATTTGCAATGAAAATGTTATTCGTTGCAAAATTTGCAACAAATTTTATTTTTTGTCGCTAACTTGCAACAATATTAGCGACAAAATATCTTTTGTTGCTAATTTGCAACGAATTTATTTTGTTGCTAAATTTGTTACTAATTTGGAACAATTTATTATTTTGTTGCAAATTTTGTTGGAAAGTTTGGAACAAAATTTAAATTCGTTGCAAACATTCGTCCCTAATAGATTGTTTTTTTTAGTGTATATACCCTGACTGCTCACAGGACTATCCGTGGTAGAGCGTTTCTCCCGCGGTTAGTGGCTGAGGAGCTAAATAGCTACCTTATCCTATTTGCCCATGAGACCATCTATGGTAGAATGTTCTCCCTCTGAAAGTGACTATTTATATACCCTGAATGCCCACGAGACTCATTTGTGGTAGCATATGTTGCATGCAGTTATGACTTGTTATACACTTGTTTTGTACTTATTTTATGCAAATGGTTTTGGATGTACTATATGTACTTTTGATTTACTGGCTATAACTAGTTGAGCAGGTTAGTAGAGAGTTTTGTAGTTGTTTATACTTTTATTAGCAGATAATTATATTAGTGTACTTACTTTGGTTAGTAAGTAATATTAATGAAACCGTTTCCTTTTGATATCTTTTTACAATATATAGTTCATGCACTATCTTTTTTATACCCACTGAGTCGTTGTACTCACTATCTCTTATTTTTCCTTTTATTTTCAGGTTAGCAGGTAGAGTAATGTCATGTCGCTCAAAGGTCCTAGCTGTCGGTCCCACTCGTTTGGATTCTCTTTTCGAGTTGGTTGATTTATTTTCAGCAGTCTTTGTTTATGATTTTATTCTCTTATCGAATCTTTGAGTTTTGTTATAATAGTATAACTATTATTTTGTTTAGTTTAGTATGATTACATGTACATGCATACATACACGCATTAGAATTTGTAAACTTAGTGATTTTGTTATTTGTATTGATTATTGCGTTGCTTTAAATTAGTTTGGTACCAATTATTTTTTATATTATCACTAGGGATACCGTCTGATTTGTTGGACAAGTATACCATCAGAATGTGACAGATGCAATCAATTTTCTGATTAAGGTTGATTAAATTCAAGTTGGCTTGAGTTGAGTTTCGATATTTGATCTATATGTTGGTTAAATAAAAATTAAGGAGGTAAAGATTGACCAGATTCTTTATTATGGGGAAAGTTCAAGTGAAGTATGGTTGACCAGACCTTAGTGATCAAGAATGTTAGGAAACATATGATCTAGGGGGATGAATAGCTTGCTTCACTTATTTGAACTTGATTTGCATCAGAAACTTAAAGCGAAGACTCTACAATGCTAACTCTTAGATTTTACTTGGTATCCACTTTCTTGAGATGAGTAATCAAGGGTCCAATCGTCACTCACAGCTTCACTATGAAAACCTTCTTCCTGGAGGCAGATAAGCCTTGTACAATCTTGAAAACAAGAATACAATGAGAGAATATAACAAGAAACACAAACAATATTATAAATGAAATTGTAAATGACTTTACAACAATGAACCTTGCTTTGGTTAGCCTCTTGATGCTTAGATAGTGTTGCAACAATTATGGTCAAAACCTCAATAACCGGCTAAGAAGAAACTCCACGAAAACCCCTTTTGTAGGGTTCTTTCGATGCCTCATAATCGATTGACTTCATTCCAAATTGATTGCCATGTGATGGCTCAATCGTTCAAAACTTACAAAATGACTCTTTTTCTCTCGTTCAATCGATTAGTGAGTCATATCAATCAATTGATCTAATTGATTCAAAAGTTTTATGTTCTCGCGAAAAGCACTCTAATCGATTGGGCCAACCAATTAGAGCTACTAGATCAATTAAGCCAATCTGATGTAGGAGGATCCAAATATCTTTTTACTATTTTTAGTACTTTTAGATATTTGAGCATTTAAGTCATTTTTGGTATTTAGGGTGTTTTTGATCATTTTCATTTTTTGGTAATTTTTTATATTGTGGTATTTTTATTAATTTTTATATTTTTATTTTTAGATTTTGAATCGGTTTAGAGATTTTATGATTATGAGTTTTTTTTCCATTTTGTTAGGATTCATTTTTTTTCTTTACAAGATGAGAATTGTTAATAAATTTTTTTTATTTCTTTTCTTTATAAGATTTGAATAGAGGTTATATATTGAGATTTCTTTTCTTTCTTTAAATTTTAGGTTTTGAATTTATAGCAGAGTCATGTTTAGTTGTTTAAAATTAGTCCACTATTCTTAATAATATTTTCTTTTTTTAGTAAACCTAGAGAATGGTGGTTTCTCTTTACTTTCAAAGGATTCTTTTCTTCCTTCTCCTCAATTGTCTCTTCTCGTCAGCTCACAGAATAATTATATCCTGCTCAGCATCAATTGGTATCAGAGTTTGGTGCAAATCCAATGGAAGGTCATCTTGCTCATGGTCGTAGTAAGCAAGTTCCAATGAAGGAAGTCGAGTACCATGAAAGACGATTGAGGATTGATGATTTATAGAAGTATGTCACGGATTTAACCCAACATGTAGTTGTTGGGACACTTTGGAGCGAGAGAGGGGTGGGGGTAATAGCTTGTCGCACTTCGATGATGATGATTTACAGTGGGCTTGACTTCTGATCATCCCGTGGGCTTGACTTCCGATCACGTTCACTGTCCGACCCCACTATCATGCGCCGTATCAGTATGTTTTACCTATTCATTTTAACATAGTTAAAAAATTAATACCAAATGAATATATTTTAGCTTTTATGAAAAATTATGACATCATAATTTTAGAATGAAAAAATGTCTATTCATTTATCTTATACTATTTTCATTTGTCATATGTGAGTGAGGACGATGCACAAATATAAATTATCCGTAGTTTGATCTTGCTATAATATTCACATTAGATTTATTGGATTTCGTGTTAATGCTATTTCAATGGATATTTTCATGAGTGTAGTTGAGTTGGTGCTATAAAAAGTTATCACAATAGACTAGGCCTCCCCGATTTCCTCCTTTTTAATATGTAGAGCATCCACATCAGATACTCTATTCAAATATTTTATCTTAAATTTTAGATAAGGTAGCTAAAAATTCTTTACATCAGCTACCCTATCGATTCCCTAAATTATGCATTTATGAATAGTACTTCTCTAAATTTAGGGAATGTATTTCATTCCCTAAACATTATAGAGGAGAGAGAAGAAATAGGGAAGCTGATATATGATGTATTAAAAAGTAGATATCTAAATTTAATAAAGTAATTTTTTTACCCTAAATTATGTATTTTGGATAGAGAAACTGATGTGGATGATCTAAGGATGATCTGGGAGGGCCTCAGATAAGAATTATCTTTTTTTTTTGTCACAATATATACATTTCAATACATCAATTAAGAATTAAGACCCTTACATATGCACAAAAATATGATTCAATGTTATTGGATGACTAATAATCATCGACCAATATTAATGTAGCTTACTTTTTAGTCTTCGGGACACGATGCGATGATAAGAAATAAAGCATGCCTCCAACAACAAGATTCAAAATTCACATAAGGCATTCCATGCGTTCATGGTATTCGAAGCACCATTACGAATCACTAATGGTGCTGAGCAGTTTGCCGAGATCTATCGGCACTTTTCGAATTTATCTTGGTAGTCGATAAAATTTTATCGGCACTTTTCGAATTTATCTTGATAGTCGATAAAATTTTTTCGTATGATCGGATTTGTCTCTTTTAAAGTGAGTAGATTCTAGAAACTAAATACATGTATTATAAAAGAATGCAACTTAATTTTTAAAGAAAATAATAGAAATTAAAAATATAGAAACTCAAATTATGCAAACAAATGGTTTGAACCAATACCATTTGAATATTCATATATCTCCATAATGATATGATATTATCCACTTTATATTTAAACTCTTATAGTTTTACTCTTGACCCCAGGGCGTAGCGCAGACGGTGGGCGCATGGTATCTCTAGCGTAATGGACAGGGGTCGATTCTCAGGAACTGACGACCTGGGGTTTACCCCGCCATGCGCCTATGGCCTGTATACCTGCATGAACCTCCCTCTATATCCGTGGGGTCGGCACTAGGGGGGCCGCTAAGGTAGCGGATCTACCTCTTATAGTTTTACTCTTCAATTTAACCTGGTGATCGGTAAGAAACTTCCGTGGGATCGGGCTGATCACTCCAGGCTATATGTTACCTAACCTGGTTAATCATTTTTTTTCTTATAGTTTTACTCTTGAGATCTCCCTAAAAAACCTCATATCAATAGAAATATCCTTAATCCTTTTAAATCTCATCCATTTATAAATTTTTTAACTATAATTTTATATTTTATATTTTTTTGTTGCACCTATCACATAGTGTTAGTTCCTTGCAGCCGGCTAGAGAGGATGAATAGCCTGAAATAAAAAAAAAATGAACATCTTTCTCAACTTATAGTTTTATCAACATAAACACTTGTAAAAAAAGAAATAATAAGAAAATTACTAAGAGAAATAAACATAGAGATTTTATTTGATTTACAATAAGAAGATTGTTAATCCAAGATATTGAAAGCCCACTAAAGTCTCATTCGGACGGAGAAGTCTCTTACAGTAGTTAAAGTACTCAATTACAAAGCTAAATTGAAAGTAGAACGTTTACAAGTGTTGTGTTTACTTACTGGGATCAAGACTGTATTTATAGCCCTAATGGGGGCGCCTGGAAGGATTTCAGGCACCTAAAAGGGTTCCAGGTGCTTGGACGCGGATAAAACTTTATCCACGTCGCAACAGATCACGTCGCAACGGATTTGGATAAAATCTCTGGCTCGAGTGCCAAGAAGAGTTCCGGGCGCAAGGATCGCTTTCCCACGGGGGTCGTTTCCAAGGCGCCCCGGTTGGACCAAGCTGGTCCAGGCACTCGGAGTAGCTCCGAGCACTCTGAATGACTCCGGGTGCCGAGACTCCAGTCAACCTGAAGTTAACTTTTCGTCTAAGTCTTCCGCTTTGACTCCACTCGCTTGGGTGATTTCGACCATCCGGAATAGGGCTTACCCGAATTCATTTTTCGACCTTCTCAAGTAACCTTCCGCTCCGACTTCTCGTCCCTTGGAAACGTCTCGTGTCTTTTTCTCGTCCGCCAGCATACCCTTCCGTAGCACCTCGTTCCTTAGACTCACCGAACCTGTCGACTCTCTCGCATGTCATCCTTCTCGGTAGTTACATTTTTCGCTCAACCTCCTATACTCTTAAATTTCTATACACTCCAATACAGGGCATTAAATCATAATAAAACTTAATTTAACTTAATTTATCATATTAAAATTATCACATGGTAGTTACACCTAGGTCATGTCAGAATCTATGTCCTGCCCAAGGAAATTTGTTATTAAGTCATGTTAAACGGATTAGGAAATTTGTTATTAAGTCATGTTAAACTTAATCCGTAATCGAGTTGAGCCAGCCGGCTCAACCTGACTCAAGGACCGTACTAGGCCCTGCCTGACACGGTTTATTATTTTTTTTTACGGGTCATGCCGCGGCCGACAGCTGTTGAAACAACCAAAATCTCAGACTTAAATTAAGCAGCAAGACCTCTTAAATAAAACAGCCATAATCTAAGGCCCTCTTCAGGTCACCACCATCCCGCATAAAACAGAAGAAAAGATTATACAAAACAGTGAGTTACATTGGCGAGGTCGATTCTCTCAATGAATTGGCCATTACTGTTCAAAATTTCTCCTTTGTCCTGTTCTTGCAAGAATTCGGCAATTTGGCAACAGCTAATTAACACAACAAAGAAGAAACTTCAAGCCGACCTTTGCCTGCAAATTAACTCCTGTAATTTAATGTCTGCAATAGACGAGGTCCACGCCAGGACGTGTGTGTATATATACAATTGCTTTGTTCTCTCTTTCCAGTCACAAAAGCATCACAGATCAGTCAGCCCCATTTCGAAAAGCAACACATCAAGCTCAGCGCTTTGCTCATTAATGGCTTCCAAGCAGGTTCTTGCACTGCTTCTTTTCTCGGCCGTTTCTCTGCTGCCATTTGCCATGGGAGCAGATATCGTAGTTGGCGATGGCAACGGTTGGATGCCAGATTTCAACTACACAGATTGGGCAGCGACCAAATCGTTCGCGGTTGGAGACAATTTAGGTAATCCATTCAGTCGCGTATTTAATCACTCAAAGTTATCATAAAGCTCATATGCTGCTTTTTTGTTTTGCAGTTTTCGTGTACAGTGGAGGGGATCACAATGTCATCCCTGTCGGAGGAGTAGAATTCAAGGCATGCAATGGAACAGGAGCTGCCAGAGTGTTTACCAGTGGCCGCGACGTGATACCTCTTAAGACAACAGGGAGGAAATGGTACCTCTGTGGAATTGCAGACCATTGCCAAAGAGGTCAGAAGCTAGTCATCAACGTTCTTCCGGCCACGAGCCCTGCGCCTGCTCTGCCGCCGACTTCGTCGTCGACCCCAATCATGAAACGCACATTCCAGGCGGCGATGGTCATAGCGGTGGCGATTGCGATGATGAACTGAAGATGATCATTCGTTGATTTGGTTTGTGTTACGTTGGGTCAGTGTGTTTGCTGTTGCGTCTGTGCTTCCGTTGCTCTTTAAAATTAGGAGAGACATGAGAGGTAGTTCCAAGTAAGAAGTTGAAATATTCGAATGTGTTTGTTTGTATTGGGTTTATTCTTTTGCATCTTACAATGAACTCGAAAAATTCATTATCTTATAGTTGAAGAAAAATTAATGATCTTTCTCATCACTTGTGACTTCAATTACTGAATATTGAAGAAAAAACTCTTGTATATATAGTCTAATAGAGATTTACATCTATTAACAAAATGGCACAACATGATATAAGTCTGTCCTCCATCTCATGTTATCGGGTCTAGTTGACTAGCAAAAAATCTTTTACTCTACGAAAAAACTTCCTTCTGCTCCTGTGCACACAAAGACGGGGCAACAAAACATCAGCACCCAGAAATTAGAAGGGCGTCCCTGGCGAAGAGTTTCTGATGCTCAAGTTAGTACAAGTTTGGATGAGTGAATGAAGAACAGTAAGGAACATGCGCCCGAGAGTATAGTTGTAGATGTCAATGAGCGTACATTTACCACAAAGAGAACTCCCTTTTTATATACTACCTTTTAGAATCTCCGCAATCATGAGGTGGCAAAGTGTCAGAGTTTGTTAAGCAAGGCGCAATAATTATCTGAGTAATCTTTCTTTTACCTACATGTATACATTTTTTACCATTTATAGCTTCTGTTATTGCTAGAATTGATGAGAGAATATGCTGCCATAAATGGTCTATTGATGGGAGACACGATAGTTTCCAAAAGAATATTTTCTAACATATATGTGTTATCTTGACAGATTATTAGGATGTTGTCTACTGAATATGTCTCAATCGGTCCTTAAGGCCTGTCGTCTCTATTAAGCTGCTTGGTTACATTCAGTATAGGATGCTCTATTATATATTATACTGCTTGTATCTTGGCCGATTAATAAGGTCAGCCACGTTTATACATGTCTCGACGTTAAGACACTCAGTTAGGTTCTGTATAGTATTCAGACATTCATTCACGGAATAATATAATGAGGAGCTTATGTTAGGAATCCATTTGAGAAATAATATGACGCCTTATACTTCTTGGGAATCCATATGGCAACCTATGTTTTGCTAGAAATCTGTCCGGGTAGTGATATGAAGATAAATACTTTAAAGTTGGTCAGCTCAAAGTTGGTCGACCTTTTATCCAGCCGGGCATGCATAGAGAGATCTGCAATCCTTGAGGAGGCCAACCCATGCTCTAACCAACCCTATGGCTGGTCGATTATGAGATGGCTCGGGCGTCCCGGCCGACCTAGGAGGCCGACCGCCTTAAAACCCTGTCGGCTATTAAATGATCAGACATGTTATCTCTTAAGTAAAGTACTAGGCTCCATATGTTTGACCGGATGAAGGGTCAGTTGACCTTTATTCGCTCAGATGGTAATCCTGCTAGGTTGGACCTAAGAGCCCTAATGTTGGGTAACTGATGAAGCCAGATGACGGATGTTTTTTTTCGTTTACTCTGACCGTCACATCACCTTGACCTTGACCTGCCTCATCATCTCTTGGGTCCACTCATCATAACCCATATCACTAGCCTCCCCTTCAAGTTGAGTCGAAAGAGGTGTAGCCAACTGACTTGACCCAGGTCTTACTTTCACCAGTTCACCCCTTCTTACTACAACCGTCCAAAAATTTGCACTCTCCTTTATGCCTTGAGGACTTAGTAATTTTTTCAAAAACTACTTGCCAGTGGCCCGTTGTTCAAGAGAGTGTACTGAGGACACACGGAGAGGTGCATGGACAAAGAAATGATTTGATTGTCACCTCCATCATAAATTTCTTTTTATGGATTGATGCCACGTGAACCCCCTTTTTATTTTCTGAAATGGCTTCTGACACACGCCTTCTTGTATAGCTAAACGGTCTCTTTCTTCATATAGATCAACGACCCGTTGCATGCCATTTCAATCCAACGACCACAATTGAAATATACTTTATAAAAACCAAATAGCCCCTATTCTTAACTCTTTGCATTTCATCTTCCCCGCTTTCTTTTCCGTCGACCTTTCACCTGTAGTGTTCTTCTCTTTTTCCCCTATAGCCATCAGTAAGTTCTTTGCTCTCTTTCTACTCCGTGTTTTCTCATGGCGGAAGAATCCTTTGTCCCTTGGTGCATCCTAACCTTTTCGGATTTTGATGCCACTGATAAAGCTTATATTTGTGCTCAGTATGAAATCCCTGATGCTATCGAATTGTTATCCCGTCTCTTAATGCCCATCCTTATCATCCTCTTGATAATCACATCACCTTTTTCATAGACCAGTTAGCAGTTGGTTTCCATTTCCCTGTTCTCCCATTCCTGTCAGCAGTGAGTTAGTATTTCCGCATCCCTCTACAATAGTTCGCTCTGAACACTATCTGTGCCCTATGCGACACATTTATGTTATTTCGTCTGTATAACATTCCCCCTACACCTCAATTTTTTTTCTATGTTCTTATCCCAAAAAATCAGAACTGGGAGTTTTCCTCTTTCAATCTTGTCCGAAGTCAGTGTTCTTCGAAGACACACCTTCTTCAAATAAAGGTTGAAAGTCATGTTTCATTTTCCTTGAAATGCCTAAGCCCGCCTCTTGGCCGACTGAATGGTAATCTTCGCTTTCTCCCCTTCCCAACATAGAGAATTAAAAACATGATGCTACCAATATCTCGTACTTTCCCAAGATGAGCAGCCAACACTTTAAAATACACTGGTGGTTACGTGAAGGCCTCGTACACTTGTTTGGCTTGAGTCCTATACAAAAGAAGCTTCCTAAGCTCTGATAACTTGGTCACTGTATTATCACTAACTAATGTATTCTTTATTTTATGCAGTGAACACCATCTTTGTTACTCTAATCGATGACTCGATCGACCTGGGAGAGGAGAAATTCGTACTAAAGAGAGAGAGCTACAGGCTGAATGAGGTTTACAACCGACCGCCCCTTTTGGTGGAGTGGTTGAGTTCAGCGCGGTTGGCACCTCCAAAGAGTTGCCTTCCGCTTCAGTTTCAGTGCACGAGGGTTCTCCTTCGGAGGGGGAGGGCCCCCCCTTAAAGAGACGCAAAAGGTGTAAGCTTGTCTATGTCTAGATCCCCGAAGGACAAGCACCCTCTGCCGAAGTACCCTCCAGTGAAGGGTCTTCCACTCAAGTATCTCTCACCTAGGAAGAGCCCACCTGGGAGGAGGTACAAGAACAATCTTCTGAGCGGCCTATCCGTCCTTCCATCTACCAGTCCCATATTAGATCCCGCTTGAACACAAGAGGTGATCTCCTTGTTGGAAGAGTCGATAGACCTCGCCTTCGTCATATCTCGTCGTGCGAAGACTCCTTTAGGCTATGTCGTGCTAGGATGACCCCATCAATTTTCAACTACTTTAGATGTGTCGTCTGCCCAGACCACAACTTCTCCCTCAACTACCCTGACTGGCCAAATACTTCTAAGGGGTCATTTAACAAAGGCTTAAGAGGATGCTGGAAACCAACTCAGCTCGCTAACTCCTAGGGAGTTAGAAGACGAATATGCTTTCATACAAACCAAGGTGAAGTATCTTAACCTACCACTTCCCACCTTGGTTGTTTTTAATGTTGTTTGTCCCTTCCTTTAGAGCTGGACGATTGAGATGAGTGTCGCCCAACAATTGTACTCCCTGACATAAGAAAATGAATCGTTGAAGTAACAAATTTTTGAGGTTGCTACGACTCCCTCCTCTGCGTGGTTGAGTGAGCTAAAAACCCAGCTCCAAGAGGCTTGGAAATTGGTGAAAATCGAACTTGAGAAGGCAATCAGCTTAAAGACTGCCCTGGACACCTCTAAGACTAAACTTCAATTAGAAACGACCCTCCAAGTGAATATGAAGGTGGAGCTGGATGAAAAAAATTGTGGAAACTGTTTGCCTATCTTCTCAACTAAAGGAGCAAAGGCTACTCATGATGTTGAGTTAGCTGCCAAAATTTCTGAGCTGGTGGCCTGAGATGCTGAGCAAGATACCTTACGCTCAGACCTAGTAACCGCTCAAACAATCTTATTTACTAGGGAATCAAAATTATCAGCTACCTAGGCAGAGTTGGAAGCTTATCGGGCAGGAGAAGATAAGCGCTTCGAAGCAAAAAAAGATAACTCTTCTCAAAACACCTGAGTTCAATGTGCCCATCGCCCGCTCCATTAGCAAAGCACTTCTTCTCAGAGTGGAGGGCATGGTGGAGCAATTAAAGGAAGGTAGTTACTTAGCTTCTAATCGCCCTGCACACTTTCTTGATAGTAAGAGGATAAACCATAATGCTCTGCCTGATTTGTTTCTGTAACTATTCTGATTCACTTTGTACTCCCTTTTCCTCTAGTCAATGCACTAGAACTCTGTGTTTATGTTTACAATCCATGTAACTAAACTTTTTGGCTAATTCATTATTTGAATTCACTTTAATGCTTGACTGCTGAACGACTCATATTTTTTTTTTCTCAGGTATGTGTAGTATGCGCTAAGGATATCCTAAATTCGTCTGGACTAAGCCTAACTGGGTCACACTGTTGTGTGGCTAACTTAGATAGGTACAACAATTTTTAGAAATCGCTCGGCCTACAACTTGTTTGGGCTCTAAGATCAAGCCAGCCATAAAAATATTTGGAAACGATTGAGCTCAACTTCTTTCGATATCAAATCCACTTGGAGTTATGTCATTTAGGAATGAATCCAGTCAGGTTTCTTGTCATTACTAATGTGCGTAGATTATATACACTTTTATACATGTTTTGACACACATTTACTTATATTTCATGAGCATAATCTATGTTTATTGCACCCTAATTCATTATGATGTTATATTTCTATTCTTTTTGTTCGGAGATCTACTCATTGCTTGTTTTGATTGATAGGATGTAATTTAAAGCAAAAGATGCACATTAGAGCAACTAGAGAAGATCAAACTCAGGTTTTGTGGAACCACACGAGCGTGTGATCTTGCCCATGGAAAACCAATCTTCGGCCATGTGAACTCATACGGTCATGCCACACATCAAAGAGAAGAAGACCACGACTGTGTGAATCCACATGGTTGTGTGAACTTTCCAGAGCCGAAACAGACCATGGTCGTGTGAATCCACACGGTCGTGTGAATCCACACGGTCGTGTGAATCCACACGGCCGTGTGGCCCAACCAGAGAAGGAGCAAGACACGACCATGTGATCCCATGTGGTCGTGCCACTCATCCAAGACCAAACAAGGAATAGTCGTGTGAATCCACACGGCTGTGTGACCTTAGTCGAGGCCGAGAAGACATCACCATGTGGATGCCACACGGCCTTGGCATAGGTCGTGCCAGGCTCGTGCCCTGCCCTATTTAAAAGGATTTTCTCCCCTTTTGGGAATCTTTGGCATGGAGCTTGCCCAATTCCTTGGAGAAGGGTTCTCCCCCTTGGGGGAACCCTAGATCTTTCATCTTCTTCGCTGATATGTCCATTTCCGAAGCAAGAGAGCACTTCCAAGGATGCTACGCTTTAAAGATAAGCATCTCTTCTCTCTATCTCCATGTATTGAGTTGTAGTTTGCTTCTTTCTTCATTTCTAAATTGTATCTCCCTTGTAATGGAGTAGATTCTCTAGATCTAGGATGTAGGAAATAACTATGATGTGATATGATGTATGAACTATGTATTTGAACATTTTTCTATACAATGAAGTGTTTATATCATATTCTATGTGTGTTATGCCTTATATGTGTTTGATGAAAATATGTGTTAAGTTACTTCATGTAGATGTGAGGAATTTGTCTCTATGTTAAGGTTGCTACTAGACTAGATAACCGAAGGATCCTTAGAAACAGAGGATACCCATTCAACCAGATATAGTGACAGAGAGCATCGATACTTACCTATTTTCTAGAGTCAAAAGATCTTAACATAGGGAATAATCCTTATTAGGGCATTCTAATTGGAGTGGATACTCCAGTGCTACTGTTAGGAAGTACATTAGATAACTCTAGCGATTGTATGACCGGGGGGCCTTGTGAAAGAGAGTATAACCCTTTAACCGGACATTATAGAGTTTCTTCTTTATTTAATGGCGTTAGAACTTGGGTACACTCTCCAGTGCGACTTTCACGAAGTTGTGTTGAACTTTAGTTAGAAGCCCTACATAAGTGCAACCATGGAGTTAAGGATATGAACAATGCATAGGGACATTAATTAGCATCATAATAAAACCAAAATCCTAACATCTATCATCCATCCCCTCCCAAGATCACCTCTTATTCCTTCTCTCTCTCATTCTCCTTAATCTTTCTCTCAATCTCTCTCTTCCAACCAAACATTCAATTGTCTAGATATATAGCTCGTTGTGTAAAGTCAACTAGTGTTTAATCAATAGTCCTTATGGGTTCGATATCTTTTATATTACTGACGATATAACCGTGTACTATTTTCGTAACAAGTTGTTGGCATCGTTGCCGGGGACTTTTTCAATTAACATTAGTTGATTAGCATATGGGTTACTCTAGACTTGTTAATAGACTTTTCATTTATTTGTTTGATTTTATTTCTACATTTTCTTGCTTGTTTTTCATTATGCATTTTATTTCTTTTCTTTCATTCTGCATTTTTTGTTTTCCTTATAATTTTTTCTTAGATATCATGAGCACTAACATGTCCGAGTAGGCATTCAAGAGAATTTTTCATACCCATGAGTGCAAGGGCAAGATCTCCCATTGATGAAAATTATGATTCAAATGATGATCAATTTGAGTTCCATTGTAGAGTGTGTGGTAGCACGTCTCATCTAGCTGCTCTTTGCCACTTCTTCCAAAAAGCTGCTAATACTCCAGAACTTTAGTATTTGGTTCAACATCTAATTCCAGAACAGAGTGAGCAATCACTATTCCAGTAGTAGATCTCTGACCCGCCTCAACATTACAATCAATTTAGGATTGACCATCAAAATTTGGACTACAATTGCATGCAAAATGTTAAGCATATTTCCCAAGTAAATCAGAGTTAGTCAAAGTTTTAGGATGATCATCACTAAATGGACCACATCATTCACAACTAGATGAGCTGACTGACTAGGAAGACTCCCAAGGCCCAAATACTCTTGCTGCCAATCAGATGAAGACCACAACACAAGATTATGAAAAGCTAATGGTGCAACGGGGGATCCAAGCTCAATGAATATTACAATAAATTTCTATTAAAGTTGTTGATCCCTTCTATTGATGATATTGATGTTAGTAGACTCTTCACCACTTATAATTATGATGATGTGAATAAAAATATAGGGGCATGTACTATGGAGGAAATACCCCAAGAATCACCTCCTTTGGTCGCACAACCAATTGATACTATGAAATTTGTAAGAATAGAATTGGTTGATGATAAATGTGTAGGAACTTGTGCAATTGAAGCAAAACCCCAAGAATCACCACTTTTAGAGGCACCACTACTTGAGCTAGAGCTAGAACCACTATAAAATTTTGAAGAGGTCACATCCACTTGTTTAGAACTTCAGGTACATCTCAACAATGCAAGGTTAGTATTTTTACTAATTTTTTAAAAAATTTCATAGTGCTACCTACGATTGATTTTGTTAGTTGCGATTCCATTTTTGATAACTGCCTAACTAAACTTGATATGGTTCTAGTTCTTACTTATTTAACATGTATATGGTGTTAGATTTTGAGAGATGTCCTAAAATAAACACCTTACGATTTTTACTAAATATAGATTCACTATTTGAGTGCATATTATATGTTTGATTGTCTTAAACTCATTTACTGAATGTCTATAATATAATTCATAGAATGAAAGAAATTATGATTGGATCACAACTAGTAATTATCTTTGCATGTGCAATTATGAACGTATTGAAATTTTCCTAGTTGTCAAATTGATGTATTCGGACATCATCAATTCTGTAAGACTAGCATGGGTTATACACCTTGGTTCGCTAAGTAGCTATTTTTTCACTAACTGAAGACATTGGGATGTCGAGAGTTAAAGGTAGATGCTAGTTATGGTAATTAGTTCATTGGAGTGACTCGTTGTAAGACTTTATATGATTATCTATATATATGGATATGTCTATGAACCTCTTACTGTAGCTCGAGTGCAAGTCTCCTTCAACTTGAGGTATACAAGTCATCTTGGTCATAGAGACTTATACTTTGACATCTTAAATAAGTACCTCATTGAGGTGTGGACTTGGAATGATTGGGTATAAGTCAAACTGCTCGAAGATGTTTAGATAGCCCACAGAGGATTTACCGTTCATTGCGAGGAGACGTATACCCTATGGCCACTCATTAGGATTATTACTCAAAGTCTTTGGCCAAATCATCACATGTTAAGAGTACGAGACTTTTGTACATATGTACGAGTAATTTGAATTCGTAGAACAATGAAGTATTACTTGGGCTAGGTGTGACATAGTCAGTCTAGTAGGGACAGATACATAAACCATGTCCTGAATCAAGTGGGTATAAGACGAGTGAAAGAAACAAGACACAATTGACTGTATCTACTGAAGGATTTAGAATTAGTTTTAAGATCAACTATGATTTTTTGATTAATTGGGAATCATGATGTACTACTAGGTGCAACTCATGATCGTTCTATAATTAAGTAGTTAATTATGGGTGACTAAGATGAACCGGGAACCTATTGAGTCACTTGCACTAACGAGTCTCTAAAAGACATAAAATACGTTAAAGAATAAGATTCTTAGATCAAGAGATAAATGTTTGGTTGTACCATACATGAGCTACATCTCTTATAGTAGAGTTGAACCATATTTGGTTTAATCATGAATTAGTCATAAATCAACTTGGGTTTTCTAATCCAACTCATTAAAGAGGATTATATATAGATGTAATTAGGAGAGAATTAGATACAAATTTCATTATTTGGTTGATTGGCTTTTGGAAACCTAATCCTCCTCTCCCTCTCCTCTCTCTCCCATCGCCAACAAGAGGGTTCTCCCTCTTGTTGTCGTGACCACCATAAGAGAGAAAAAAAAATTCTCCCTTGTGTGCTTCTCTTCTTTTTTCCTCTTGATCCCTCTTTTTCGCTCGTGGCTAGTAACTTCTGAAGGAGAGGCTTATACCAAGGAGTTGGCTTGAGGAGTTCGACATGGATACGAATGGAGGTGAGGTTCGACAACATCACTAAGGTTGATGCCCTTCTTGTTACAGGTCATCCGTAAGGTATACCTATCATAAATTTACTTCCCAAAAAATTTTAATTATGTGATCATGTTTGGCATGTTGTATCCTTATATGCGTGTGGTGTGTGTGATATAATAATTAGGAATAATTATTATTTTATTTTCGCTACACATGTTTATGAAATGTGTTCTAGCATGCACCCACATCAGGCATATCCCAACATGTGGGAGGTATGTTTTTCCTATTGGTGTGCAGGTTTTCATGAAGCCAAAATTTGGAAGCTCACACTGAACTGTCTCCGACCGCCGAAAAGGACTCTTAAGGAAATGAAGATGAAGAGAGTGATGATACACTACATTGCTCTTATAATGACAACTCTCTTCATAATAAAATGGGGTATTGGAAGAAAAGTCCAGAAGTTTTTCACTCCGGTAAGATCGCGATTTCAATGAGCCTAATAAGAGGCCGAGCTAATGACCTTAAAAAAGTACTTCTTAGGAGGAAACCCAAGTTCTTCTTTCTTGTCTTAATTTATATTTTTAGTTCTTTCAAGTTTTATTTCTTTCTTCATAATAAACCCACATCCTCTACTTAATTTTTCTTGTCTATCTTCTTTTCATAGGATTCAAAGTTGTGGAAGAATGTGAGCATTAGATAAAGGAGTATCTTCAAGCACATGAATGTCAACCATTTAGAGCTCATCACTTGGTAACTTCTCTAACTTTTAAAACCTCTTCCATATATTATTTCTAGTTTTCATTGGGACAATAAAAAGTTTAAGTCTGGGGATGTTTGGGTTTAGTTTAGTGTTTGTCATATTTCTTAGTTTTTACATCTTTCTTTCGCATAATAAATTTTTTCTAGTTGCATCATTCATCATATCATGATTATTTATTCCTTAGTGTAAAATACTAGCACGCTTGTTTTAGATTTCATGTGGTTTATTGGTTACTTAGTGCTAGTATGTTTAGTGATCTATCTTTTTCTATCTATGTTAGCATGAAGTGAACAATATTTTTACTGTAAGAGTTTAAGTATTGATCTTGTTTTAGGATCTCTATACACTATGCCTAGTTTTGTGTTGGGTTTTTCGGGCCGCGAAAATCGCGTTTTCGCGTCGCGGAAACCCCGAATCACCCTAGTCAACGGATCCGTGCGAAGAGTATAGAACAAAATTTACGAGTACGAGTTTACAACTTAGATCTACTCCTAGATCTACATGAAGAAAGAATATACCCTCGATGCGAAGCCCTTCGCAATCCCGCTTGTCCTCGGTTCGCCGGATCTCGAAAGTGTCAAAGTAGACACTTCTCTATGTGTATCCACACAAGCAAGAGATGGAGAAAAATCTCTAAGGATGTGCTAGCAACCTTAGAGATCAGTAGGGAGGAGAGGGAGAGCAAGAAGAAAACTCAAGAGGAAGAAGAAGATGGAGTTACAACCACTTGAATGAAAAATCAATTTTTCATTCCACCTAAAAGTGGCCGGCCACTTCAAGGCATGTAACCCCCATGGAATATCAAGAGTCAAGTCTCTTGATCTCCTCCATGAGGTGGCATTTGGTCAAGTCAAACTTGACCAAATGAAGAAGCCTTGATGATGTGGCATTGGTCAAGTCAAAGTCAAGTCAAAACTTGACTCTTCATCTTCCTACTTAAGTCAAGTCAAACTTAACCACTTCTCTCCCTTGGTTGATCTAATCTAACCATTGGTTCAAGTCAATTTTAATTTAATGAATCTCTATTCATTGAATTAAATTAATTAAATGAGTCTAAGTCCAAATTAGACCCACTTAACACATGAACCAAATTGAGTCCAACTCAATTAGTCTACTTTGGATTACTCTTAATCCAATTTGGTTCATCATATGAACATAATCATTTAGGTTCATCTAATGAACCTAATCTCCATCTAATTGCCCTTAGTGTGTGACCCTATAGGTTCTTGTAACGTTGGCAATGCCCCTAAACCCATTTAGGAGCATAAGTAATGAGCGGTATCTAGCAACACATCATTACTACCCAAGTTACAAGAATGTTGAGATCCAACATCACCTTGTGACTACTAATTGTGACTCCTCACAAAATATGACAAGTGTCCTTCTATCCTAGACATCTAGATTGATCAATGTGAGGCATAGACCGTGTCATCTTCTAATCAATCTAAATCTTGAACTCCAAGTAGACTCACTCAATCAAATGAGCTCAATATCCTATATGGACTCATTTGGGCATGGCCATGCACTTCGTGGTCTCACTCTATCAAGAATATCGATGTCGCTCTCGTCATATAGGAGGGATAGATCCCATCTACATCACTCACATCCCTCTGCATAATTCGTTACATACCCAGTAATCGCCTTTATAGTCCACCCAGTTACGGGTGACGTTTGACGAAACCAAAGTACATAACTCCTTATGTAGGGATCCATGGTGACTTCAGGTCTAAGGAATAGTAGTCATACTAATAGCCACATGAGAAAGTATATGACACTCATATAACGATCCATGATACTTTCTCATGGCGGGTCATTCAGTATACATTCTCCAATGCATACCCATGTGTCAACTTGATATCTCTATATCCATGACTTATGAGATCAAGTCATCGAGTTGACCTACATGCTAGTCTTATTGCATTAACATTGTCCCTGAATGTTAATACTCGACTAGGAATGATTAAGAGTAGTGTTCCCTATATCATCTCACTATCGGTTCAACTAACCGATTGATATAGGTGAGAACCGTCTACTCAAGGACGTTTTTATACTTAGTTTATTTGGCACCAATACAAGTAAGTATAATAACCAAAAACTAAATGCTTTTATTTATATAGAATATGATACAACAAGTCCAAAATACAATCATCAAATGATTGGCTCTAGAGCTCTAGCTAACAATCTCCCACTAGCACTAGTGCCAATCAGTGTAGGCTCTAAGCCCCAATGACCTAGTGTGACCATCATGCTTCCTCTGTGCCAAACCCTTGGTCAAGGGATCTGCGATGTTAGCCTCTGTAGGTACTCTGCAAATCTTCACATCTTCTCTCTCGATGATCTCTCGAATGAGATGGAAGCGTCGTAGTATGTGTTTGGTCCGCTGGTGTGAGCGAGGTTCCTTCGCCTGTGCTATAGCTCCATTGTTGTCACAATAGAGCTCAATGGGGTCAGCAATGCTAGGAACCACCCCAAGTTCAGTGATAAACTTGCGGATCCAAACTGCCTCCTTTGCTGCCTCTGATGCAGCAATGTACTCGCCTTTTGTTGTAGAATCAGCTACTGTATCCTGCTTCGAAATCTTCCAGTTGACAGCACCACCATTAATGCAAAATACGAACCCCGACTGCGATCTATAGTCATCCTGGTCGGTCTGGAAGCTAGCATCACTGTAATCCTTTACAGCTAGCTCATCATCGCCTCCATACATCAAGAAATATTCTTTAGTCCTTCTTAAGTACTTAAGAATATTCTTGACCGCTATCAGTGACTTTCACCTGGATCTGACTGGTATCTGCTCGTCATGCTCAAAGCATACGAGACATCAGGTCGAGTACATAACATGATGTACATGATCGATCCTATGGCTGAGGCATAAGGGATCTGATCCATGCGGTCTCTCTCCTCTCTAGAAGAGGGACCTTGAGTCTTCGAAAGACTCACGCCATGTGACATCGGCAGAAATCCCTTTTTGGAGTTCTGCATGGCAAACCGTAGGAGTACCTTGTCAATGTATGTACTCTCTTAGATCTATCTCTATAGATCTGTATCCCTAGAATGCGGGATGCCTCACCTAAGTCCTTCATTGAGAAACAACTCCCTAGCCAGGTCTTGACAGACTGAAGCATAGGGATGTCCTTCCCAATGAGTAGTATGTCATCCACATACAATATGAGGAAGACAACTATATCCCCTACAACCTTCTTGTAGACACAAGGCTCATCTTCGTTCTTGATGAAACCAAACTGTTTGATTGCATCATCGAATCGAAGATTCCAGCTCCAAGAAGCTTGCTTTAGTCCATAAATGGACCTATACAGCTTGCATACTCTGCTAGTATGCTGTGAATCTACAAAACCCTCAGGTTGTGTCATGTACACATCCTCGAGCAGGTTTCCATTCAGAAACGTGGTTTTGACATCCATCTGTCATATCTCATAGTCATGGTAGGCTGCAATAGCAAGCATGATCCGAATGGACTTAAACATCGCTACTGGAGAAAAGGTTTCATCATAGTCAATACCATGAATCTGCTTGAAACATTTAGCTACCAAGCGACCCTTATAGATAAGTCCATCCATGTCAGTCTTTCTCTTAAAGACCCACTTACACCCAATGGGTTTTACCCCTTTCAGGTGGATCAACCAAAGTCCATACTTGGTTGGTGTACATGGATTCCATCTCGGATCTCATGGCCTCTAGCAATTTCTCGGAATTTGGTCTCATCACAGCTTCCTGATAGGTGGTAGGCTCATCCTCTATGAGCACAACGTCATCATGGTCAGACAATGAGTATCTCTCAGGCTGACGATGTACCCTATCAGACCTGCGAAGAGGTATGTCTATTTGAACTGGTTGTTGTTCCTCAACTCATTGTGGAACAACATCATCCACAACACTTTGTGGTTCCAGTTCAATTTTCATCGAGGCATCAGTGCTATTGTTCGCATCTTGAACTTCTTCAAGATCGAACGCGCTCCCACTAGTCTTTCTAGAAACAAAGTCCCTTTCTAGAAAGACCACAGTCTTTGCCACAACTACCTTGTGCTGACTGGGAATATAGAAGTAATATCCCTTAGTTTCCTTGGGATATCCAATGAAAAAGCACTTGTCGGATTTGGGTCCTAATTTTTCTGAGACTTGACGTCGAACGTAAGCCTCACAACCCCATATCCTCATGAAAGACACCTGGGAATCTCTCCCAGTCCATATCCTATATGGTGTCTTTATCATGGCCTTGGATGGAACTCGGTTGAGTATAAAAGCTGTCATGTCTAAAGCATAGCCCCAAAGGTATGTCGGAAGATCTGTGTGACTCATCATAGATCGTACCATATCTAATAAGGTACGATTCATCCTTTCGGATACACCATTCCACTGTGGTGTTCCAGGAGGAGTGAGTTGGGATAGAATCCCACACTCAGCTAGATAGTCACGGAACTCATGACTAAGGTATTCTCCACCTCGATCGGATCGAAGTATCTTAATACTCTTGCCAAGCTGGTTTTGTACTTCATTCTTGAATTCTTTGAACTTTTCAAAGGATTCAGACTTATGCGTCATCAAGTACACATAACCATATCTACTGAAGTCATCAGTAAATATGATGAAGTACCTATAACCACCTCTAGCAGCGACATTGAAAGGGCCACATACATCACTATGTATAAGTCCTAACAAATCAGTCGCTCTCTCGCTGTGTCCACTAAAGGGAGTCTTGGTCATCTTGCCTCATAGGCATGACTCGTATATCTCATATGATTCAAAATCAAATGAGTCCAGTAAACCATCCTTATGGAGCTGGGATAAGCGCTTGTCATTTATATGACCTAAGCGACAGTGTCAGAGGTAGGTTTGGTTCATGTCATTTGACTTGAAGCTCTTGGTATTTATGTTATAGATAGGGCTCTCAAAGTCTAGAATATAGAGTTCGCTTATCAGAGATGCACTACAATAGAACATATCATTTAAATAGACGGAACAACATTTGTTCTTTATAGCAAACGAGAAACCTTTCTTGTCCAAACAAGAAACTGATATAATGTTCTTAGTTAATGC
Source organism: Zingiber officinale (assembly GCF_018446385.1). Classification (NCBI taxonomy): domain Eukaryota; kingdom Viridiplantae; phylum Streptophyta; class Magnoliopsida; order Zingiberales; family Zingiberaceae; genus Zingiber; species Zingiber officinale. The sequence continues at coordinate 148,281,586 of NC_055987.1, read as the reverse complement.
AGGCACATAACAACAATCGACTAACTCTAGTACAAGCCCAGAGGGCAGAGATAGAAAGTAAGTCCCTACAGCAACAGCAGTAACCCGTGCTCCATTGCCTACTCGTAGGTCCACCTCGCCCTTTGTCAATGCCCTACTATTTCTCAGCGCCTGCACATCAGTACAAATGTGAGAAGCACATCCAGTATCTAATACCCATGATGTAGAAATAGATAGATTGACTTCTATAACATATATACCTGAAGTGGAAGTCTCACTTCGCTTCTTCTTAAGATCCTCCAAGTATACCTTGCAGTTCCTCTTCCAGTGCCCGGTCTGACCGCAGTGGAAGCAGGTAGCATCCTTGGCGACCCCTCCTTTAGGCTTCAGTGCCTTGCCTTTGCCCTTGGCTTGGGACTTTCCTTGCCTTTGGGCTTGCCCTTGCCCTTATGTTTCTGAACCATCATAACAGTGTTAGGCTTAGCCTTCTTAAGGTTTAGCTCAGCAGTTCTTAACATGCTAAGCAGCTCGGGCAGTGGCTTGTCAATTTCGTTCATATTGTAGTTTAGAACGAATTGACTGTAGCTATCCGGCAAGGATTGCAAGATCAGGTCAGTGGCCAGCTCTTGGCCAAGAGGGAACCCCAACCTTTGTAGGTTCTCTATGTACCCAATCATTTTGAGTACATATGGGCCTACTGGAGCCCCGTCTGACATCTTGCACTGAAACAGTGCCCTTGAGATCTCAAATCTCTCATGCCTCGCTTGACCTTGATACAGTTGACGAAGATGTTCAACCATATCGTAAGCGCCCATTAACTCGTGTTGCTTCTGAAGCTCAGAGTTCATGGTCGCGAGCATTAGACAAGACACATCTAATGCGTCATCTTGATGCTTCTTGAAAGCATCTCGGTCAGCTCGCGGGGCAGTGGCAGGAGGAGCCTCCGGAATGGGCTGCTCCAGAACGTACAGTTTACGTTCTTGGGTGAGAACTATTCTTAGGTTCCTGTACCAGTCCAGGAAGTTTGCTCCATTGAGCTTGTTCTTCTCGAGGACAGATCGCAGGGAGAAGGTGTTCGTATTCGACGTCATGGTAATCTACAACAGAAATAAAAGCAGAAATAAATATCATATTCTTAATCATTTAATTAGGCCTTTAACTAAATGATGCTCCCACTGAATTCTATAATTCATGTGGGACAAGATCCACATCATACTAACCCTTGAGTTAGCTTTGGCTAATACGCCCAAGACTTAGTATGATCGGTAGGTAACGATTACCAATTACATCTCTATGCAACTCTTGTTTATAGAATCAAAATCCGCATTTATATTAAAACTCGAGTTAGCTTTGGCTAATACGCCCGAGAGTTAATATATATGTGATTTTGACCTAACTTTCCAACCGTTGGAAGAATGCCTATAGTTATACTCGATCCAACCGAGTTAACTAGGAATACTCAATCTAATTGAGTTTTACTTACCCATGCATTGATAGGCGGGACCAAGATTGTCCCTGCGTACCCTACCAAGATAGTATGTGTTGCTCTGCTTTGGCAAATTCAACAACTACATGCGATCGAGGTAGTGGTAGGTATCACAGCATGGTAGGCATTACGAGTTGACGTGATTTAGATCTAATCTAAATGATGATGCGTATCATATACTCGATAGATCTAATCTAATCGAAGGGTGCATCATGTGCACGACTTAGATCTAATCTAATCGTTAGGTACTAATTAATTACTTAATTAACTAGCATGCATCACATACACACAAAAGCAATTTATTAAATTAATTTGTGATTTAGTCATGACCCTACTACGATCTTCTCAAGCCAATGAGAAGATCGGATGGTCAACCTAAGGTCAACAGCTTCTCAAGCTCCTTCCATTGACCACCTCATGTTGCTCGTGCCCTCCTCGTAACTCCGTCTCGTGTGGACCTTCCACCGCTTCAAAATTTACATTACAATTTTGACACTCGAGTTACATTCGAGTCTAAATCTAATTTACAACCAGAATATAAGAAAAAGGCACGACGCGCAGGTCGTGAAAATAAAAATAGAAATAAATACAGCACACACATCACAAATAACGGCGCGCAGGCCGTAATATGAATTACAACACAATTCCAATCTTATTGGGTCTTTTTGGGCGATGACTATCACAAAATTAATATATAATTATAAATTATATATTTTTCATAATTTTCTGTAATTTTCATAATTTTGACAATTTTATGAGTAAATTTTTCCCGGCGGTCCCGTTTAGCGTTTTCGGGCGCAATCGCGGGGCCAGGGGCAGCACCCCTACCCGCGATCTAACCATCGCGAGGGTTCCTTTGTGATCTAACAGCGCCTAAGCCCGCTGTCCCAAAAAAATTTTGGGGCGAAACATTGTCGTTTCGAAAAATTCTTCTCAGTAGTCGAAGCCTACAAGTGTCTAAACACTTGTGCTTCGCTTCTACGAGAAAAATACCCATTAAAACTATAAAAACATGAATTTACAGAAAGTTTACAGATCTATATTTTTCATAAAAATACGAATCTAAACTCGTACTCGCTTCGCACGTGGCTCTGATACCACTATTGGGTTTTTCGGGCCGCGAAAACCGCGTTTTCGCGTCGCGAAAACCCCGAATCACCCTAGCCAACGGATCCGTGCGAAGAGCATAGAACAAAATTTACGAGTACGAGTTTACAACTTAGATCTACTCCTAGATCTACATGAAGAAAGAATATACCCTTGATGCGAAGCCCTTCGCAATCCCGCTTGGCCTCGATTCGCCGGATCTCGAAAGTGTCAAAGTAGACACTTCTCTATGTGTATCCACACAAGCAAGAGATGGAGAAAAATCTCTAAGGATGTGCTAGCAACCTTAGAGATCAGTAGGGAGGAGAGGGAGAGCAAGAAGAAAACTCAAGAGGAAGAAGAAGATGGAGTTACAACCACTTGAATGAAAAATCAATTTTTCATTCCACCTAAAAGTGGCCGGCCACTTCAAGGCATGTAACCCCCATGGAATATCAAGAGTCAAGTCTCTTGATCTCCTCCATGAGGTGGCATTTGGTCAAGTCAAACTTGACCAAATGAAGAAGCCTTGATGATGTGGCATTGGTCAAGTCAAAGTCAAGTCAAAACTTGACTCTTCATCTTCCTACTTAAGTCAAGTCAAACTTGACCACTTCTCTCCCTTGGTTGATCTAATCTAACCATTGGTTCAAGTCAATTTTAATTTAATGAATCTCTATTCATTGAATTAAATTAATTAAATGAGTCTAAGTCCAAATTAGACCCACTTAACACATGAACCAAATTGAGTCCAACTCAATTAGCCTGCTTTGGATTACTCTTAATCCAATTTGGTTCATCATATGAACGTAATCATTTAGGTTCATCTAATGAACCTAATCTCCATCTAATTGCTCTTAGTGTGTGACCCTATAGGTTCTTGTAACGTTGGCAATGCCCCTAAACTCATTTAGGAGCATAAGTAATGAGCGGTATCTAGCAACACATCATTACTACCCAAGTTACAAGAATGTTGAGATCCAACATCACCTTGTGACTACTAATTGTGACTCCTCACAAAATATGACAAGTGTCCTTCTATCCTAGACATCTAGATTGATCAATGTGAGGCATAGACCGTGTCATCTTCTAATCAATCTAAATCTTGAACTCCAAGTAGACTCACTCAATCAAATGAGCTCAATATCCTATATTGACTCATTTGGGCATGGCCATGCACTTCATGGTCTCACTCTATCAAGAATATCGATGTCGCTCCCGTCATATAGGAGGGATAGATCCCATCTACATCACTCACATCCCTCTGCATAATTCGTTACATACCTAGTAATCGTCTTTATAGTCCACCCAGTTACGGGTGACGTTTGACGAAACCAAAGTACATAACTCCTTATGTAGGGAACCATGATGACTTCAGGTCTAAGGACTAGTAGTCATACTAATAGCCACATGAGAAAGTATATGACACTCATATAACGATCCATGATACTTTCTCATGGCGGGTCATTCAGTATACATTCTCCAATGCATACTCATGTGTCAACTTGATATCTCTATATCCATGACTTATGAGATCAAGTCATCGAGTTGACCTACATGCTATTCTTATTGCATTAACATTGTCCCTGAATGTTAATACTCGACTAGGAATGATTAAGAGTAGTGTTCCCTATATCATCTCACTATCGGTTCAACTAACCGATTGATATAGGTGAGAACCGTCTACTCAAGGACGTTTTTATACTTAGTTTATTTGACACCAATATAAGTAAGTATAATAACCAAAAACCAAATGCCTTTATTTATATAGAATATGATACAACAAGTCCAAAATACAATCATCAAATGATTGGTTCTAGGGCTCTAGCTAACATTTTGATAGTAGATAACTCTGAACATAGTCATGATTCACAGAATTAGACTAGCACTTGTGTTTCTATGGTGACTTCTTAATTATATATTGGTTATTGGATGATCTCGGATTATGGTAACTCAGAAAAATCAAAATCCCTATATTTACATTTATATATTTGCATTTGTATTAGTGCTACACCTTTAAAGCACTAAAAAAAAGACAAAAATATGAATAAGGGATAAAAAATAGTTATCGTGAGTGAAAACTAACAATTTACCCCTTTGATATTGAGTTAGGTTACTAGGGAAATAAATGTTATGTTTCTCTTGATCCCGAGCAGTCCTTTAAGACCTTATGTAATTTTAGAAATATGAACCATGCGTGTAGCAGATAAGTGCTTATCGCTAGAAGCATAAAGAACACAGTTTTATAATGACTTGACTAGGCTTAGGAATTGATACTTGACAAATTTATGTCACTATTGCACTGAGCATGGATAATTATTACTTAGGTCATACTCAAACAACTTTTGTATATTTCTCATCAATGAAATCATTTGATAGGATTAAATTGACTTGCTAGAGATTATGATGCACTATTTAACCACATGAATTTAGATACAGTTTTTGCTTGAGGACAAGCAAAGGGTTAAGTTTGAGGGTGTGATGTGCGTAGATTATATATACTTTTATGCATAATTTGACTCACATATACTTATATTTTACGAGCATAATCTATGTTTATTGCACCCTATTTCATTATAATGTTATATTTCCACTCCTTTTGTTCGGAGATCTAGTTTTTGCTTGTTTTGATTGATAGGACGTGATTTGGAGTGAAAACGGAGCAAAAGACGCACATTAGAGCAACTAGAGAAGATTAAGCCTAGGTCGTGTGGAACCACATGGTCGTGTGGTCTTGCCCATGACAAAGTAATCTTTAGATGTGTGAACTCACATAGCCGTACCACACATCAAAGAGAAGAAGACCATGGTCATATGAATCCACACGGCCATGTGGCCCAACAAGAGAAGGAGCAAGACACGGTCGTGTGATCCTGCACGGGTCGTGCCACTCATCCAAGAGCAAACAAGGCGCAGTTATGTGGATCCACATAGCCATGTGACCTTAACCGAGGCTGAGAAGACACCGGCCATGTGGATGCCACAAGGTTGTGGCACAGGCCATGCCAGGCCTGTGCCCTACCCTATTTAAAGAGTTTTTATCCCCTTTTTAGGAATCTTTGGCTTAGGGCTCATCCCATTCCTTGGAAAAGGGTTCTCCCCCTTGGGGAATCCTAGATCTTCCATTTTCTTTGCTGATCCGTCCATCTCTGGAGCAAGGGAGCGCTTCCAAGGATGCAACGCTTCATAGATAAGCATCTCTTCTCTCTATCTCAATGTATTGAGTTGTAGTTTGCTTTTTTCTTCGTCTTTGAATTGTATCTCCCTTGTAATGGAGTAGATTCTATAGATCTAGGATGTAGAAAGTAACTATGATGTGATGTGATGTATACACTATGTATTTGGATATTTTTCTATGCAATAAAGTATTTATATCATGTTCTATATATGTTGTGTCTTGTATGTGTTTGACGAAATATATGTAAGGTCAATTCATGTAGATATGAGGGATTTGTCTCTATGTTAAGATTTCTACTAGACTGGACAACTAGGGGATCCTTAGTAACAGAGGATACTCATTCAACCGGACATATATGTCCTTAGTGACAGAGGGCATCGATACTTACCCATTTTCTAGAGTTAAAAGATCTTAACATAGGACTAATCCTTGCTAGGGCATTCTAATTGGAGTGGATACTTCAGTGCTACCGTTAGGAAGTATATTAGATAACTCTAGCGATTGTATGACCGGGGGTCCTATGACAGAGGATAACCCTTTAATCGAACTTTATAGAGTTGCTTCTTTATTTAATGGCATTAGAACTTCTCCGGTGTGACTTTCACGGAGTTATGTTGGATTTTAGTTAGAAGCCCTGTACAAGTGTAAGCATGGAGTTAAGGATATGAATAATGCATATGGATATTAACTAGTATCATAATGAAATCGAAATCCAAGCATCTATCATCCATCTCCTTCCAAGATCACCTCTTATTCCTTCTCTCTCTCTAATTCTTCTTAATCTTTCTCTCAATCTCTCTTTTCCAACCAAACGTTCAATTGTCTAGATAGCTCGCCATAAAAAGTTAGCTAGTACTTAATCAATAGTCTTTGTGGGTTCGATATCTTTTGTATTACTGACAACATAACCATATACTTACGGTTCGTAACATTTACCTCTTCCATTACCTCAACGACCTATTTAAGTTTAGGACCAATCAAGCTTTTAAAAGAGTGGCATAAAAAATAAGACTTACTTTGGTAAAAGTGTTGACGCTTCGAGAGGACTACCCGTCGAATCAATTATCGATGCAAGCTTTTGGTTGGTGACATGTGTCTGCGTGTAATTACGAGTATAGCCCTTTCTTATACCCATCGTTTTACCTTACCATCTGATGGTCCATAATTTAGCACGTATTTTTACTATTATGAGCCGAGGACTTTGATTAAAAAGGAGCCCAAAAGGCAACCTTTAAAGGGTTTCCATAAAAAATCCTTAAGAACCCTAGCGTCCTTAGTTCTTCTTCTTCGTCGCTTCTTCTTCATTGCTTCCACTCGTTACTTCTTCTTCATTACTTCCATACCTTATATTTCCCTCATTTTCTTTTTCTTCCTTTTACCCAAAATGGCTGAAAATAGTGAGTGGTATATACAATGCTCTTCCGACTTCACTATCATAGATGCCTACGACCTCAACATCAACTACGGACTACCTTCTTACATAGTCATACCAACCAGTGAAGATCGCCCTCATCTTCCCCCAGCAGAAAGCATTGTTGTCTTTAGGGAGCAGGTCATAGCAGGGCTCTGTTTCCCCCTTCATCCTTTCTTTATAGCCATTAGCCAATATTTTGGCGTTCCGCTACATCAAATCCTCCCCAATTCCATCCGTATTCTGAGTGGTGCCACTATTATTTTTCATTTACTTGACCTCCCTTTATCCACTCGCCTATTTCATCATTACTTCTACCCTCAGCAAGTGATGAGTGACTTATTTCATTTCTGCGCCCACCATAAGATGGCTTTATTTGATAGGATTCCAACCCAAGGTGAATGGAGAGATAAATACTTCTTCATTTGACTCCCGACCTCTTTGCCTTGCCCAATAACTTGGCAGCAACATCTTCCCCCTATTCCAAATTTGGGTAATATCTACACTGATCCATCCTTGCTCCAGGCTCTCGAAGGCTAAGAGGCCTAAAATTCAGCCTACCCTAGCTAATCATAGAAAGCTTGTTATACATCTTTGGGCTCACCACAATTAACCTTGGGTTAAGCGCTACTTTTGGTAAGAACTTTCTATCTCTCCATTAATTATTTGTAAAAGTGTTTCTCATGACATTCACTTATTATTGTAGCAGAGGCTATTACCCCTACCTTCCTTTTCAAAAGCACTCAGTTGAAGAAAAATATTTTGATCCAACGAGGGGAAGCCTTGCTAAAGGATCGTGAAGTCGAGCAAGCTTCGCCCTCTTCCAGCTGCATGCTCCCTATAGATTCTCCTAAAGGAACATCCTCTTCTAGCTCTACTGATTCAGATATTCCTCTCACATTTAAGTGTAAACAGCCCTAGTCAGGGACTTTGAGTCTAGATCTACTCAAGCAACCAACCACTGAGCGGACTTCCCTTGATATAACCAAGACTTCTTTTGCTTGAGGTAAAGAGCCTAGATCTCAAAAACGTCATCAAACTCATTCTAGAATTGCCATGATGAGGCCAACCATTCTTACACCTGCATCTTATAAGATTGCTCCAGATATCCTGCCAATCGAGATAGTACCAGAACCGTTACTTGCTCAACCAACTTTGCCACAAGCTCTGGGTGTTTTTTCACTCACCTCAGGTTCTGAGCAAACTTCTGATACAAGATTGGCTGGTCGTACACTTGTGCGCCCAATCGTTGCACGGGATCCTGGGTTGGTCGGGAAAGCACTATAACCTTTGCTTGCTCAGCCAACCTCTATTCGTTCGAAGTCACTTAGGACTTCCATCGCTCTCCCTTCAAGGCCTAGCTCTCCAACTGGTCCTTCTTGCCATTTTAGACAATCTTATGTATTGTCCACTTAATAAGGGATGGAGGCTACTATTTCTTCATCGTATGGGGTGTTAAAGTTAAATGGTCCTTTAGCCAAATCCTAGTTAAAGGCTTAGTAATAGTCAAAAGGATTGATCGTTTCAGTAGATGCGAATGAACATGCTCTGAATGTGATTGCGGTAAGCCTACGACTTGGCCTACCTTATAAACTAATATCTTATTATTATACCTTACGCACTAAGACCTTATTGTTGTTCTTTTATAGTTTTTCGCTTCTGGGTCCTACAACCTCAAGACAACCATCTATTTCATAAGTATATCCTAAAGTTCTTTCGTCTGTGCCTACTTGTGGTAAAAACCCAGAGTTCTCATCTACTGATTGGTATATTGATACTGGAGCAACTCATCATGTCACATCAGATTGTAATATCCTTACAGACGTAATGCCATATTATGGCTCAGATACGGTGCAAGTAGGCGATGGTTCAGGTTTGCAAATTGCTAATCTTGGAAACACATATGTTCATTTATCTAATCGAACTTTTCACATGCGCAATGTCTTTCATGTTCCATCTATCACTAAAAATTTACTTTCTACACGCCAGTTTTGTCTTGATAACAATGCATTTAAGTCAAATGGCTATGGGCTTAGAGTGCGCCAATAAAGTTTTGAGAGAACGGATAGAGGAGCTAAAGGTTGCTGCCTCCACTCCCAACACTAAAGTGAATGACTTCTGAGCAGAAATTAAAGCCCAGGGTGAGCTCCTATTGGATATGGGGCAGACTGATGTGCGTAAATTATATACACTTTTATACATACTTTAACGAATATCTACTTATATTTCATTAGTATAATCTATGTTTATTGCACCCTATTTCATTATAATGTCATATTTCTACTCCTTTTGTTCATAGATATACTCTTTGCTTGTTTTAATTGATACGATAAGATTTGGAGCAAAAACAATGTTTAAATGGAGTCCAGAGCTTCCAAAGTGTACGGGTCGTGTGGAACTCACAATGGCATGCGAAAATTAAGTTTTTCCATGTTCTGGCCATGTGGAATTCACACGGCCGTGTGGAGGCCGTGTGGGGGTCGTGCAGAGGCTGTGTGGAATTACGACCGTGTGAAAGTCGTGTGAAATTTTTAGTACTGCAGACTGAAATTAAAATGGACATAACTTTGTGCTTGGTTGGAGTTATGGAATGTTCTTTATATCAAAATGTAGATAACTTCAAGATCTACAACTTTACTGAAGACTTCAACCAGAAAAAAACCCTATCGTGATGGTCTAAAAGACGTTTCAATAAGACATAGGTATACAGAGCCATGTCAGGGGGCATGCAAGGGTCAAGTCATGACCGTATGGACCACACGACCGTGTCACATTCCCAGAGAAGAAGAAGCCTTTGGTTGTGTAGACCACATGACCGTGTCGCATTCCCAGAGAAGAAGCCTTTGGATGTGTGGACCACACGACCGTGTCACATTTCTAGAGAAGAAGCAGAGTTAGGTCGTGTCAATCCACATGGCTCGTGTGGAAGTTCTAGATAAGAAGAATACTTTGGTCGTGTGGACCACACGACCTTGCCATCATATCAGAGCTAAGGCAGCACATGGTCATGTAGATTCACACGGCAGTGCCACAACCTGTGCAAGGGTTGTGCCAAGTGTTATAAAAGAGATTTTTCTCCCCTTTTCATGGATCGTTTGGCTTAGGACTCGCCCCTATTCCTCAGAGAAGGGTTTTCCCTCTTGGGGGAACCCTAATTATTTCATCTTCGTTGATCTGTCCACCTCTGGAGTGAGGATTGCATCTAAGAAGACCGGTGCTACATGGATAAGCTTTTTCTTCTCTTCTCCTTATATTTTGAGTTGTAGATTGTTTTACTTATTGTTTCTTGGTTATATTCTCTTGCAATGGAGTAAATCTTTAGATTTAGGATGTAGGAAGTAGTTATGATGTGATTGTGGATGTATGAACTATGTATTTGGACATTTCCTTATTCAATGAAGTGTTTTGTCATATTCTATTTGTGTTGTGAATTGTACAACATGTAGATGTGGATTGATTGTAGATCCCATAGAGGGATACCCTAGATCGTATGACCGAGGGATGCTAGTGACAGGCAGATCCCTCCAACAGATGTCTAGGGTATCATCTTGAAAGGAGAAGCAATTCTCTACAAGGAAGTAAGTAGTCATAGTCAATTATAATCCTCATCTCTATGTTTATTAAGTAGTGCATATGTTCCTATGTTGTATGACCAAGGGATGCTAGTGACAGGTAGATCCCATTAACGAACTTCATAGGAATCATTCCTATTTAATTTCAAGGGATGTTGATCTAACTATCCTGCCGATTGCCCACTACAGGGGATAGCCGGTAAATTTCTACATGTGAATAAGAGTGGAGGTAAGGAGATGAATAATGCATAGGGTCATTAACTAACATCATAGTGAAACCGAATTCCTAATATCTATCCATCCCCAAACCCAACTCTCCCTTTTTTTTTACTCTTTACATTCTCTCTTTTCTTCACTCTCTCTTTTCCAATTAACCTTCGATTGTCTAGATAGCTCCCGTGTAAAGTTAACTAGTGTTTAATCAACAGTCTATGTGGATTCGATATCTTTTGTATTACTGACGATGTAATCGTGCACTTGCGGTGGCATAACATAGACCTTAAAGACATCCTAATGACTAGAAAATTATCATTAGATGGATAAGAAGAGATTAGAGATTCTGCTACAAACTAGCGAGTCCCAGCTTCGAGTCAAGAGTGCAGTTATTTCTGACCTAGCTTAGAAAATTGTTCTACTAGAGGAGCTACAGTATTCTCACCTACCTGCACCCTTGAATCCGGTCGATGAATTATCTTCCAAGGACTTGGTGATAATAGAACAATGATAGAAAATGGATGTGCAAGAGGCCCAGCTAGGGTTATTGCAACCTTAATTAGACCTCGCAAGGGCTAAGTTGGAGACATACAAGACTAGGGAGGATGAGCGCTTCGAGACTATATGAAAAGCTTATCTCAATTCTCCCGATTTTGGGACAACATTGGCTAAGCACATCTCTATGACACTCACCCATGCAGCCAAGGGAGCTACCAAACAATTAAGAGAGGGTGACTATTTATCCACAGAGCCTCCCCCGCGATTCATAAATCATCATTGTCTCAATAGAGAGCTCCCAGAAGACATCTTAAGTGAGTTTGACTAAGTATATACCCATATTCATCACGTCATGCCTCATAATTGGTTGTAAAGCACAAATCAAAATGTTAAAATGTGCATTGAACATTGCTAAATCACACTTGTTTTCTCTCATACCTCCAGTATATCTTTAGAACCACTGATACTTTAAGTTATTTCTTAATCCGCACCATGATAATCCGAGTGACCAAATTTCCAAGATGATTTGTGTCATAAGGATTAGAGGCTATGATGAACAGCATATTGGCACCGGCCAGAATAACCAGATTGAACAACTATAACCTCTCCATACATTTGTGATACAATTCCTGAGCGAACTACTCATAATTGCTGATCCGACTGAATATTAACCTGGGCAAGGTAATAATGCCGAGAATATCAAGCAAGCCACATAATTATAGCCATTTAATAATGGAACTGTAAACAGATCCTTTATAGTAAATTTCTGAGTTGAATAATAAACCAAGCAGGATAACGCTACCGAGTATGATAATTAGGCCAGACAATATGATAATAATCTCTTTACAATTTGGATTAGTTTGAAGACTTGAGAGTCTGGGATTTGAAGATGCAGGACCCGCTTGTTTATGACCCGGTCAGCGGCTCAAGAATTTAGAATATAAGAGTCAATAATTTTCATCGTTGTCATCGTTGCTTGCCGGACTGAATAATGAAACCGAACAGGATAATTATACCGAATAGAAATTTAATAATCCGGACTATAGAAGCCCAAGTGCATGATTGCTTATAACCCAGAGTCTGAGACAGGCCTAGTCTGAAACCCGGGGGTTATAATTTTAAAGCACGAGAGCATGCTTGCTTATAACCCAACTAGTGGTTCGGGAGCTGGAACAGGTCCGACCGAAAACCCGAGGGCTATAATTTTAAAGCGCAAGAGCATGCTTGTTTATAATCTGGTCGGTGGCTCGAGAGTCTAGGACCAGCCCGGTTTAAAACCCAGGGGCTATAATTTTAAAGTACGAGAGCATGCTCGCTTATAACTCAGGCGGTGGCTTGAGCATCTGAGATAGGGCCGGTCTGAAGCCAGGAGCTATAATTTTAAAGCGTGAGAGCATGCTCACTTATAACCCGGCTGGCTTGGGAGTCTGGTATAAGCCCGATCTGAAATCCGAGGGCTATAATTTTAAAGCACGAGAGCATGCTTATTTATAACCCGGCTAATGGCTTGGGAGTCTGGGACATGCTTAGTCTGAATCCCAGGGGCTATAATTTTAAAGCACGAGAACATGCTCGCTTATAACTGAGTCGGTGGCTCGGGAGTTTGGGACGGGCCTGGTTTGAAACCCGAGGGCTAAAAATTGATAATCACGAGAACAAGGTCGCTTATAACTCAGTCGGCAGCTCAGGAGTCTCGGACAGGCCTAGTTTGAAAACCAGGGCTAAAATTATAGTTACAAAAGCATGCTCACTTATAACCCAACCAGTGGCTCGAGAGTCGGGGACAAGCCCAGTCTAAAACCTGAGACTAAAACTTTATAGTCGTGAGAGCATGCTCGCTTATAACTCGACCAGTGGCTTGGGAGTCTGGGATAGGCCCGGTCTAAAATCCGGGGCTATAATTTTAAAGCATGAGAGCATGTTCGCTTATAACCTGACCGTAACTTGAGAGTTTGGGACAAGCTCGATTTGAAACTCGGGGGCTAAAAATTGATAGTCATGAGAGCGTGCTTGCTTATAACCAGGTCGGTGGCTCGGGAGTCTTGGACATGCCCGGTTTGAAATCTGGGGGCTAAAAATTTATAGTCACAAGAGCATGTTCACTTATAACTCGGTCGGTGACTCAGGAGTCTAGGGCAAGCCCGGTCAGAAACCCGGGGGCTAAAAATTGATAGTCGCAAGAGCATGCTCACTTATAACCCGGCCGGTGGCTCAGGAGTCTTGGATAAGTCTAATCTAAAACCCGGGGGCTAAAAATTGATAGTAATGAGAGCGTGCTCACTTATAACCCGGCTAGTGACTCGGGAGTCTAGGATAGGCCAGGTTTAAAACCCGAGGCTTAAAAATTTATAGTCGTGAGAGCATGATCGCTTATAACCCATCTGGTGACTCAGGAGTCTGAGACAGACCCTGTCTGAAATCCGGGGGCTAAAAATTTATAGCACAAAAGCATGCTCACTTATAACTCAGATGGTGGCTCAGGAGTCTCGGACAGGTCCGGTCTGAAACTCGGGGGCTAAAAATTGATAGTCGTGAGAGCATGCTCGCTTATAACTCGGTCTGTGGCTCGGGAGTCTGGGATAGGCCTGGTCTGAACCCCGAGGGTTAAAAATTGATAGTCGCGAGAGCATACTCACTTATAACCCGATAGATAGCTCGGGAGTCTGGGATAGGCCCGGTCTAAAATTCAGAGGCTATAATTTTAAAGTGTAAGAACATGTTCGCTTATACCCGGCCAATGACTCGAGAGTCTGGGGCATGCCCGATCTCAACCTCGGGGGGATAAAAATTGATAGTCACAAGAGCATACTCACTTCTAACCCGGTCAGTGGCTCAAGAATCTGGAACAGGCCCCGTTTGAAATTCGGGGGCTAAAAATTAATAGTCATAAGATCATTCTCGCTTATAACCAGGCCGATGGCTTGGGAGTCTGGGACAAGCCCGGTTTGAAATCCGGGGGATATAATTTGAAAGAGATTTCTTGGATGAATTCGCTTGCATTTTCATTAAATGTAGAATTTTAACATAATACATGAACAAATTACAGGCGTACTCTCCAGGCTCTATAAGGCTGTAAATGATTTGCACTCCAAGGCCGCTCCAATCTTTTCCTTTCTGCGTCCTCGAGATAATAGGAGCCTGAGGTGAGTTTTTGTACCACCTTAAATGGTCCTCCCCATTGTGACTCCAGCTTGTTGACGTCCTCGACCGATTTGATCTGCTTCCAGACCAGATCGCCTACTTGGAAAAATCAAGGAATAACTCTCCAATTGTAATTTTGTCTCATTCATTAATGGTATGCCATTAGTCGTGCAGTCGCTTTGTATCTGATTTCTTCTATCAAATCAAACTCCATAAGGCATCGACCATCATTGTCTTCGTCGTACATCCGTCTCCGATCGGATTCCAGGCCGATCGACTGGGACCACTACTTCTCCACCATAAACTAGGTGAAAATGTGTTATACCTGTCGCTTCTCGAGGGGTTGTATGATACACCCACAGTACACTGGGTAATTTATCAACCCAACTCCCTCTAACATGGTCTAACTTGGTTTTGAGCCCTCTAATGATTTCTCTATTTGTTACTTCTGCCTGACCATTAATCTGGAGATAAGCTACAAAAGTGTATAATACCATAGGTAGAACACCACTCTCAGATTTCCTGCCCTAGAATTCCCTTCCATTGTTCAACCCCAGTTTGTGTGGAACTCCAAATCTGCAAATGATATGCTGTCATAAGAATTTGATAACCATTTGTTCGGTTATCTTAGCTAGTGGCTCGCCATCCACCCATTTCGAGAAATAATCCACTGTCACTATCAAGAATCTTCTCTGGACGAATGCCAAGGGAAAAGGTCACACTATATCCATACCCAACTGATCGAAGGGGCAGGAAATAATGGAGGTCTTCGGCAACTCCGTGGGGGGGTGATGTGGAATATTCTGGTGCTTCTGACCGGATAAGCAACTTCTGACTAACTGAACTGCATCAGTTTGCAAGGTAGGCCAAAAATATCTAGCCAATAAAATTCCTTGAGCAAGAGAGCGGCCGCCCGCATGACTTCCACATGAGCCCTAATGTACTTCCTGTAACATGTATTGAATATCGTCTGGTCTAATACACTTGAGCAACAAACATGAGAAAATATGTTTGTAAAGATGATCACCAATCATAGTTAATCGACTGGCTTTTTTCCTAATCATGTGTGTCTGCTCCGCATCTGCTGGTAAAATGCCTTGCTGTAAAAATAATATTATGGGTGTTCTCCAATCACTTTGCAACTCAAGGTTTGTCTGTCTTTCAATGCAAGGTACCAGTAGTGTTTACTCCACCGGTCTGTCTATGGTCCAGGGAATTATGGAAAAAGCTAACTTGGCCAGTCATATGCCGTTTGATTTTCTGATAAGGGAACCTTCCTAATAATTACCTCCTGAAACTTGGCCCTAAGTTTTTCGAAAGCTTCTGCATAGAGCTTGAGCCTTGATAACTACTGTGCAGCTAGTTAAGAGTCAGAATAAATTAAAACCCGAGACCCCCCACATGTCTGGTGGCCTGCAGGCCGACTATTAACGTTTCATATTCTGCTTCATTATTAGTAGCCTGATAATTCAACTGAATGGATAACTGCATCGCATCTTCCCTAGGCGATATCATTAAAATGCCTATGCAACTATCTTGCCGAATGGAGGACCCATCCATATATATTTTTCAAGTCCTCTCAGGCTCTGGGTTTTGTAACTCTATTATCAAATCAGTTAAGGCTCGAGCTTTGATGGTCGCTCGGGGTTGATATTATATATCATATTCACTGAGCTGGATGGTCCACTTGATCAACCTTCCAGAAGCTTCTGGGTTGACAAGTACTTGACCCAAAGTACTACTAGTGAGTACTATAATTAGGTGTGAAAGGAAATATGGTTGTAACCTCCGAGCAGCTAAGACCAATCCGTACTCTAACTTCTTGAGTGCGGTGTAATGACACTTGGCTATTTTTATTAAATGACTTAAAAAGTACATAGACTATTGTTTCTTTCCCTCTTGCCTCACTAATAATTACCATAGTATATGGTCATTAGCTGACAAATACACCCACAAAGTTTTGCCTACTATTGGCTTGGCAAGTATAGGCAGGGCATACAAGTAATTCCTCTTCAAAATTTTATCATAGTCGGCATCCTATTGAAATTTGATCGTCCAACGGAGTATCTTGAAGAAAGGCAGGCTTTGATCGGCTGATCGGGAAATCAAGCGAGAAAGGGCGATGATCCAGCCAATCAGTCTTTGTGCCTCCTTCAGATTACATGAAGGAACTATATCTTGAAGCACCCGCACCTTGCTTGGATTAACTTCTATCCCCTGCTCGGTCACAATGTATCATAGGAATTTCCCGCTCTTGGCCCCGAACAAGCACTTACTAGAATTAAGCTTTAGTCCGTAATGCCTTGCTTGGATTGGCTTCCTCCACTTACTGGCCCCGAACAAGCACTTACAAGGTTTTCAACAACTCCGTATGGCGGGTTTCCTCCACGTCAGCACACAAGTCGGTCGCCTAGAGAGATTTGATAAGGATGTCATCCACGTACACCTCTATATTCTGCTGATCTACTTCCAGAACACTTTGTTCATGAGTTGTTGGTAGGTAACCCCTGCATTCTTCAAACCGAAAGGTATAACATTATAACAATAAGTACCCTCAGCAGTTATGAAGTTGATTTTCTTTTGGTCGTCCTTGGCGAGCGGACTTGATGATATCCTTGATACGCATCCAGCATATAGATAAATTCACACCCGGAGGTGGAATCCACCACTTGGTTAATGCAAAGCAATAGATAATAATCTTTTGGGCAGACCTTGTTAAGATCTCTAAAGTCGATACAAACCCTCCACTTATTTTCTGGTTTAGACACTAGGATAATATTGGCCAACCAACTTAGGAATTGGACTTCGTGAATATAGTCTGCCTCCAGTAATTTGTCCACCTCCTCTTTGATGAGCTTATTCTGATCAGCTCCAAAACCCCGTATTCTTTGCATGATCGATCGAGTGTCTGGGTAGACATGAAGTATATGCTCTATGACTGTTGGTGACATTTCGGTCACTTCTTCGAGTGTCCAAGCAAAAATATCGTTGTTACGTGTAAGGCATGTAACAAACTTTTTTTTAGGTTCTTGAGATAGGTCGGCCGCCACCTGCATAACAGCTTTCAGCCGGCCTGGTCAAATCTAGACTTTCTCTTTCTCTTCGTAGACCAGGGTGGGTGGTGTCTCCTGGATGGTATTGACCTCCATCCATTGCATCTTCCGTGCAGAATTGACCTTGCTTTTTATTATATCGACATAGCAGTTATGTGCATGTGCCGCCAGTTGGTCTCCTCTGACTTCCCCGACTTGATCATCCACAAGAAATTTTATTTTCTGGCAGAAGATGGATACTACTGCCCGGAACTCGTTCAAGGCCGGTCGACCCAAAATGACATTGTAGGCCGAGGGTGCGTCCACCACTATAAAGGTTGATCGACGCATCCTCACTAGGGGATCCTCTCCTAAAGATATGATCAACTTTATTTGGTCGAGCGGCTGGACCTCATTACCTATGAATCCATACAAAGGAGTCGCCATGAATTGAAGGTCACTCGAATTTATCTACAATTGCTCAAACGCTTGTTTGAAAATGATGTTGACTGGGCTACCTATTTCAACGAAAGTACGAGAAATATTATAATTGGTTATAATAGCCTTAATTATTAAAGCGTTATCATGGGGTATTTCCACTACTTCTAAATCTTTGGGCCCAAAGCTAATTTCGGGCCTTGTCGGCCGCTCTATGTTGCTGCCGACTGCATGAATCTCCAAATACCTCCGGGTATCATGTTGATGTTGCCCCGGGAGGCATTATTGTGGTTCTCCTCCTGCCAGGTTGGGAGCTTCGGTTGGTTTCGGGTGGGAGTTGGTGTCCGATTTACTAGCAACGGTGGCTTCCTCTAACGCCACTCGGTCTCTCGCTGATTTCTTCTAGGTGAGTTATTTGGTTGTCGATAAGGGTGACGGTTGAGCGATGGAGTGCGCCTATGAAATCTCCGATTACCCTTGGCGATTGGCCAAAGTATAGCAATCTTGTGTGTCATAAGTAGTCGACCGGTGGATGGTACACCACCATCACGGAGCTCCTTGAAGAGGGGTGCTTGGGGTACCTCTCTAGCTCGACCTCCACATGATGCACGGTCTAGAGTTGTGGTTCTTGATGATGAGGCTGAGGACCCGCTCGAGGTCCCCTAGGTGGAGCGGGCAATGCTCGGTGGTCGGCCACCGGAGTAATAGTTGGCTTGGTGATGTCTTTCCTTCGAGCGGCTTGTGCCTCTTCGACATTGATGAATTCGATTGCCCGATCCAGCAGATGATCGAAATTCCTTGGAGGTCTCCTAACCAAGGAGACGAAGAAATCATTATTGATAAGCCCTTGGGAAAAGGCGCTCACCAGAATCTCGGTAGTGCCTTTAGGGACGCCCATGACCACTTGATTAAATTTTTTAATATAGGCCCTCAGTGATTCCTTGGGCCCTTGTTTGAGCGAGAAAAGGCTCAAGGGAGTCTTTTGATAACGTCAGCTGTTGACAAAGTGATGAAGAAAAGCTTTACGGAAATCTTTAAAACTACGAATGGATTTAGCTGGTAGTCTCTTAAACCATCTTTGTGTCGAATCACAGAAGGTAGTGAGGAACACCCGGCATTTTACCCCATCGGTGAATTGATGAAAAAGGGTAGCATGCTCAAATTTAAGAATATGATCCTTAGGATCTGTTAACCCTAAGTATTCCCCTATTTTCCAGGATTGATAATGTTTCGGCAATTTTTCCTTGAGCACCATTTGAGAGAACGGGGTGCTAATTTTCTCTTGCTCAGGAGAGCTGCAAGTTGTTGAAACTTTTCCCCTGCGTCCTTCTCGGACAAGAACTTCTCCAAAGGATTCTTAATGGAATCCCTCTTGGCCCAAGTGTTCAGACGGCATGTGAAAAAGTGCTCGATGACGTGGAAACAGTGAGTGAGACACCCACGACAGAGGAACTAGGGCCTTCTTCCCCAGCTCCTCTCTCCCTCTGATGAGTTGTTGTGGATGCTACGGGATTAGGTGGTGGAAGAGTACCCTCGATAGCCCCTTGTTGTTGTTGTTGCTATTGTTGCAGTAATTTTTGTGCTCGGGCATTGATGAGCAGATCTAGAACTTCTAGCGTTAAGGTAACGGTGGTGAGTCTTCCAGCTTCCTCCATCTCTGATTCACAGATTCAGGCAAAGATTCCTTCAAACGACACCAAATTTGATCCTGTCTGAAAAATGTAGAGATAACGCGCTAGACACGGTGGATTAGTGGTTGACTGGTAGAAAACCTTTTACTCCACGGAAAAGTTTCCTTATGCTTCTGCGCACACGGAGATGAGCCAACAAAACGTTAGTGTCTAGAAATCGGGGGGAGAGTCCCTCGCGAAGGCTCTCCAATGCTCAAGTCAGTACAAGCTCGGAGGGTGAATGAAGAACAGTAAGAAACGTGCGCCCTAGAGTAGAGTTGCATATGTCAGAGAGCGTACCTTCACCACGGAGATGACTCCCCCTTTATATACCACCTCTTCGAGTCTCCACAATCATAAGGTAGCAAACTATGTCAAAGTTTGTTAGGCAAGGCACAATAATTATCCGAGAAATCTTTCTTTTACCCACATGTATACCCCTTTTATCGTTTATATCTTTTGCTATTGCTGGGGTTGATAAGAGAATATGCTGTTATAAATGGTCTGGTGATGGGAGACATGATGATCCCAGATAAGTTTCCAGAAGAATATTTTTTTGACACATATGTTATTTTGACAGGTTGTTAGGATGTTGTCTGTTAAGTATGTCCTGACTGGTCTTTAAGACCGACCGTCTCTATTAAGCTCCTTGGTTACCTTCCGTATAATCTGCTATGTTATGTATTATATTTCCTGTATCTTGATCGGCCAATAAGGCCAACCACCTTTATACATGTCTCGACGTTAAGCCGCTTAGTTATGTTCTATACGGCATTGACATCTTCGTTCGGAGAATAATATAATGCCCTAATTATGTTAGTTATCCACTTGAGAAATAAGATGATGTCCTATGCTTTTTGGAAGTCCATCTGACAACATATGCTTTGTTAGAAATCCGTCCAAATAGTGATATGAAGATAAATACTTCAAAGCTGGTCGACTCAAAGTTGGCCGACCTTTTATCCAGCCGAACGTGCATAGAGAGATCCGCGATCCTCGAGGAGGCCAACCCATACTCTAACCAACCATATGGCTGGTTGATTATGAGATGGCTCAGGCATCCCAGTCGGCTGCCTCAAAATCCGATCGACTGTTAAATGATCGG
The DNA here is from genome assembly GCF_018446385.1 of Zingiber officinale. Taxonomy (NCBI): domain Eukaryota; kingdom Viridiplantae; phylum Streptophyta; class Magnoliopsida; order Zingiberales; family Zingiberaceae; genus Zingiber; species Zingiber officinale. The sequence goes on along the minus strand of NC_055987.1, from coordinate 148,260,777 downwards.
ATGTACTATCTCTTAGGTAAAGTACTAGGTTCTATATGTTTGATCGGTTGAAGGGTCAGTCGACCTTTATTCGCTCGGATGGTAATCTCGCCAGGCTAGACTTGAGAGCTCTAATACTAGGCGAAACTAGATGAGGGATGTTTTTCTTCCGTTAACTTTGATCATCACATCTCCTTAATCCTGAGCTATCACGTTATCTCTTGATCCACTGGTCCTAATCCGTATCATTATCCGAGTCAACATGAGCTAAATCTCATGGTATAATTAGTGAGAATGTCTCTTGTAGTTTTTAGATCTCCATTATAGAGCTTCGAGGATACAGCTTCTCGAAGAGCCGCCATTAGGTAATTGATCTTGTCCGTTCAAATTTCTACCCATCTGCATCCTCACGTTGAACATCTTATTTCCACTCATTAAATACTTGAAGAAAATGAGCATCAAATAGGGCTTATCAATGCGATGGTGAAAACTATTATCGACATGAGAAAACAATGATGCAGACAGACATATTATCATATAAAATTATAATTGATATTTTAAAATGCACAAACGATAAATATACTAACTTGTGTGAATCGACTAATTTGGATCATCTCGAATCAGTTGTCAAGCAAGAATCACGAGAATTCATTAAGCTGAAACACTTGAACAGACGGTACTACAAAATTCTAGCAAGACGCGAAACATTTGACCAATTTATAAATGGCTCACACCAACAACGTTATTAAGAAATATCACGATAAAGTTGGGGCGTCTCTCACTTAGCGCTGGCCAATTGGGTGCGGAGGAGCTTGGCCGCGGCAACCATGTTGGTAAGTGCAGGCTTGACTTCAGCATACTTGCGAGTCTTGAGCCCGCAGTCCGGGTTGACCCAGAGAATGTTAGTCTCAAGCACAGCGAGCATTTTGTTGATACGGTCAGCAATCTCTTCGGTGGTCGGAATCCTAGGAGAGTGGATGTCATACACACCTGGGCCAATGCCAGCTCCGTACTTGACTCCCTCACGAAACACGGACAGAAGCTTCTCATCAGACCGGGAGTTCTCGATTGTGATCACATCAGCATCCATGTCAATGATGGAATGGATGATGTCATTGAAGTTAGAGTAGCACATGTGAGTGTGGATCTGTACGTAAAGGATGAATGGTTAGACAATGACACAAGGTGCAACTAGTTCAGGAGGAAGAGTAAAGATGGGGAACCTGAGTCGTGTCCTGAACACCACAGTTTGTAATTCTGAAGGAATGAACAGCCCAGTCCAAATAGAAAGCTTCCTCAGACTTGCGGAGAGGAAGGCCTTCACGAAGAGCTGCTTCATCGATTTGAATAACCTGTATACCAGCTGCTTCTAAATCCTCAACCTCTTTCTTTATAGCAAGAGCAATCTGGTAGCAAGTTTCAAACCTGATACAGGAAGCAAGTGTATTTATGCAATTTTAAGATAATTTGATGTAATCTAACAATTTATCAATGGGATTTATAGAGAAACTGGCTTTACCTGGGTTGGTCATTCCTAACAAAGGACCAGTTAAGAATTGTGACGGGACCTGTCAACATACCCTTCATTGGGCGAGCAGTCATGCTTTGGGCCAGTTTAGACCAGAAAACTGTCATGGCACTGGGACGGCTAACATCACCGTAAATGATGGGAGGCTTAACACAACGTGAACCATAAGATTGCACCCAACCGTTGACAGTGAATGCAAAGCCCGAAAGTTGTTCTCCGAAATATTCAACCATGTCATTTCTCTGCAATGAAAAGGTAAAATTTTGACTAACATTGGATAAAAGTTGAACCAAAGTAGAAAAATAGACCGGATGCCACTTGGGACTATCAAAAACTAACAAATGAAAAGCTGGCAACATTTTCCTACATTCCCGATATGAAACAAGAAAATATGGCTTGAATTTTTTTAAAGGTCTACTTTTGAATGTGCATACACCCAGTTTTACCCAATAGACTGGGGCAAAATCATCTACCTCTAAAGATTAGTTGGACAAAACCTAGACACAGATTATAATAAAAAAAAAATAATAATAATAAAAGGATATGGCTTGCAAGCTCACCTCAGGCTCTCCGTGGACCAAAACATCAATATCAAACTCTTCTTGGAGTTTAACAACCTTGCTGATTTCCTCTGTGATGGCCTTCACATATTCCTCTTCAGAGATTCTGAAGATATACATGGTGATGAATATACAACAAATGCTAGGATTATTTAGAAAAAGGAAAAAAAACAACACTAGAAAGAGGATTTATTTTACAGCACCCACTTCTTTGCCTTGTATTCACGTCGGACTCTGCGAAGATCCATCGTCTGAGGGAATGATCCAATTGTGGTTGTAGGAAGAATTGGAAGGTTAAGCTTCTTCTGCTGTGCGTCTAGCCTAGCACTAACATTGGTGGCTCGGCGATGGTCAGAGCCCTTCAAAGCAGCAGCCTATAGTGCCATGCCATCATCGAATTATTAGGAGTTACCGAGAAACCAGAAATTAATCACAGGACAAAATCCTTACAGCTTTTTGAACTTCTTGGTTGGTCACCCTAGGAGACGACTTTCTTGAAGACTGGGCAGCAGCATTGGCTGAGAAGAAAGCCTGTTCATATAAACGAACAAACAATATAAGAGAAACATTTAATAAAATCTGTGCATGGTGAAAAGTAGAACTTGGCATGAATGAAAAGCAGATCACAGTAGAACCAGGTGCTGTTTATAACCAAACCTAGTGCGTAAAGAAACAAAAAAAAAACGTGTTTCTGAACCACTGGTAGCCTATAAATGTATCAATTGGCATCTCATGTTAGGGATATTTAACATGACACTGGTGTTCCTAGAATCTAATGGTAGATATGATTATCTTCTTCGGATAACTATTGCAAGGCCAGCCAAATCAAATTCCTTGGCTTTCAAAAGAAACTTAAAAGCTAATATTATCTTTGTAGGGAAAATTACCTCATCCTTATGACCAGCTAACGCCTTAGCCAATGCATTCACTTCAACCACTTTTTGAGCAGCAAAAGCAAGCCATGACTTAATCTCATTATCTAATTTAGTTTCATTGACAAGGTCCACAGCAGTGTGCATGAGTGAGCATGATGTAGAGACAACAAGCTTGTCTACAGGCAATTAACAAATTCTGTCAGCTGCCATTTTCCAATACAATGGCAATTGGAAAGAGTGCAAGAGTTATCCAAATTACCTTTGCCAACAATGGCCTCAAGAGCAGCAAGGGTGGTGAGAGATGATGCAAGATCATTTGCCCAAATGTTTCTTCCATCAACAACTCCAGCAAAAAGATACTTTCCAGTAGGGAAGCCTACAGTCTTGATCAAGTCAACTGTTTTTGTTCCACGGATAAGATCAAAACCAAAACCAGAGACGCTCTTCAAAGAAGTAATAGTCCTGAAAAATTCAAAATAAAGATGAACTTTCAAAGAAGATGCAATACTTTTTCACTCAATATGAGTAGACTAACTTGTATGTTTCTGCAGGCACATCAGCAAAATAAGTCTCAATAAGCACATCCAAGCCAGACAGTGATGATTCTAGTTCCGAATAGGCCTTTGTGAATGCCTCTATCTGGTAGGATTCAAGATCCTTGACAAGTGTTGGCTCATCAAACTGAATCCATGAAGCACCAGCTTCTTTCAGCTCAGCAATAACTTCCCTGTTGTTTTACAGTGTTGTTGTAATTATCGCTACATGATAACGTAAAAAGTAATCTCAATAAATATTGCAGGCCTTGGTTTAAGAACCTTACTTGTAAACAGGAAGAATGCTGTCAAGAAGTGAAAGAGGAGAAAATGACTTCTCAACACCTCTAGCAGGTTTTGACAGCAATAAGTATGTTACAGGACCAATTAGAACAGGGGCAGTCTCAATTCCCAACTGTAGATAACAAAATCAGACAAATAAGTTGATCAATCAATAAGTAGCATAAGCTTCTTACAATCTTCAACCATACCAAACATTTGAAGAAGAAAAAAAAAATTAATCATGAATGTCGAAAAAGATAATATACTAGTATAACTAGTTCGTGGTACAAATAAAATTTAATGTGCAATTGAATTTTCAAGTCACTCACTTTGACAACAAAGGATAACATGACCACAAGACCAGTTAATACCGATAGAAGTGATAGAACATAGATTTATTCAAAAAGATAGCTTTAGCCATATGCAAAAATAAATTATTCACATAAATATTTCTAGTTTATCATCAAATGAAAATGTAGGTGATCAAGGCAACATCAAAATGTTGAACATTCTCATGTCCTTGTAGAACTATAGGCTCTTCCAATAAACCTCCAATCAGATACAAAATAAATCAAATTTAAATTTAACAAAGAAGACAAGCATAATTCCATCAACACGAGTCAAAAAGATACTGGTAGAATAGGAACAACTGAATAAGAAAGGTCAGCAAGAAAATTCCAGTTTAGTTGGAAAACAGAAGGAATCAGGTACATACCGCCTTTGCCTCTTTATATTCAGATACTGCTTTGCGAGAGGAGTATGAGAACTTTGTGTGTGGGCCCAACTCAGGGACAATGAAATGGCTATAAAGTAAATGTAATAATGCATCATCAGAAAGAATAAAATCAGAAGAAACTAATTTAGGTGAAGGAAGCTGAAGAGGACTTACTAGTTTGTGTCAAACCACTTGGTCATCTCCATAGCAGGAACAGAGGCATTTCCCCTGGCCATAGAGAAATAAGTATCAAATCCAATCTCTCCACCAGTATAGTTGTACCTCTCGGGAACCGCACCAAGCATTGCCGTGGTATCAAGCACTTGATCATAATAAGAAAAAGTATTGCTGGGAATGTATTTGATGCCAGCATCAGCCATTTGCTTCCAAATGGCACATCTAAGATCAGTAGCAACCTTTTGCAAATCATCGGCACTGCTCTTCCCATCCCAAAAGGACTCCAATGCAAATTTGAGCTCTCTCTTGGGACCCATACGAGGATATCCAACAATGTGCGATGCCATTTTTCTGTACATAACAATAAAATGAAACTACAATCTTCAGGGAAAACATTTCCTTTGTATGGATAATAACACTACATTTTCATAAAACGCAAACTAATTAGATTCAGCAGAATATAACTCAAATACATTTAGCTCTTGTTAGCCATGGATAGAGAGTAAACCCAGCTAGGCTGAATTTAACTTAATCGAACTAACTTGTGCTAACATCTTAGAAATTCAAGAAATAGAACGTGTGACAACAATAACCAAGGCGATTTGGTGAGATCACAGGGCTTTTGTACATCGCTATCTCATCCATCAAAACTTAGTCCAAGATAAACCCATTAAAGCTAGATATCACTGTAGTTTTTTGAGTGTTGGAAAACCAACACGCGAGGTTAATTGTAACTAAGAAATGTGAGATAAAAGTAAAAGATCGAGATAAAATAAAGCAGGACAAGAAATCATCGGTTAACAACTACAAGACATTGATAGAAAAGGAGCCCAACCTATGTCTCACGGGTATACAAACAAACACAAGGATTACAATAGAGAAGTGCATGGCCAAAAAAAAAAAAAAAATTAACATAGCCGACAACAAAGGTAAATTAAATCACAGCAAACTAACCAACCTCGGATCTACAGTGTAAAATACCGAGGAACGATGGCACGTCAAAGAGCCAGATCTGAGTGAACTAATTATCAAAAGCACAGAAAGACATGCAGATCTAACATATCACTCAGCAGAAAGATTTGGCAATCAGCTTGAGATCAAAACTAAGAGAAATCAAACATGTAACCCAGATCCGAGTGCAAATATTATCTAGTGGTAGATATCCAGAACTGATCCAAAAAAAAATAGTGACGGCAACAATAGTGAAGATCAGATGCATAAATGTAAAAGTTCGGCAAATAAAGGAAAGAATGGTTAAGATCCAAATATATATTAAAAAATCAAACCCTCGAGCGTTAGCGAAGGATACTAACCAACTAAAACCTCGACAAGAACCAAAGTCAAGACGTTTCACGGACGAATCAGACCTAAAGAGGTTCTTCTTCGATGCAAAGAAGGGAAATATAACAGCGAGAGAGCTAGGATCGAGTGGAGAAGAGTAAATCCCGAGCAAGGAAAGCTTACCTTGGACGGCGGAGTAGGAACGGGAACCAAGGAGTGGCAAGGGATAGCGAAGAGAGAAGCGCGAGCTTGAGAGGTGGCATGGAGCGCTATTAATAGACTTAGTCAGATCTGCATTCCATATCGACACCAAACCAAAAAATAAATTAAAAAATAATAATTTAAAAGGCACCAGCTAATTTAAAGTTAAACCAAACAAAACAAATACAACTGATTAAGAATACATTAAAAAATACAGTAAATAGCAATATAAATTTACAATTTCCCTAATTTATTAAAACAGTTTACATGCACATGAACGTCTTTTTTTTTCCATTCATTTCGTGGGTAAAAGGTAAAAATAATGCTTTAATATAAAAATTACACAAAAATGATTCAATCATCCATCCATTTGTTAATCGTCTAGTAGTTTCTCATACAGAGTCGTAGATATTTGAATAAATTCTAATGTTCCTATGCCAAAAGTGAAGGAAGATAGTAGGTGAACAGAGGGCTCCTTTAGCCATTTGATAATTAATTACTGACGACTGAGATTATATTTTGATGGGATCGGATGGTCAATGAGAAATCCCTTTCGCGGTAGGTGAAGGGGGTTGGTGAAGCAGTGATACGCCATTGTCAATGGAGTAGGTTTCATGACTTGGCTAGCACTTTCTGAACCAATCGATTCATTATTCTTTCACAGATGGATGTAGAACGAAAGTTGGCCAACATGCTCCCGAAGCTGATGCTTAATTTGTAAAATTAATACACATTGATCGCTTGGCAAAAAGCTTCAGAATGAGAGATGCATGAGACGACTGACCTTGTCTTCTTCTTCAAGCCAGGCCTCACTCGTTGCATCAACAACTCGACGCGTCGTCTCAACCTACTTCACTACAAGGCTTGCTGCCCAGCATGACACGGCCCGCCTCGCCATAGTCGCTCGCAGTTCATCTCACAGGAATTGTGCCTCACAATGGCAAAAGACGAATATGCTCGTCCCCATTATCCCCGTCGATCCATCTCAGGATTAACATGAAAGAAATAAATCACAAACGATTACTAATCTTTGGAATAATTACTAAACAATTATACCTCACAGGTGGAAGCCTCACTTCGTTGCTGTCCCTGCAGTTTGTTTCTTTGACAGCGCACGGCAGGAGGTTTTTTAACTATGAAAAACAAAAACAGAGGGAACACTGATTTTTTGAACTGATGCAGGAATGTGGCCGACATATGGAGTGGTACCATATCATGATGCAAGGTTACAGAGTTGAAGAGCGAGCTGGAAAGTTGTGTCGGTCAGATCATCCAAAGCTATATGTTAACTGCATGTGGATGTGCAATCTTCCAAGGTGGTTTTGGTTTCAATGAGCCAAAACAAAGGTGTGGTCGAGCCATCCTATTCCTTCAATATTAAAGAAAAGGTTCAATTTTTCTTAAAAAAAACCCATATTGAAAACCAACATAGTATTTGACTAGTAATTTTCTTCTCTTTTTTTTTTTAATCTAAAAAAAAAGAAGAAGCCTTTGAGTGAAGTATGAATTGTGTTATATTAAATTGTGCTAGTCCCAACAACAACGATTGCTACATATATCTACCCAGCCTAATTTATCAAACACTCAATCTCAGGTGCAGCAAAAAAAAAAGGTTAAACCTCTCCAACAATCTTTCAATGAAAATTTGATATTTGTTGTGCTATCGAATTACAACCCTTTTAATTGGTAGGTAAAGTTCAACAACTAATATCTCCATCAATTTGGATGGAATTTATACTTCTTTTTTCAATTAAAAAGTCAACTTAAGCGCAATTATTCCTGATAAATTATTAGCAATGCGGTAGAACTTACTCATGATCATCAATAATTTATTAATAAAAAGTGATCATGGACGGACGAGATTAATTCCCAACTAAATTGAACAATTATACCCACACATGTTTTTATATCTAATCTACCAACTTTCCTATATAGATATTAAATACGAATCGTGGAAGAAGGAAATACTTAATTATTCATCCATTGACTAACAAGTGATTTTGCAACTTTTCCATTTTCATTATTCTAGTTTTTGAACATAAACTTTTCTAATGTTATTCTCTTTTCTTACCAATGAAATGAGTTTGTGCTTTGCCCTTGATATGGATATATTTCATCAACTCGGTTAAAAGTTTGATTAATTTGCATTGAGCTGATTAAATTTGGATATAAAAGTAAAATTATTATATCATTTTGAGACGTCGAAATCTTGTCGTTATGTTATTTTTTTAGATTTTATTGTTATGGGTTTTGTTTTATTTTATTTTATTCTCAGATTTCCAATTTTTTTTTGGAAATCACATGATAAGCGACAGTTGAGTGAGTTTTGGATTTTCTCTTGTTGCCTGCCTTAAAATGTTAGTTTGACAAAGATTCCCAAGAGTGGCAGTTTTACATATGTTCACCCAGAAAATTCCAATCATTAGTCTAATATATAAATACACAAATCAATTTTATTTTAAGCTGTAAATGAACCGGAGATTAATGAGCGAATTGATATTCAGTTCGATAAAGCTCAGTTACCTATGCTCGTGCAAACCGCATGAAATTACATCTGCAAGCAAATGTTGCAAAGTTCTCCAGATGGAAGAAAAGCGACGTGTCAGTAGAGCATAATACTGATCATTTTGTAGATCAAGAGGTGTATAAACCAAATTACAATGATATGGCTTAAGATTCATGGATAAGAGTACGCATGGAAGTTCAGATACACGTACAATACTTTGATGTAATTCAAAGCTTTTCCTATAAGAAATATCTCGGACATATTGGGAAAAAAATAATTGGAACAGGAAAAAGGATTAGAGAGCAAGAAAGAAGAATTTCAATATTCTCAATTCATTGGATAAACCAAATTAATTTTTAATTAGTAAAAGATAGAGAATATATTTTATTATATTCAAAACCAAAGCCAGTGTGAAGAAATTGTAAAGAAGCATCTCAATATGCTGCAGTGAAAATATAAATAAGGAGCATGAAAAGAAGGAAACTAAAAAAAAAACTATAAAGATGTTGCAATGTCATAGAACTTGTTAATGTCCACTGATATAACATTAACAAATTCAAAATTAAAATGCATTGCAATTCGCTTTTGGTTGCTTGCTGGAAACTGTACAATTCTCTAGTACAGTTTGGAAACTGCAACCATCTAGCACCGCTAGTTCCCTAATCCAGTTGATACATTAGATTTTGTAGCCAACGTACCCCCATCATCGTGGTTGAGGTGGCCAGATATCTAGACCTAGTTCATACCTCGTCTGATGTGCATAATGCACCCAGTATGCAAATGATAAGTGGGAAACTTTATTTACCAAAAATGGAATGCAGGTAAAAATTTCCAATTCCAAAGAACCCCACAGCCATGGACTGAGGCAAATTTAAAAAGCAATCAACCAATCAGCGAAATCAGATTCAAAGAAAAGATATAAACTTAATAAGTACTTATAGGAATCAGGCGGAAAAAAAAAAGGAAAAGCAATTCAAAAACAGCAAAAACTGCACTGTTATATGCATAATTTTCCCCCAATCAGTTCATATTCTAACCAGCCTTAGTGTACGGAAGCTCCTCTAGCATAAGCAAAAAAAATGAAGTGATCACCATCTCCACTATAACATGCAAAATAAGATGCAGCTCTTTGTCAATTTACCACACAAGCCTCGTCATTCAAACCCTAAAAACTAGCACAAGATCTTTTATGTCCGTTGCCACATTAGCTCTATTTTGGTATAACAATTTGGTGTTATATCAGGAAAAACAGGAAGAACAAAACAATGTAATTATCAATTGGAAGAGTGAAAAGAAACTTTCCATCGGTGAGATAACAAGAAAAGATAAAAGAAGAATTCACAATCACCAAACAAATTTTCTACTTTCCAGATAACGTAGTTAACTCCTTGTAAGCTTTATCTTCTAAAGTCTAAACCCTATATGTTTTCCTATTCAATACTCTTTTTACCTGTTTTCTCTATTCTGAATTCCAAATCATAATAACTATTGTTGGAGAGACATTCAGGAAATAAACAAGGTAGACATCAGCAATGGCAAATATTATTCCACACAATTATGATGATTACTTTTCAAGCTGGCTAATGGACTGCTGATTTTTGTCCATGATACCGCTGCTTCAGAGAAGGTGGAGGTTGTATCAGGTCGTGGTGGGACAAACACAGGGACCTGTGTGCCAGGCAAACTATGGTGGAATCCTCAATCTTGTTGGCATTTGAAAACATGGGACTGGAATGCGCACCAATGGTGGCATTAAAACAGGCATGTTGGTTCTCATCCCTAGATAAAGGACCACCTAGGGTTTTAAGAGGAGATTTCAACTAAATGGCTTATTCGTATCATGGTTTGTGGTTGATTTAAGTCCCATACCCAAAAAATAGATGAGGTATAAACGAACTTATAAAAAATCCCTTGAATGGACCTTGGATATACATGGGTGAGGGTTGGCTTGGCCAATCATGTATGCACACACAAACACATGGAGCCAAGCCGATACACACAAGAACGAATTTTTAGCAAAATATTTCTACTTTTTTTTTAAAAAAAAAAAAAGATCACTTTGAAAAGGACCCTTTTTGTATCCAGTTTTTCTCAATTCCGTTGTATCAGTCTTGGATGAATTCATAGTTAGATCAGTCCTATCATTGAACAGCTCCCTTGAATGAATCCAACCCATGACTTGAAAAATTGGGGGCTCTCTTTGGTGATTAACAGTATATTTGTTTTACCACTTGGCGTGCACCTATGTAAGGCAAATTGATTGTTGGATCTCATAGGAAATTCATTGTACCTTCTGCTTGGGTAGGATGCAATATTCTCTCTAAAGAGAATAGACTTGGCAATACTTCAACCAGATAATCTTTCTCTCTAGCTTTGTTTCTATTTTATCAATGATTACACTTCATTTACATTGCAAGGGTCCGTTCTTGTTTTGATTTTGGGCTCTCAGTTAAATTTGTCCCTTAATAGATTTTTATTAAATTGTTCAGAACAAGTTTAGAGAGAATAGTGACTATTTTAACTATGTTTTTTTTGCACAAATAATATCCTTGAAAAATATCAAAGAAAAAATAAAAAATTATAGAGTTGAAACTTTCTGCCATGACAATATTCGTTTTACTCTGTTTGATCCCTTGTAAACAGTTGTAATGTGTCCATGTAAAAGAATATGTTCATCACATAAATAATCCCTCTGTTTGAACTCTGCAAGGGTCGTAATACATTTAAACTCTAGTTTATAAGAGGAATCAAGACCAATTCTATATGTAAAAAAGAGACCTAAAGCTGTTGACCAAACATTTATTTGTTGGCAAAGTCATGATCAGAAGGTTTGCCTTCACCTTTTTACAGAATTAAAAATGGCCTATTCTCTCTAAAGTTGTTATAAATGAATTGACCGAAGAGAACTTTAACCAATAAAATCAAACAACAAACCAATACAGTGTAAAATGAACCTAATACAAGTAAAATAGAAGCAATGTTAGAGAGGAAGTTTACCTGATTGAAGCAACAGCAAGCCTCTTTGAAATAATATTGTCACCAACAGTGAACAAAATGTGCCAACCCGCCCAATATCCGACAACCAACCTGTTTAAAATAGATACATTCAACAATGTAAAACATAACGAATTATGAATTTCCAAAAGGCCTCTAGTAAATGAATATGAAGAGTTTCTAATTGGGACATAAAGAAGAATAACACTGTCTGAACATATAGAAGAAGAATACTTTCAGAACTGGAAGCTTTTGTATTTATAAACAACAGATTTGATCAATTCATAAAGCATGATAGAACTAAACTTATCATATACGTGAAGAATTGGTTATGCTACTTATGTCCAAGCCGGTAATGTGCACACCCCGGCCGCCCAAGTGTGTGTTGGCTAACACAAACTCATGCACACTCACATCCATGCACCATGTGCAAGATGTATATGGCGTGACTTGGTTATAAATCCCTTTATGGCCTCCCTACCTTTGGATGTAGGACTCCTAACAACACCAACATGACAGAACAAAACATCTAGTTGAAATCTTCTTCAAAAATCAACATGTCTCGTCGTCTGAAGCGGCCCCCAACGTGCATCCGCCAAACTATGGTGTTGGGGTCAAGAAAGGCAGTGGTAGAGTGCCAGGAATGGCAGCACACTGAACTTGCGCATATGAGCAGGCTAGGAAATACAGGCATCTGCCCTGGCACGGGTATGCGAACAACCAGAGGGCAAGCTGCAAGCGGCGCTGACAACTAGGCACTAACTGGAGCGTGATATGCCGTTGTATCCCCAGAGCGGTCGTGCAAGGACGAAGGTGTTGCGGTCCTCATTCTGTTCGCTAGGCTTTGTAGAGCCTACCAATGTAGGAAGCATATTCGAGAACTTCATGCGATAGCCGATAACAAGGTTCGTCACTTCATCTCGGTCGAAGACCATAATTTGCCCGGGAACTGGAGATCGTTCTGGTCCTTCTGGACGACTACGAATGACGCGAAAGCGGTAGTTGATGTGATGCAGCACGAGCCCTTGAAGATAGCCATGGCTGGAGATCGCATTCCCTCTCGCTTCCAGGGTGTCAGGGCAGCTCCGGCTAGGGTTTAGGAAAAGGAAAGCGGACCGCGGCAGGACGATGGTTCGTTCAGTCAGTCTCAGGAGGCGTGTCACGTGACTACTATATCACGACCACGAGCGACGAAATAGGACGGCCCAACACAAAAATGGCAAAGCAAAGACAATGCGAAATATAGTAAAAACAAAATTGATATGCAATAAAATTTGAAGAATTTTCAAATGAATTAAAATGGTATCTAAATAGAAATAGTTAATCTAATGAAATTTAGCAAAGGTTGATTTTACACAAACTATATTAAAAAAAAATTGATAAAGGAAGTCAAGTTCGAGCTAGGCACTAGCGTTTGTTAAACTAAAAGGACTCAATAATAGACCTAATATCTAAAGCCTTTTAAAACTTCAAGAGAAGAATAATGGAAAGTTTGAAAGAATAATGTTGAATAAAAGGAAGGGAATAAAAAACAAAGATGTTAGACTTGGGATTTATAAAGAACTTTTAGGGGGCGTTTGGTACGCGCGTTTTCTATTTTCATTTTCTGGAAAATGCGCGTTTTCTGAAAAACGGTATTTGGTTTGCGTTTTCCGTGCGCGTTTTCTAAAAATTTGGCTATCGTTTTCTAGAAAAACAGAGAATGATAAAAAGTCGTTTTCTGTTTTCTAGAAAACGCACGTTTTCCAGAAAATGAAAATGAAAATGAAAACGGTGTAAATCAAACGCACCCTAACATTTCATTTCAATTTTGAGTTTCCTCCCTGAAAACTTCTCTCACCATAGTTCCCAAACCCTTTTATATGAATTTTGATCAAAAAACCATTTCATCCAAATCTTTTCAACTAGCAAAGGCTATGAGAGATAGATATACCTAGGGATAGGATTTTTTATTTTTTTTATTTGATATCAAATCCGAATGAAAGAGGAGGATATGTTGAGATTTTATAGATCCGATTAAATAATTAGATAATCGAATATGAATATTTCGATAATAGAATATGGAGGAGATATAGTAAAATCTTATCCATATCCAATTAAATTATATATAACCACATAGAGTCATCAATTTGAGTTAGACCTGTCGGGTTGGTCCGTCCCGCCAAACAATTTAAGCGAGTTGGGTTGAAATTTTATCAATCCAAGTCCGCCGTGGGCCGACCCGCGCTGGTCGGCCCGCTCGGGCTTGGGTTGGCCCGCGGGTTGAAAAACATATGTAAGATAAGTTTTAGGTCAATTTATTATCTTTCTTTGTTATAATTTTGAAATAAAAATAGTATTTTTCATCCAACATAAATACTCGTTTATGTTCATTTATATTTAAAATACATGTTTATGTATACATTTAATTGTAGAAAATTTTTTCGAAGTAAAATGTTGAAGATATGAAATATTTTTAAATTTTTTTAAAAAATTTTTGATGGGTCCGCGAGTTGACCCGCCAAACCCGCAACCCGCTTTAGAATGGGTTGGGTTGGAAATTTCCCAACCCGTCAAGTTGACGGGGTGACCTGCCCTACCAAATGATTAGTCCACCATGGACCGACCCGCCCCACCACGAACTGACCCACCCTCCCATGGATTGACACGTCTGATAGCACTATAACCACATACAACTTAAAGAACCAACTTCTACCAAAGCATAGATAACTTCGATGAAACATATATATAAATCTTCTTAGAAAACATTAAAAAAACACAAATAACCACCTGCAATTTAAAAAACCAACTTCTACGAAAGCATAGAAAAAAATTAGTATAAGAGCTTTTAAGATTCTAGCGACCACTACCTATTTCAAAGTAATTATTTACATGAACAAAGTACAATATAAAAATACTTATTACAAAGATACTCTTAAATTCTCATAACAATTTACTAAAATTAAAGAAATCGGTTATTGTAATTCTACATTAGTAGGACAAGGAGATCGAATCTTACTACAACAAAACAATACTATCTCAGCTTTGCTTACATCCTTATACTATCGCCTTACGATTTTAGAAAATCAATTAGTAACAATTGAAGTCATCTTCACAAAAATACTGAGGCAACTAATCTTGAAGAAGCCTTAGGCAATTTAAATAAAGACCTTAGTAAATTTTATCTAGGAAAAATGTTCTAAGATAATTACCTAGTACTTACAAGTTTCTTACATATACAAAAGAACAAAACAAAAATTTCACCAATAAATCCACACACTTGAACCCACACTGTGCCTTTTGTAGGACCTTCATAAACATTAAGACAACCAAATAGAATTTTAACTACTCTACCTAAAAGATAAAGTCATGTTGCTACCTTCCAATTAGAAGAACTTATTGATATTGAATAAAATTTAGATACTTTTTCTAATGAATAATTAAATATTCTTAATCCAAGAAAGATATACAATCAAGGATTGTCATCATTTTCCACAATACTTTACCAACATCACAAAACACAACCACTTTATTTTCCAAATAGAGCTGAATAGCGTTTTACACTTATGACTGAAGATACAACAAGAACACTCTTGCAATACAAACATAACTATATTCATTTAGGACTAATTATGTTTGGCTTTAGAGGATTTATTATAAAAGGTATATGAGCTAAAGTCTTTTTAGTTCTCTATGACTCTAGGTTTTCTAGTAATGACAAAGTAATTATTGTACTTATTGAAGTTGATATGAATAGTAATATGGGCATCACTTATTTATGCCCAAACTTTAATATGATCATACCCGATTTTATAGAACACATTAAAATCTCAGTCCAAGCAAGAGGTTGTAAGTACTCCAGGTAAGTTTTGATGTGATCAACCAGATTAAATTAGGTCCTGTTAGATTTGATCCTTGTGTCTAAATGTGCAGGAACTTAGGAATACAATCAGTCAAGCAAAAGACGTGGCTAGCAAGAAGGATGGCAAGAGAAGCGAGTCAACGGATTCGGTGCATCCGAGAGACAAGGTACTGCAGAAGAGTACATCGGTGGACGAGAAAGACAGACATGGTGCTTCTAAGGGATGAGAAGCCAGAGCGAAAGACTGCTCGAGGAGAGAAAGCCGGAGTTGGGTTCGCTGAGCTCAACTCTGGATGGTGGGAGAATCACCCAAGCAATCAGAGTCAAAGCCGGACAAAATCAACTCTGAGTTGATCTTGTCCAGGTGCACAGAGAGGGTCTAGGCGCCCGAACCGCCTCGGTGTCGAACAGGTGCCTCGTTGCAAAGTTGTTACCATGGATCACTTTCAGGTCTACGTCAGCAGCACTCTGGGCTCCTGAACTGGTCCAAACACTAGGACAAGGATGAATTTTATCATCACATCGTTGAGTAACCGTTGCGAGTAGATAAGGTACACAGCTAGGGGCATCAAGATCGGGTCCATGCACCCAGAGATGTCATGTTAGCAAAATGGCTCGTTCGACCAGTAGGCTATAAATAAAGCTTTGGTCCTCTTCATTTGAGATATCAATTTTTGTACTTCGAATTTATTATTCTATTTTTCATAGTTGTGCTTTCAACGCGTGTACGAGGCTTCTCTGCCTTCGAGGATTCGCTCATAGAAGGAGATCTTAGTGAGTTGACATTGCCTTGGACTAGCAACCTTTTGATTGTCAACCAAGTAAATTTGATTGTCTCGTATTTACTTTTTATTTTTTTTGTTTTCCTTTATTAAGTGTTTGTCTAACTTAAGTGGAAAAATCGAGGAAGTGTATACTTATAATTTCAGGCAATTCATCCCCTCTTACTGGTCGTATCAGGACTGACAATTTGTATTATAGCCCAGATCATTCTAGAAGGACTAATCACCTACTAAAGCAAGGAGACGATGGTTGTACCAAGCATCTATCCGCCAAAGTTCGAGGGAGAGTTCGCACACTGAAAATGACAAATGGAGGTATTTCTAAAAATCGATTTCAAAATTCTTTTAATAATCAAATATAATTTTATAGTTCCCAAGGATCAACAAGGAGAAGAAAAAAAGAAGAATACCTTTGGACAAAGAATGAGCAAAATAACTTCGTAGCCAATAGCAAAGCAGAATACTACCTGCTAAGTATGTTACTACCTCAAGAAGTCAACTGCATCAAAAGTTACACCTCGACCAAAGAACTTTGGAAGAAGTTCCTAGAGCTTCATGAAAGCACATCAGAAGCAAAGCTAGCAAGATGGGACATTCTTCAAAGCCAGTTGACAAACCTCTAAATGGGAAAAGGAAAAACGGTGGCTCAACTACATGTAAAGATTAATGAGCTAATTACTAGACTTACCAACCTCGACGAATTGATAACAAATCGAGGCTCAGTTCGTTATGCACTTAATGTTTTTCCTAGAACTCCAAAGTGACTTCAATAGTAGATGTCTACTATATCTCAAAGGATCTAGAGGTAAGTACTTAGAATATTTATTCTTCACATTAGAATTACACGAGTCTAGACATGCAGATACAAGAAAAGAAAAAGAGCCAAGTCGGAACTTGACATAAAAAGGCAACAAGAAGGATGAATCGGAGTTAGATTTTTCACTTGACGAAGATGAAGTGACTTTCATGGTAAGAAATTTTTTTAAAAAAATTAAGTCTAACAGTTTTAACAAGTCATAGGCCAAGAAGCATCTTAGGAAAATTAAATGTTACAACTATGATAAAAGTCACATCAAGGACAACTGCCCAAAACTGAAGGAGAAGGACTAGAATAAAAGATCAACCCGAACGAAACACGGGAACCTAAAGGTGACATGGGATGAATCATCGTCATCTGAATCAGAGGTTGAAACTTACGCCAGACTTGCACTTATGGTAAGTCACCAAGAAGACGACGAGACTTCATCAGAGATAAGCATTGATGAAGAGGGAGACAATTCAATAGAAAGCAGCAATAAAGGGGGGAGAGCGTACCAACAAAATCGACTTGGTAAGTAAGGTGTGTTCTCTACCTTTCGATAAATTATATAAATTTATTAAAATGCATTCTAAAAGTCCTTGTAAATTAGAAACATAAAATGAAAAATTAAAAAAGAAAATTTTATGTCGATTAGAAGATTTCGACAAATTAAAAGTTGAAAATAAAAAATTAAAGGAAGAAATAGAAAAATTAGAAAAAAAATCATTCATACACACATGTTCAAAATTTTAAAAATTCTCAAAGGCTTAATTGATATTTTAGATATTACAAGTGTCAAATTAGAAAGTCATAGGAAAATATATTCTAAGAAAATTACTGATTAATCTAGTAGATAGGAATCTTTATTGAATTTCAAAATCATATTTAGATTATATTTTCACTACTATAATGATTTGCCATGTTAAAATTTCTTTACTTAGAAAAATATTTTTTCATACAAACTTTCTAAAATGATTTTTTGCTCTAAATTTTTATAGTTATAAGACAATAGATATTATATTCAAATAAAAAATTTATTTTTTTTTTTTTTTGACTATTAATGAATTTCCTGTGAATTTTCTTCTGAAATATTAATTTTTAATATTAAAATTTTTTGAAAATTGAATTTTGAAAATTTTGATTTTTTTTATAGATATACATTCAATATTACGTACTTATAAAAATTAGAAAGATTTTTAGAGATCAAAATACATTTTTAAATATTTATTCTCTAAAATAACATGCTTATACATTA
The DNA here is from genome assembly GCF_018446385.1 of Zingiber officinale. Lineage (NCBI taxonomy): Eukaryota > Viridiplantae > Streptophyta > Magnoliopsida > Zingiberales > Zingiberaceae > Zingiber > Zingiber officinale. The sequence continues at coordinate 148,242,469 of NC_055987.1, read as the reverse complement.
AATGAATTATATCTATTAAAGATATACTTATAATTTTTGTGAAATTTTTTATCCTAATCTGAATATTTCTGTTTAACACTGTTAAAAAAAATTAGAATTTTTAAATTCATTTTGGCAAATTTAGTCTTTAATTCTTAAAAATTCGGATATTCAAAAATAATTCTTAAAATTTACTCAAAGTTAGGTATTGTTTTAGTCACCCTTTGAAAAAAAATTCAGATTTTTTCAAAAATGAACCCCTATTTTTTATATAATGGAGGAGAAATTGGAGGGTTAAATTTAGGACTTACTTGTAATATTTTAGTTGTACTTAACTGTATTATTCATGACAATTTATTTTTCAAATAAATTTATATTTATTTTATCCTAATTTTAACTTAGGTTGATGTATATAAAAAAGAGGGAGATTGTCAGTACCGCGGATAAATTTTAATATGATCAATCGAGTTAAGTTAGGTTATGTTGGATTTGATCCTTGTGTGTAAGTGTGCAGGAACTTAGGAATACAAGAAATCGAGGGGAAGATGCAGCTAAAGAGAAAGATGGAATGGAAAGCGAGTCGATGGACTCGGTATATTCGAGAAATGAGGTGATGTGAAAGAATACACCGGCGGACAAGAAGGATGTGCAGGATGCTTCGAAGAGACGAGAAGCCGGAGTGGAAGACTACTTGAGAAGAGAATGCCAGAGTTGGGTTCAGAGGTGAGCTCAACTCTGGATGATTGGAGAATCACCCAAGTGATCGGAGTTGAAGCCGGACAAAGACAACTCTGAGTTGACCTTGCCCAAGCGTCTGGACCAAGTCCAAGCACCCAGATTGAGTCTAGGCACCCAAAGAGGGTCCGGGAGCCCGGACTCCGGGCGCCCAAAGAGGGTCCGAGAGCCTAGACTCCGGGTGCCCAGAAAGGGTCCAGGAGCCCGGACTTTGGGCACCCAGAGAGGGTCTGGGAGCCCGGACTACCTTGGTGCCGAATAGGCGTCTCGTCGCATAGTCGTTCCTGCGAATCATTTTTGGGTCCACGTTAGCAGCACTCCGGGCATCTGGACTAGTCCAAATGCCTGGACAAGGATGAATTTTTATCATTACACTGTTGAGTAATCATTACAAGCAAATAAGGCACATAGCTGGGGGCGCCCGGACTAGGTCCAGGCACTAAGAGTTGCCACGTCAGTAAAAAGACTAATTCGACCAGTAGGCTATAAATAGAGTCTTGGTCCTCTTCATGTGAGACAATAATTTTTGTACTTTGAATTTATTATTCTATTTTTCATAGTTGTGCTTTCAACGTTTGTACGAGGCTTCTCCGCCTCCGAGAATTTGCTCGTAGAAGGAGATCTTAGTGAGCTGAGATTGCCTTGGACTAGCAATCTTCTAATTGTCAACCAAGTAAATTTGATTGTCTCGTGTTTAATTTTTATACATTTTATCTTTCCTTTATTAAGTATTTGTCTAACTTAAGTCAAAAGATCGAGAAAGTGTATACTTGTAATTTTAGGTAATTCACCCTTCTCTTGTCGGTCGTACCGGGACCTACGGAGGTTATGGAGATTTCTAAAGACATAATATCCAAATTGATATAATTTTTCTAGGAAAATAGTGACAAATATTAATAATAGTTTTAAAGTACAAATAAACAACATTATTGAAACTCTTACGATAAAAGCAATTTATTTTTCAAACCAAAAGACTTTTCGTCTAATGTACTAGTCAAACTCGACTACACTCTTAATTTAGAATTAAAAAACTAAACCATAAATGTTACAACCAATGTAATTTATTTTTCAGACCAAAAGACTTTTCATCATTTTTGGCTTCTTAATTGATTGAAAGAAAATTGTAATCGATTGAGAGAAACTTTTATTGTGAATTTGAACTACTGATCGATTGGCTTGGATGCATCAATTGGCAGGTATGTCAATCGATTGGCGGATCGATTAAAATCGATTCTGTAGGATTTCAATATTAGATCTGGAAATAATTTTTCACCTCTGTAATTTCCCTAATACTCAAAACAATAAAACTATGATTATTATAATTTGTAAAATAGATTTTATAATCATGTTGAAGGCTTTGATATCACTGTTGGAGTATGTCCGATGTGATGTGTGCTTAACACATTTCGAAAAACATGAAGCAGAAGTAAAAAGTACGATAATAAAATTATTTTATTACAACACACAACATATGCATGTAGGATACAATCACCCAGAGATTGTTGGTGCAGGTAGCACTAGACGATCGAACTTGTATTTTAATAATGGTAAATGCTTCAAAGTTAAGTTGTCTTGTTATCTAACAAGTATGATTGAGATTGCAAGAAAGTCCTAAGTGTTCTTAGGCAAAAGTCCTAGTGGATACTGTTGGGGCAATTTCCTTAGGTCATGTTTGACCAGTTTGACTAAGTTTGAGTTGAGTCAAGTTTGAGTCAGGATTTAAGTTTTGATGTTTGACAATATATGGAGATTGCTAGGGCAATCGTCCGGTTGTGGAGATGGTCAAAGGGTTGACCAGGTTGAGAAGAAGACAAGTCAAGTAGGTCAGGGATGACAGGAGACTTGACTGGGTAAGTCCTAACTGGAGGTTAGGCAGTGGAGAAGTCCTAACTGGAGGTTAGGCAGTGGTGAAGTCCTAACTGGAGATTATGCAATGGTGAAGTTCTAACTAGAGGTTAGGCGGTGGTAAAGTCCTAACTGGAGGTTAGGCAGTGGAGAAGTCCTAACTGGAGTTTAGGCAATGGGAAAGTCCTAACTGGAGTTTAGGCATCTGGGAAAGTCCTAACTAGAGGTTAGGCAAAAGAGAAGTCAAGTAGGTCAAGGTTGACAGGAGACTTGACTGTGAAAGTCCTAATTGGAGATTAGGTAAAGGTAAGTCCAACAGGAAGGTTGACAAGAGTGAAAATCCAAGTAGGTCAGTGTTGACTAGACTTGGTGGTGAAAGTCCTGATAAGTGAGATCAGACAATTGAAAAGTTCAAGTGTGATCTTGGCAAAGGGAGAAAGTCCTGGTAAGGAGCCAGACAATTGGGAAAGTCCAAGTGTGATCTTGGCAAAGGTTGAAAGTCCAAGCATGTGGTCTTGGCAAGGTAAGTCCTAGTGTGACTTGGCAAGGAGAACTCGATAACTAGGATGAGACCGAAGGAAGCTCCTGAAGGCAAGACGTGAAGTGTTGGTTGCTACTCGGAAAACCTAGAGGTTCCACTGTACAAAAATTTTGTACAAAGGTTTGAACATTTTCCTAGCTACCATGTGTTCTTTTAAATTAAATTTTGGATCGCCTGCGGAACTTAACACGTTTGATCCAAAACTTAATCTATTTGTTCTTTTAGGTTTTGACTTGGATCTCCTGCGGAACTTAACACGTTTGATCCAAATCACCTAAGTTATTAATTCTATTAAATATTAATTTTCAAAATTGGTTCCCAGTACTGACGTGGCGAGGCACATGGCCTTCTTGGATATGGGAGCAACCACCACCGACTAGACAAAACCTTTTAAGGAAAGCTAATATTTAATTTCCTAAAATAACTTTAGGTCAACCGAAAAGAACAATCAAATCACAAGGAAAATAAAAACAAAAGAACACTATATCGAAAACAAATTCGAAACACTAGAATCATATACCTCTTGTATTTAGTATTATTTCCAAAAATAACTAGTATGATGCGGAAAGAAAAATTACTAGTTATACCTTTTAGAAAGACCTCTTGATCTTCTACCGTATTCCTCTTCTAACCTCGGACGTTGTGTGGGCAACGATCTTCCGAGATGAGAACCACCTAGGCACCTTCTTCCTTCTTCCTTCAAGTTTCGACCAAGCACAAGAACTTCCAAAGGATGAAGAATTTTCCACCAACCAAGCTCCAAGGGATGCATGCTTTCTCTCCTTCTTCTCCTTCCTTGATCCAGCCACATCCTCCAAGCTCCAAGAGATGATAGATTTCGGCCACAACAAGAGGAGAGAAGAGAAAGGGAAGGGTCGGCCACCACACCAAGGAAAAGAGGGAGAAAAATAAAATAGAATCTTTCGCCTTGAAGCCTCCTCTACCCCCTCTTTTATAATCCTTGGTCTTGGCAAATAAGGAAAATTTAATAAAAACTTCCTTAATTTTTTTGCCATTGAAAAGGAAAATTTATTTAATTAAAACAATTTTATCTTTTCAAATTTCAATGGCCGGCCATAACAAATAATATCTCCAAGCAAATAAAATTTTAAACACTAATTAAAACTTCCTTATTTGCTTCCGGAAATTTATAAAAATTTCTCTAATAATTTTTATCCCTTCATGATTGGTTTATAAAAAGGAAATTTAATAAATTAAAATCTTTCTTTTAAACATGTGGATAAAAAGAAAGTTATCTCTATAAATTAAAATCTCTTTTAATCTACAAATAAGGAAAGATATTAAATCTTTTCTTAATCTTTTGTAGAAACTTATAAAAGAGAATATTTAATTTTAAACTCTCTTTTAAATCATGAACATGATTAAAAAGGAAAGTTTTCTTAAAATTTGAAATCCTCCTTTAATCAACAAATAAGGAAAGATTTCAAATTTTAAACTCTCTTTTAAACATGTAGATGATTTACAAATAAGGAAAGTTTTTACCAAAAATTAAAACTATCCTTTTAAACTACAAATAAGGAAAGAGATTAATCTCTTCTCTTAATCTTTTGTAGAAAGCTATAAAAGGAAATTTTAATTTTTTAAACTCTCTTTTAAAATCATGATATCCACATAAGAAATAATTTTAATAAAAATTCTTTTTAATATTCTAGTGGTCGGCCACCTAAGCTTGGGACCCAAGCTTTGGCCGGTCACCTACATGGCTCATCCACTTGGTTTTGGCCGGCCCTAGCTTGGGTTCCAAGCTAGCTTGGCCGGCCCCATTGGATGGGTAAGAAAGTGGGTATGCGGTGGGTATAAATCTCTATATACTAGAGGCTACGATAGGGACCGAGAGGAGGAATTGGTTTTGGTCTCCCGATAAAATTAAGCATCCCGTGCTCGCCCCGAACACACAACTTAATTTTATCAATAATAATTCATACCACTAGAGAACTATTATTGAACTACCTCACCAATCCCAAATTACATTTTGGGCTCCTTTTTATCATGAGTGTGTTAGTCTCCCTGTGTTTAAGATAACAAATGTCCACTAATTAAGTAAGTTACTGACAACTCACTTAATTAATATCTAGCTCCAAGAGTAGTACCACTCAACTTCATCGTCATGTCGGACTAAGTCCACCTGCAGGGTTTAACATGACAATCCTTATGAGCTCCTCTTGGGGACATTCTCAACCTAGATTATTAGGACACAGTTTCCTTCTATAATCAACAACACACACTATAAGTGATATCATTTCCCAACTTATCGGACTTATTGATTCATCGAACTAAATCTCACCCATTGATAAATTAAAGAAATAAATATCAAATATATGTGCTTGTTATTATATTAGGATTAAGAGTACACACTTCCATAATAACTGAGGTCTTTGTTTCTTTATAAAGTCAGTATAAAAGAAACGACCCCTAATGGTCCTACTCAATACACTCTTAGTGTACTAGTGTAATTATATAGTTAAGATAAACTAAAACCTAATTACACTACGACCTTCCAATGGTTTGTTCCTTTCCATTATGGTCGTGAGCTACTGTTTATAATTTATAAGGTACTGATAGCATGATCTTCTGTGTGTGACACCACACACCATGTTATCTACAATATAAATTAATTGAACAATTACATTTATCACAAATGTAGACATTTGACCAATGTGATTCTTATTTCTAGATAAATGTTTTATACCAAAAGCTAGGCTTTTAGTATACATCGTAACATGAAGGATGAGAGATATCCGAGGGACTCAAGGCTGATGGAGGAGGTTAGAAGGCTAGTTCGAGGTTGATCAAGTGTGGTGTATAATCCGACAACTAGGATGAGGCCGAAGGAAGCTCCTGAAGGCAAGGCGTGAAGGATGGGAGATATCCGCGGGACGTAAGGCTGATGGAGGAGGCTAGAAGGCTAGTTTGAGGTTGGTCGAGTGTTGGCCAAATGCTAGGCATGGATACCCAACAAGTCATGGTTGACCGGGAGTTGGGTTTGGGGCCTTGAACTTGAGTTTTAGGCAAGTTCAGGGTGTTCAATTGATTGGTCGATCAATTGAACCAGTGTCCAATTGATTGGTCGATCAATTGAACCAGTGTCCAATCGATCGGTCGATCGATTGAACTAGTGTCCAATCGATCGGTCGATCGATTGAACTAGTGTCCAATCGATCAATTGGAGTGTGCTGCGAGTGTGGGATGACTCCAATCGATCGGCCGATCGATTGGGAGCATTACTCGCAAGCACAGAAGCTTTCACAATTGATCGGGCGATCGATTGGGATCTACCAATCGATCGGTCGATCGATTGGGGAGGAGAAGCTCTCGTGCGGACGCGAGAGCACAGAATGAGTTTGAATCGATTGACTGATCGATTCAGATGGTCTCAATCGATCGGTCGATCGATTGGGAAGTGACCGTTGAGCAGGAAACGAGCAATGAACGACTGGGATTATGCAGATGTGACGTGGTAATCGATTGAGACTAATTTGGATCGATTGAGAGCATTGTATAAAGCCTGAGCAGAGCATTTTCTTTGCTAGAACTTTGCGTTCTTCCTACGATTTTTTGTGCGATCTTCACCGAGCTTCTTCCGATCTTCACCGCCAGTTCTTGAAGACTCTTGGGGTGCATCTCCAAGGTTCAAGAGGTAACCTACATCAGAAAGATCAAGCAAGGAGAGGTTTTATTTTATACACTTGTGTATTTTCTTCTTGTTTGAGTGATTCTTGTTGTGAGGTGTTTGTGTAAGGCTTCTCTGCCTTCGGCTGCGACCGAGAAGGAGTGTTTCATAGTGGAGGTGTATGCTCGGAGTGTGGATCCTTGGATTAGTCACCTCTTCTTGAGGTGGATACCAAGTAAATCCTTGAGTTAGCGTTGGTTGTGTTTGTATTAGTATTCCGCTGCATATTATCAAGACGAAGCAACCGACGAAGTGACAAGACGCTATTCACCCCCCCCCCCCTCTAGCGGGCATATCGGTCCCAATAATTGATATCAGAGCGAGGTCGCTCTTCTACGGACTAACCGCCAAGAGAGCAAGAAGCTAGAGGAAGAAGATGGACTTAGCAGGTCCACTTGGATGGGACATCCGGATTCCTCCACCATACGACAAGGAAGACTTCGCCTTTTGGAGGAATTGGCTAGAGACATGGTTCCAAATGGAGTGGAACCAATGGGTTGTCTTGAGTGTGTTGGAGTGTATACTGAAAGTCTAAGCTTTTGTAAACATTTATTTGGAATAAATAATCACATTTGGTCAAATTATCTACATTTGTTTGTAGTTGTTCAATTAATTTATATTGTAGATAACATAGTATGTGGTGTCACATGCAGAAGATGATGTTATCAGTACCTTATAATTTATAAATAGTAGCTCACGACCAAAATGGAAAGGAACAAACCGTTAGAAGGTCGTAGTGTAATTAGGTATTAGTTTATCTTGACTATATAATTACACTAGTACACTCAGAGTGTATTGAGTAGGACCATTTGAGGTCGTTTCTTTTATACTGACTTTATAAAGGAACAAAGACCTCGGTTATTATGGAAGTGTGTGCTCTTAATCCTAATATAATAACAAGCACATATATTTGATATTTATTTCTTTAATTTATCAATGGGTGAGATTTAGTTCGATGAATCAATAAACCTGATAAGTTGGGAAATGATATCACTTATAGTGTGTGTTGTTGATTATAGAAGGAAACTGTGTCCTAGAGATACTAGGTTGATAATGTCCCCAAGAGGAGCTCATAAGGATTGCCATGTTAAATCCTGCAGGTGGACTTAGTCCGACATGATGATAAGGTTGAGTGGTACTACTCTTGGACTAAGATATTAATTAAATGAGTTGTCAGTAACTCACTTAATTAGTGGACATTCGATATCTTAAACACAGGGAGACTAACACACTCATAATAAGAAGGAGCCCAAAAAATGTAATTTGAGATTGGTGCGGTAGTTCAATAATAGTTCTCTAGTGGAATGAATTATTATTGATAAAATTAAGTTGTGTGTTCGGGGCGAACACGGGATGCTTAATTTTATCGGGAGACCAAAACCAATTCCTCCCCTCGGTCCCTATCGTAGCCTCTTATTTATAGAGTACTATACCCACCTATACCTACCTTCTATACCCACCTAAAGGGGGTCGGCCAAGCTAGCTTGGAATCAAGCTAGGGCCAGCCTAAGCATGGTTTAGGGTGGCCGGCCCTAGCTTGAACCCAAGCTAGAGGGGGCCGACCATAATTAAATTAAAAAGAATTTTAATTTTAATTTTTATTATGTGGAAGATATAATTTATTAAAGAGAATTAAAATTAAAATATCTCTTTTAAAAGGATGTACAAAAGATTAAAGAAAGAGATTATATCTCTTTCCTTATTTGTAAATTGGAAAGATATTTTATTTTCTCTTTAAAAATTATTCAAATGTTGAAAAATTAAAATTATAGAAATTTTTTTTTATCAACCATGAAGGGATATTTGAAGAGAAATTTTTTTTTAAAATTTCTGGAAACAAATTAGGAAGTTTTAATTTGTTGATTGAAACTTGTCTAATTTGCCTCTCTATGATGTGGCCGGCCATTAAGAGTTTAATTGGGAAATTTTATTTTATTTTTCTCAATTAAATCATGTCAAGGAAATTAAGAAAATTTTATTGTAATTAAATTTCCTAATTTACCAAGGTTAAGGAATATAAAAGAAGGGGTGGGGGTGCCTTCATGGTGTACAACCTCTATTATTTTTCCTCCCTCTCTTATTCCTTGGTGTGGCCGGCCAACATCCTCTCCCTCTCTTCCTCTTTGTGGTGGCCGAAACATCCCTCTTGCTTGGAGCTCTTGTGGTGGTCGGATACTACTTGGAGAAGAAGAAGAAGAAGGAGAGAAAGCTTGCATCCCTTGGAGCTTGGTTGGTGTTTTTCTTCTTCCTTGGTGAAGCTCTCTTGTGTTGGCCGAACCTAGCTAGGAGGAGAAGAAGGTTCATTGGTGGTTTCTCATCTCGAAAGATCGTTGCTCACACAACGTCCGAGGTTAGAAGAGGAATACAGTAGAAGATCTAGAGGTCTTTCTAAAAGGTATAACTAGTAATTTTTCTTTCCACATCATACTAGTTATTTTTGGAAATAATACCAAATACAAGAGGTTTACGATTCTAGTATTTCGAATATGTTTTTCGATGTTATGTTCTTTTGTTTTATTTTTCCTTGTGATTTGATTGTTCCTTTTGGTTAACCTAAAGTTATTTTAGGAAATTAAATATTAGCTTTCCATAAAAGGTTTTGTCTAGTCGGTGGTGGTTGCTCCCATATCCAAGAAGGTCATGTGCCTCGCCATGTCAGTACTGGGAACCAATTATGGAAATTAATATTTAATGGAATTAATAACTTAAGGTGATTTGGATCGAACGTGTTAAGTTCCGCAGGAGATCCAAGTCTAAACCTAAAAGAACAAATAGATTAAGTTTTGGATCAAACGTGTTAAGTTCCGCAGGCGATCAAAAATTTAATTTAAAAGAACACATGGTAGCTAGGAAAAGGTTCAGACCTTTGTACAAAATTTTTGTACAGTGGAACCTCTAGGTTTTCCGAGTAGCAACCAACAATTGGTATCAGAGCTAGGGTTTTGCCTCTGTGTATTTGGTATTAGTTTAATTATGCACATGTCATACATAATTTAGGCAGGATAATAGTAGGATGTGCTAACTTTGTGGAAGCCAACTATTATGGCTTATAGTTTTATGTGTGTGATTGGACCCTTGAACATGTCAAGGCATTTATATGTGTGTGCATGATTGTATTATAAAATACAGCAGGAGCTGTATTTAGTTTTATTAGGATTTTATTTTTGATCTAGATACATGTACATTCCTTTTATGGAATATAGGATCAAAATTGTAAAATTCTATTTATGTCGCGGATCGAATCTTGCAAAGCGTGGGACCTTCTGAGGACCAGAGGCGCAGCGGAACAAGGAGCAAGATGGATGCGACAGCTAGACCCGGTAGCGGTGGCCAAATATGGCAGCAGCTTGGGATGACAACACACGGAGGACAACCATAGATAAAAGTCATAATAGTTGAAAATTAGATTTTCTATTTATTGCTTTTATATTGTGCTGTGTGGGTATGTTAGTATACATGTTTAGTAGGCTAGCATAGTTAAAATTCCTTATTTATAAATAACTAAGTGGGAGAGGGATTTTTAAGTAAAACTCATGGTCTCCATTACTGGTTTGTAAGTGATGCAAACAAGCTTGCGCGTTGGCTCTGAGTGCCTTCCTCCATATCGGATGAGCTTGTTTGTGGATCACTAGAACAAACTTCTATTTAGGATGACTATAGGAAGTTAATTAAGAGCGTGTGATCTTCCCCATCGGAAGTGGCACAATCTTATTAATGGACTTAGTGTCAAGTAATGGTATACACTTAGGCACAACTAATAGTATCCTCCCCATCGGAGTCACTGCTATTATTTGTGTGACCAAAGGATACCAACTATTAATTTTATTTGTCAAAAAGTTAAGTTGACAAGATAATAAAATTAATGGGTTAAAACCCTCCTTTTACAAATGTTGAATTTGTATACGTCCACACTATCGTGGCATACAAAATTCACGGTGGTTTAAGGTGTTGGTTAATTTAAAATAGTATTGTTTGAGGAATCAATATTATTCTAAATTTAGAGTTCTGACCAAAAGTTATTTGTAATTCTTAGGATGACTTTCAACCCACTGTCCATCATACTACAACAAAATAGACTTACTGGTCCTAACTACATAGATTGGAAAAGGAACCTGTTCTTACTACTGAAAGCTATAAGTTTGTACTGACTGAGCATTGTCCTGAAGCACCTACTGGTGAATCTACCCAAGAGGAGATTGAATATCATAGGAAATGGGTAAAAGCAGATGAGATGGCGCGGTGTTACATTTTGGCTTCAATGTCAAATGTATTGCAACATCAGCATCAAGATTTACCAACAGCCTATGATATTATGAACAATCTCAAGGAACTCTTTGGTCACCAGGATCGGGCCTCTAGGCAAGAAGCCATGAGAAAGATAATGACGGCCACCATGCAAGAGGGTACTCCTGTGAGGGATCATATCCTAAAGATGATGGCTTATCTGAATGAAATACAAATCCTTGGAGGAGAAATTGATGGGGAAACCCAGATCGATATGATCCTCCAAACACTACCTAGAAGTTTTGAGCAATTCCGCCTGAATTACAATATGAACAAAAGGGTATATTCATTGGCGGAACTATTGACAGAACTTCAGGCAGCAGAAGGATTGTTTCGTCACAACTCTCATATTCACTATGTTGAAAATGGTTCTACTTCTAAGCCGAAAGGAAAGAAGAAGAAGAAACAAGTTGGTTCAGCAAAGAAAGTGAATAAATCTCAGAGTACAGGACCTAAAGCTGGAATGAAGAAGCCGAAGGGCAAGTGCTTCATCTGCAAGCAGTCAGGGCATTGGAAGGCAGACTGTCCTCGTAGGAATCAGAACAACAAAGGTATATCTCATGCTCTAGTTGTTGAAACATGTTTAGCGGTGTTATCTACCAGCACCTGGTGTGTAGATACGGGAGCCGCTGATCATGTTTGCAATTCCTTGTAGGGGTTCCAGGAAACCCGACGACTATCTGAAGGAGAGATTACCGTCTACATGAGCAATGCTACTAAGGTGGCAGCTGTTGCAGTGGGAGACGTCTACTTATCTTTTAGTAGAAATAAAAATTTGGTTTTAAGAAATTGTCTTTATGTACCCAGTTTTAGAAAGAATTTAATTTCAGTTTCTAAACTATTTTTAGATGGATATTCAGTTTCCTTTAGTAACGATGTAGTTATTAAGAGAAATAAAGTGATTATCTGTTCTGGTACATTAGTTGGCAATTTATATATTTTAAATCCAATTTCTCCCACAAAGCAAAACATGGAAATTTATAACTCATCTTCTAACTCAAATAAGAGAAAAGAACCTTCGGAAATGAACCAAGCATATCTTTGGCATCTAAGGCTTGGTCATATTAACTTAAGTAGGATTTAGAGGCTAATAGCCGATGGACTTTTGGGTTCATTAGAGTTGGAAAATTTTCCAACTTGTGAATCTTGCTTGGAAGGTAAAATGACCAAGAGGCCATTCAAGGCCAAGGGGTATAGAGCCAAAGAAGTGTTAGAATTGGTTCATTCTGATTTGTGTGGTCCTATGTCTGTCCAGGCAAGAGGTGGTTTTGAATATTTTGTCTCTTTTATAGATGATTATTCAAGATACGGATACATTTACCTAATGCGCCGCAAGTCTGAGTGCTTTGATAAGTTCAAAGAATACAAGGCTGATGTGGAGAAACGACTAGGTAAAAGTATCAAGACACTACGATCTGATCGTGGTGGTGAATATCTCTTAGGAGAGTTTAGGAATTACTTATCAGAGGCCGGGATTCAATCCCAATTGTCTGCACCTGGAACACCCCAACAGAATGGTGTAGCAGAACGAAGGAATAGGACTCTTATGGAGATGGTTAGATCGATGATGAGTTATTCAGAATTACCAAATTCGTTTTGGGGATATGCTCTGGAAACAGCAGTATACGTTCTGAACTTAATACCTTCTAAATCAGTTTCTTCTACTCCCACAGAATTGTGGAATGGGCGAAAACCCAGTGTAAGACATATTCGGATTTGGGGTAGTCCAGCACATGTGCTGAAACCAGATGTTGATAAGTTAGAATCTCGTACAGAACTTCGAGTGTTTGTGGGATATCCCAAAGGACCAGTAGATCATTGTTAGCACCAATGTCCAATTTTAAGAAAAAGACTATATAATGGATCACAAGCCCAGTAGTAAAGTTGTTTTAGAAGAACTAAGAGAGGACAAGTCTACTTTAGTACCAACAGTACAAGATGAAGTACCATAAGAAACTGCAACGCGTGTCACACATGATACACAACCACAGACAGTGTCTCGTCGTAGTGGGAGGGTTGTGAGGCAACCTGAGAGATTCATGTTTTTGGGAGAGTCTTCGGACTTGATCCCGGGTAAATATGAACCTGATCTCCGGACATATGACGAAGCACTCCAAGATATAGATGCAGCATCTTGGCAAAAGGCGATGAATTCTGAAATAGAGTCTATGTACTCTAATAAGGTCTGGGAGCTTGTAGAACCACCTGATGGTGTAAAAGCCGTTGGATGCAAGTGGATCTACAAAAGGAAAAGAGGGACAGACGGGAAAGTAGAAACCTTCAAAGCTAGGCTTGTTGTGAAAGGGTACACTCAGAAAGAGGGAATCGATTATAAGGAAACCTTTTCACCGGTAGCCATGCTTAAGTCTATCCGGATACTCTTATCCATTGCTGCTCATATTGATTATGAGATTTGGCAAATGGATGTCAAGACAGCTTTCCTTAATGGAAATCTTGAAGAGAACATCCATATGAAGCAACCAGAAGGGTTCATTGAAAAAGGCAAAGAGCATCTAGTGTGCAAGCTCAATCGGTCCATTTATGGATCAAGCAAGCTCAAGATCTTGGAACATCCGGGTTTAATGAAGTAATCCACCATATGGATTTATTCAAAGTCCGATGAGTCTTGTATATAAGAAGTGTAACGAAACGCGGTATTTCTTGTACTATATGTAGATGATATTTTGTTAATTGACAACAATGTCAAGGTATTAGACGTAAGGGTGGTTGTCCAAACAATTTGATATGAAGGACTTAGGAGAGTGTGCACATTCTTGGGATCAAAGTAATGGATCGCAAGAAAAGAATGTTGTGTCTGCCCCAAGCTTCATATATAGATACAATCCTTGCTCATTTTAGCATGCAGATTCCAAGAAAGGTTTCTACCTTTTAGGCATGGAATAGCTTATCTAAAGAGGTCTCTCTAGACATCAAAGGAGATAGAAGACATGAAAGCGATTTATGCCTCAAATTGTAGGGAAGCTTTATGTATGCAATGCTATGTACGAGGCATGATATTTGTTTTGTCGGGCATGGTCAGAGATATCGGAGTAACTCGACAAGGACATTGACTACGGTAAGTATATTAAAGTACCCGAGAAGGACTAGATTATATGCGCGTTTACCAGCAGACGATTTGCTCGTGGGTTACATTGATTTGCACCAATCGATAGGGAACAAGTTTACATCGTGCTATGTGTTTACTTTAGGAGGTGGAGCCATTTCATGGAGGAGTGTTAAGCAGAATTTCGGACTCAACCATGGAAGCTGAGTATGTAGCATCCAGGAAGCAGTATGGCTCAGAAACTCTTAATGGACTTAGATGTGATTCCTTTGCCCAAAATCATCACAATTTATTGTGATAATAGCGGTGCAATCGCAGGAACCACGAGCCCATAAGACAAGTAAACATATAAAGCGCAGTACCACCTGATATGAGATATCGTGAGCGAGAGAGTTGTCATCGCCAAGATTGCATCAGCGATAACCCGCATCCTTTCTGCCCTTCCATAAAGCTTCGATCGGCATGGAGGGAAATGAGAATCGGATGTATGGTAAAAGATATGATACCTAGTCATTAGTATGGGCGGGACTATTAATTTTATTTGTCAAAAGTTAAGTTGACAAGATAATAAAATTAATGGGTTAAAACCCTCCTTTTACAAATGTTGAATTTGTATCGTCCACACTATCGTGGCATACAAAATTCACGGTGGTTTAAGGTGTTGGTTAATTTAAAATAGTATTGTTTGAGGAATCAATATTATTCTAAATTTAGAGTTCTGACCAAAAGTTATTTGTAATTCTTAGGATGACTTTCAACCCACTGTCCATCATACTACAACAAAATAGACTTACTGGTCCTAACTACATAGATTGGAAAAAGAAACCTGGACATTGTTCTTACTCGAAAGCTATAAGTTTGTCTTGTTGAGGCATTGTCCTAAAGCACCTCTTGGTGAATCAAGAGGAGATTGAATATCATAGGAAATGGGTAAAAGCGAGATGAGATGGCGCGGTGTTACATTTTGGCTTCAATGTCAAATGTATTGCAACATCGACATCAAGATTTACCGCCTATGATATTATGAATAATCTCAAGGAACTCTTTGTCATCAGGATAGGGCTTCTAGACAAGAAGCCATGAGAAAGATAATGATGACCACCATGCAAGAGGGTACTCTGAGGATCATATCCTAAAAATGATGGCTTATCTGAACGAGATATAGATCCTTGGAGGAATTGATGGGGAAACCCGGATCGATATGATCCTCCAAACACTACCTAGAAGTTTGCTTTGAATTACAATATGAACAAAAGGGTATATTCATTGGCGGAACTCTAACTTGGCGCAGAAGGATTGTTTCGTCACAACTCTCATATTCACTATGTTGAAAATGGTTCTACTTCTGTCGAAAGGAAAGAAGAAGAAGAAATAAGTTGGTTCAGCAAAGAAAGTGAATAAATCTCATAGTACAGGACCTAAAGCTGGAATGAAGAAGTCGAAGGGCAAGTGCTTCATCTCAAGCAGTCAGGGCATTGGAAGGCGGATATCCTTGTAGGAATCGAAACAACAAGGTATATCTCATGCTCTAGTTGTTGAAACATGTTTAGCGGTGTTATCTACGCACCGGTGTGTGAATCTGAGCCGTGATCATGTTGCAATTCCTTAGGGGTTCGAAACCCGGCGACTATCTGAAGGAGAGATTACCTCTACATGAGCAATGCTACTAAGGTGGCAGGTATTGCGGTGGGAGACGTCTACTTATCTTTTAGTAGAAATAAAAATTTGGTTTTAAGAAATTGTCTTTATGTACAGTTTTAGAAAGAATTTAATTTCAGTTTCTAAACTATTTTTAGATGGATATTCAGTTTCCTTTAGTAACGATGTAGTTATTAAGAGAAATAAAGTGATTATCTGTTACGGTACATTAGTTGGCAATTTATATATTTTAAATCCAATTTCTCCCACAAAGCAAACATGGAAATTTATAACTCATCTTCTAACTCAAATAAGAGAAACTTCGGAAATGAACCAAGCATATCTTTGGCATCTAAGGCTTGGTCATATTAACTTAAGTAGGATTTAGAGGCTAATAGTGGACTTTTAGGTTCATTAGAGTTGGAAAATTTTCCAACTTGTGAATCTTGCTTGGAAGGTAAAATGACCAAGAGGCCATTCAAGGCCAAGGGTATAGAGCCAAAGAAGTGTTAGAATTGGTTCATTCTGATTTATGTGGTCTATGTGTGTCCGGGCAAGAGGTGGTTTGAATATTTTGTCTCTTTTATAGATGATTATTCAGATACGGATACATTTACCTAATGCGCAAAGTCCGAGGTGCTTTGATAAGTTCAAAGAATACAGTGATGTGGGAAAGCGACTAGGTAAAGTATCAAGACACTACGATCCGATCGTGGTGGTGAATATCTCAGGAGAGTTTAGGAATTACTTATCGAAGGTCGGGATTCAATCCCAATTGTCCGCACCTGGAACACTGTGGCAGAACGGAGGAATAGGACTCTTATGGAGATGGTTAGATCGATGATGAGTTATTGAATTACAAATCGTTTTGGGGATATGCTCTGAAACAGTGATCGTTCGAACTTAATACCTTCTAAATCAGTTTCTTCTACTCACGGTGTGGAATGAGGCGAAAACCAGTGTAAGACATATTGGTTTGGGTAGTCCAGCACATGTGCTGAAACCAGATGTTGATAAGTTAGAATCTCGTACAGAACTTCGAGTGTTTGTGGGATATCCCAAAGGACCAGTAGATCATTGTTA
Source organism: Zingiber officinale (assembly GCF_018446385.1). Classification (NCBI taxonomy): domain Eukaryota; kingdom Viridiplantae; phylum Streptophyta; class Magnoliopsida; order Zingiberales; family Zingiberaceae; genus Zingiber; species Zingiber officinale. Next base: position 148,225,609 of record NC_055987.1, on the reverse strand, counting down.
GCACCAATGTCCAATTTTAAGAAAAAGACTATATAATGGATCACAAGCCCAGTAGTAAAGTTGTTTTAGAAGAACTAAGAGAGGACAAGTCTACTTTAGTACCAACAGTACAAGATGAAGTACCATAAGAAACTGCAACGCGTGTCACACATGATACACAACCACAGACAGTGTCTCGTCGTAGTGGGAGGGTTGTGAGGCAACCTGAGAGATTCATGTTTTTGGGAGAGTCTTCGGACTTGATCCCGGGTAAATATGAACCTGATCTCCGGACATATGACGAAGCACTCCAAGATATAGATGCAGCATCTTGGCAAAAGGCGATGAATTCTGAAATAGAGTCTATGTACTCTAATAAGGTCTGGGAGCTTGTAGAACCACCTGATGGTGTAAAAGCCGTTGGATGCAAGTGGATCTACAAAAGGAAAAGAGGGAAAGGTAGAAACCTTCAAAGCTAGGCTTGTTGTGAAAGGGTACACTAAAGAGGGAATCGATTATAAGGAAACCTTTTCACGGTAGCCATGCTTAAGTCTATCCGGATACTCTTATCCATTGTTGCTCATATTGATTATGAGATTTGGCAATGGATGTCAAGATGACTTTCCTTAATGGAAATCTTGAAGAACATCCATATGAAGCAACGAAGGGTTCATTGAAAAAGCAAAGAGTCTAGTGTGCAAGCTCATCGGTCCATTTATGGATGAAGCAAGCTTGAATCTTGGAACATCCGGTTTAATGAAGTAATCCGTCATATGGATTTATTCAAAGTCCAGATGAGTCTTGTGTATATAAGAAGTGTAAGGAAACGTGGTGGTATTTCTTGTACTATGTAGATGATATTTTGTTAATTGACAACAATGTCAAGGTATTATCGGACGTAAGGGTATGGTTGTCCAAACAATTTGATATGAAGGACTTGGAGAGTGTGCACACATTCTTGGGATCAAAGTAATAAGGGATCGCAAGAAAAGAATGTTGTCCTCAAGCTTCATATATAGATACAATCCTTGCTCATTTTAGCATGCGGGATTCGAAAGGTTTCTTACCTTTTAGGCATGGAATAGCTCTATCTAAAGAGATGTCTCCTAAGACATCAAGGAGATAGAAGACATGAAGGCCTTATGCCTCAGTTGTAGGAAGCTTTATGTATGCAATGCTATATGGCATGATATTTGTTTTGTCGTGGGCATGGTGTGAGATATCGGAGTAACTCGGACAAGGACATTGGACTACGTAAGCATATATTAAAGTACGAGAAGGACTAGAGATTATATGCTAGTTACCAAGACGATTTGCTCCCCATGGGTTACACGTATTTCCAATCAGATAGGGACAACAGTAAGTTTACATCAGGCTATGTGTTTACTTTAGGAGGTGGAGCCATTTCATGGAGGAGTGTTAAGCAGAAATGCGTTTCGGACTCAACCATGGAAGCTGAGTATGTAGCAGCCTCTGAGGCAGCTAAAGAAGCAGTATGGCTCAGGAACTTTCTAATGGACTTAGATGTGATTCCTGGTTTGCCCAAAATCATCACAATTTATTGTGATAATAGCGGTGCAGTCGCAAACTCGAAGGAACCACGAGCCCATAAGACAAGTAAACATATAAAGCGCAAGTACCACCTGATATGAGATATCGTGAAGCGAGGAGAAGTTGTCATCGCCAAGATTGCATCAGCGGATAACCTGGCAGATCCTTTCACTAAGGCCCTTCCAGCGAAAGCTTTCGATCGGCATGTGGAGGGAATGAGAATCAGATGTATGGTAAAAGATATGACAGCTTAGTCATTAGTATAAGTGGGAGATTGTTGGAGTGTATACTGAAAGCCTAAGCTTTTGTAAACATTTATTTGGAATAAAGAATCACATTTGGTCAAATTATCTACATTTGTTTGTAGTTGTTCAATTAATTTATATTGTAGATAACATAGTATGTGGTGTCACATGCAGAAGATGATATTATCAGTACCTTATAAATTATAAACAGTAGCTCACGACCAAAATGGAAAGGAACAAACCGTTAGAAGGTCGTAGTGTAATTAGGTATTAGTTTATCTTGACTATATAATTACACTAGTACACTCAGAGTGTATTGAGTAGGACCATTTGAGGTCGTTTCTTTTATACTAACTTTATAAAGGAACAAAGACCTCGGTTATTATGGAAGTGTGTGCTCTTAATCCTAATATAATAACAAGCACATATATTTGATATTTATTTCTTTAATTTATCAATGGGTGAGATTTAGTTCGATGAATCAATAAACCCGATAAGTTGGGAAATGATATCACTTATAGTATGTGTTGTTGATTATAGAAGGAAACTGTGTCCTAGAGATACTAGGTTGATAATGTCCCCAAGAGGAGCTCATAAGGATTGTCATGTTAAATCCTGCAGGTGGACTTAGTCCGACATGATGATAAGGTTGAGTGGTACTACTCTTGGACTAAGATATTAATTAAATGAGTTGTCAGTAACTCACTTAATTAGTGGACATTCGATATCTTAAACAGGAGACTAACACACTCATGTAAGAAGGCCCAAAAATGTAATTTGGGATTGGTGCGGTAGTTCATAATAGTTCTCTAGTGGAATGAATTATTATTGATAAAATTAAGTTGTGTGTTGGGGCGAACACGGGATGCTTAATTTTATCGGAGACCAAAACCAATTCCTCCTCTGGGTCCCTATCGTAGCCTCTTATTTATAGAGTACTATACCCACCTATACCCACCTATACCACCTTCTATACCCATAAGGGGCCGACCAAGCTAGCTTGGAATCAAGCTAGGGCCGGCTTAAGCATGGTTTAGGGTGGTGACCCTAGCTTGAACCCAAGCTAGAGGGCCGACATAATTAAATTAAAAAGAATTTTAATTTTAATTTTTATTATGTGGAAGATATAATTTATTAAAGAGAATTAAAATTAAAATATCTCTCTTAAAAGGATCTACAAAAGATTAAAGAAAGATATTAGATCTCTTTCCTTATTTGTAGATTGGAAAGATATTTTATTTTCTCTTTAAAAATTATTCACATGTTGAAAAATTAAAATTATAGAATTTTTTTTTATCAACCATGAAGGGATATTTCAAGAGAATTTTTTTTAAACAATTTCCGAAAACAAATTAGGAAGTTTTAATTTGTTGATTGAAACTTGTCTAATTTGCCTCTCTATGATGTGGCCGGCCATTAAGAGTTTAATTGGGAAATTTTATTTTATTTTTCTCAATTAAATCATATCAAGGAAATTAAGAAAATTTTATTGTAATTAAATTTCCTAATTTACCAAGGTTAAGGAATATAAAAGAAGGGGTGGGGTGCATTCATGGTGTACAACCTCTATTATTTTTCCTCCCTTTCTTATTCCTTGGTGTGGCCGGCCAACATCCTCTCCCTCTCTTCCTCTTTGTGGTGGCCGAAACATCCCTCTTGCTTGGAGCTCTTGTGGTGACCGGATACTACTTGGAGAAGAAGAAGAAGAAGGAGAGAAAGCTTGCATCCCTTGGAGCTTGGTTGGTGTTTTTCTTCTTCCTTGGTGAAGCTCTCTTGTGTTGGCTGAACCTAGCTTGGAGGAGAAGAAGGTTCGTTGGTGGTTTCTCATCTCATAAGATCGTTGCCCACACAACATCCGAGGTTAGAAGAGGAATACGGTAGAAGATCTAGAGGTCTTTCTAAAAGGTATAACTAGTAATTTTTCTTTTCGCATCATACTAGTTATTTTTGAAAATAATACCAAATACAAGAGGTTTACGATTCCAGTATTTCGAATATGTTTTTCGATGTTGTGTTCTTTTGTTTTATTTTTCCTTGTGATTTGATTGTTCCTTTTGGTTAACCTAAAGTTATTTTAGGAAATTAAATATTAGCTTTCCATAAAAGGTTTTGTCTAGTCGGTGGTGGTTGCTCCCATATCCAAGAAGGCCATGTGTCTCGCCATGTCAGTACTGGGAACCAATTATGGAAATTAATATTTAATGGAATTAATAACTTAAAGTGATTTGGATCGAACGTGTTAAGTTCCGTAGGAGATCCAAGTCTAAACCTAAAAGAACAAATAGATTAAGTTTTGGATCAAACGTGTTAAGTTCCGCAGGCGATCAAAAATTTAATTTAAAAGAACACATGGTAGCTAGGAAAAGGTTTAGACCTTTGTACAAAATTTTTGTACAGTGGAACCTCTAGGTTTTCCGAGTAGCAACCAACAGAGTGACCCATTTGAAGCTCCTACGGATAAGAAGGGTAAACGCCTCCGACCTCGGCATTGGACCGAAGAGCAACGAGAGCAATCAGAGGCGAACAAGGAGGTAACAAGAATTTTGCATAATTTACTACCTTCTAATGTTTTGTTGAGTGTAGGTGAAACCACAAATGCAAGTGATCTTTGGAAAAAGATCATTGCCTATCATGAAGACCCTACACAAGTCCAAGGAGTGGAAGAGCCCATGGAGAAGGGCTCATTGGTCCAAGAAGAGAAGGACCAATCCAATGTTGACATGAGGTCAACATTCGAAGAAGAGGAGGAAGAAAAGATGCAATCTGATGTTGACATAAGGTCAACATTCAAGGAGAAGAAGGAAGAGGAGGAGAAGGAAGAAGATGAGAGATCTTCTACGTCTTCAATAGAGGAAGAGATGGAAGTATCCATATCCTCAAGAGTTGAAGAGGTGAAAGCACCCACCCACACCCTCAAGAGGAGAAGAAGAAGATGATGCAACCTCCACAATGCAAGCTACATCAAATGGAGAATCAAGCATCACCCCTACACATGAAGGTATAATTAGTTCAATTAAGAATAAAAATTATATCATTTGTTTTGAGTGTAGGGAACATGGACATTATAAGAGTAAGTGCCCCAAATTGGCCAAGACGAAGAGCCAAGTAGCACCTAAGGGCAAGGAGAAGCCCAAGGAGATTGGTCCCACGAAACGCAAATGCAAGGAGCACATTGTGTGCTTCTCATGCAATCAAAATGGGCATTACCAGAGTCAATGCCCTAAAGGGAGGAAGCCAATCAAAATTAAAGGAGGAAGCACAAATCAAGGGAAAGCTTCTAAAAGCAAACCCAAGGTAACCTTTAATAGTGCAATTCCTATTAGTCATGATGAAATGCATGTTAGAAATAACACTCATCATTTTAATGTAAATTATCATGAAAGTAGGAAGCATGATAGTATTAAGGGAAAATATATTCGTCCTCATGCTAGAACTACCACACCTGAGTTTAGGAAGGTAGATAGTAACTTAGGCAATAATACTAAGGACTTTAGATATAAGCCTAAGGCTAGCAATGCTCATAAGAGTCAAGAAAAATCTAAATCTATGGATTTAATGACGGAAAACCAAGTCTTGAGGTCAAGACTTGATAACTTAGAAAGGACCCTAGCAAGAATGGAAAATATTCTTAAGGGTCAAAATGAGTAAACTCTAGGGAGAACTAGGCAAGAGCCATACAATGGCTATAGAGGTTTGGGATACAAACCTAAAGCCAAGAAGGATGTGACTTCCTTTCATAGGGTTCCATATAGTTATGGGATCAACCCTAGGATTAGAGGTCAAGTCAAGGATACTAGGGAAGGAATCCCTAAAGGTCCTTTTGGCAAGACCAATGTGACTAAGACTTCTAAGAAGTCTAACAAAGTCACAAAGAAGGTCACAAGGGAGACCATCCCTAGAGTTGACCTAGTAAAGGTGACTAAGGCTTCAAAGAGGCCAAACAAAGTCACAAATAAGGTTACAAGGGGAGTTAGCCGTAGGAGTGACCTAGTAGAATTGACCAAGGCTTCTAAGAAGCCTAGAAAGGTCCTTAGGAAGGTATCTAGGGAAGTTATCCCTAGTGAGTACCTAGAGCATCCAAGGGGCACCAATAGGTTTTGAGTTCCTACAAGCATATTCTCTACACCCTAGATGGGTTTAGAGAGTGTCAACTCCAATTGGAAGGGTAGTTAACCCAATCTTGTTAAAGTTGACACTTGAGAGCATTTTCAAGGTTATTGTTAACCTTTGAAAATGAAAAGGATTGTAGGGTTACTCTTTGAAAGAGTAGTATATGTGTCAAAATTTGAAGAGTTGAACTTAATCTAAATTGGCACACTTAAGAAAAGTATAAGAAAAATTGAGTTAAAATCTTGATACTTTCTTAAGGAATTAAGAGAAAACTCATGCTTTAATCAAATGTGATTAAGCCTTGAAGGGCAAAAAGATGCCAAGTGTTGAGGATTTGAAATTAATTTTAATTGACACACTTGAGAGAAGCAAAAGTAATGTCAAATTTGGAATTCGGAATTTTCTTATGAAATTAAGGAAAATGTAAACCTTAATCCAAAATTGTCACTCTTGGAAAGAGTAATATGTGCCAAATCTTAAGAAATTATGGTTGAATTAAATTGACACAATTGGGAAAACATAAGAAATATCAAATTGGGGTTTTGATATTTTCTTAGGGTAATTAAAGGAAAATCTAAGTTTTAATGTTTGATTGCATTTACTTTTTGGAGGAGTAAATGTGCCAAGTCTTGAGGAATTGGACTTAAATTTAAATTGGCACAAATGCAAAAAAGAAATACCAAGTTAGAAATGTGGTATTCTCTTAAGGGTTAAGGGAAAAATTTAAACCTTAATCAAATTAATTACTCCTTGGAAGAGTAAGTTGTGCCAAACTTTGAGGAATCACATCTAATGTAAGTTGGCACACTTGGAAACAGGATAAGGAATTGTCTAGTTGAGATATTAGCATGTTCTTAAGGGATTAAGAACAAATCTAAATCTTAAGTCTCAACGTGTAATCCTTAAAAGGAGTAATTTGTGTCAAACAAAAATTTGAGGATTGAATTCTTAATCTCAATTGGCACAAACAAAAAGGGTAGAAGAAATGCCAAATTGGGTTTGGTACTTTCTTGATGAAATTAGGCAATCTAGGATTTAATTTTAAGGTTTAGCTAAGGTTCAAGGATACTTAGATAGATTATCTAGGTATATTTTGTTTATGCTAAAATGCCATGATTGTTTGCCCATAATATGTCATGACATCATATTTATTTTTACATTCATGATTATTATGAAAAACATAAAAACATCATGTCATGTCATGTCATACATACATCATGTAGTTATAGGAAATTTTCTTTTGAAAATTATTTTTTTTGATGTATGTCATAACATATCATGCATTATGTTAATTTCCTTGTAATTAAGGACAAAAAGGCATTCACTAAGAATGGTAAACATCCTAACAAGTAGGATTATACCAAATGACATCCTAGATGGATGATCATGATTTTTACAATGCCTAGATAGCTATGCATTATCCCTTAGTATAGGGCAAAACCAAATATACATCTCACAAAAAAATCATAAGGTGACTTGTATGTGTTTTAGTACACATTAGATACAAGTGAGATGTTAGGATGGTGAACAAAACTCAAGATGTTGATTTAGTGCATCTTGTTGAGTTTTAGGTTCATCAAAACACATAGTTCTGTGTTTTCCAATCATTGGGAAAGCTAATGTACAAGTTATGTGCATTGAGCCTAAAGAACATGGTTGGATATTGGTTTTGAAAATGATTTTAAATGTACTTTGGAAAACCTTGATGAAGGCTATCTTTTGATAGTAATCATCATTGAATAGTTGAGCACAAACTTGGAAGAAAACATTAGAGTTTTTATAAGTTTCAAAGTTTGTGTCAATCTTTGAAAATAGGAAGTATTTTCATAGAAAACTATTTTTCCTTGATAGTATATACCCTAAGTAGTGTCTACATGAATTTTCATGATTTTTAAATTTTTGTAGAATTTTTGGGGAGTTTTTGAAGTTCGTTGAAATTGAATTTCAGGAAATCAGAAACTCAATCGATCAGCCGATCGATTGGATTGGGTTCAATCGATCAGCCGATCGTTTGGGAAGCCAATTCCCGTGAACAGAAGGGTAGTGAATCGATCAGTCGATCGATTGACCCAGTCTGGATCGATCAATCGATCGATTCAGAGGGAATTTCTGCGAGAAGTAGCTTGCGAAATCGATCAATGGATCGATTGAAGTGATTTCAATCGATTGAGTCCCAACTTCGATCGATTGGGAAGTCTGATTTTGGCTCGAAAAGCCTGATTTCAGCATCCCTTCGCTAACCGTTAGCTGAGGATAAAGTTTTATCATCGACGGATAAACTCTATCTGATGGAAGGTGCCTTGGACCTCTTTGGAGGCACCTTCAAGTTGTGGATAACTTTTTCCAAGGGCTATAAAAAGACCCCTGGACGTAGGAAATCATGTTCAACTCTTGTATTCATTTCCTAGAAACTTTCTGAGCATTCAACGAGTGTAAAAGGCTTCTCCTCCTTCAAAGAAGGAGATTTTTAGTGATTCTTTTACCTTAGATTAATAATCACCTAGGTCGTAACCATATAATTTCTTTGCCTTTTCTTTTTAGTTGTTGTTTTAATTTAGTATAATTGTACTACTAATTAGAGTTGAAAGATCGAGAAAGGTAAATTTTATTTTATAGGCAATTCACCCCCCTCTTATCGGCCTACCTGCGCTAACAATTGGTATCAGAGTCAGAACACCTCAAAAAGACTAACCGCTGACTAAAGTACTGAGACGATGGTCGAATAGAGCATCTATTCACCAAAATTTGAGGGAGAATTCACGACATGGAAGAAACACATGGAAGTATTCTTTAAAACAGACTTTGAATTACTTTTAATTATTAAATATAGTTTTGTAGCTCCCAAAGACCCATAAGAAAATGGAAAATAAGAATATCAATGGACTAAGAAGGAGCAAGCAGACTTCATAGCAAATGGATAAGCTGAATTCCATCTACTGAGCATGCTACCTCCGCAAGAAGTTAATAGAATCAGCGCCTATGAATCAGCAAAGAAACTTTGGGAGAAGTTCCTAGAGCTACACAAGGGGACATCTGAAGCCAAGCTTGCAAAATGAGATCTGCTCCAGAACCAATTGACCAACCCCTAGATAAAAGAAGGAGAGTCAGTAGCACAACTGCACGCCAACCTGGAGGAGTTAATAACTAGACTTACGAATCTCAGAGAATAGGTAACAAACCGAGATTCATTAAGGTATGTCTTAAATACTTTCCCTTGGACACAAGACTGGACATCTATAATAGACTCTTATTACTTTTCAAAAGATCTAGAAGTAAGTACTTTAGAGAGTTTATTTTCTACTTTAGGACTTCACAAATCTAGATGTGCAAAATTAAAAAAGGAGATCAGTCAGAACATTACCCTAAAGACAAGAATAGATAATCAAGACTCCGAAGCATCCATCGATAAAGATAAAGCGACGTTAATGGTAAGAAAATTTGGTAAGTTCATTAAATTAACTAAGTCACAGGCGAAAAGGCACTTTTAGAGTAAAAGGAAGGTCTAATGTTACAATTGTCAAGGAGAAGGGCATATTAAAGACGACTACCCTGAACTAAAGAAGAAGGACAAGAACAAGGGCAAAAGACCAACAAGATTGAAGCACAAGAATCTGAAGGTCACATGGGATGAATCATCGTCCTCTAATTCGGAGATCGAAGCTTACCCTGGACTAGGTCTAATGGCAGACCACCAAGGAGAAGATGAAAGCAGCTCAGAGATGAGCATCGATGAAGGGAAAGGATCATCAGAGAAAAATTACGATGAAAGGGGAGGATCAGAACACTAGGTAAGTGAGGTACGTGCGTTATCTCTCAAGCAATCTTTTGAATTTATTAAAATACTTTCTAAAAATATATGTAAATTAGAAAAAGAAAATGTTGATTTAAAAAGATAATTAGCTAATACATATCCACTAGAATTGTTTGATAATTTAAAATTATAAAACAAAAAATTAAAAATATAAATAGAAAAATTGAAAGATAACCATGCATATTCTAACTATTTTTAAAAATTATAGTTTAGAAATTATGGTAGAATCAGCTGGTACAATAGAAATTATCAGAGACAAATTAAAAAAATTCCTAAAAATTATATACCTCTCAAATTTTTAGTAAATCCAATAGGCGGGAACCTATATTAGATTCCAAAATCTTTTTTAATTAAACTCTAATTTTTTTAATTATTAAGATAGAAATTGTCTCAATTAGAAAAATATTTTTAAATATTTATTTTTAAAAATTAGCTTATGTACTGAAATAACTTATTCCATTTCAAATATAAAGTATTTCGTCATGTGAATTTTTATACCGATCTAACACTATCTGGTTGAGGTTGACAAAATTTTTTAGGATTTTTCAAAATCGATAAGTATTTTTAACATTATTTTTTTTTTATCAAAATAGGAGTTTAATTAGTAAAAATAAAATATTTTCTAAAATTATTTCCAAAATATGTTAGCTTACTGGTAATCATTATAATGTACCCCTCGAAAAGTTTCCAAATTTTTTGACAGCTTACTTTACTTTTTCAAATTTTTTTCTTGATTTTTTTTATGTGATCAAACGAGAAGAAATAAATAAAAGATAAGGGGGATTAAGGGAGAGTTAGGATAATTTTCATAATTTTTATCCTTGTATTTATTTTTGCAATTAACTTGTTTAATTCATTACTTTACTATATTACCCTAACTTGAACTTGGTTTGATGCATATCAAAAAAGAGGAGATTGTTCGTACCCCGGGGTAGTTTTGATGTGGTCAACAAAGTTCAGTTAGGTCCTGTTGTGTTTGATCTTTGTGTCTAAGTGTGCAAGAGCTTAAGAACATAAGAAGTCGAATGAAAGATATAGCTAGAAAGAAGGATGACACAGGAAGGGAGTCGACGGGCTCGGTGCATTCGAAGGACGAGATGCTGCGAAAGAGTACACCAGCGGATAAGAAGGGCGTGCACAACATTCGAGAGTTGAGAAGCTGGGAAGGAACCCTGCTCGTGGAGAAGGTCGGAGTTGGGTTTAGATAAGCTTAACTCCGATTAGTCGAAGAATCACCTACGTGAAAAACTAAGTGAAGAGATCAACTTTGAGATGAGTTCGATAAACAATACGAAGGCACCTTCCAGCCTTTAAAGGTGCTTGTGCTACCATTAACCGAGGATAAAGTTTTATCATCGGTGGATAAACTCTATCCGATGAAAGGCGCCTTGGACCTCTTTGGAGGTGCCTTCAAGCTGCGGATAACTTTTTTTCAAGGGCTATAAAAAGACCCCTGAACCTAGGAAATCATGATCAACTCTTGTATTCATTTTCTAGCAACTTTCTGAGTGTTCAACGAGTGTAAGAGGCCTCTCCGCCTTTAAAAAAGGAGATTTTTAGTGTTTTCTTTTGCCTTGAATTAACAATCACCTAGGTTATAACCAAGTAATTTCTTTGCTTCTCCTTTTTAGTTATTGATTTAATTTAGTATAATTGTGCTACTAATCAGAGTTAAAAGATCGGGAAAGGTCAATTTTATTTTATAAGCAATTCACCCCCCTCCCCTTTTCTCGACATACCTGTGCCAACAAAGACTTTGAATAATAATCCTAACAAGTGACCATAGGGTATACGTCTCCTCATAAGGAGTGGTGAATCCTCTATGGGCTATCCAAATACCTTCGACACTTCTACTTATACCCAATCATCCTGGGTTCACATCTCCAAAGAGATGTTTTTCTTAATATGTCAAAGTATAAGACTCCATAACCATGGTAACTTGAAATACTTCAAGTCAAAGGAAACTTTCACTCGAGCTGCAGTAAGTACTTCATAGACATATCCATATATGTAGAGAACCGTATAAAGTCTTATAGTAAGTCACTCAATGAACTAGTTATCGTAACTACCATCCATGTTTAACTTTTGACATTCCAATGTCTCCAGCTAGTGAGTAACAACTGCTTGGTTATACTAAGAAGTATAACCCGTGCTAGTTGATGTGCATAGGTTATATATGTTGGAACCCCAAGATTATTTTGGTATGATCAACAAGTTAAGTTAGGTCCTGTGTGTTTTTAACCTTGTGTCTAAGTGTGCAGGAGTTTAGGAGCACAGGTAGTCTAGCGAAAGACGCAGCTAGTGAGAAGGACGGCACGCGATACGTCCGAGGGACGAGACACTACGGAAGAGTACACCGAGGGAAGAGAAAGAAGTGTGCGATGGTTCCGAGGGACGAAAAGCCGGAACGGAAGACTGTTCGAGGAGCAAGAGACACAGCTAGTGAGAAGGTCGGCACGGGGTGCGACCGAGGGACGAAGACTGCGGATGAGTATGCTGGTGGACGAGAAGGAAGCACGCGGTGATTCCGAGGGATGAGAAGCCGGAGCGGAAGCCTGCCCGAGAAGACCGGAAGTTGGGTTCGGGTGAGCCCTATTCCGAATGGCAAAGATAACCCAAGCGAGCGAAAGACTCAGTCTGAGGCAAATGGAGCCGGAGCAGAAGACTCGGGCTGGAAAAAGTCAACGGGGTTGACTTTTCCCTCCGGGGCACCCGGAACCGTCCGAGGCGCTCGGACCCCTTCTGAGCGCCCGGAGTTGAATTTTTGACCAGATCGCATCAGACACGATCTGAACGTTGGGGGATAAAGTTTTATCCCCCCCCAGGGCGCCCGGAATCCCTTCGGTGTGCCCTGACCAAGGCTATAAATACAGCCTTGGTCCATAAGCTTTTCAGCAATTCCAAGCAATTCATTTCAGACACTTGTGCGCTTCTTTTTAGAGTTAAGCTTCTGTTTTTTATACGTCAACGTTGTAAGAGGCTTCTCCGCCTAGAGGAGATTTGTTAGTATGCTTTTCATCTGCCTTGGATTAACAACCTCCTCGATTATAATCAAGTAAATTGTGAGCCTTGTCCTTTCTGTTTTATTTACTTACTCTTTATATGCAAGTGTTAGTTTAAGAAGTCGAGAAGAGTTGTGCTTTTTATTTTTGCAGGCTATTCAACCCCCCGTCTAGTCGACCACTGTGATCCAACAATATATGTTTCTAGGCATTATTTGATGCACATCTACTTGTATTTTATGGATATAATCTATGTTTGTTATACTCTATTTTAGTATTTATGTCATACTTCCATCCTATTTGTTCAGAGATATGCTCCTTTTTCCTTTTTATTGATAGGGTATAATGAGGATCGAAATTGGATGAAGAACGTGAGGAAAATCACATCCAGAAGCAAGCATTGGGTAGCTCGTGCCTCCCCCTCTTCAGCAACCAACATGGTCGTCCCTTTTATCCAGCAGCCAACACGGCTTAGTTGTGTCCACTCTTTAGTGGGTCACATGAGCTATCCGTGCTCAGAGGCACAGTTGTGCCTCCTTATTCCAGTGGTGTACATAGCCCGACCGTGCCCACCAGGCACTGTTGTGTGAGCTCTTAAGCCGTGTGCATGGCCCAATCAAGCCAAATGTCATGACCGTGTGGGTTCAGCGGCTAGGGCATGTTGGGACCGAAAATGTAGCTAGAGGGGGGTGGGGGGGGGGGGGTGAATAACTCGTCGCGTGCTTGTGGTTGGCGTTGCTTGTTTCTTCAAAGATGTGCAGCGAAAATATACAAGAAACAACACACACAACGCTAACAAGTAGATTTACTTGGTATCCATCTCTAAAGGAGGTGACTAGTCCAGGGATCCACACACTCATACACACCTCCACTAATAAACACTCCTTTTCGGTAACTACCGAAGGTGGAGAAGCCCTACAAGTTCACACTACAAGAAGAAAGGGAAACAAAATACAGCACAAGCTTACAAGGAAACCCTAACTCTAGCTTTCTTCTTCAGCTGTAGATCCGCCTCTTGACTTGGAAAACCTCCAAGAACCTTCAAGAACTGACGATCTAAACTTTGTGGAGAAGCTGTGGAGTTGCTGAGATGATCTGAGATGAACAGTGTGAGCTCTCCGATTGGGGAAGGAATCGAATGCCTACAGCTAAATACGACGTCAACGGTCGTATCTCGATCGATTGGATTGCTCCCAATCGATCGGGGAGGCTTTGGATCGATCGGCTGATCGATCCAGAACGCCTATGTGCTCTCAGGAATACGCCTGGATCGATCGGCTGATCGATCCAGGGCTTATCGCGCGACATCGCCATCTCCCAATCGATCCACTGATCGATTGGGAGCTCTGGATCGATCGGCTGATCGATCCAGAGGCGTTCTGTGCGCTCTGCGACTTGCCCACTCGAGGCTTGTCGCGGGGATCTTCCCAATCGATTGGACGATCGATTGGGCATCATCCAATTGATCGACTGATCGATCCAGACATTGGTTTTTGCCCAAAACCAAGTCCCAAGCCCCCAAACCAACATCAGGGCAATCCATGACATGTTGGTTCATCATGCCTAGCATTCGGTCACCCTTGACCTGCTAGGACTCCCTCACCAAGTGTCCGGTCAATCCCTTTGACCCACTTGGACTTTTCTTCATCATGCCAAGTATCCGGTCACTCTTTTGACCTACTTGGACTTTCACCAGATGTCTGGTCAACGTTGACCCATCTGGATTTCCTCGTGCCAAGTATCCAGTCAATCCTTTGACCTACTTGGACTTTCACCAGATGTCTGGTCAACCTTGACCCATCTGGATTTCCCCGTGCCTGGCTTCACTCACCAGGACTTCCCTTCTGCCTAGCTTCACTCACTAGGACTTCTCTTCTGCCTGGCTTCACTCACCAGGTCTTTCACCTAGCTTCACTCACTAGGATTTTCACCTGGCTTCACTCACCAGGATTTTCTTCTGCCTGGCTTCACTCACCAGGACTTTCACCTAGCTTCACTCACTAGGATTTCCTCACTGCCTAGCTTCACTCACTAGGTCTTTCACCTAGCTTCACTCACCAGGATTTTACTTCTACCTGGCTTCACTCACCAGAACTTTCTAACTGTCTAGTTTCAATCACTAGGTCTTTCACCTGGCTTCACTCACCAGGATTTTCCTTCTGCCTAACATCTCAGTTAGGACTTCCTAGTCAAGTATCTGGTCAATCTTGACCTACTTGACTCTTCTTCAACCAACCTGATTAGACCCTGATCAGAGGGGAATTGCATCAAACAATTTTTCCAAATGAACAACTGTACCTGCACTTATCCATATCATCGAAGTCTTGTATTGTCAAACATCGAAACTCAAACCAAGACTCAAGCTTGGTCAACCGATCAACCTTGACCTGAGGGATATTGCACCAACAATCTCCCCCTTTTTGATGTTTGATAATACCTTCTTTAAGTTAGGCTAATCTCATAGCCTAAACCTCTTTCATGCCACTAGGTAATGAAAGCATAAGTTAAACCCTTTATTCTCCTCCTAAGAGGGCAAACTCCCTCTTAGATAATGAAGTCCTAACTTAAACCCTACATTCTCCCTCTATTGGCACACATCACAAACATTCCCCATCTTTGGGCACACATCCAAACAAACCCTCCCCCTGAAGAGTTACTCAACGTTGTTCACAATTTCACTCGTTGTGATCAACCCGATAATGAAAGTCCCATACCTTTCATTTTCCTTTAACCGTACATTCTCTTCCAATGTAGTCAAATGCCCATCCTTGAGCATTTTCACGACAGAAGGTTAACCACCTTCCAAGGTGTATGAAAATTAGATTTTCATGTCCTTAAAGAGTAACTCCCCCTAAAGACATGGTCGTGACTTCTGTCATTGCACCAACAATGACTTGGAATCCCTAAACCTTTAGGAAACCCACATTTAGAAGTTTTGAGGTTCAAATATTCAAAATTTGAAGCAAACCTCAACCTAAAATTATACTTAGTCTCCCTTAACCAATTCATCCTTGTTTTCAACATGAAAATACCCTTTTTATGTATACAAATGTATTTTTAGGTGTTTGGAATGGTTCCCTAGACTAAAATAGGTTCAAAATGCTGAAAATAAGCTTTCCTAGCCAAAATCAGCACCTTCGATCGATTGGAGTTGGGTTCCAATCGATTGAACCAGCTTGAATCGATCCACTGATCGATTCAGGAGGACTGGATCAATCGATGGATCGATCCAGAAGGCTTCTGTTCGCGAGAAGCCTGCTCTCAATCGATCGCCCGATCGATTGAGACCCTTCAATCGATCGGATGATTGATTGAAGGCCTGATAGTTCTGAAATTCACTTTCAGTGAATTTCAGAAACCCCTAGAAAAATCTATAAAATTCTAAAAATCGTGAAAATTTGTATAGACATTATTTAGGGTATACTTTATCATGGAAAAATAGTTTTCTAAGAAAATACTTCATATTTTCAAAAATTGACATAAACTTGAAACCTTGCAAAAACCTTAGTGTTTTCATCCAAGTTTGTGCCTAACTATTCAATGGTGATTACTATCAAAAGATAGCCTTCACCAAGGTTTTTCAAAAGTATTTTAAAATGATTTTCAAAACCAATATCCCACCATGTTCCTTGGGCTTAATGCACATGACTTGTACATTAACTTTTCCAATGATGGGAAAACACATAACTATGTGTTTTGATGAACTTAAAACTCAAAGGAATGCACTAAATCAACATCTTGAGTTTTGTTCATCATCCTAACATCTCACTTGCATCTAATGTGCACTAAAACACATACAAGTCATCTTATGGGTCTTTGTGAGATGTAAAATTTGGTTTTGCCCTAATTTAGGGATCATGCATATCTATCTAGGCATTTTGTGGATATTGAGCATCTACCTAGGATGTCACTTGTTGATACCACCTGTTGATAAATGCCATTTGTCCTTAATTTTAAGGAAATAAACATAATGCATGATAATGTTATGGCATACATCAAAAAGAAATAATTTTCAAAAGAAAATTTCCTATAACTACATGATGTATGTATGTTATGATATGGTATTTTTGTGTTTTTCATCATAAGGTATGAATGCAAAAATAATCATGATATCATGGCATATAATGGACAAACAAAATATGGTAAACTAGCATAAATAAAATACCTAGATTACCTATCTAAGTATCCTTAATCTTAGCTAACTTAAGATCTAACCTAGATTTGTCCAAAGTGCTTCAAGAAAATGTCAAAACCTAAATTGACATTTCTAGTTCTCTTGATAAACTTATGCCAATTGAAATTAAGTATATTCCTTAAGTGTTGGCATATTTCATTTTTCTACAAGAGTAACTCTAAGAAAATACCAAAATCCCAACTTGGTACTTCCTTATGTTTTCCCAATATGTGTCATTTTAAAGTAAAATCAATACTTCCGGAATCAGGCACATTTTACTCTTCCAAAGAGTAAATGATAAATCTATTTCATTTTCAAAGGTTAATAATAACCTTGAAAATGCTTCTTGAGTGTCAATTTCTTCAAAGTTTGGTTAACTACCCTTCTTCTTAGAGTTGACACTCTCTAACCCATCTATGGGGTAGAGAAAATGATCCTAGGAACCTAAAACCTATTGGTGCTCCTTGGATGCTCTAGGTATTCACTAAGGATAACTTCCCTAGATACCTTCCTAGTGACCTTGTTTGGCTTATTAGAAGCCTTGGTCATTTTTTCTAGGTCAACCCTAGGGATTACTTCCCTTGTGACTTTCTTAGTGACTTTCTTAGACTTCTTAGAAGTTTTAATCACATTTGTTGCAAAAATACTCTTAGGGATGACCTCCCTAGTATTTTTGGCTTGCCCACTAAGCCTAGGGTTGGTTCCATAGCTATATGGAACCCTATGGTAAGAAATTATATCCGTCTTGGTCTTTGGTTTGTATCCCAAACCTCTATGGCCATTGGATGACTTTGATACTCCTAGCCCTAGATTTTTACCCTTAGACCCTTGTGTTTCATTTTTGATTTTTCTAAGGGTCTTATCTAATTTATCAAGTCTTGACCTCAAGACTTGATTTTCCTTCCATAATCCCTCAACCATAGATTTTTCACTAAAATCATGACTTTCCTTTTTCTTAAGCAAATACCTAGAATCCTTAGGGTTCTTGCCTAAATTCCTATCTACCTTTCTAAACCTAGGTTGAGAGGTTTTAGCATGAAGAGCTACATGATTTTCTTTAATAACATCATGCCTCCTATTTTTATGGTAAATAGCATTAAAGTGATACAAATTAGCACTAGCATACAAATAACATCATGATACCTTCCTTTTTACCTTGGAGGCTCCCCCTTGAGTTGAGCTTCCTCCTTGAGCCTTGACCGCCTTCTTCCCCTTGGGACATTGACTCCGGTAATGTCTCTTTTGATTGCACAAAAAGCACACAATGTGTTCCTTACTCCTTTTTGTTCCAGGAGTGGTCTCCTTGAACTTCTCCTTGCCCTTTTGTGCCACTTGACCCTTCTTCTTAGCCAATTTAGGGCATTTACTTTTGTAATGCCCTTTTTCCCTACACTCAAAGCAAATGATATGATCTTTGTTATTTTCTATTGAAATTGTTATACCTTTGCTTGTAGGGGTGGCATCTTCTCCTTTTGATCCGGAGATAGAAGCTTCCTCTTGATCCGAACTTGATACTCCTCCAATAGATTTGTCTTGACTTGTGGAGGTGGAAGCTTCTTCATCCTCATCTTCTTTTGACCCGGATGTAGAGGCTTCTCCTTGCTCTTGATCCGGTGTCAATGAACATTGCTCCCCCTCAATCCTAGAGGTGGAGACTTCTTCATCTTCATCTTGGACATGAAACAGGAGTATGCCCTCTCCTTGCCATCTTCATTGCATTCCTTTGAAGATGAAACTTCTTGGACTTCCTCTTCTTTGGAAGTTGAGCATCTCTCAACTTCGGAGTCCTCTTGCTCTTTATTTTGATCCAATGAGTCACCCTCTTTGGATTTTTCTTGGTCTGGTACAGTGGAGGGGATCTCATGAATTGATGCCAATTTGCTCCAAAGCTCCTTGGCATCCTTGAACTCTCCAATTTTTCCAAGAATGTGGCTAGGCAATAGATTGACCAAAAGCTTGGTCACTTTATCATTGGCCTCACATCTTTGGATTTGTTCTTGGCTCCATTTGCTTTTCTTGAGGACTTTGCCCTTGGAATTTGTTGGAGCCTCGAAGCCTTCCATAAGAGCAAACCATTGCTCTATCTCCACCATTAAGAAGTTTTCGATCCTTGATTTCCAAAGATGGAAGCTTGTAGATGTGTATGGTGGAGCCACCCTTGTGTCAAATCCAAGTTGATCTTGGAATTGCATCTTGAAGTTGAGCTTCTTGAATTCTTTGACTTTGATAATTTTGCTCCAACTTCTTCACCCTCTAGCTCTTCTTGTTATGTTTGCCCCTTCCGGTGATGATTCCGGTGAAGAGCGACCTCACTCTGATATCAATTGTTGGTACCGAAAATGTAGCTAGAGGGGGCGGTGAATAGCTCGTCGCGTGCTCGTGGTCGGCGTTGCTTGTTTCTTCAAAGATGTGCAGCGGAAATATACAAGAAACAAAACACACAACGCTAACAAGTAGATTGACTTGGTATCCACCTCCAAAGGAGGTGACTAGTCCAAGGATCCACACACTCACACACACCTCCACTAATAAACACTCCTTTTCGGTAACTACCGAAGGCGGAGAAGCCCTACAAGTTCACACTACAAGAAGAAAGGGAAAGGGAAACAAAATACATCACAAGCTTACAAGGAAACCCTAACCCTAGCTTTCTTCTTCAGTTGTAGATCCGCCTCTTGACTTGGAAAACCTCCAAGAACCCTCAAGAACTGACGATCTGAACTTTGTGGAGAAGCTGTGGAGTTGCTGAGATGATCTGAGATGAACAGTGTGAGCTTCGAAGTTTTGCTGAAGGAATCGAACGCCTGCAGCTAAATACGACGCCAACGGTTGGATCTCGATCGATTGGATTGCTCCCAATCGATCAGGGAGGCTTTGGATCGATCGACTGATCGATCCAGAGCGCCTCTGTGCTCTCAGGAATACGCCTGGATCGATCGGCTGATCAATCCAAGGCTTATCGCGCGACATCGCCATCTCCCAATCGATCCACTGATCGATTGGGAGCTCTGGATCGATCGGCTGATCGATCCAGAGGCATTCTGTGCGCTCTGCGACTTGCCCACTCGAGGCTTGTCGCGGGGACCTTCCCAATCGATCGGCCGATCGATTGAGCATCAGCCAATCAATCGACTGATCAATCCAAACATTGGTTTTTGCCCAAAACCAAGTCCCAAGCCCCCAAACCAACATCCGGGCAATCCATGACCTGTTGGTTCATCATGCCTAGCATCCGGTCACCCTTGACCTGCTAGGACTCCCTCACCAAGTGTCCGGTCAATCCCTTTGACCCACTTGGACTTTTCTTCATCATGCCAAGTATCCGGTCACTCTTTTGACCTACTTGGACTTTCACCAGATGTCTGGTCAACGTTGACCCATCTGGATTTCCTCGTGCCAAGTATCCAGTCAATCCTTTGACCTACTTGGACTTTCACCAGATGTCTGGTCAATCTTGACCCATCTGGATTTCCCCGTGCCTGGCTTTACTCACCAGGACTTCCCTTCTGCCTAGCTTCACTCACTAGGACTTCTCTTCTGCCTGGCTTCACTCACCAGGTCTTTCACCTAGCTTCACTAACTAGGATTTTCACCTGGCTCCACTCACCAGGATTTTCTTCTGCCTGGCTTTACTCACCAGGACTTTCAGCTAGCTTCACTCACTAGGATTTTCTCACTGCCTAGCTTCACTCACTAGGTCTTTCACCTAGCTTCACTCACCAGGATTTTACTTCTGCCTGGCTTCACTTACCAGGACTTTCTAACTGCCTAGCTTCACTCACTAGGTCTTTCACCTGGCTTCGCTCACCAGGATTTTTCTTCTGCCTAACATCCCAGTTAGGACTTCCTAGTCAAGTATCTGGTCAATCTTGACCTACTTGACTCTTCTTCAACCAACCTGATCAGACCCTGATCAGAGGGGAATTGAACCAAACAATCTCCCCAAATGAACAACTGTACCTGCACTTGTCCATATCATCGAAGTCTTGTATTGTCAAACATCAAAACCCAAACCTAAACTCAAGCTTGGTCAACCAGGTCAACCTTGACCTGAGGGATATTGCACCAACAGGGCACACGATCCCTTTACCTATAAAAGGGGATTTTTTATTTTCTCTCCTTTTGACCTATCGTTGGTTTGGGGTTCCACCCCTTCCTTGGAGAAGGATTTTCCCCTCTAGGCGAAACCCTAGAGCCTTCGTCTTCATCAATCCACACCATCCGTCCACCTCCGAAGTAAGGAAGCATCCCGAAGACACCGGCAAACTCTGTGATAAATATTTCTTCTGCTCTATCTTCCGTTTGGAGATGTAAGAATGTTTTATTTTGTGTTCTTGGTTTGTTATTCCTTTCCAATGGAGTAAATCTTCCTTGTTCTAGAATTAGGGAGTAGTTGTGATGTGAATTGATGTAAAACTTTATTGATATGCCTATCTTTTTATTTCTATGATATGTTTGTGCTTGGTTCTTATTCGATTGAATGTATGTGTGAATCATTATTGCTAACACTTGTTGTTTAATTCTATGGATGTATGAGTTAGTTGTGCATAGCGGGAATACTTGAGATTGTATGACCAAGGGTCCCTTAGTGACAGAGGGTAACCATTAAACCGAACATCTCGGGCGTTCCCTCGAAACGGAGGTTGAATCCATACAAGGGAGACTCTAAGTAGTGTTTAATGGATTTTTTTCCCAATTCCATGCTAAGAGGTGATAGAGTAATTTAGATCATATGATCGGGGGTCTCTTGGTGACAAAGGGTAACCACTAAAATGGACCTTCTATGTTATCCTTTTTACTTAGTAGCATTGAATGTCAATGGGGAAAGCTTCGGTGAGACCATTATAGGGTGACATTGGTATTCATTTAGGCTCCCTACGAGTCATAAACATAGAGGAATTGAGATTAGAAATTCATATTATATTAAGGAGTATCACAACAAAACTGAAATCCTAGAACTACCTTCCCAATCCAACCTTTCCCAAACCAACTCTCACTCTTTTCTCTCTCAACCTTCTCTCCCTCTCTTCAATCTCTCTCATTAGTTTGCAAGCGCCAAAGCCAACTTTCGACCATTTAGATAACTTACTTTGCGACATCTTTAGTGCTTAATCAACAATCCCTATGGATTTAATAATCTTTTATATTGCTGACGATGATTCCATGCACTTGCAGATTTGTAACACTAGTCTCACATAATTAATGATGTTCAAATACATCAATTTATTAACTAGAAAATATTTCAATACATTCATAATTACATATGTAAAGGTGCTCACTAGTTGTGATTCAATCACAAGTTTTCTTATGCTATGAATTGTATTGCGGGCATTCAGTACATGAGTTTAAGGTCATTCAAACACATAAGTAATATGTACTCAAATAGTGAATCTTTATTTATAAAAATAAATAGAATAAATCATAAGGTGTTTGCTTTAGGACATCTCTCAAACATAGCATATATCTAACAGGAAGTTCAATTAGGTCCACAAGACCTGATAACTAGCTGAAATCCAGATGAGGCATCTGACATGAAATCATGATGGGTCAAGTATCAAGTAAGTATGTAATGGTAAATAAGGTAAGCATTAGATGAGAGTGATCCAGTGAGGATGAGTCCCGGTGGAATTATAGGTGTTAGTCTAGCTTAGATCCATTTTGAAAGTATAAGCTGAGAATATGACTAGATCATGGTTTTGGTAAGACAAGGTATAATTAATAATATTATTTTATTTTATCGTGCTAACATTTTTTTTGTAGGGAACCTTTTTTATTTGAACTAATGTATTTTGCAAGAACTATATTACATAAGTGAGTCTCGAATGAACAGTACTTGAGGCATCTCAAAACTGTGGGCAAAGACGGATTTATATTAGGGCAGTACTGGGTTGTAGCCCACCCCAAAGTCAAGCAAGTACCTTTTTCCTATGCATCGAAACATTGAAATGAGTCTGATTCATTTCCATACGTAGCTTGCACTTTGAACATCAAATGGAAGCAAATCACTTTGCATAATAAATTCTGAAAAAACAAATAAATCAATAAAACATATGATATTTTCATTATTGATTTTTTAACCGTCCTTTTAAATCATACTTTAAAATAATTTATTGACGATCTAAATGGTCAAATCACATAAAAATTTTATTACATGAATAATATAATAAAACATATATAATTTGGATGGATTGATTTTTATGGATCAGTATCCAACCATATAGAATAATGAGCTTTCTAATTAATTAATTATGTTTGTTGAATTTGACACGATATTGATGTGATATGTCAAGGTGTGAGTGGACGCAATCGGATACACTTACGTGTATGCTAGTGGATCCATCCTATTTTTTCATCCTATGTTTCAGTACCAATATCAACCAAGAATTTTACTTAATATAATGAGTTTAATTATATAGGTCCAATTTATTGAACGAGACTTAGTTAAGGATATAGATGTAAATTTTATTATAAATAATTTTTATATTTCAAAAACATGCAGTGACATTTTGTTGAATAAATAATAAATTTTTTTCTGTTATATATATATATATATATATATATATAATTTAATATATAAATTTGAGTCTTCCTAAGTTTAAGCCCAGTATATTTTTAATTTCTGGATTCGTCCCTAGCTGTGGGGAGGTGCCCTAGAGCTCATTGGAGGCGCCCTGGAGTGAATTGGAGTCACCTCAGAGTCATTGGAGGCACCCTCACGTGGATAAAAACTGGAGATAGCGGATTAGACAAGTACTATTAGAGGTGCCTCCAACACTGTTAAAAGAGGGCTTCGAGCAGAGGCTAAAATATCAATCTTCTACGCACTTACTTGATCATCCAGCTACTCCAACTATGTGCAAAACTACTGTGCTACTACTTTATTACATCAGACCGCTATTGGCAGACCGACACCAACATACGAGCACTTCTACTTTGACATCATCGTGTTGGGTAACAATTTAATTCAAAGTTATTTACTTTATTGCTAAGGAAGTGTAGGGTTGTTATACTTTTTCTATTCTTCTCTTTGTACTTGATTACTCTATCAAGAGCTTAGCAGTAAAAATTATTAGTGGATTGTCCATCGATAGGTTTAAGGGGTCTAGGTCTTGGAGTAGAAGTTGCCGAAGACTCCGAACCAAGTAAATCATCATGTTCAACTTTTCTTTCCTACTTATTTGTCTTTTCTGCTGTGCACTTTTTTTTAAGTTTGAAAAAGAAACATTTTTAAAAGCATGTGATTTCCCCCCCCCCCCCCCCCCCCCTCCTCTCACATCCTAATGATCCTACAAGTGGTATCAAAGCGGGGTCACTCTAAATTGGTGAAACCACCATAACAACATTATTTTTCTTTTTCAATTTTTTTCAAGCAAAATATATTTTCTTTTATATTTTTATTTTTTCACCATTAGTCAAAATCAGTGTAATCATCTCATCTGAATTTATCATTCATTTTTATTTTTATTTATTTATTTTTCTAGAAATTGGTATAACATCACTCGAGCTATTTTTTTACTTTATTCATTTTCTCCCGCACTACTTACCCTAAGACCTAGAATTGGATTTTCTTTTAAATCGTGTTGTGCAAGAAAAAAGATGTCTCATCAAGAAGGATGAAACATCCACAAACATCCACCATACGATCAAGAAGATTTTAATTATTGGATATGAGCAATGAAATATTTCTTAGGGAGTGAAAATTTCGACTACGTGTTGATATTGAAAAAGTCTTCTCAGGACTCAGAATTAAACAAAAAGGTAACTGAGTTAATTTGTAATATTTACTTAACAATGTTATATGCAAATTAGAAAAGTATAAGAATATATACGATCTTTGGACCCAGTTGATCAAGATTCATGAGGAGCCATTGAAGTTGGAGGATCAAGTCAAAGTTGAATCAAGACACAAATTTGAATCAACAGAAAAACCTATAGAATTGGGGGTTGTGCTTATGGTTAGTAACATTTACCAAACTACCTCTGTCAATAGCAATTTGAATGACATGCATGATAGTTTAGAGATTTTTTCAATAAATCTATGTGATAATTTAGTTATTTATCAAAATACCCTTGTAAACATATCAAATAATTTAGATATATTAATCAATCTCAATTAAAAATTCTTGATTAATTTTAGATTATTCAAGTTAGAATTTTTAATCAAAAATTAATTGAGAATCAAATTATTTCTACCTTAGACAAATCCTGTTAAGCATCTCTCTAAACACATAAGGTTACCATATTTGAAAATCTAGAATGGTTGAAATGCTAAGAAAAGTAAATTTTCAAGATTAATTCATGATTAAGTGCAATTAGTTGTATAGTTTTCAAAAATATACACTTTTGATTATTGACTAACACTTAATGTCTAGATCCTTTAGGTCAACAATAAGCTTCTAGACCCCTAGACACATAGGTATGTAATCCTTGTGATTAATAAAGATATATATATATACCTTCAAAAACTTCTAAATTACTTTTGAAAACTTTCTCAAAATATTTTTTAAAATAATACTTTAATTATCATTTTAATCTCGATCAATCCCTTAGACACTTAGGTAGATTTTTTTGCAATTAACAAGGATAACTAATGATCCTGTCCGAAAGCTGAATCAACGGGCGCTGGGCACGTGGCGCTCTCTAAGTTGCTGACGTAGATCTCCGGTTGATCGCAAGGTGCTCTGGCGAACTTGCACAGAAGTCGGGCTGGGAAGGGGTTCCTGGTGACGACCCTCCGACGCTCAAGTTAGGCAGACGAAAAACAAGAGGGTGGCTTCCAAAATTAGAGAGTTCATACCTCCGGTGAAGTCCAAGGGCTCTTATATAGAGCTATGGGAGCTTGGTGCACACAAACTGAGGTGTGCACGTGTCATACACCATACCGCAGCATGGGCTTGTTAGAAGAGCATGTCTAACGCCATACTGCTACAGTCTGAGCGTCTCCTTGATGGGACAGCAGAACCTTTTGTCGTACGATACTGAGTATGGCTTGGTCTTCGAACATGCCTGTTGTCAGCAACAGGGGTTACTAAGATGACGTACCCGCTGTCCCATATTCTGTGACTTCTTCCCGAATCGGCCATCAAGCCGCTCGGCCAGACTATTCGCCTTTGGTCTGACGTCGGTGGTCGTCCGTCCGGGATGGTTCAGAGTCGCCGCCCGCTCGGCTCTGGTAGCCGGACACCCTGGCCGAGCGGGAAACCGCTCGACCTTTACTCTTGATTTGTCCGCTCGGCCATATGATCTTTTTCCCTTATTGGAAATTTGGGCTCACAGCCAGATGGTTGTTTTCTCGAATGAAGGTCCTTGCCTAGTGATCAGCATGTCCAGCCTGCTCGTCGAGCCCCCTTTGACTGTTGACCTCCACGCGTCGTTGACCTTGCCCTCATGAGGGCCCCCCGGCCTTGTCACCGGATCAACTAAGATGTGTCAGGCTAAGGGGAGGTAGTATTGAAACATTTTGAAAAATTACTTTAAAAACAATTGAAAATGTTTTGAAAAATATCTTTTGAAAATTGTTTCAAAATTTTATGAAAACTTACTTTGGGATCTCATGCATCATTTTAAAAATTGCTTGAAATATATATTATTGTCAAAATTGGTTAGATGTTTTTCAAAAATTATGAAAAGAAAAGAAAATTTTAAAATGTAAGACATTTAACCAAGTCAAATAATAAATGATT
Organism: Zingiber officinale; assembly: GCF_018446385.1. Taxonomy (NCBI): domain Eukaryota; kingdom Viridiplantae; phylum Streptophyta; class Magnoliopsida; order Zingiberales; family Zingiberaceae; genus Zingiber; species Zingiber officinale. The sequence continues at coordinate 148,199,054 of NC_055987.1, read as the reverse complement.
ATTTTTAAAGAAATATCAGGTTAAGGGGAAGATCTGTTTTTAAAAATTGCTTAAATTTCTTTGATATATTTTGAAAATTTTCATTTAGATATATTGAAAATTGTTTTAGAAATTCTTTCAATTTCACTTAATACTTTATATTTTGAAACTCTCCCTAAAATAGATCTAAAAACTAAACTTATGTTTGCTACTTATAGTACATATTAACTGCTAACTGTGTATGTTATTCATTTATACTGTACATGCTTATTTTGATGAATGTCAAAGGGGGAGAGTAAGGATTTAAGTAAGAAAAATGTGAAACATCTTAAAATCATAACCCAACCATGATTAAGAGAATGAACAAAATGTTAATTTTTTTCTTTTCTCTTAAACATTATGTTATTTTTCTACATATTTTTTTAACTTTAACACATGATATCATTGTATCAAAAAGGGAGAGATTGTGAATACAGTTAGCACCAATGGTCAAACTCAAGTTTTGATGAATAATAAATACATTAAAATTAGATGTTGTGTTTTCTAATACATTTATTAAGTGAGCAGTGTTGGTAATTTTGAGAGCATGAAAACTAAAGCGAAATAATGCGGTAATTATAATCACTTACAGTGATCTCCCGAAGTTGCAACTGAAGACCCGTCGGAGACATCGCTGCTTCTGTCGCCGAGAAGATCACCACACAGAATCTTCTCGAACTCTTCCACGAACTAAATCCCAGCCTCTGGGTGTTCCCTCTGCTCGCCGATCTCCTCGCAAAGCTCTCTGATCACCTCCACAGCGCTCGCTCGCTCTTCACCCCAATCACGATTGCTCTTGGACGCCATCTTATATAGCTAGCAAAACATCGGTTACCAACCGATACTTTGATGGCTAGCTTTCAATGGAGAAAGATAAAGGATCGACACCCCTTCATCTTCCCGACGTTGCAACTGATGCAACGTCTAACATCTCCCACTCGTCCAAGTCAATTCATATGGTCACATAGACCATGTCAGTCACATACACTACAAGGTGATCATGTCACGAAGACTAGAGCGAAATTAGTCACAAAGACTAAATAAGTCACATAGACTTTATGAGGATCAAGTCAAGAATACCAGAGCAAAATTTAGTCACAAAGACCAAATAAGTCACGAAGACTTTATAAGGATCAAGTCACGAAGACCAGAGCAAAATTTAGTCACAAAGACCAAATAAGTCATGTAGACTTTATGAGGATCCAGTCACGTAGACTTTATGAGGATCCAGTCATGAAGACCAAATAAGAACATCCATTCCATACATTAGGGAAAATGGTTCGTGCGACTGCAAGCACAGTGAGCATTCAATTGCTAAGAAGATTGTCACACTTTACTTAGATGCTCCATAGAACAAATCAGAGACATAAATGTCCATAGAACGAATCAAAGACATAAATGGTTTGCTTTTACCCCAGATTAAATTATTTACATCATTATGAACATCTCTAATCCCTTATATTGACCATATGTCAAGAGCATATTCAACATCTCCAATCAAACAAATTATTCACAGTTACATTTTATGTACTGAACTAAAAATGTAACCGGTACCAGTGAATAAATGTCATAGATGTAAATCAATCTTAATCTTCCTTTTTAGCTAGAATCTATTCATTCTAATCAGTCACTTTCCTAATTATGCTCTATAGACCGAACCATCCATAGCCAATAGGAAACATGCTAAAGTAGCAGACACTGATTAGAACTTCAAGTAGACAGCTAAATAGTCACTTAAGGTAAGATTGAGATTAACTTATAATCTCAAGGGTCTCACATAGTAGAGAAGCAGGGATCCATTCTCCTACTACCCTTCTTGTCGCCATAGCACATGTGGTATGAATCACATGCTACGATATTATTCTCTTTATTAAAAAGAGCGCATGTTTTTCCCAAATTTAACATCGTACAGATTTCGATCTAGACATTCCCAATGTCTAATCCTGAATTCAACATATGAATTCTAATCTGACCTCAAGCAGATTTAGTAAATGGTGGATGCATTTACTTCAATCATTACACAAATGATCTCATCTTGATACAAATATCAAGGCGACCTTAACTTATGGGTATGTCTCTATTCACAGCTACATAAGTTATCCCATAAGCAACGGTCTTACCCCTATTTGTACTTAACTAATAGAGATGATTGTCCATGTGAGCGGACCAATCTCAATCTGCCAACATGCTTATCGAGACTTTTATTCGAATATAACCAAGACATATAGACTGAATAGATCATGGCATTTTTCATTTATCAAAATATTTTTACAATTGTTACATTCTTCGAAGTCCCAAAGACTTCACATGCCCATGAAATAACTCTTTAGTCAATGGCTTAGTAAAAGGATCAGTAAGCATATTCCGTGTAGGGATGTACTCAAGAATAATCTTTTTCTTGTCAACAATATTCCTTATAAAATTATATTTAATTTCTATATGCTTGCCTTTGCTATGGTATTTGGGATCCTTGGAAAAAGCTATCGTAGCTTGACTGTCATAGTACACAGTAACAGGACTCCCACTATCCTCAACAATCCTCAGATGCTTCAGGAACCTTCTTAGCCAGACAGCCTCTTGTACAGCCGCTACACAAGCCGCATACTCAGCTTCCATTGTTGACAAGGCTACACATGCCTGCTTCTTGTTGTTCCATGAGATGGCGCCACCATTCAGCAAGAAGACATAGCCAAATGTGGATTTCCTATCATTAAGGTTCCCTGCCCAATTTGCATCTGAGTAGCCACTTAGGCTCATATCTGATCCTTGGAAACAGAGGCAATAATCAGCTGTTCCTTTAAGATATCTGAATATCCTCTTCACCGCTTTCCAGTGTCTTGATCCTGGGTTTGACTGGAAACAACTAACTAAGCCAACAGCATAGCTTATATCGGAACGAGTACACAACATAGTGTACATCAAACTACCAATAGCACTGGCATATGGTTTCTTCTTCATTTCGGTTATTTCCTCATGAGTCTTGGGATACATACTTTTGCTCAAGATAATACCTTTCGCTATAGGCATCTATTCATTGTTGCAATATGACATATTGAAGTGTTGCAGCATCTTAGTAATATAAGCTTCTTGAGACAAACTCAAAAGCCTCTTTGATCGGTCTCTAATGATCTTTACTCCTAAGATGTACTCTGCTTCTCCCATATCTATTATGTCAAATTGTGATGAAAGCCAACTTTTGACTTCTATCACACACTTTATGTCGCTTCCAGCTATTAGCATATCATCAACATATAATGATAAAATGATAAACTTTCCTTTTTCCTTTCTTAGGTAAACACAATGATCCTCATTGACCATTTCGAAACCATAAGACAATATTACTTCATTAAATTTTATGTTCCATTGTCTTGACGCTTGCTTTAGCCCATATATAAACTTCCGAAGTCTACATACTCTTTTCTCTTGGCCTTCAGCAACATAACCTTATGGTTGTACCATATAGATTTCTTTGTCAAGATTACCATTAAGGAAAACCGTTTTTACATCCATCTGATATAATTCCATGTCATATTGTGCTACTATGGCTAGGATGATACGTATTGACACAAACTTTATAACTGGGGAGAATGTCTCTTCAAAGTCAATACCCTCCATTTGGGTATATCCTTTTGCAACTAATCGAGCTTTGTATCGATTAATCGATCCATCTGCTTTCCTCTTTACTTTGAGAATCCACTTATTCTCAATAGCCCTTCGGCCCGGAGGAAGATCGACTAAATCCCAAACTTGATTCTTTCTCATTGACTTCATTTCTTCATCCATTGCAATTTTTCATTCTTTTCTAACTGAGCTTCTAAAAGCTTCCTCAACTGTTTGAGGTTCCTCATCGTCAACTAGGAGAATCATCAATGCCTCATTCTCAATATCAAACCTTCTCCGAGGAATAATCTGACGTTTACTTCTTCGAATGTTAGACTATTGAGAAACTGACTCATTCAGTGGCAAATTACTCCCACTCGGTTGACTAGATTCAGGCATCTCCTGATCTGTTGATAAAGGAACATTATCCTCCTCCTCTATCTCATATAGAGGAATTGTCTTATCAACTTCACCTCGTGTTGGGAACTCAGTTTCTAGAAAAGTAGCATCCCTTGACTCTATTTCAGAGATGGTTCCATCTTGTCGCTCACCAATAAAAACATAACCCTTAGAAGTCTCAGAGTACTTTATAAAGATACACTTCTTACCTTTGGTCCTAATTTTCCATATTCATGAGTCTTATCATGAACGTAGGCAGCTGACCCCCAAGGTCTCAGATTACTCAAATCCGGCATTCTGCTTGTCCAATGTTTATGTGGGGTAGATGGAACTGACTTTGAAGACACTTTGTTAGGTATATAGGTCGCAACTAATAATGCATCTCCCCAAAAGGAGATTGACAAATTAGCCTGCGTCATTATAGACCTAACCATTTCAAGAAGAGTCCTATTTCTTCTTTCAGTAACCTCATTTTGCTGTGGAGTTCCAGGGATAGTTAGCTGTCTAATAATCCCTTTCTTATTACACATTATCTTGAACTGATCAGACAAATATTCTCCTCCACGGTTAGTGCGCAAGGTTTTAACCTTACGTTCCAATTGATTCTCAACTTCGTTCAAGTAACGAATAAAGCAATCTAATGCTTCAGATTTGTGAGAAATCAAATACACATGACCAAAACGTGTGAAGTCATCGATAAATATAATGAAATAAGAACTCTCATTTCTAGCCTTCATATTCATCGAACCACAAATATCCGAATGAATTAATTGCAATGGTGATTCAATCCTAATAACCTTACCAAATGGTTTCCTAGTCGTCTTTCCAGCAAGACAATGCTCACATATAGATAAGTTAATCTTAGCATGAGTGTCTAAGAGACCCTCCTTAGCTAATCTATTCATTCGTTCTTGTCCTATATGTCCCAATCTAGCATGCCAAATTTCATCATTAACATCAGCATTACTAGTAAGAGCAATGTTTGAAAAACAACCATTATTATTTGGTTCTACATCAAGAATCATAAAATCATTTGTTACATAACCATATCCAATTAACACAGAGTTAATTCGAAGTTCCACACAACGGCTATAAAAATTTACATTGTAACCTAAATCAAGAAGACAAATAACGGAAACCAGATTTCGTCGAATCTCAGGAGCGTACAGGACATCATGTAGAAACAAGGTGCCTCCACCACGTAGGTTGAGCTTGCAAGTGCCAATTCCTTTGACTTCAATTCTTGCATTGTTTCCTACATATATCCATTTATTGCCAGCTGGTACCTGACGGTACTCCACATATGTAGCTCGATCACGAGCTACGTGGTTTGTTGCTCCTGAATCTACAATCCACAAAGGATATGAATCAGCTAACAACACTGTACTTGCAACATATTGCTCATGGAAAGAAGACAAAAATTGATCTACCTTTTTAGGCTCAGTACAATCCCGAGCAACATGACCCTTCTTGCCACTGTTGAAGCAAGTCAACATGCTCTTAGGTTTTTGTCCATATTTCTTTCCTTTCTTCTTGATTTGGTTTTTCGCAACAACAGCATTAGCCTCCTTTCCTTTCCCCTTTCCTTTCTTAAACCACTTGTTCTTATTCTTGGAACCAGAACCTTCAGCTACAAAAGCTTGACCCAAAATCCTTGCGGATTCAATCCTCTCCGCCTCAAGTTCCACATGGCGTGAGACATCAGTGAAAGTCTTGATACTCTCACTATAGGTCAGGTTCTGTTTCATCGTTTCCCAAGAATCAGGAAGGGAACGGATAACTGCCTGAACCTATTGTTCATCGGTCAACGTATAACCAGCAGTCTTAAGCTCTCGAATCATGTTACCCATCTCCCTGAGATGTTGGGCCATGGTAACATTCGAGCGCTTTTTACAACTATCAAACTTGATAGTTAGCTGGCGGAGCTTACTCAGACTGACTCCACTGTACTTCTCTCTAAGGGCTACCCAGACAGCATGAGCCGTTGGTAATAGCTCATATTCAAACACCAGGTCATCCACCATTGAACTAATCAATATTCTCTTAGCAATGGAGTCCTTCCTTTTCCATGCTTTATAGGCATCAAGGTCACGTCTGTGCTGTGCTGAAGAACCATCAACCGATTCCTCTATAATTTGGTTTACAGCCTCTAGAACTTCTTGTTCTTCAAGAACATATTGTATCTTGAGGTGCCAGATTTTGTAGTTATCCTCATATAATTTCTCACCCTTATTGAGTTCAACTATGATGTTTTTAGTTGCCATGATCTACATAAATAAATAAATTATTTATTATTTTAATGTAATTCATATATGTGCAACTATTTATTGACTCGATGTAAATTAGAGTTAGTTTACAAAATCAAGTGATAACATTATTTCCACTCATCATTTGTATGTTCTAATCTAATCAACACTGATCAATCATATTACACATATCCCATCTAATGAACGAATCATTATTAAAATGAACTAATCATTTTTCATATGAACTAATCATATGGATATATGAATAAATCATATTCACATGAACTAATCAAGTCATGAAATGAACTAATCATTTCCAAGTTTGTTAACATATAACATAACTTCTCATTATTTAATTCTGTTCATACATAACGACAGAAATTATTACATGACTCAAAAACTAGATGAACTTACATTGTTTGTACATAACGACAGTAAACAGAACACTAGTAAACTAGATAAGCCAGCACAGGTCCCACTAGGACAAACGCTAGTATAACAGCCAACACTATCCCTATTAACCTGGACTCATTTGGGATAATCTCAGATGGGGCAGCTTCAGGATTCTCCATCAGATTTATTTCTGGATCTTCCTTGAGCATCTCCTGGTCCTCTTCAGACTCTTCATGGTCTTCTTCACCCATATGGTGAAGTAGTTCCTTACATAGTACTGAATATGCGACTCGTCCTTCATGATGCCCCCATACATAGTCTGCTATTATCTTAGGATACTCTGACAATGAATGCATCAATGCCCAGATCCTATAACTGTCCAAGACTAGAAACTCTTCTTGCTCAAGTTTCCAAAATAGTCTATCCAACCGTCTAACATGTCCGTCGACTCCATAAGCAGACTTATACTCTATCTCTTGAATCTCCTCTCGGAGTTGGTTTCGCCGCACTTCATGACGAGTCAATGTGGTAATCGTCCGTGCCATTTGAAAAATTAAATTTAAATAAGTCAGTACAAAACTAACTAACCAGTACAAAACCAGTTTAATTCAATTTATACAGGCATACCATCATTATAAATCAAGAAAAATAAATCTTCTCGATTTTCAGGAGTTTAAGT